>NC_039368.1:113538090-114738090 GCF_003573695.1 Papaver somniferum | reverse complement strand
TAAAACTGTTCGCATACTGGTATGCAAACTTGGTTTCCGAACCTGAATCATACCAACACAGTTTGTATACTAAGTACGCGTACTGTGCTGTTTTCCAAACATGAGTTTTAGTTCTAAACTCCCGTTTCAATCATTGAAACATTCTTAAAATACGATAATGGCTGTCTCACACAAACCATTAGCTTATAAGCAATTTTCAAGTGATTGAATGATCAATACGAAACATTCCGAGTCGACATCAAATGACTGTCTCACACAAATCCTGTAAGATATTTCAAGGAAATTTTCACATGATCATCTTTTGACTTATTATTTAGTTTCCAACAAATAAATTGTTTCCAACTAAACTCGTCAAGAATAATGATGAACGTATCTAAAGCAAAAATCTTCCAACATATATTTCGAGAAAGTTATAACCGAGTTAAACTCAGCTCGAAATATCAAATGTGCATAATTTAAAAGTCTATATAGATATACGACTTAGTCTCAATAAGAGATAAAATAGAATAGACTTATAAGTGATATATAAGTTTTAATCTCCACTTACCTTTTGTTGATGAAGTTCCTACAAGCTCTCCTCAGTAGATACTCGTCTTCAATCGATGAACGCCGTGAAGTCTAAAACTCAACTACATGTTTTATCCTAATCCGAGACATAGCTATAAGTAGACTATAAATCAAGACTTATAATTTTGATTGCCTAAACTCGACCGAGCAGTGCTCTAACACCGTGAACCAAATTATTTGGAGTTGCAAATAAACTTTCATGTGGATGAACATGAAAGAGATGAATACATCGAAAAAATAGGATACGTAACTACACGTCTAGTGAAATAAGTGAAAGAGAAGAAAAAAAACCGCTTCGAAATAATCACACACACATGCATTCCAAGTGATATGTTATTACCTCGTCCTAGGTATGGAGGAATTGATGAAGAACCCAAAGATGGGAGAAAAATATCTTTTTGCTACAAATACTCATGGGACGTCAAAATCTATGAGATGAAAGTATAAACCTTTTACCTATGTTTCCTTATCATCTTATGATTTTATATTCTGACTCGTATTTTGATAAATACAAATAAATTATTGTTAAGATCATGCATATGAATGCGAAACTTGATTTGAGATACAACTAGAAGGAAATAGCTTGGAAGTTCTCTGATACTCCACCAAAACCAATTAGGTTGACGGAACTCTTATTTCACGTAAATAATTATTGAAATACATTCATCCGGAATCTAAAAACATTGATTTGACTTCGTTGAGAGATGAATTAGACAACCTGATGCTAATACCACCCCCACCTGACAGTAACAAAATAAATTTTGATGTTGCTTATAAAAATGGGAGGTATGCTTGTGCTGTTACAATACGAAATCATAGATGTGTTATTGGTGCAGGCACACGCATTGACCTCTCAATTATTCCAGCTTCGGTAAAAGTTGTTAGAGTACTGCTCGGTCGAACTCGCAAGCGTTGCTATTTCAAGCTTGTTTGTCAAGTTTGGTTGATCAAAACTATATACTTGATTTTTACTCTACTTATAGTTGTGTCTTGGATTAGGATAGAATGTATAGTTGAGCTTTAAACTTCACGACATTCACCAATTGAAGACGAAGATTTATTGAGGAGCTTGGAGGACGTTCATCAACAAAAGGTACGTAGAGACTAAAACTTATCTATCACTCAGAAGTTTATTCTATTCTATATTTTAATGAGACTAAGTCTTATAGCTATATAGACTTTTACATTATGCACATTTGATATTTCGAGCCGAGTTTATGTCGCTTATATATTTCTCGAAATATGTGTTGAAAAATTTTTGCTTTAGATATGTTCATCATATTCTTGACGAGTTTAGTTGGAAACAATTTATTTGTTGGAAACTAAATATAATGTCAAAAGATGATCATGTGAAAATTACCTTGAACATTTTATATGATTTGTGTGAGACAGTCATTTGATGTTACCTTGGGAAGTTTCATATTGATCATTGGATCATCTGAAAATTACCTGAAGCTAATGGTTTGTGTGAGACAACCATTGTTGTCTTCCAAGGATGTTTCAATGATTGATATGAGAGTTTAGAACGATTACCCATGTCTGGATATAAAATGGTATGCATACCTAGTATGTGAACTGTATTGTGATAATTCAGATCCGGAACTCTTTTTTGCATACCAAGTATGAGAACGAAGTTACCTGAGAAGTTCTGGAACTCTTGTTTGCGTACCTAGTATGCGAACGGGTTTACCTGAGTTGGGTCCGGAACGGTTGTTCGCGAACTGAGTTTGCGAACGGCTTGACTAGGCTAAGGTCCAGAGCTGCTGTTCGCATACGTGGTTGGCGAACACAATGGTGAAGTTCTATAATCGGTCATGTATGATTCTCATATTCATGAACTAGAACATTTATGATTTAAGGAATACAATCTTTCAAACCATGGCTTAATGTTCACGAATTGATTCATGTATAAGTACTTTGTACGATTACGAATCAAACCGATTTCGATTCAATTTGTTCATATATATTCTTTGAGATAGTGAACAATTGAACAACTCTATTTGAAGTACAGTTAAATTCATTTGATTATCCTTCATGATTGATTGATCTTCATATTTGATCTAGAAGTGTTAGATGAATACGGCTAAGACGAAACTGTTTATATGGCTAACTTCAGTTAATTATTATTGAGCCAACTCAATATACACGTTTAGGTACGGTAACCCATATCTAAATGAATGTATATTTCATTTATGCGTAACAAGTTAAGACCATATAAAGGTGGAGATTGATTGCTTTATTTTTAAGCAGACTTAGCTTGAATCTTAAATCAGGTTTTCATCTAATGGTGAATATTAAATGCTTTGTTACAAAGATATCTTAGCTTTGATTGAAAGTAACCCTGATTTGAAAGACTATATAAGGGAGAACTCTAGCAATGGTAAAACATAATCCTCACACTTATGTTTGTTCCTTGTTGCGTACTAGAGTTGATTATCCTTTAACCTAGGTTTTTCCTAAAACCATTATAGGTTAACGACTTGAAAACTTCATTGGGATTCGTAAAGCCAGATCCAACTATTTTCTCTGTAGTTGCATACGCTAATCTTACTTGTTCTATCATATTGAGTTTTATCTTCTCTAATACTCGAGATTTATGTCCGATAGGTAAGATATAAAAAGTAATCACAACAGTTCTTCGTCTCAGACTCTTGTGATTCCGCAATAACTTTTCCTGTTAATCAGTTGGATTATTGTGATATGGCCAATATTTTATAGGTTGCTCTTCGGGAGTATAAGACCGGATTATTAGTTGGTGCAAGTTCACCTTGATTTTATCAAACGGCGGAACAAAAAACAGAATAAAAAATAGACATATTTGTGGGAGACAAATTTGTTTATAACTTTTCGAATTTGGTTCGTAGAAACTCTTAGTTGTGATTGTGCCTTAATCGTTGTGAGACTTGGTTGTGGCACAACTACATTCTAGTCCGAAGTTAACTTGTAGTTGGCTAGAGTCTGTAGCGGCTTAATACAGTGTGGTGTTCAATCTGGACTAGGTCCCAGGGTTTTTTTGCATTTGCGGTTTCCTCGTTAACAAAATTTTTGGTGTATGTGTTATATCTTTTCCGCACTATATTTTATATAATTGAAATATCACATGTGACAGACCGGAAAATTACGCCTGGCACGCCTGGGCGCGCATGCCATAACTTCCCAGATGCGCCATGATGATGCTACGATCCGGGCCTTTAAGCTATGAAAATGCACGTCCATTTTCCCATGCAGGCATGCTCGTGGAGCATGATGCAGTTATCTTAGATTCCACACCATTCCGACTTACCCCTGTTCTGCGAAGGGTTCAAAGCCATAGAGGCTATGGTCGATGCATCCCGCATGCATCACTGGCTTCCGAGTGTTGTCCAGGCATAAGGCATGCTTGGACTTGCACATAGGCCACTGATGGCCTAATTCCATCTCCCTTAGGCTCATGAAGGCTCCGCTACTTTCATACCGATATGAGTTACTTTCCTGGCCATGTCCAATACCCTATTGGTACATGCCTACGTCAAACGCCTTGATAGGAAGTATGAGCATCCAAGGAATGAAATGCAACTAGCCTCATCAAGTATGGCCACAATCATCTCTTGCGTCGATCTACCGAGTCAGATGATATGAGAGGCCAAAGTGCCGCAATCATCTCTAAATTAGATGATATGAGCGACAACGTGCTGGACCGGAAATGTTGCAACTTATTGTGGCTGCCTACGTACCCTTCTCTACTCTAAAGGGATCAAGCACATACCGTAGTTTATTTTCGAAGGGACAACAACTTAAACCAACTCGTTTTCAAGGTCGTGGCCTAGCAAAAATGGTAATAGCCTAGTCCGTATAGGCTATTCCGTCATAACGCACAATGATTATGCATTATCGGGTCCGCAATATGGCATAGTGATGCCTAAGAATCAAACGCCCTCTTCGCAAGTATAAGCAACTATAAATGAGGCTTACGCATCATTTATACTCTTTCGGCTAAGCTATGAAGCTTACTTGGTGCATGGTCCGCATATTCACCTTCAACCAAGTACTCCTCTCTATATATGTTAACTTGCAATTTCTACAAGTTAGAATTAGGGACCAAATTGACATGATTGCTTAACTATTCATGTGCAATGATTTCGTGTAATGATTGCGCGTGATGATTGCGCAATACTCGTTCGGACAGCCCTCTCTGGCCTGATGCGCAATGATTGTGCAATACTGGCTCTATGACAATCGTCCGCTTAATGCGCAATGATTGCGCTGCAACGCTCAAGGCCATCTACCCAACTGGCCTAATGCATCATGATGATGCAACATTTGCACTAGATCAATATTCCTCTTAATGCGACAGAAACTTGAGATGTAGCTTCATTTCAGGCCATGGCGCATCTTTTAGCATGCGCCATGCTAAAAACAGGGTTGTTACTTCACAAGTTGTGCGTAGTTCAGTCAGTTAATAAATCCGACCTTGTTTGTTGGATAGAACTTGATTGACACTTGGGCATTGGTCTTTGGTGCCGTCCAAGTTATTTCTCATATCAATCAGACTCGCGGGTTTTTATTTGTTCGATTTGATGATTGTATTGAGAAAGACATATAAACTCTTTGATATAATTCTTGATTGATTCTCCCTTTTAAGTTGGTGCTCTCGGAATTAAGTTGGAGTGTAGTCCATACAGATTGCCGAACGAATTATTGGGTGTGGTTGTTATACCCCCGCTTTTTTAATTGGTATCAGAGCAGGCAAACACGCTAAGACCTCATAAATCTGTGTTTGTAGCAATCTGACTATATGGACAGGAGTGTTATCTCTATAAACGTATCACCAGTCTTCAATGGCTCGAATTACTCATAGTGGAAATTTTTATGCGTGCCTTTCTTCAAGCGCGTGATTTTCAATCATGGCTTCATGTTGTTAATGACTATGATCCTCCATTAGTTACAGTAGTCAGTGTAACTGTTGCAAAGGATATTGGTGAGTATGAACCTGTCGAGATCCTTATCAAAAAACAAAATTCTGATGGTTTGAATGCTATCATCCATGTCATTACCCCAGATCTTCAGCACCATGTGACTACGTGCACTAAGTCTAAAGATGCTTGGGATATCTTAGAAACCGTATTCGAAGGGAATACCTCTAAGAAAGAAGCTAGGATTCAGAATCTAAATTCTGGTAGGGAAAACCTTCGTATGGCTGATGAAGAGTCATTTGATAAGTTTAATCACAAAGTGTCTGAAATTGTTAATGCATATTTTGCATTCGGTAGACTATTCCTGATAATGACATTATGATGAAAATCCCCAGATTACTGCCAGCTAGATACGATCCTAAGAAGCATTCCATCGTTGAGGGAAATAACCTTGAAACTCTTTCCAGAAACTCACTTATTGGAAAGATAGAAATACTTAATCATGATCAGAACAACGTCAGAACATCCGTGTTCAATGCTGTGACCAATACAAGTGAATCCTATAGCTTGTCTTGGGCTGATGAATGTTTTTCAAATCATGTTGATCTTAACAGATCATTGATTACACAAAATATCAAGGATATTGTGAAGAGAATCAAAAAAATTGAGAAACGTTGCTCTCTCTCTAATGCTTCAGATGATTCAATACAAAAAGTGAAAACATGTCAGTTTTTCAATAACGTGCATACTTCTGAAGTTTGCACAAGAAATTCTCCTTCCTCAGCGAAACTGCTGTAACTCTAATTCTGATTCAGAATGTGAGTCTGACACTGAGATTTTGGATTTCTTAGATAAAAATGAAGAAATTCACCAAGAAAATCTTCAACTAAAGAACTTGTTGGAGAAACTTGAATCATCGCTTCAAGTGAAAAATCTTGAGATTAATAATCTTAATGATAAATTCACACGAACCCTATCTCTAAAGGAAAAAGAAATCAATACTCTTAAATGTGACTTGCAAAAGTTATCTGGAAGTTCTGACAAGATATTAGCAATGTTATTTGGTCACAATTCTTTTGGAAACACAAAAGGTATAGGGTTCAAAAGCAAAACTGCGAGCACAAACAACTCCTTTGTTCCAGCTAGTTCTGGAAAGATGGATGTAGAACATTGTGATAAACAAGAAGTCAATCGCCAGAACAAAGATGTATCTGAATTGCTTGTTTTGTGGAAACGTGAATCATGTTCGGAGTAAGTATTGGAAATTCAAGAAGAACAACAAAAGAATGGCCAAGCTTCAGAATGATATGCAAAAGATGAATCTGGCATTGAGTAACCAACAAGGATCCTAAGATGCCAATAATAAGTCCGAAGAACCAAAGTCGGGCAAGGTAAGAAATCTATTTATTCAAAAAACCTTGATATGTCACCCTGTGACACAAGAAATGAGCATTCTGCCCATTCTGTTGCTACCTAACTGTAGAAATATTTGCATCCTCGTTATTAACTTGAGAATATGAGGATTGCATCAAGGTTGCTCAAGTTTCGCATAGTAATATTTCTTTAAATAAGGAAATGTTAGATTAGTTTTGTGAAGAGAATATTTTCTTGTTAAAAATAAATAATGGATCATGAACCGTGAACCGTGAGGACTTTTTCATAGTGCCTTTTAGGGTTTTTTGTTTCCGGTAATCTATTTATGTTCCTTTGAAATCAAAAATACCCTTAACCCTTTTTTTCCTTTGAAAGATATAGAATCATGGCTCCTGTAACTAGAGGTACCACAAAAAGGGATGCACTGGAAGTAGTTAATATGTATCAGTGTGAAAGAATCCTTTCCACAAGGAAGAAAAAGGATAAGTCTACAAAAGATGAAAAAGGTTCTTCCTCTAACTGTTTTTTATCTGTTTGTCAGCATGTTAATGACTTTACGGCTATGGTGAAGGATTTCATTAGCAAAAGAAATGATTTAAAATCTTAAATCATTTCATCTTTGGAAAAGATAGCCTACTACGAACAAATGTTGCCTCTGACAAAGAACACCTTATATGAACTAAAAACATAGCTTAGTAAGTTAACTGACATTTCTGAAGATTTGGAAGAATTGAATGATCCTATTATCAATGAATTTTTCAATAATGAAAAGGAATTCTCGGTAGACTCCCTGGGAAATCTCTACGATGTCTAGGAGACTTCTTATGAGAATTTATGCTTATGTTTAAGAAGGATAACTAGGGATTGAAATAGAAATTATTGTGATTATACATATCTATTTCAACGATTTTCATCTTGCAATGTTTTTAGATTTATTTGTTTAAATTCTAAAGTTAGTTGGAAGATGATTTTTGCAGTATTTAATCTTTTTGATTTCATATATTACAATTGCTTATGAGATATATATGTGTTTACGTTCGTGAACTGTGCTTATCTCATAAATGCTCAAAAGTTAAGTCTATTGGGTCTTTATGCAATAATGATGAAAGATAGAACGAACTTTTGAAATATTCCGTAGTATTGATCTTTCCCTGATCCACTTTATGTGAACGTATTGTATGACTCCGTAAGTTTTTTAATGTTGAGTGTTTCCGATTAAATTAATCAATAAGTTCTCCTCTGTGGTTAATTTATTCGAGTTTGCTGGATACAAATCCACATGGTTTGTTAATGTCCAAAGAAATCCTTCTTTTATTGTAAAAGTAAGGTCGCTCATGTTGTTATCTTGGAAATAACATCAAATGGGTGAGAGTTCTTAATTGAACTTGTGCTTAATTGCCATATCTTTGTGGGGAGTGCGGCTGTGGAATATTGTAGGATTTAACTTGTATCTTAATATTCTCTTGGTGAATACATTAAGTTTCGACTATGTGAAATCATTGAAACAAAGTTGATATGTTCTCTTTTAGTCATGAATTATCTTTTGAGTGTTACATATCACCATAGTATTGTTTCAAAGTTGTGATGAAATTGGACTTTGATTATCTTTAATAATACTATGACACTGTATAACAATGATTGACAACATCTATTTTCTTATTGTTATGGCTACGGATCTTCAAAAACAATGATGCTGAGTTGAACACGTTCAGAATCGCTGGAGTACTTGGAGTAACGAAGAATTCAAGGAATGTTTAAGAGCCAAGGAAATCAAGCATGATGCATGAGAAGCTACAAAGTCTATTTATTTTGTAATCTATATGTATTAATAGTTTTGTCACTAAAATTGACAAAGGGGGAGATTGTTCGGGCACTGCTCGGTTGAACTCGCAAGTGTTGCTATCTCAAGGTTGTTTGTCAAGCTTAATTGATCAAAACTATATACTTGATTTATGGTCTACTTATAGTTGTGTCTCGAATTAAGATATAATGTGTAGTTGGGTTTTAGACTTCACACCGTCCACCAAATGAAGAGAAGATTTACTGAGGAGCTTGGAGGAACTTCATCAACAAAAGGTATGTGGAGACTAAAAATTATCTATCACTCATAAGTCTATTTTATTCTATCTTCTAATGAGACTAAGTCGTATATCTATTATATACTTTTACATTATGCACATTTGATATTTCGAGCCGAGTTTATCTCGCTTATCTATTTATCGAAATATGTGTTGGAAGCTTTTTGCTTTAGCTATGTTCATCATATTCTTGACGAGTTTAGTTGGAAACAATTTATTTGTTGGAAACTAAATATAATGTCAAAAGATGATCATGTGAAAAAATCTTGAACATGTTATATGATTTGTGTGAGACAGTCATTTGATGTTAGCTTGGGAAGTTTGTATTGATCATTTGATCACTTGAAAATTACTTGAAGCTAATGGTTTGTATGAGACAACCATCATCGTTTTCCAAGGATGTTTCAATGATTTAAGTGAGAGTTTGGAACAATTACCCATGTCTGGATGCAACAGTGTATGCATACCTAGTATGCGAACTGTATTGTGATGATTCAAGTCCGGAACTCTTGTTTGCGTACCTAGTATGCGAATGTATTTACCTGAGAAGGTTCAGAACTCTTGTTTGTGTACCTAGTATGCGAACGGGTTTACTTGAGTTGGGTCCGGAACGGCTGTCCGCGAATCGGGTTTGCGAACGGCTTGAATAGGCCAAGGTTCGGAGCTGCTGTTCGCGTACCTGGTTGGCGAACATAGTGGTGAAGTTCTAGAATCGGTCATATATGATTCTAATACTCATGAACTAAAACATTTGTGATTTAAGGAATACAATCTTTGCAAACCGTGGCTTAATGTTGATGAATTTATTCTTGTATAAGTACTTTGTACGATTACAAATCAAACCGATTTCGATTCAATTTGTTCATATATATTTCTATTAGATAGTGAACAATTGGACAACTCTATTTGAAACAAAATGATATTCATTTGATTATCTTTCATGATTGATTGGTCTTCATATTTGATCTAAAAGTGTTAGATGAATACGGCTAAGACAAAAGTGTTCATATGGCTAACTTCGGTTAACTATTATTGATCCAACTCAATATACACGTTTAGGTACGGTAACCCATATCTAAATGAAGGTATTTTTCATTTGTGTGTAACAAGCTAAGACCATATAATGGTGGAGATTGATTGATTTATTTCTAAGCAGGCTTATCTTGAATCTTAGATCAGGTTTTCATCTAACCGTGAATATTGAATGCTTTGTTACTAAGCTTCTTAGCTTTGATTGAAAGAAATCTTGATTAGATAGACTATATAAGGGAGAACTCTAACAATGGGAAAACCTAAACCCCACACTTCTGGGTGTTCCTAGTTGCGTACTAGAGTCGATTATCCTTTAACCTAGGTTTCCTAAAACCATTATAGGTTAACGAATTGAAGATTTCATTGGGATTCGTGAATCCAGATCCAACTATTTTCTCTGTAGTTGCGTATTCTGATCTTACTTGTACAATCGTATTGACTTTTATCTTCTCTAATATTTACTCGAGATTTGTGTCTGATAGGTAAGATATAAAAAGTAATCACAACAGTTCTTCGTCCCAGACTCTTGTGATTCTGCAATAACTTTTCATGTTAATCAGTTGGGTTATTGTGAGGTGACTCATATTTTTAGGATGCTCTTCGGGAGTATAAGACTGAATTATTAGTTGGTTCCTGTTCACCTTGATTTTATCAAAAGACGAAACAAAAAACAGAATAAAATATAGATATATCTGTGGGAGACGGATTTGTTTATAAGTCTTCGACTTTGGGTCGTATCAACTTTTAGTTGTGGGTGAGATCAGCTAAGGGAATCAAGTGCGCAGAATCCGGCGTGGTTCTAGAGGCATAAGGAACGCGACTGTACCTTAATCGGTGTGAGACTTGGTTAGGGCTTAACCACATTCCAGTGCTAAGTTAACTTGTAGTAGGCTAAAGTATATAGCGGCTTAATACAGTGTGGTGTTCAATCTGGACTAGGTCTCGGGATTTTTCTGTATTTGTGGTTTGCTCGTTAACAAAATTTCTGGTGTCTGTGTTATTTCTTTTCCGCATTATAATTTATATAGAAATATTACAGTTTGTGCATAGTTCAATCAATTGATAAATCCGACTTTGTTTGTTGGATAGAACTTGATTGACACTTGGGCATTGGTCTTTGGTACCGTCCAAATTATTTCTCATATCAATCAGACTCGCGGATTTCTATCTGTTTGATTTGCTGATTGTATTGAGAAAGAGATATAAACTCTTTGATATAATTCTTGGTTGAGTCTCGCTTTTAAGTTGGAGTTTAGTCCATACAAATTGCCGAACAAATTATTGGTGGTGGTTGTTATACCCCCAAAAAGCATATGGTTTTTTGTTAGTCGCTGAATTTTTCTCAGGGTTTACTCTTGTTAGGCTTATTATTGAAGGAGACTGCTAGGTCGTAGCAAAGATTTTTAAAGGGTGATTCACTCTGAGACTTTGAAAAGTAATCGATGATAATATAGGTTCTTCAACGAGAATTAATTATGTGGAATTTAATTTCATAACAAAGATAAATAACTTTGTTGATGGTTCTCTTACTGCGTTTGCGATCTACAACAACATCCAAGATCACAGTGGTTACTTGTCCAATTTTTAGTTCTAATACTTATTTGAGCGACATAGTTGTTTTTTTTTTGCTCTTATTACCAATTAAAAAAAAGCAACCGAAAGGTCTGTTGATATGGTTGTTCTCACGGTGTCTCTTAATTTCAGCACCAAATTTTTTATAAAACCTAAATGACAATGAATTTGAAACTAATTTTTGGTAAAATGTTCTCCTTACGAAGCTCTACATATTCTAAAAATGAGCAAAATAGAAACATATAACCCCATAATTCATTCCTTCAAATATCAGTCATTGAAATAACCATATCGAGGAGTCCTACTCCTTTATTGATATCCTATGTATTAGTCAGTGTTTCACCAGATAAATCATCCCCATAACTAATAATTTTGTGCATGGGTTTTTCTTGATTTTGTCATCCACACCAGTACATTTACGGCTAAGGTGTAAAAACCGATCTCCAAACCTTGATTAATACGAAGGGTTGTAAAAACCTGATTAATTTTGTGGCGGTGGAGGGAGTGTATAGACTAACATAGAGTGTTTTTTTTTTCTCTAGGGATTTGTTTGTGTTTGGTTTCTTTGATAAAAGTACATCGGCGATTTGGCACGGGCAAGATCAATTTTTTCTTCATCAGAAAAATAAATCTAGGGTTCGGGTTAGTCGCTGCACATGAAGAATTTTTGGACATATCACTCCTCTATCATAAGAGCATCTCTTTTTCAAGAAGAAAATCTATCAAAATGGTGGATTTATAATTTCGAATACCATTTCTTCTCCAATTTCAAAGTACAAGATTTGGATGCTATCGTGGTAGATTGCTCTCTCTCTTCACGATTTATTTATATTTTGTATCTTACTTTGTATTTGTTTCATGACATGATGTACTTGTTTCTCTATAAAACCATCATGTAAACGTTTATCGTGGAATGAAATACTCATGTAAACGTTTATCGTGGAATGAAATACTTATGATTTGATAAAAAAAAAAGAATAAAATGAGCTCTGCTTACCAGATTTAAAAAGAGTTATATAGACATTTACTTGCGCAGTTGGAAAAAAAAAGGTAGGTAGGTGCACAATAGGCATAACTTCCACATTGTAAGTGTATGATGGGAAAGATAAGATGAATAAAATATAATGGAATTAAAATGAATCGGATTGGTGGATTATGATATGATGTTCATAGTAAAGTCAATGGTGGCTCAATTAGTGGCAATATTAAGAAACAAATGAAGTACCATCATCCTTATCTTATCCTTTCAACAAACTTCATATGATTTTTAAATTTTACTCTTAATCTCTGTTCACAATTTGAGAAAAAACAAAAACTTAACTTGCATCCTCTTTTTTGGCTAAACATTCATGTTCATTTTGGCACCTGGTACGGACGACTACAACATATTCGAACAAGTATGTTTGGGTCGTATTCAATCAAAATTATCTTGTAGTATTTTTTTCCATATTTCTCACAGAAAATCCGAAAATTGGTTTCTTTCAAATGGATCCACTTGTGAAAATTTATAGCAATACCAATTTAATGACTGATTTAATCAACATTAATAATCAAAATTAATGAAAATGGATGGATGTTTGTATCCTTAATACACACTCTACTGATCTCATCTTAAAATGGACATATCACCTAAAATCAAATTTTGAAACGTTATACAATTCTTATTTGTGGTGGAATGGACTTTGCCAATAAATGGACGACAAATAAACAACGAACGTAGCCCGAACGACGTACAAATTGTTTTTGCTTTTTAATTTAATTTTTATTGATGGCAAGGCAAAAAAGATTATCTAAAGTATCAAGTTGTTAAGGGGGACCAACTGATCCTTCTCTTGTCGTTTGTTACGTAAAAGATCAAACAATTGCTATTTCGTCATGACATGAATCATGACTACATTCTTAATTTTTTTTTTTTAGGGATTTGACTTTAATAACCTGGCATTTTAGGGGCGATCCCAAAAGAATTAGGGACGACATAAAAATACAAAAAAGGTCACCCAAGCGTAAATCTAAGCTACCCTTTATCTCCGATTTTTCGAAATGGCTAATATGCCTTTTTATAATCGGTAGGTAAATAATAATCGGTAGTAAATGCAGACTTAGTAGTTACCGATTAATGTGTTGATATTTCAGCTAATATGCCCTTTTATAATCGGTAGCCAAAACAATAATCAGTAGTTAAAAGATAATTGGTAGTAAATATAGACTCGGTAGTTACCGATTAATGTGTGTATGCCCTTTTATAATCGGTAGCCAAAACAATAATCGGTAGCATTAAACAGTAATCGATAGATAATATAACTTGTAAACCTACCGATTATAAGTAGCACCAAATTCAACCTTGGAAAAATTCCATAGGTTTTGAGGGTACAGAGCCAAGCATAATCATTTGGTCTGTGTTTTGGATGTAGCTATAATTGGAATCTAAATAGGTTACAAAACCTCTCGATTATGGGTTGCCCCAAAATGAGATTTTTCTTAAATCCTTCAGTTGATGAATTTTGAAATCTGCCATAATCGGTAGATAATATAACTTGTAAACCTACCGATTATAAGTAGCCCCAGATTCAACCTTGGCCAAGGTTTTGAGGGTACAAAGCCAACCATAACCATTTGGTCTGTGTTTTGGATGTAGCCATAATCGGAAGCTAAATATGTTAGAAAACCTCACGATTATGTGTTTTGAATCTACCACAATCGGTAGATAATCTAACTTGCATACCTACCGATTATAAGTAATCCCATATTCAACCTTCGTCAGAATAGTCATTGCAGTTTAAACCTAATTGATGAAATAGCCGTTGGAGTTTTTTGGAAAAAGAAAAAGAGTCGTTGGTACATAAACCTATATAAAAAAACTCATATCTATCAACCCATTTGCACCAAACCCTTTCCTCTCTTCAGTTCTGATTTTGAAATAAAAAACATGGATATTGCTTTTGCCGAAGAAGAAGATTGTGCTATTTATAGAGCGTAGGTTGTGGTAACTACTCATGATCGTGTTCACAAGCTCCACAAATCAGAATCCGAAGAGCAGTTATGGAACCGTATCTTAATCGTATTTGAGGCATTAGATGGTAATCGAATTCGAAGATCATCCAATGACATTAAGATGAGAAATAATGCGTTCGATAAGGAGATTGAAAAACTTGAAGATGAGGAACGATTTGTTAGGAACGCTTTTCCTTGGTGGACGTATGAAAAACGAGTAAGTATCTTTGTAACTCCGGCTCACATAAACATTAGTTAGTACTAACTTGTTACTCATTCGTAATTTCAAAGAAATCTTGTTGATCGCCGGTATGTGGACCTCTACGGGAAACAATTTGAACATGAAGGATGTTACAAAATCAAGAGGGACATTTTCTATGGTCACTGGAAGTTATGATCTTTCTTAATACTTTTAAGTGATTGTAAGAGTATGGATTTAGGTTCTTTTAACATGATTGTAACGTTAAGGTCTTTTGAACTTTATGTAATGGTTGTAATCGGAAGTACATTAATTTAAAAGCTTTACCGATTATGGGTAATCGGTCGTTTATTTGGTTACACAAGCTTCCATTTATCATAATCAGAAATTTATGACTGAACTTGCTTTCCGATTATGCTGTTGTTTGGATACAGAAAACAAAGTTTTCTTCACATACAATAATCGGAAGCACAATATAAATAAACCTAACGATTATAGTAATCAGAAGCCAAGTGAACTTACTTTTCGATTATGGTGTTGTTTCGCTACCGGAAACAAAGTTTTCTTCACATAGAATAATCGGTAGACAATTATATTACAAAACTCTCAATTAAAATAAACCTAACGATTATAGTAATCGGTGTTGTTTTCTTCACATAGAATAATCAGTGTTGTTTGGATACAGAAAACAAAGTTTTCTTCACATACAATAATTGGAAGCACAATATAAAATAAACCTAACGATTATAGTAATTGGTAGATAACTATATTACAAAACTCTCAATATAAAATAAACCTAACGATTATAGTAATCGGAAGCTAATGGAGTGAACTTAGTTTTCGATTATGGTGTTGTTTCGATACAGGAAACAAAGTTTTCTTCACATAGAATAATCAGTGTTGTTTGGATATAGAAAACAAAGTTTTCTTCACATACAATAATCGTAAGCACAATATAAAATAAACCTAACGATTATAGTAATCGGAAGCTAATAGAGTGAACTTACTTTTCGATTATGGTGTTGTTTCGATACAGGAAACAAAGTTTTCTTCACATAGAATAATCGGTAGACAACTATATTACAAAACTCTCAATTATTATAATCGGAAGTTCAAGGAGTGAACTTACTTTCCGATTATGGTGTTGTTTCGATACAGGAAACAAAGTTTTCTTCACATTGAACAATCGGTATACAACTATATTACAAAACTCTCGATTATTATAATCGGAAGTTCAAGGAGTGAACTTACTTTCCGAATATGGTGTTGTTTGAATACAGGAAACAAAGTTTTCTTCACATAGAATAATCGGTAGACAACTATATTACAAAACTTTCGATTATTATAATCGGAAGTTCAAGGAGTGAACTTACTCTCCGAATATGGTGTTGTTTGGATACAGGAAACAAAGTTTTCTTCACATAGAATAATCAGTAGAAAACTATATTACAAAACTCTTGATTATTATAATCAGAAGTTCAAGGAGTGAACTTACTTTCCGAATATAAATTTATTTTGCAAAATCCCCATAATCTGGAGGTACATATATAAATTAATCTTCCGATTGTGCATCAAAATTCAACAGTTTCATATCTCTGCATGTGATTTTGTTGCGACTCATCGTTAAATGCATAACTGTAGCAATAAAACCATTCATAATCCATAAAACTAACCATTCACAAACCATAAACATAATGTACTAACTTATAATCCGACTTAAACCTTTAAAACGACATAATCCGTCACAAACATTAAAAACGACATAATACGACATAAACTTTGAAATCCATAAAGCTAACAAAACATCGAAAGTTTAGTTGTTCCTATTTGCTTTGACTTTGCGACCTTTACTACCTCGACGACTTGGAACACCATCATCATTGGTTTCACCATTTGGGACTTCACCTTGAGTGCTCGATGAGGCCCGAGATCTTTTGTTCACCTTCTTTACGGGTTTTTCGCCTTTTTCCCCGAACTGAGATGCATACTCTTCATTGTCAACGTTATCAATCAACTCTTAGTGCTTTTTTATCTTCTCAATTGGCATAGGCTCTGTGGACTTTATGCAACTAGTGCACCATTTGTACAAAGTCTTCAACCTCTCCCGCTGTTTATATACATACCATAACATCAAACGGTTATTACTCAGATTTTGAGCCATAGTATTAAACTAAAATAAGTAAACAATACGTACGAATATATCAAAACCCGGAGGTTTTTCTTTGAAGATACTAGTGTACGGGGCTGTGGGCTTTGCTTTGAGATCACGGATTATATGAAGATGAGAAACATTCCGGTACCAATCCATATAGTTGGGAGCATTTTCAAAACCTTGGTTGGCTGGTCTTCAACCGCTGATCAAGTAATGCATCCTTCTATCCCAATGAAATTTAACGGATGGTTTACCCGAGTAGACCACCGTGATAGAATCTTTAGCAGACTCGCACTTTTCCAGATCCAAAGAGAAATTTCCATGGATTTCCTCCTTTGGTATACCTTGTATGTAACTGTGTTGTCGCATCACCCTTGAGGCATTGTACATCACATATCATGTGGGGTTCCACAACGGTCCAAAATAAAGGGCTGAATCCTACAGAGCCGCTATATGTCCACTAGCTCGGTCTTCCTTGTATGGATCAAAGCATACCTCTTGGGATTTCAGTGAGTCCAAAATCTCCCTCAAACGAATCAGCTGCTGCTCCTTTGTCCTAGAATGGTTGTCATCGAAGACGTACTTTTTTCCTCTAGGGTCACCTTTCGCCCACGCGGGGTTTTCAATGGCCAGTTGCAAGATAGGGAAGTGGTCGTAGATCCATGTCTATATTGTCATTTTTGAAAGTATTAGGAAATTGATTCTTCAATGGTAGAAAAATAAAAAAATAACCAAGTATGTAGAGTTAATAAAAAATACATGTAGTAGACTCACGTTCCCGGACACTTGGTTAATTCCACGCCTCGACGCTTTTCTCAACTCTTCCATCAACCACGCAGGGTATGTCGTGCCCCAAGAATACTCATGCACTTTATTGAGAGGATCCAGAAGTTGTAAAAGGTTGGCGTCGACCCGATTGCCACTGGTATTGGGGAAAAATGACACATCCTAATACACGTAAGAGATATGTGGTGGCCGCATGGTTCACTTGCTCATCAGTTAAAGTTTCTTTCTCCTCTTTTTCCTTGGTGCCCTTGAACATATCCATCAGAGTACCCATGTTGAACTGTCTAGTTCTATACTTCATGCATCTATTGAACTCAGTTTTTGATGTTTCTTCATCCCAACCAAAACACTTATTTGTTAGAGTATAAAGTTTGTCCCATTCCAACTGCTTTGTTTACTCAGCCCTGACACCTTTGCCATGGTCAGGGAGTCTAAGAATCTGCATAACATTATCTGGGGTAATCGTCATCTCCCCAAACGACATATGGAAGGTGTTGATCTCAGGATAAAGTCTCTCCACAAACGCCAATATAGCCACCAGGTCATGTTCCAACATATAGTTCTCGGCATCATTAGCCAACCCCGAATTTGCAATAATTTTCTTGAACCTTTCACATTCATCGGATAAAGGCCAATCCAGCATTTTAGTTGGTGCGGCGGTGGGTTTGAGTATACGAACCGCATCGGAATGATACTATTAAACACCCGACAAGTTAAAAAAGATTTAGAATAACCTAAACCTATAACCCTTAAAACTATTACGAAGAAAAAGATAATACGTAAATAAAATGGATACGATTATTACCTCGGTTTCATATATTTATTTGTCCCAGGAGTCTTTGTACCCAAATAACAATTATCCTCCATCCTCCGGAAGTCCAAGGATTACACCTTCTGGAATATCCTTCACCTTCAGTTCTAGTGGGACAATGTGTTTCGCTTTCTTTCGTGGAGGATTTTTATTTTCAGCTTCTTCTTGTGCACCGCTAGGTTGTTCTACTTCTGGTGCTCTATCTTCTGGTGCCTCTGGTTGAACACTAGGTTGAATTTCAGCTTGTGATTGTGGAGCACTTGAACCCGTGGGGGCTGTTGGTTGAACACCTTCTTGAACTCCTAGGGTAGTTGGTTGAACACCTTCTTGAACCTGTGGGGCAGTTGGTTGAACACCTTCTTGAACTTTTGGAAGAGTTGGTTGAATACTTTCTTGAGTGCTTTGTTGTGTTCCATCTTGAGTACTTGAATTTTCTTTGGCATTCCTAGCTCTCCTTGCACTAGGTGTCAAGTTCTTACGCATTTCCATCCTTGCACTATCTGAGACAATTGCATCTTCGGATTTTTTACCTCGCCTATCCCTAAACAACAAAATAAAATACAATAGGTTCATAAACATATGTTAGAAAACTATACAATATATACAATCAGAAGTTTATCTAAATCTAAATTCCCGAATATACATAATCGAAAGTTTGAGTTCAACATAAGCTGTCGAATATAAATAATCGGAAACAAAAGGAAAGTTCTTTCTACCAAATTCGTTAATCCAAAAATAGACAACCTAAACTATCTATAATAATCGGAAGACATATTTCAACATTATCTTCTGAATACATACAATCGAAATCCAAATGAGAGTCTATCTTACCGAATAAATAATAATCGAAAGCCCTACAAAGGCTAAATACTACCGAATATGCATCATTTTGTGTCCAGAAAATACTTAAGTTGTTGAGCCTAAAAAATCGAACGCAAATTACAACATATATCATCAGATTATTGCATCCCTAAAACTTGTAATTCTCTATTATATTCGGAAGCCAAAAACACATTTAACTTCCGACTATGGTCAATTTAGGGTTCAGTAATAAACAACGTTCTTTAATCGGTAGGAAACCTAAAATTTTAGCACCCGAATATGACCAATGTTCTTGTGGAATGAAGAATTGTACCACAATCGGAAGTTTAAAACAATAACTAAACTACCGAATCTGGGTAATAACCAAAAACCCTAAAAACAAATCATGGATTCGTCGAAATTAAGCAACAAAAACCAAAAAAATGGTAGAATATTACCTAATCGGAGTCATTTGAAGTTGCTGGAGAGTTTGGCTATCATAATCACCTACATCAGGGACTTCATCTTCTTCGTGTTCTTCGGGTTCGTGAGTTAAAACCTCTTTATTACGGGCATGCAGTCCAACATTTGGATCCACACCATGCACTACGTTTTTGGTTCGAGCTTTCTTACGTTCTTTATCTTTCATATTTATGGAGAATAATCGATGATGATTCGATTCGACGATTAACGATAACGATGTATTGAAGCGGAGTTGAACGAGGGGAAAGTTTTCCTCTCTGCAATCTGATGAGGAAGAGGAGAAGAGGAGTTGAATTTGAAGTTGAAAAGAAATGAAATGAATTTAGGTTGACATTGGTTTTATCGGTCAAACAGTTATTAATCAGTAGCTAAAACCATCTCATTAGCTACCGATTTTTAAGTAGCCCCAAATTTCAATTATTCAAAATTTTAAAAAATCTGAATTTCTCGAAAATCGTAACTGTTAGCTTGGACAGTATTTTTTGCATCTGATTACATAGGAGCCCCAAATTTCAATTATTCAAAATTCTAAAAAATCTGAATTTCTCGAAAATCTTAATCTTTAGGTTAGACAGTTTCTTTTTCGTCCGATTATATAGGAGCCCCAAATTTCAACATGGCAAAATTCTTAAGATTTCTTATTTCTATACTTTAACAATCGGTAGTCTCGTGAGGTTCTTGTTCCTTCCGATTGTGATAGAATCCAGATACGCGTATGCCACAAATTTATAATAATCGGTAGTATCATTGAGTTATTTAACTCCCGATTCAGTATATACAATCAGACGCGAAATATCTTTCGATTATGTAAGGGAATTAACGTATTCTACTAGCCTTTTGGACATCCCTTAACGTTGTATATAGGTTAGGAATAAAAAAGTCCCCCTAATTCTTTTGGGGTCGCCCCTAAAAATGCCAGGTTGAATAAGTCCCAAGCTTGCCCACAGCTACATGCCAACGCAAAGCACTATCGCCATTGCGCTTGGCTATAAAGCTCTTTTATCTTTTGGTTTTACCTCCTCTTGGGTAAATATAATCATGTAATGCATTTCAACCACGTCCTTTTCAATCCTCCTTAATGGTTCACCAGGTCCGACTTTCAAAAATTCTGGAGGATTAAGACAAGGAGATCCTTTGTCCTCTTATCTTTTTCTAATCTGCATGGAAATTCTATCAAGACTATTGGAGAAAGCTATTGCGGAAAAAAGTTATCAGGGCTAAAAATCAATAAAGACGCTCCGAATATCTCCCACATGTTCTTTGTCGATGACTATTTTCTATTCACAAGAGCAGATTTAGGAGAAGCAAAAAATTTATTAGACATTTTATCCTATTTTGGAGAAATAACGGGGTGAATGATTAATCTTCAAAATCGGGAATACATTTTAGCCACCACATTCATCCGTATGGAAAATAATTTCGAAAATCTTAAAAGTTTAGCTCATGACCAAAAATGAAAGGTATTTGGGGACACCTCTATTCTTTGATAAGAATAGGAAAGAGAATTTTGAACCTCTTCTTCAGAGGTACTTTATACTCTTCAAGGCTGGAAATCGAAACTACTCTCACAGGCAGGGCGGACGGTGCTGATAAAATCCGTTCTTCAAGCTTATGTTACCTACCAAATGCAAGTATTATCCTTGCCAAAAGAGACTCTAGATCAATTAGACAAAATACAAATAAATTTTTGGTGGAACAAAGATGGGGTGAAAAGACAAGGAGGCTTTATGAAAGCTTGGGCTGGTATCTGCAAACCCATATCTAAAGGGAGTTTAGGCATTAAAAACCCTCATCAGTTCAATTTAGCCCTTCTAACCAAACTGGCCAGCAGACTAATCTCTGAACCAGATCAATTATGGGTTAAACTTCTAAAAGCAAAATACTTTCCAAACACAAATCCGCTAGAAAATTCTAGATTTTGTAATCTTTCCTAGATTTGGACTAGTATCCAAAAAGGTCTGAATCTTATAAAGGGTAACTTCGTGTGGCAAGTTAAAAATGGGGAGTCAGCAAAAATTTGGGAAGACAGATGGATTCCAAATGAAAATATAGTTCAAAAACCGTCGGATAGAGGAGACCAAGTTCCAAAAATGGTAAAAGAGCTTGTCACTCATGATAACAGTTGGGATATAGAAAAATTAGATGAATATTTCAATCCTGCGATTAAAGAAAAAATCTTTGCAATCTCAACTCAAAGTGAAGAGAAAGATAAAATGAAGTGGAGGCACCACTGTTCAGGAGCATTTTCAGTGAAAAATATCTATAATTTTCTCAACAACCAAGATCAAGAAATTAACACTATGGTTGATTTCCCATGGAAGAAATTATGGAAAATTAAAAAAATTCCAAGAATTAACTTATTCGTTTGGAAATTAGTGCAGAAGGCTCTACCAACTTCAAGTAGACTTACAACTCATATGAACAATATTTTTGCGGACTGTCAGATGTGTAATGTTCAAGTTCAAGAAAACGAACAACATTTATTCAGATTTTTCCCTTTTGCGAGAGCCGTTTGGTTTGGGATTTCTTTAAGCTTTATTAACAACCCACCTTTTTATGACTCAATATGCAATTGGGTCAAAAACTGGATAGAAGAGCCGAACTATACTCAAATTTCAGATAAAATTGCTACTGTTCTCTGGTTTATGTGGAAACACAGATGCTCAATTGTCTTTAAAGGAAAGGAACCTAACCCGACAATGATGATAAGATGATAAACAAATATTTACAATCAACAACTTCAATATCAATCGCGAGAAAAACTTCGGCTAGAAATGGATTAGTATCAACTCCAAATTGGACTAAATTGAACACGGATTAGATAATTTTTATAGATGCGGCTTTCAGGAAAAAAGATCTATCAATGGGTTTTGCCTTTATCTTGTATTCAGTGGACCAAGAGGAATTTATGCATATCGAAGTAGGCTCAGATAAAGCAATGAGAGAAGTTCATGAAGAAGCAAAGGAAATGCTTAAAGCTACATCTTGGTTAAAAAATAATATTCTATCTAGTGTTTCAGTTGTCACAGATTGCAAAAGTATTGCCGATATCATTAACAAGAAGTGTAAGGAAATATCTTGGGAATCTGAAAACACAATAAAAGAGGTTGAAGCGAATCTGGGTTTTCTTCCTCAAGCCAAGGTTAGATATGTTAACAAAATACAACTCCGCGGAGAATACTTTAGCTAAGGAAGCAAGAATCAATAGCCTCCAACATTTATCTTTACACATTAGAGAAAATATTTGTAAGTCAAGTATTGTATCTAATGCTTTTGAGAAAAATGATGTTGTAAACCTTTTGTACTATATTACTTGATTTATAAAATTTATTTTTTCATCAAAAAAAAATAAAATGCGCTTGGCTATAACTTAAATATAGCCACGGGAAAGGATAATGCACATCACTTTGGGAAATATGCTTCCCTTAGCCTAATGGGATAGAAATTCAGTTTTCATCTCAAAAATAAATACGAAACTCAAGTTATGTATACTATTTTTTATATCTGATACTTCCAATAAATATGAAAAATTTGAAAATTTTAGATGTTATATAAAAATTGGATACAGAAACTTGGTTTCTGTCCAAAACCACACGAACATTAAGTTTTCTTAAAGTATTTTTGTAAGCGAAAATCGAGTTTTCGTGAACATCACATAGCTTAAACAAGGAACATATTTGTTCCACTCTTTAGCGAAGCTAATAATATATATTCGCCACATAAAGTCAAGTGATGTCTCATATAGTACTTCTTTCGGTATAATTGAGCTATACCTAAGTGAAGCATACTTATAGCGTTTTTTTTTTTACAATCAAACTCTAGATACAAGAGATGACGGGAGAATTCAAACTTCTCCTTCACTATAATTTGTGTTTTTTTATTTCTTTTCAATTTTTTTCTCTGTTTCGTAAAAGTTTTATATTCATATTTGCATCAAAGCTAAAAACATTCTAAACAAGACCAGATATTTAGTGGTGTTTGGATACCAATAACGAAAGCGCTTATGCTTCTCTAGAAGTAAAGTCAATTCCAGAAATCAAAAATAAATTAAAAAATAGCTTCACAAAAAATTGATTTTTTTTCCTTTCTTTTTTCTACTTTTAAAAGTCATTCTGAAATTTGGTTTCCAACCTGATTTTTGACTTTTTGGTTTCTACATTTTGAAAAAAATAACTACTCAGGATATATCAAACATCCTCATAATATTTGGATTTGAATATTTCGAAACCAAAATCAACACCGATAATATTCTAGGTCGAACTTTTTCCTCGTATAAAGAAAATAACAAGAACAACATACTTGAAAAAGTATATATTCAAAAAACCCTAAAAGAATTGCAGCATAAATCTTTTCTAGATTCAAGGCTAAAGAATACCTTTATAGGTTTCATTCCTAAAAATGATGCAATTGAAGAGATCAAGGAATAGAGGCCAATTAGCCTTGTTCATGGTGCTTACAAGATTATTTCAACAAAAAAAAATGGCAGAAGGATTCAAGATCACACTTCCTTCTATTATATCTCAACAACAATCTGTTATCGATGGAGTGTTGATAGCTAATGAGATAATTGATCAAAGAATTAAAAGTGGTAAGCGACGACTTTTTTTAAGCTAGATTTGAAAAATCTTTTGATCATGTGAATTTGAATTTTTTAGATGAAACTTTCCAGTTGATGGGATTTGATGAGAAGTGGAAAGGATGGATAAATGTTGTGCAGAGTTTGTAAGATTTTCAGTGCTCATAAATGGTAGAGAAACTAGTTACTCCAGGTCTACTAAAGATATAAGACAAGGTGATTCAATTTCACATTTCTTATATCTATTAGTGGGAGAGTCTTTATAATCATGATAAAAAAATCTCAAGAAGAAGATATTTTGTCTAGTTCTCAATTGAAGGCTGATGTGATGCTTGTTAGTCACATGCAACTTGCAAGTGCATCTTATTTCATGCAAATGTTGATCATGTTA
Organism: Papaver somniferum; assembly: GCF_003573695.1. Classification (NCBI taxonomy): domain Eukaryota; kingdom Viridiplantae; phylum Streptophyta; class Magnoliopsida; order Ranunculales; family Papaveraceae; genus Papaver; species Papaver somniferum. The sequence goes on along the minus strand of NC_039368.1, from coordinate 114,713,385 downwards.
ATTCTTTTTTCTTTTGAGATATTAACTGGTTTTGTTAGAGCATAGCTCGGTTGAACTCACCAAGCATTGGTATGTCAAGTTTGGTTGTCATATTTTAGTATCAAAACTCATCTAGAGTCGCTTGATTAAATACTAGAGTTAACTTCTAGGTTGGACTAGAAAGTCTAGGAACGTTGAGACGTACAATTATTACTCGGAAGACTTGAAGAACCAGAAGAAATAATGACTGCAACGAGGACATCATCCTTCCACTTGAGGTTAATAATATTGACCTGACTTGTTTCCATTCCTAAAATATCTTTCATGTCGTATTATATTGAAAACATAATATGCGAAGATGTATATATATAATACCCAAGTGATTAGACTTGGTCATATCATTATGATCAAAGTGTCAAGGAATCTATTGAATTACAAGTATAAACGCTTATCTTTTGGAACTCCGTAAATACGACATCAACATAATCTTTGTATTTAGTTACCTAATTATGTTTAAACTATAGGTGTTGATTTCATAATAGGAAACAATGTTTTATAGCATTTGTTTAAAGGAAGTACATATACGAATTTTTTTCGTAATAGAAAGGAAATCATGATTAGTCGGGTTCTTTATTGAATATCTTTTGAATGACCAATAAAAAATGACAAGGTAAAACCTATTTTAACTTATGTTAATAATTGAGGTATAACTGGTCATAGCCTATAGGATGTAGCTAGTTGTAATCGGTCATAAGCTACATTGTGGAGAAAGTGTTACCGGTCACAAGCTACATTGGGAAGTTAGTTGTAATCGATCACAAGCTACTTTTGGAAGCAAGGTGTAACTGATCACAAGCTAACTCGGGAAGTAAGGTGTAACCGATCACAAGCTATCTCGGGAACTAAGGTGATACCAATCACAAGCTACCTTCGGGAAGCATGGTGTAACCGATAACAACCTAGTTTGGGAAGCATGGTATTACCGGTCACAACTTACACTGTGAGTTATGGTACACCCGATCCCGAGGAGCAAAACCGAGTTTCTAATATTCACATACCTCTTTATGTTTTGTGTGAACTTGGAATTAGGGTTTGTTGAGAAAAACTTCTAGATGTCGACATCATTTGATCATGTACATAATTCTTATCATTAACTGTTCAAAGATATTCCTTGATGCTCAAGGATATCCCATACCGAAATATTGAAAAGTCGATTTTCATCATATATGTTTTAATTACCAACAATTAAAGCATATCATCTAGAAAATATTATTAGTTAATGTGCTACACTCGTAATAAAAGTTTTCTATGAGAGTTTTCATAAGTATGGTTTGGCATTTAAGTGGAAATAGGAAAACTGAAATTAGGTAATTTAATGTTAATATCTTGAGAATATTTTCGGTTTTGGAATTTTCTTGTTGTCCAGACAACCTTGGTTTATATATACTTGAGTTTGCAACTGAGAGACAAGAAAACTTCATTCTTGTTTTTTCTGGTGGAGCCGTCTATCCGTAGAGGAAAGTACCCTAATTAGGCGAAATCTCTTACGACCGCTCGTTTAAAGACTTTTGTGGGATCAAGAAGCTTTACGAGTACCGTTGGTGGGAAACTAGATAATTGCTTTGTTATTTTATTTTTCGATTTTTGATTTTATTTTATTGCACTTAGTTTTTTATTCTTGAGAACATTCTCTTCTGATATAAGGCTTACTCAAACTACATCAAAGTATCGACGGGATCTTTAGAACCATTTTTGGATCTAAAGACATCTTGTGATAATCCATTGTTAACAGACTTTATTCTGTGTGTGATTGATCACAAGAGGATTCAAGTTGTATTGTGCAGGTTATTGAAGGCAATAGAAGATTTGAAGACGAAGAAGAGTTTCTTATTATTTTTCGTATCTTGTGGATTTAGTGCACAAACCTTGATCAGCTGGGATCCAACTAGAATCGTGTTTATCTTTGATAGACTTGACTGTCTAGTTGTGTAAGATCGACATCGCTTTATAGTTACTCTTTTAGTTCTATATTGTTTGATTGCTAATCTAGATATGGGTTATTTCGTTAATCAAAGTTTAGATTGATCTAACCAGCCAAAAGAGTTTATTACTTTAAACGGAAGAGCCTTTGTCAACAACTTACATATCTTTTAGAAAATATTGATTAGAGTGGTTACCAAACAAATTCTTCCTTTGTTGTTTGGAATACGATCCAAAGGACTTGCTATTCACGTGCATGACTATAGAGAAGTCGAAAACGCGCGGATACTGAGGAAACTAAGTAGCTAGGGGCCGGTAGTCTACTTGGTCTCAATTATACGAAGTTGGTATTAGATTTTTTATAGCGGCTTAATTCTGAAAGTATTCAAAACTGGACTAGGTCTTGAGGTTTTTCTGCATTTGCGATTTCCTCGTTAACAAAATCTTGTTGTGTCATTTACTTTATTTCTGCATTATAATTGTTATTATAATTAATTAAATTACACACGTACGTTAATCCTAGTCACTTTATATTGATCCTATAAAGTTTCGGTTTAACACCTTACCTATTATCAAGTGAACACTATGTTGTCGTATTGTCTCGATTTCATATCTATATACGATCACACAAAGTGTATAACATAGTTGTCGCATTGTCCATATACAATCACACTTGGTAGCCTCGTCTTTTGGGTAGGTAAGGTTGATATTTAAAAGGTTGTGGTTGGTTTGGGTAGCCTCGTCTTTTCAGGTTTGAAAATCAATTTTGCATCGTTGGTGTTGGTTTTTACGAAGACTTATCTATTTTTTCTTCAATTGTGGGTTGATATTGTGTACTTATTTGCATTTTACTTATGTGATAAATGTGGAGGAATTTTTGAATGGGGTAAAGTAATTGATAAGTTTACTGAAAATCTTGCAAGTTGGAAAAAGCGTGCTAGTCTTCCTTTTTATAATCTCTTTATACGAAATAGCCGAGGTCAAACGACTCGCCTCAAAGTTCACGATTAGGCCACGATAGACCTCAGCCAAGCTTGTGCTCTCCACATAGCACAAACGGCTATAGGAAGCTTTCAGAGGGACTTCATGCGCAAACACATGCAAAGTTGTGACAACTTATAAGAATGTTAACATGTAACGCAACACATCACATACAAAGGCTGGTCATGCCAAAAATAGGAAGATAAACTTGGGGTTTTGTTCTGGAGGTCTACGACAACATGTGGGTATCATATCCACACAAAAAGAGAATAATCGGTTGTGAGTAGTCAGCTTAGGATAAAATTAACAGGTTGTATATCCTTTGATATTCCTGGGATCTAGGAGAAAGTGATGATTTTATCTCCTTATCATTATCCCACCTACTAGAGACTAGGGTTTTGCAGAGTTATAAATTGACATACGATTGGTCATTCCGAAGAACACTAGAATAGCTAGAAAAACAACAAGTTTTGTACAAATCTCTCTCTCTCTCTCTCTTAGAGTCTCTTCGTCTGTAACTCTCTGCAACTGAGAAACTCTGATCTCATCTCTTTCGACTTCCTACCTAGACCAACTATACCTCTCATTTGCGATTGAAGAAGTATTTGAATGACCATTATCTTGGTTTAGGCAATGATTATTCGTCATTAACCTCCCTTTCTCGCAGTCGAACAAGTCATATTACCCGACCGTTCCTCGCATATTTTTAACATATACATTTTGGCAATCACGGTGGGACGGTTGATCACTCAGTCATATTACGATTACGGTTGTCATCATGGTGAAAGTTAATTCTTCAACCCCCAACCACAACACAAACATACTCAGAAATTCAGATTTGAACTTTAATCTATAGAAGGACTTTTCGTTGATTCGCTGAATGTTTCCACAACGAAGAAGAAGTATCGGAGGCATCACCTCAGCTTCAAGGAAGTTCCATATCTACCACGAATATATCCAAGTTGGTAATGCCCTGTCAGTGTCCCTCTTGCATTATAAGGACGTTAAATCCTTGTAAACCCGACAAGCTCTGAAAGACTCAATATAATCTCGCGAGATCTCAAATCGATATCCTGACTCATCTGAAGACCATGCCGATCCTCTTGAGTTTAATACGAATGAAAGTCACGCTACCATCATCCTCGTTAAGGAAGATGATTATCAAAAGCAGGTAAATATGCTAGATCAAAAACACTTTGTATAACTGAGAGATCTAGATATATAAGATACTTATAGTAGTTAAATAAGTACAAACTAAAAAAACTTTGTAGTAACATGAATGTAGGTACACACAAGTTATTAGTAGAGGTTATACTAAGAGAACTAGATGCACGAAAATAAATAAATAACCTTATACATATACTTAACAGAAACCTTAATTAGCATACTAAGCGATCTAGCTATAATGTAGTTAAACTATTCAGACAAAAAAAAGATTGAAAAGGGTGTTTTAAGCAAAAAATATGTTTGAAATTCACTGGCCCGTAAACGAGTTATACCAGTTCAAGCAAGAGAGAAGTCTTCAAATACTAGAATGAAGTATAATACTAGTGCTAACTTAGGTCATTCTTATTGATTGTTGCAGGTTGATGTTGCTACTGATGATAGCTGATATTGGAAGATGAACATTCTTCATTGTTTTAGCCTGATGCAGTATCTAATTTCAGTCTCTTCGTGGTGCTATACTGCTTAGTACATTGCATATATTCTTTATTTCAGACTTCTTTTTTTATTTTATTTTTATAATCGATAAAGAATTTGAACTCAGGTCACTGGTATCATCACCCAATGACTTCACCACTATACCAAAGCGACATCAGCTAGATACTAATTGGTTCTGAATGCTGACTTTTGATGAGGATCCAATTTTCCTGCTAAACATGCTTTGTTGTTGATCTGGGTTATACTTCTTTAGAAGACCCTCTTTCTGATGTTATCTGGGCTTGAAGTAGCAGATGATAGAAAACTTTCTTCAATGTCAGAGCAAATAAAGTTAACAGGGCTTAAAGACCTTGGAAGTGCACATATTTCACTAAGTTGCTCAGATATGTGATCTTTAGTGGAAGTGGAAGAAACAATTTTTCATTAAGAAAACAAGAAAGAGATATGAACAATACATACAGACTCTCATACAAAACCAAAGTTCGGTCATTACAGCTAATGACAGACTGTCCAATCCTAATACACTAACAGAACCAATAGGAACAGAACACGTCAGTTCTATACATAAATAATTATAGACTGTAATAAAAGATAAACGTCCACAGAGTGTAAAAGAAGTGTTAATAATGTAAAAGAGAGATAGTTATCTACTAGCCTCTCTAAAAATGAGAGGGAGATATCAATTTCAGTTTGCTTTTAAAAAATGCCAAGCGCGGTCCTGCAAGCCCCTTTGTAAAGATGTCTGCCAGTTGTTGAATATTAGAGATGTAAAAAATCTTCAGAGAGTTATACTGAACCTGTTCTCTAATAACATGATAGTTAATCGCTAGATGCTTCATCCTGCTATGCAACATAGGATTGGATGCAAAAGATATTGATATTTTGTTATCACATAGTAGTTGAGGTGATGTAGGAAGAAAAATGTGAAGATCGTTGAGAAGTTGACAAACCCATATAATTTCTGCAGCAGTAGAGGCTAAGCATTTATATTCAGCTTGTGTAGAGCTCCTAGATATAGTTGGTTGCTTCTTAGCATACTAAGATATTTGATTATTACCAATAAACAAGCAAAACCACTAGTTGATCTCCTGGTGTCTGGATCTCCTTCCCAATCAACATCAGTATAACCAGATATAGTTGTAAGTTCTTTAGTGATAAATATCCCATGACCTAGAGTTCCTTTAATGCATCTTAGGATTCTTTTTGCTGCAGTTAAATGGGAAGTAGTAGGAGAATGCATAAACTGACATACCTGATTTACAAAATATGTAATTTCAGGTCTAGACCAAGTTAAATATTGCAAATCCCCAACAAGATATTTGTACTCGGTCGGATTTTATAGAAGTTCACTATCTGCAGCACTTATTTTTCCACCAGCTTGGTTTGATGCAAAAAAATACCAGATGCACTTCTCTTGACTTCCATGCCTCAGAAATAGTTGAGAGAACCTAAATCTTTAACAGGGAAAAACTTTTTAAAATGAGAGATCACTTCATTACAATATAATGAAGAACTGTCTGTAATAAGTATGTCATCAACATGCACCAAAACAATAGTGATTCTTGTTCCAATTTTGTGAACAAATAAAGAAGTGTCTGTTAGATAAGGTTTAAAATCCAACTGAATAAGTCCATGTAGCAGTTTCTCATACCAGGCCCTGAGTGCCTGCTTAAGTCCATATATAGATTTATGTAATTTGCATACATAATCAGGATGTTCCTTTTCCTAAAAACCAGGTGGTTATATCATATAAACTTCTTCTTGTAAGTATCCATGTAGAAATTCATTACTTACATCAATTTGTTTGATATCCGTATTGAAGTTGACTGCTAATGAAATGATTATTCTAATGGTTGTTTGCTTAACAACTGGACTGAAAGTTTATGTATAATCTTCCCTCCATTTGATGAAAACCCTTAGCAACTAATTTGATTATAATTTTTTGTCAAATAGTTTCATCTGGCTTATATTTCAGTCCAAAGACCCATTTGCAGCCCACCATATTTTGAGATGGATGTGGTGGATCATTGGTCCATGTATTTGCATCTTGTAATGCCTTATGTTCAACAACCATAGATTGCTTCCACTTGATAATGGAGTTGCCTCAACTTGCCACTCAGACAGTGTTCTTTCTGAGTTAGATGACATGCCATGATAGAATTTGGGTTGGTTTCATCAGATTCAGCACTTGTAGAATAAGATAATGCAAATTGTTCTTGTCCTGATGAAATTAGAGACCTTATAATTTCATTACTCCAGTCATTATCATGTTGTTCAACATTAATCTCGAAAAAATCTTCCTCAGATAAAGGTTCCTCAGGGCTATCGTGCTTTACAATGATAAGACTGTTAAATTCATATGTACCGCACGATCTTAGATTATCCATATAAAATGCAACTATTCTAAACTTGCCCTTCTCATCAGCCTACAAAGATAAATTAGCCCACTATGTATAGCGGATAACACGCCCCTTTTTGTTTATTATGCGGTTGAGAAGCAGGGATCACTAGGAAGAGTTAGATTTCCTATTTTTTCTGTTTCTCTGTGAGATGAAAATCATGTTGTTTGGATGGTGTCTGGATCAACAATGACATTGGTCTAGCTGGCTGGGTTTTTTCAAAGAAACACGCTTAGCTATGTGATGTAATTTTGTAGTGGTAAGTAAAGTGTTCGTTTCTCGGACTTTTTGAGACTGATTTCAGATTTAAAAATAGAAAACAATAAAAATAAAGAAAATATATACACAAGGTTTGTCACAATGTTGAGAGATTACTGAGACTCAGGATTCCACCAAACCTCATAACATGTGGTTCGACAATCAATTCTTAGACAATTATAGCTCTAGTTTACTGACTCTAATTCTTTGCCAGGATAGAGTTTAAAAAGATTAACTGTAAATCACTAGCATGATGCATCAAAAGCACTTAGACCAAGCATACATCATCACACGACTTCACAACTAATTAAGAAAAATCATAAAACGATTAAATTAATGCAAAAAGTCATAAAAAGAATTAAACATAATTACCACACGCATGAAATATGGATTTCTCCGTCATCCCAGTGTTGGGGTTTAGCTCCTCATATTAATCACTTGCTCAAAATACATGTTTGTTGCTCAAAAGTTGATTAAAAGAGTGAAAGGTGTAAAGCAGCTGATTTGCAACAGCGTAAAAGTGTTACAGATCTCTGGTACAAAGAGGAACAATGATTAACTGTTGTATATAAACGTTACTGACCTTCTGCTGTTTAACAACGATACTGTTTTGTGACTGTTACAGATCTCTGGCACAAAGAGGAACAATGATTAACTGCTGTATATAAACGTTACTAATCTTCTGTTGTTTAACAAAGATACTGTTCTGCGACTGTTTTTCGTGAGTCAATGTTCTTCGCGTTCTTGAGCTGTGCAGCAGCAGCAGCAGAAACAGAGTTTGATAAAACTCTGATTTCTTCTTCTCTGGCCCTCCTCAGGTCCCCAAACTCTAGACACCCCTTCTTTACGACCCAAACAATCTATTTATATCAAAAATACCGATTAAGTCTCTCCCAAATCTTCCAAAATCTCTTCCCCTATCTTCATGGAAAAGTTGCGGCAATTTCTTGTTTTAGAATTTCTACGCGTTTCTGAGCTTTCCTTTTTATTCTAAACTCTTCCTTAGATAGATACAAATCTTTGAGAAGGTTCATAGCACTTGAATCTCTCTAAAATTCCCTAAAACAGGTCACACACGTGACTTTCCATATATTTCTGTTGTGATAAAAATTCGTCGATTGAGCCAAGTCTAATCGATTTCAACACCCATATCAGATTTCTAGACCCATAAGGAGTCTATCCTATGAAAATCAGAGGTTTAATCGACCTCAAACTCCTCCAAATCACGATTTCCAAAACTGCCAGAGATATTTTTATTGGAAATGGGTGCTGAGAACAAATCTGGGTGTTGTGGACAAATTTGGGTTACATATACCTTGGGTGATCCTTAGACAATTCCGGGGTCCGTTTAGCAACTGTCCTCCGGGGTGCCTCGAGCAACTTTTTGAACCAATTTCGTGGCAAAAGCTTATTTCTCCAAAAACACCTACAAAGATATAAAATAACCAAATAAGCACAAAATCGAGCAGTAACAATATATACAATTGGGATCAAAATAGACACATAAATGCGTCTATAAAATACCCCCAAACTTATTGTTTGCTAGTCCTCGAGCAAATCAAATCAAATAAAATCCTAACTCACTGTCGCGGGCATCGTCGATTGCATTTAGCGTATGCAATAAGCCTTTAAACCCCTAGGTGGCCCTAGTGGCCGAGTTATATTATCGGGAGGGCTTACAAGAGATATACCCACAAAATCTTTATACTCCAGACCCTGACTATCTACATAGAACCTTGGAAGGCACTAAAGAATCTCCTTGGTTGGCATACTTATTGACTACAGGTGGAAGTACCCTGATGCGAAATTCCAATTGTTGTACACGAGTTTGCACTCAAGCATACTAAAATTCATACATAAGTGACAGATCTCTACTCAGATAGTCGCACTATGGACATCAATATCCGGAGTCAAAACTAATCACATGGATAGATCAAGAAGATGGATATAGAGAAAAACATAGATGGTTTTGATGTTTACTAGGTGAATTGTGTTTCTCATATCTGTCTGAAGGCCTCCGCCAAAATGAACCTATCTTAATGGACTGAGATACTAGTCTGACTAATATCAACACACTGGCTTATACAAGGGTACCAGTGGTCGATAATCCTAACTCTAGGTCAACACAACTGGCATATACAAGGGTTCCAGTGGTCGACTTTATTGAATTTATTCCAGTTGGTCTGATGGTCTGGTCTCAGTTTTTTTTTCAACTTTTTTTTTTGTATCTCAATCACTCTAATTCACCATAACATTGGTAACAGCTTGAATCGTGATCCCCACCTAATCACTTAGACAAACATAGTTTAAAAACAAAACAAAATAAAAACAGAAGTGAAAAAAGACTCAACGAGATATGGTGAAACTATCATGTTATTTGTAACACCTGAGCTCTGTGCTTTTATGAGTAGACTCTTTAGATGTTTCCATCTAATCAGATTGGTCCCTCAACTCCTACAACCAAAATGCTTCCATCCATTTAGATTGGGTAGTGCCATCCTTAATAAGGATAAATTTCTAGGCTCTGGAGTTTAATAATGCAACTAAAAAGTTTCTCCCATACTCCCAAACTTAAATCTAACATTGTCCTCAATGTTCCAAAGGTGAAATTAAAAGCATGAATAAGGAGAAACTGTTACCATTTGAAGCAAAAGAAATAAGGAAAGATATTACCGTGTTGTATGAGAATGGGTTACCTCCCAAGAAGTGCTAAGTTTAACGTCTTCAGCCAGACTAAGAAAGGATTAGTCACCTCATAGAATCATAAAGTAATAGCCGAAATATATGTGGGTCATCAAAACCAAATAGAGCTATCACAAGTAAATGGAATCTGCAACATGTCAAGAAAATGAACAAATAAAGCAGACCCTTGTCTAGTTTCCTGTTTAAGACAACTACATCTAGCTGTGGTTCAGTTCAGGTTCTATAACCGGGTCCAAATAAAATATTTTCATGGGTTGCGTTTCCTCGTAGCTAAGATCCGATTCAGGTATTAGAGTCTGGAAAAACTCAAGTAAAAGCTTAGAAGCACATAATAATAACCTGAACAATTGCGGATCTTTAAAGTCAATCAGTTTTGAATCACACATTTGACCACGATGAAAGTGATGGTCAATCTTAGGCAAATGTGTCATTTCTAATATCCTAAAGTACTTAGGTTTAGTCTCAAAACTCAGTAACTGACACATTTGAAATTTATACATCCCCACATTTGGAAGAAAAATATTTGGCGGGAAAACAAAGTCAATCTTGGTATCATAGCCTGGGCAAACCACATCAACCAGAGGATGGGTTTATAACAACTGAACTTCCTTATGGACATCACTAGGTTCAGGAAAACGTGTATGAAGATAATCTTTTGAAATGGTTGAGGCACATATATCAAGTCCCAAGTGAGGGATCTCTGTAAGAGCTAAAGGTAAGGCACAAGGAGAATGATAATCACCCCCCAAACTTAGGGTTTTGGGTGTCTCTAGATAGACTAGCTACAATTTCCCTAATTTCTAGATCATCAGAATCCTGAAAATGGTCAATTGATCCTTCTAAGTCAGATACATCCTCACTCATCTCGACGAGTTCACTTTCTTTTTCTAAGTCTATTGTTTCTAAATCGCTAGACTCAAAATATACTCGTTCCTCTAAACCATTATTAGCTTCGTAATCAAAAGGAAATACTACATCGTCTAAAACGGGGGTATCTCTAGTCAAATCCTCGTCCTTTTGAATAGGTGAATAATTATTAAAATTATTTAGATTTGAACTAGAAATAATATTATTATTAAGCTCAGTTGGAATAGCAAATTCCTGATCACTATGCCTATTTATTTCAAATTCTTCATCAACACTATCCTCATCATAATCATTATAATAACATGAAAATGGTTGAACCTCATCTAAACAAGTAGTGTAACCAATTTTATCCTCGTCATCCTGTTTATGCAAATAACTATCCTCATTTTCAAGGGTATTATTAGAGACACTGTATTGAAAATTAAGATTATTTCGAGCAATTCTTTCGTTCGTCTCAGCTATCAGCTTGAGGGATTCCTCTATAGAAAGTTTTCTTTCGTCATAAACTAAGTTATTCATCTCAGCTATCCTACATGTCGACTCTTCTAATTTCCTGAGAGACTCTTCTAAAGGAGAAATATAAGAATTTTGCTCATATGACCGGTGCGTATGTGGATAGTAATTGGGCTCACCATGGTATGGACCATAATCTTCAAAAGGATGATGTTCCCAACCACTATTCACACTATGGTCAAAGTAGTAACGTCCATTTTGAAACTCAGTCGGATGTTCGTTGTATTGGCTATTGTAATACCAGTTCGACATTTTACTGCATGGGTGTGAGTTGTCACACAAAGTAAAACCTACTGACAGGGGATTCGTGGGTGGATAGAGTCTTACCTCCCGTACCAGACGGGCGATGAACCGTTGAAGTCGACTCAGGCCACCGACTCCAATGTCAGTGTACGAACCCGAGGGGCCGAGACAGTATCATAACTGTCGTCCTTCCCTGCAAACAATTTATATTTAATTTTTAACCCTTCCTTAGGGTTTCAAAATAATAATAATGTCCATTCCAAAAATAAAGTCCAAAAATAAAAATGTATAAAAAGGAAAAGGAAAAGAAAAATTACAAAAATAAAATCCTATTTACAGTTTCTAAAAATAAACAAAATAACTATATACAAAATCTTCTTCTTCACTCCTTTCGGATTCCTCTTTTCTTTCCTTCTTTAGCGATGCTTTCCTTTTATAGCAATTTTTCTTTCCTTGTAGATTCCCTCCAAATCTGAAAAGAATCGAAAAATACCAAAACGCGTAAAAAAAAAATAATAAAAATAAAAATAAACCTAAAACAAATCTAAATACAAATCCGCGTCGGCGGCGCCAAAAATTGATGTAATTTTGTAGTGGTAAGTAAAGTGTTCGTTTCTCGGACTTGTTGAGACTGATTTCAGATTTAAAAATAGAAAACAATAAAAATAAAGAAAATATATACACAAGGTTTGTCACAATGTCGAGAGATTACTGAGACTCAGGATTCCACCAAACCTCATATCATGTGGTTCAACAATCAATTCTTAGACAATTATAGCTCTAGTTTATTGACTCTAATTCTTTGCCAGGGTATATTTTAAAAAGATTAACTGTCAATCACTAGCATGATGCATCAAAAGCACTTAGACCAAGCATACATCACCACACGACTTCACAACTAATTAAGAAAAATCATAAAACGATTAAATTAATGCAAAAAGTCATAAAAAGAATTAAACATAATTACCACACGCATGAAGTATGGCTTTCTCCGTCATCCAAGTGTTGGGGTTTAGCTCCTCATATTAATCACTTGCTCAAAATACATGTTTGTTGCTCAAAAGTTGATTAAAAGAGTGAAAGGTGTAAAGCAGCGGATTTGCAACAGCGTAAAAGTGTTACAGATCTCTGGTACAAAAAGGAACAATGATTAACTGCTGTATATAAACGTTACTGATCTTCTGCTGTTTAACAACGATACTGTTCTGCGACTGTTTTTCGTGCGTCAATGTTCTTCGCGTTCTTGAGCTGTGCAGCAGCACCAGAAACAGAGTTTGATGAAACTCTGATTTCTTCTTCTCTGGCCCTCCTCAGGTCCCCAAACTCTAGACACCCCTTCTATAGGACCCAAACAATCTATTTATATCAAAAATACCAATTAAGACTCTCCCAAATCTTCAAAAATCTCTTCCCCTCTCTTCACGGCAAAGTTGCGGCAATTTCTTGTTTTACAATTTCTACGCGTTTCTGAGCTTTCCTTTTTATTCTAAACTCTTCCTTAGATAGATACAAATCATTGGGAAGGTTCATAGCACTTGAATCTCTCTAAAATTCCCTAAAACAGGTCACACACGTGACTTTCCATATATTTCTGTTGTGATAAAAATTCGTCGATTGAGCCAAGTCTAATCGATTTCAACACCCATATCAGATTCCTAGATCCGTAAGGAGTCTATCCTATGAAAATCAGAGGTTTAATCGACCTCAAACTCTTCCAAATCACGATTGCCAAAACTGCCAGAGATATTTTTATTGGAAATGGGTGCTGAGGACAAATCTGGGTGTTGTGGACAAATTTGGGTTACACATAATCTTGGGTGCTCCTTAGTCAATTCTGGGGTACGTTTAGCAACTGTCCTCCGGGGTGCCTCGAGCAACTTTTCGAGCCCATTTCGACGCAAAAGCTTATTTCTCCAAAAACACTTACAAAGACATAAAATAACCAAATAAGTACAAAATCGAGCACTAACAATATATACAATTGGGATCAAAATAGACACATAAATGCGTCTATCACTATGCCTAATCAAATCATGAATAAGTAAGATAATCCAATAATCATTAAAGGCAATAGGAGAACGGAACTCCTGGTATCGCTATAATAAGTTAATAACGGTGAAGTTACAGGGTGATAATATTAATGACCCAAATCTGAAACTCCCCAACACCAACATCTTTACGGATTGAAAAAAGAAAAAAAGGAAACAAATTATTTTTACACAAAATTGGTTAAAAATACCAAAATCAATAATTTTTGGGTGAAATGGACAGTTAGATTTTGATACTGTTTAAATGGACAAAAATGTTAAAATAGGCAGGATGTAACCAGTTTTATCGTGTCCATCAAATATTTTTTCTTATTTTTAATTTACACAGGATGTATCCAGTTTCATCCTTGCTATTTTTTAAATTTATCCTTACTATTTTTATTTTTAGCCATTTCACCAAAATTATTTTTTACTCATCCATTTGAATCGTGATTTAAAAATATTTGAACAAGTAACCCATTTTCGGTTATTTTTATTTGACCCTTCAACATTGTTCTTCACAGGTTGCGGGTGCCGCATAATGTTTGTTCACTTATCAGCACCATGGAAAGTCTCTATCGTACACATTATTTTCTTCTTCCTCATCTTTTTTGGTCGATGCTAACGTACAAATACACAATGTACAAAGCAACATACATTTCAAAATGATTGCCGATGGACCACCTTGAGCTCAAATCAAAATCTAATGCATGAGCGACATTTGTGCCGATACTTTGCTGATGTGTTAATTACTCTATCCGTTACTAATATAATACTATTTTTATACCAATGAGGAGACAATCAGGTAGGTCAGTCAGACTCAGAAGGACTATTAAAAGAAAAATGTTAAAGTTCCAAAAAAATAAAATAAATAAATAGAGAGGGGTGATTTAGTAAAATATCCACCGCAGAGGGGTGTTTTCGTAGTTGACAATATTTGAGGATTAGATAATCCAAAGTTGCGTGTCAGAGACGAACACATACATTAATGCAGAAGTGTTTGTTAGCTTTTAACACTCGAAAAAGTAGTCATGATCAGTAATAATTTTTCGAAGAAATTTCCAGAAACAAATTTTGTGGTTTTGTTTAATTAATTTATACACAAACAAAGAAGATTTAGTCTTTTCTTGTTTAGATTTGTGTATGATGAGACATTTTTAGAAGTTTTCTGAGTACTAAATTCGGAAACAGATATACTGAAGAAGGCAGAAGAATTTTGATTATTTTTTCTGTGAATTTTTTAGGGTTTGATAGGCGATATTTCAAGGGGTTTGTTTGTTTGTTGGATGGGAATTTGGTGTAGAGAGGAAGAAAGAAACGGAGATGCGAAAGTCATATAAGGATTCTCTTAAAGCTCTTGAAGCTGATATTCAACACGCTAATACACTGTAAGTCAATGTTTGTTTCTCTGTCCAATTGTTTCTTCACTGAATTTATTATCGATTTTTGAAAAATTGATTTGTTTCTCCGGGAAGTTATTTTCCAGTGTTTGGGTAGTTTCTTCGCTAATTAAAGGTTCATTTAAGGTTTTTTTTTCTTGTGACAAATTATTAGTTAATTAAGAGATATCTTTAATCTTATCTGTTTGTTTGCTTGGTTGTCTGATTCCTTATATTTCAGTTGAATCTTCCATTTTTGATTATATGGCAAACGTAGTGCGCTTTGATCTAAAGAACCAAAAAAACTTCAGTTTTTACTGGTTTTCTTGATTAATCCTTTTCTTTTATTTTTACTGAGTTACTAGAAGAAGATGAATGTAATAGATATCAAATGCCCTACTTGGATCAGGTTAAGAATTATTCATTTGAAGGAAGAATTTTCAGTATTTTTAGCGGAAAATGAACACTAGTTAGGCTGTCCTGCACTAATCTTTGTTATGTTCTTCCGCCTATGTACTAAATGTATTTTGTTTTCTAATTGACACAGTGCATCGATATATCCAAGGGAGTATGACGGTGCGTGTGTTCAAATGAAATTGTCTTATAGCCCTGTTGCACACATATTTCTCTTTTTTGTACAATGGACTGATTGTAACCTTGCTGGTGCACTTGGGTTGCTTAGAATTATTATTTATAAGGTGAGTATCTATAATGGTACTAACTAAAGATGAATTTAGTTTATTTACTCTGGCAGTTATGCATTCAGTTCCTCTTGTGCAAGTATTGGATTGAAGTAAATTAGTAGTGTGAATATGAATTTATCTTTTAGATTGTTGGGGTTCTGATGATGTAAAAGGGTTTTGCAGGTTTACGCAGATGGCAAGAGCACTATGTCTATTGATGAAAGGAAGGCTAGTATTAGAGAGTTTTATGGTGAGCGACTGTTGTCTGAAATTAATACTTTAATACCTTTTCACTTGCTTATGTGCCAGTTAGTTGCATCAGCTCCGTTTTCTTTGCTGTTTCTTCCCTCATCTGTGAAGTTTACCTAGAAGAATGTTCTACCATTTGGTCATTTATAGAAGTTTGCCTTTTTCATGGACAGCGATGATATTTCCCTCTTTATTGCAACTTGAGAGAGGAATTACTGACGTTGATGACCGAAAACAGAAGGAAGTCTGTGCCGCGAAGTACAAAAAGAAGGATGAATTATCGAAGGGAAAACTCTCTGCAGTTGATATAGAGAGGGAAGAGGAATGTGGGATCTGCATGGAGATGAACACTAAGGTTGTGCTTCCTACATGCAACCATGCATTGTGCCTAAAATGCTACCGAGATTGGTAAGTAATTTCCGTCTTGCTTGCTAAGTGAGTCATGTTCATTGCCTAAATATCTTGATATCATTTGATTTTAAAAGAATCTACCAAGTGTCCGGTAAGACTTAAGATGAAAAATCATTGTAATCACGGTACACTGACCTACATCAATAAGAGTTACACCTCCAGCTGCTGAATATCATTTAATAGGAAAGGAAGAACATATGGTGTCGTACAGTGCCTTTTGTGGTTTAGCAAAAATCCACCACCTCGCTGGTTTTACCTTAATTGTGGAACCTGACATTTGTTTGGCATATTTCGTATAAAGTTTAACTATTTTAAGTACTCATGAGCCTGTCAATCTAATATGGATGAACAGTAAACAAATTTCACAAGAATTTGTGTATGGGAACTGTTCATTGTCTTAGATGTCAGAGAAGCTTTTGGATCACACTTTTGTTTTGTTCCCAAACCAGTAACTATTGGGGCCAAGAAAAACGATGTTTGTCCGCCACCGATACTGGAAGGCAAATATCACCCATCTTAACCATTGCTAGAGTGTTCTCTGGAACTTTTCATTCAAATGAAATGATTAAGTATCAAACATAATATACTAATAACTGATTGTTCTGCTTCAGGCGTGCACGGTCTCAGTCGTGCCCCTTCTGTCGGCATAGTCTCAAGAGAGTGAACTCGGGTGACCTGTGGATTTATACGGACAGCCGTGATATTGTCGACATGTCTTCCATATGCAGGGAGAACTTGCAAAGACTGTTCCTTTACGTAGATGCGCTTCCCCTCATCATTCCTGACCCTGTGTTCGTACCTTATGATTCTCATGTCAGGTGATGAATATTACTTAGGGTACTAGAAGAAAATTACGAGCATGAACCTGGTGTATATAAAACAGAACATGCCTCTTTCTGATTTAGTTAGAATTGTAAATCCTGCTTGTCTAGCGTTTGTTTCCCTAATTTGGTAATAACTGCTCCAAATGGTAGGTGAAATGTATAAAAGTTATGTTACTGTTCTTGCAAAATACCATGTTCCCTTGTTTCTTTGACGTTCTTTAGAGTTTGAACAAAATATTAGCTTCTACTCGGACTACTCCTAGTCTTGCCGTTACGCAATATATGTTGTCTTTCTCTGTTACCCTGTGTGAAAAGGGTCTCAATTTTTCTTATCTTGCTTGCTGCAAAGATAAATACTGCAGTTGTAACTTATTTGAAACATTTAACAAGTCATGTTGGGCATCAAGCAAAGAAATGATGAGCCATAAAAAGGGAACTCGTTCTGAGTACTGACATTTGATTTGAACTATAATTTTGGGCATACCAAAATCTTCGAAGGCATAGCAAAATCAGATAACCCCTTAACCCAAAAAATTTTTAATGATAAATCTGCCCTTTACGTATTAGTGTTAATAATCTTGATTAGTGATTAAATATTTTGTTTAGTGATTAAAATAATTTTCAGAATTATAAGAGTTGTTTAGATGAAAAATTTGAGGAAAAAAAAAATCAAAGTTTTGGTTTGGTTAAGAAGGAGAGAAAGAGAAGGAGAAAGTGAGAAAATTCTAATTCTTGATTCAATGGAGGATGAGGAGGGTCATCATTCATCTAAAAAACCTAGGAAAATGCATATCAACTACAACAATGATCCAGAAATGGTTGATTTCTTAGATTATGAGAATGATTTTACACCCACTCAAACTCAAGCTCAAACACAAACTCAAGATGATGATTTTTATGAGCCAAATCCTGATGATGAAGACATTGATGAGGAACCCAATGCTTCTAATACACAGGTACACTTATATCCTATACTTAATCTCACTTCTATAGCTCTCAATTATCAAAAGTTAGGTTTTTTGAATCATGGTTCGACGAAACAGGTTGAGGTTCGGCTCACATCTATGAGCCGAATCTACCAATTGATGAACGGTTCGGCTTACTGAATCTGTTTACTGCATGCGCCGAACCTATAATTTCCAATTCCAACCCTTTTGCTAGACACTAGTTCGGCTTATATGAAAGTTTCATAGTAAGCCGAACAACATCCTGAATAGCCCGGAATAGAATCATTACTAATTCGGCTTATATATCCAAAATTGTATGTGCCGAACATAATTTTTTAATTTCTGGGTTGAAATATTGTTACTGGTTCGGCACATATGGAGAATATCGTATCAGCTGAAACCTCTTATGTTCAAGGTTCGGCACATAATATGATTATCGTCTGAGCCGAACATGAATTTGTTAATTTTTGGGTTAAAATATTGTTCGTGGTTCGGCACATATTGAGGATATCGTATAAGCCGAAACCTGTAAATGTTTATAGTTCGGCACATAATGTGATTATCGAATGCGCCGAACCTTGTTATTATATTCCCTTTCTAGTGTTTAACCTTGTGATATTCTTTGTAGATCGTGCTTGGACCCATGGAAAATCAACCTGATCCAGTAGACATACTTCACGAGGATACCAAGGATCACTTCCAAAATGATTTGGTATGGTTCGGTGTTCGGCTTAAAATATAAGCCGAATCCACTAAATTGATGAACAATTCGGCTAACTGAATTTGTTAACGTTATACGCCGAACCTTCATTTTCCAACTTCCAACCTAGTTGCAAGATCCTAGTTCGGCTTATATTAAAGTCTAATAACAAGCCGAACTTATTCCTGAGAGTTAGGTTCGGTTCTCACTCTAAATATCGTATCAGTCGAACTATATATTTTTCCAAGTTCGGCTCATATTCAAAAAATCACATCAGCCGAACATGATACTGATTTTCCATGAAACACTTAAATTCATACACATTTAGGGGTTAGGCTTTTTATTACATATGTTTTCTATTGTACAACCTTTTTATAGGATGAACCAAACAAAAAAAGTGGAAATTACTAAAAATGTTAAGAAAGTGAAGTCTAATGATGGAGAATACCAAGGTCCATATTAAACTCATTAAAATCAATTAGATCTTATCTTCAACTTCAAGAGAATGAAAAGACAAACACAACGCAAAAAGAATGAGGTCATTCCGACATCGGACGAAAAAGTTATGGACAAAACAAGATCGAAAAACTTGAGTGTGCAAAGAGAAGGTTCGGGCGATAACTCAACAACACGATCTAGCCGAACCTAGAGCCTTCAAATCAATATCTTCGAAGTGTTTACAGAGAGAGGTTCAGCTTGAAAGTGATCTAATCGAGTCAGCCGAACCTGACAACCACCTGGGGTAAATTTCACTTCTCAGGTTCGGCCGGGAAGGTTTGCAAGGTATTAGCCGAACTTGACACTGTTCTGGGACGTATTCAATACACATTTTGGGGTTCGGCTAAAAATTGACATTTACGGTTTAGCCGAACTGTTCATAGACACTTTCAGGGAGAAATTTCAAGAACAATTAGGCTCAAAACTCAACTCAATTATCAGCCGAACCCGCTACTGTAGCCGTCAAAAACCCTAAGTTTTTAGCAATTTAACCCATTCAATCCATGAAAAACAACAAATAAAAGACTGGGTTTGTAGGGAATACCTTATTATCCTAATTTTAGTATTTGGAGCTTCAAATGGTTGAATTTCCGGTTCAATTATAGTTTTTACACATTCATCTTCAATTGGTTCTTCTTCTTTAATTCATGGATTGGAAGAGGATTTAGAACACCTGACGTTTGCTTTTTTCTTTGTACGATCCATTATATAGTTCAATTTAACCGATGATCGAATTTTCACGAATCGATAATTAATTACAGTGATGAAAAAAAAAATCTGAGAGAAAAGGAAGGAGGTTTAGCTAGAGGATGAAGAAGAGATGTTTAGGATAGTTTATTTTTTGATTTTAAGTTCAAGGATATATAGGTAATTGAACTACCCAATAGACACCCCTTATAAAATCACCTAGGATGGGAAAACTATTTTGTATGCCTTAAAAGTTTTTGGTATGCCTAAAATGATAGTTTTTTGATTTTGCCATACATTCACATGGTCAAGTAGGAAGGCCCATATGTTTTGTTTGGATTTGCAGCACTAGTACTGGGCTTATTGGATATTGATGGAAGTAGATTTGTGCACAACGTCTAACATTACATATTAATATTATTCTTCAGAGTGGGAAGCTTTACATAGAAAATTGTTAAGTGGTGCATCCAAAGCAAATGAGTTGTATGCCAGTTCTGCTTACATTGCACAAGATCTAATCATTAGTGATGGAAAGGAATAATAATAAGCTTACATGAGTTCTTTTCATCCTCCAATTATATTGTCCATTTTTAAACCCGAAGAAATCACAACTTTCACAAAGCCCTTTGTATTAAAAATATAAAAGGCAGAGATATAGGGGTTAAAGCAATAATCTTGAGACCAAGGCACTACTAATCTCCGGTGACGAGGTGTTGAACAACAATCAAACTTTTAGCCGTTTATCGTTCAGCACTACCGCAGTTCAATTCACTTTTGATTTAAGTGGTGGTTCCACCACATATTCTAGACATCCTATATCACATGACATCAACCCATAAAACATCTAATTGAACCCGACTACTATATTATTAACTCCGAATAGGTTAGCTTTTAATTCTTTGACTGCCGCTAAGATTATAATAACCAAGATTAACAAAATCATTAGGAGAAAAAAAAGAAAGAAAAAAAAGCCTTGATGATATACTCAAAGTCTGGCTTAGATTACCGAATCAAGTAGTTGAGTCCCGTGATCACCCAATAAATTTACCAATGCATTACAGTGACACCGGCCATTTCACAAGACCGGCAATTACATGAGATTTTCACATTTTTGACTCAAACTTGACGTGCACCGATTGCTATATACACCTGATAAACATGTGGTAGTCCCTGTTCACAAAACGCTTTAATGAGTCAGAGATATTATTCTGTATTTGGACATGCTCCCTCATTATTTATACCCCCATATATGTTTTTTCATTCTCGTTTCTCTTTTTCTATCATCATTTCCCTCACACTGTCTTTCTAAAATGGAGTATTATACTTCCATTCCATCTTCACTGCTAACTCCTTCCAGTCTAATTACTCTCATTACCATCATCTTCCTCTTCATCTTCCGTTCTTCGTTTCCATTCAACTCATCAAGAAAACTTCAACTCCCACCAGGAACACTAGGCTTACCGTTCATAGGAGAGAGCCTACAGATTATATCAGCTTACAAGACTGAAAACCCCGAACCGTTCATCGACGAACGTGTCAAGCGATACGGTAACGTGTTCACGACGCATTTGTTCGGTAAACCGACGGTTTTCTCAACCGATCCTGACGTGAATCGGTATATACTTCAAAACGAAGGGAGATTGTTTGAAAGCAGCTATCCTTCTTCTATCACGAAATTGTTAGGAAAACATTCGTTGTTGATCATAAAAGGAAATCTTCACAAGAAATTGCATTCGCTTACTACGAGTTTCGCAAACTCGAGTATCATTCGCGATCATTTGCTTGTTGATGTTAACCGACTCGTTAAACTCAATTTGAACTCTTGGAATGATCATGTTTTACTACAAGATGAAGCTAAGAAGGTAACCAACTATCAACATGGTTCATTTTTAAATCTTTCATTTTTATGATGAGTGGAAAATATTTTTTTTTTTGATCGGAAAAGAGAAAATATATTAGAAATGAAGAATGTACAAAAGTCTACCCAAATAGACTAAAAGAAAAGGAGTAACAGACTAGGCGAAACACAAAAAAAACAAGACAAGTTATAAGAATAAATTTTCCCAATCCGTCGTCACTGAACTTGAGAAGTTCACATGAACTCTTTTCCCTGCTGCAGAAGACCAAAGGAGAATTAAGGTTTTAGCCTCAGTACCTAGGTCATCATCTGTCTTGTAGACGTGATTGACATTGAATATGCGGTTGTTTCGTTCAGTCCATAAACACCAGAATATAACTGCTGGGATTAAGCTCCAGATGTAATTTCCATTGGAGGTGAAATTCGGGTGATACCAACAATTAGCCAGCGACTTAATATTCCTTGGCGTGACCCAAGTGCAACACGAACTTGGGAGTAGTAGTGACCACACCCTGAAGGCAACCCTGCAATGAAGAAAAAGGTGATCTTGTGTCTCATCATTGCAACCACAAAGCGCACAGAAGTTATCTACTGCCATTCCTTTGCGTAAGAGCATATCCTTCGTGTTTAATTTCCCATGAACCAAACTCCAGGCGAATATATTTACCTTAGGAGGGATCGACGTTTCATAACCAGCAGGCCCCTGCCATGGCAATTGGCGCATGGACCCCCATGGTGGCGCAGAACATGTACATGCCATGGTACTGGGGTGGTCCAAAGGAGGGGTCCTGGTGTTTCTTTTTTTTACCCCAAGTACCACCATATGTTATTCTTAATCCCGGTTCATGTATGTAATTGTTTTTTTTTTCTTTTTGGTTGCAGATAACATTTGAACTGACAGTGAAGCAGCTGATGAGTATTGATCCAGGGGAATACTTAGAAAACTTGAGGAAAGAATATGTACTTCTCATCGAGGGGTTCTTTTCTGTTCCTATTCCCTTTTTCTTCGCCACTTATGGTAGAGCCATCAAAGTAATTATTTACTACTTAATTCTTTTGATTTTTTTTTTAAATTAATATTTGGTGATGCCGAGTGTTGAACTCGGATCACTGGTGCCATCACCTACTAACTTTACCAGTGTCAAGAAACTAACTCAAATGAATAATGCAGGCTAGAAGGAAAGTAGCTGAGTCACTTCTATCGGTGGTCAGGGAGAGAAGGAAAGAAAATTTTGCTAGTAGTAATGGTGGTGGTGGTAAGAAGAATAAAGACATGCTAGAAGCTTTGATAGAGGAAGAATGTGGGTTAAGTGACGAAGAGATTGTGGATTTCATGCTTGCTTTGTTAGTAGCTGGTTATGAAACTACTTCCACCATTATGACTCTTGTTGTCAAGTTTCTCACCGAGACTCCTCTTGCTCTGGCTCAACTCAAGGTATTCCTCTCCCTTCACTTTGGTGGCTGGTCTTTTCGATTTTTGTTGTTCCACGTGCACCTAAATGAATGACTGAAAATTACGAGGGTGTTTGGATACCAAAAATAGAAATTCCAGAAGTAGAAGACAACGACAAAAGTCAGAAGCAAAAATATTCTGTTTCGTAGAAAGTTAACATTTTTGTTTCTAAAAGTCATTTTGAAATTTTGTCACCAAACTAACTTCTAGTTTTTCGACTTCTAAAAATCAAATAACTTCTCAGATCATCGAAACAGTATAAAAGGTTACCTTTTCTTTGGTACCATATTTAGAAATCGGTTTAGCATTTAGATACATTTAGTATAGGAGAAATTACTTTAGAATGCTATCAGGATTACCAAAAATTACTTTAGAATGTTGTCAGGATTACCAAATTTCACGGGATCGAACGGTTGAGTGTTGAGTATTATTATGCGTGCCCAACACCCTGGTAAGAACATAAAATAAGGCCTACCGCTCATGCACAGGGTAGTGTCTGCATTACATGGGACCTAAGAATAACAAAAAAGAGGAACAACACAATCAAGAAACCGACGAAAATAATTGTGTCTATGGAGTCATTGATGCGAGAAGGCAACACCAGCAATGGGAATGGAGTCGTATGGTATACGACACTACCACGACAAAGAAAGCTTTCATCATTCCCAGTTTCATGAATAAATTTTCCATCAAAAAAGAATAGAATACAATAATACCCTTTCATCATGGCTTCGCCAGTCCAGACAGAGACATACAGGGTTCCAACGACTGGTACCGTACAATGGTCCTGAAAACTTTTGATTAGAGAAATAAAAATATACCAAAACAGTTGCTTCTTTTCTTTTTTACATGACCATTTTACCCCTTTATTACAAAAGCACTGTTACTACCGTGCTGACGAGTTTCGAACTCAAGTTAATGGTATCATTATCCAATGATTTTAACTGAGTAAATTTGTTATTATGCTTGCTTTTATCAGGAAGAGCACGAGAAGATTGCAGCAGAAAAGGGTTACTCAGGATCCCTGCAATGGAGCGACTACAAATCTCTTCCTTTTACCCAATGTGTAGGCACCTTAACTATAAGCTAGTGGATATTTGCGCGAAAACGCCCAAGTTATGCTAATGCAAGAATAAGCTAATGTGATTGTCTTTCCTGCTAATTAATCAGGTGATAAATGAGACGCTGCGGGTTGCTAACATTATAAGCGGCGTGTTTAGGAAAACAACGGCCGATGTCACTATTAAAGGTGCAACTTTCAACCACTCTGTCTAATCATTTTTGTACGACAATCTAACCCAGGATTAAACGAAATCGATGTACGTAGGTTTTACGGTTCCGAAGGGCTGGACAGTTTTTGTTTCGTTCAGGGCTGTGCATCTGCACCAAGACAACTATAAAGAATCTCGTTCGTTCGATCCTTGGAGATGGCAGCAGAACGATTTGGCATCAATGTCAAGTATTGGGAACGGTAATTCATTCACGCCATTTGGAGGAGGTCCGCGGCTATGTCCAGGATACGAGCTTTCCAGAGTTGAAATCTGTGTTTTCATCCACCATTTCGTTACTCATTTCAGGTACAATTTTTCTTTCTTTTCTTTGGGGGCCTATGACCTCAGCGAAACCCTTGATTAACCATTTTAACAACTATTGGTCATGCGTACGTGCAGCTGGGCTCCGGCCGAAGAAGACAAGCTCATATTTTTCCCCACCACAAGAACTGTCAAACGGTATCCTATAAACATCCAAAAGAGAAAATGTCAAATTGAATGACAAAAAAAAATGTGTTCTTATCTAGTGATCCCTATACCCAACAGAAATTTTATAGGAAATTACAAGTGGTAGAAATTTTGGGAGGGTGAAGATGTTGTAATTTTGTATTAGCTATATAAGTTTCAATTCAATAAAAAAAAAAGAACAAGAAATTACTCCATGTCAGTATTTTCATTTACTCAAGGCGGATTCAATGGAGTAACAGGCCGTTGGATATGATCCAAGTTGTATTTTGACCTCTAGAAATCAAAAAATCAGAAATTAATTTGGGTACGTAATTGCAGAATGATTTCTACAAGAAAAAAGGTAATAGTGCGTTTGGATACAAATTAGCTTCTGACTTTTGTTTTTCCAGAAACAGAAGTCAGAAGCAAAACTATTTTGCTTCACAAAAAATTGACTTTTCTGCTTTCAGAAGTCGTTCTGAAAAATTATTGTCAAATTGATTTCTGACATTTTGACTTCCAGAAATCAGAAAATAACTTCTAAGTGTGCATTCAAACGCGCTATAAAGCAAATCTTTTTGCTTCTAACTTCTATATCTGTTTCCAATTTTGACTTATGTTTCTGATAGAACAAGAACACTTTTGCTTTTAATATCGAAACATACTATAAGTAAATGCCCGAATTTACTTATTATGCGTGAGCCACTTGTGTATTGTTATGATTGCAGCCAAAAGTGAGAAGTGAATTGGAATGCCCTTTGACCCTTTCCTTTGTGAAGACGTGCGGTGCATTTTCAGAAAGCATTTCACATTTCCGTTGTAGTCTTATTTCATTGGGTATTGTTAGGTTGCATGGTCTGTTAATCAATCATGGTTTTATAAAGTTGCGGACATTTCTACATGATTTCAAGTTTCAATAGTCTTTCATTATGTTTGTTCAAGTGTTTGTTTAATTGTTTGCCATCTATATATGTCTCTTGCAAACGTCACTTTTCAAAGTGACTTTCACTTGTCCCCTTGTAAAACTCTTCTTGTTCCCGTATGCTTATCCTTTTCCTCTTTTGAGATAAGTTTTTGATAGTCAAAAACTTCGACTCACACCAAGATTGTTTTTATTGTGTTGTAAAAATGAAACTGCAGACAGGACTATATAGTCAATCCAATTGCTGAAAACAATAGAGATTTACAAATCAGATACTTACACTTACAACATGTTTGAATATTATTTTAGAAGTTATTTTTTGACTCAAAAAAAGCTAAAAAGCTAGTATAAGTTAATTTGGCTATACAATTCCAGAATGACTATTAAAAAAAAACGCTTTTTATGAAACAACAAACACTTTGCTTTACAATACGTTTAGATACAAATTTTCTTTTGGCTTCTGCTTCTTTAAAAGTCGAAGTCGGAAATAAAACTATTTTGTTTCATAAAAAGTTAACTTTTCGATTTCTAGAAAACGTTTTGAAATTTGACGGTCAAACTAACTTCTGACTTTTTCAATTTTTAAAAGTTAAAAAATTACTTCTGATATGCCATCCAAACAGCCTATAGACTTATGTTTCTAACTTCTAGAGATGCAGAAGCTCTGCTTTTAGTATTCAAATAGGCTATTAACAACATGGATAGGCGAATGTACACTGCACCTAGTATTTAAACATTTAAACAGGCTATTAACAACATGGATAGGCAAATGTACACCGAAATAAAATAAATGCATATATCTACAGGGAAATTGGTTCAAATTTTGTGGACCAACCATTTTAATATTTTAAACTGAAAACAATTGTATAGTCCACAATCCACATACTTCCTGTGGGCGCAGTATAGCACGGTCATGGTTTCTCTTGTAGCCGAGCATATCCTGCGTAAGTTCGAGGTTGATTTTCCTCAGGATGTGCGATATAGGTGTACCCTCCATGACTAGATTTATCAAGTCCGACCATTTCTTCCTCGACCGGTATCCATAAGAGCGAAAGCTTATGCAGTGGATAGAATAGAGGTCCCATGGTTACACTTACCCAAGCTACGATCACTGTAATCTCGACCAGCTGAGCACCAAACAGTCCCTAACCACCACCCGTCAACACCCCGAACGGGTGTATCACACCCGTAGCACCCAAACCCGGTTGGAAAGTTTGAAGTATAAATTCTTCTTTTACAACTTTTACCAAATAAGAGATATCTAGTAAGACCACGGAAACTAGGTAGCTAGAGTAGTTGTATCATTCAAGCTATGTAAATAATTCAGAGAATGAGAATTATGACAAACAAAAATAGATAAGTCCGTGAAACCTAAATAAATTGAATCAGCTAGAAGGAATAGTTACAACCAAAACTTTCTATTTAATTTAAAGTAGTTTTCCGGAGAGAGAGTGTCCGACTTTTCCGCGGCAAGAATGGTGAGAAAATCATTTTCTCAACGAAGCAGAGCAGGGCTATTGGATTCAGATCGACATGGACAGCTGGGCTTGCAGGGAGCGAAGACTTGGGTAGCAGTGGTGGATGAACAACATCGACAAAACGGTTATACACAGAGTTTAGAGGATTCATAAGGATGGACGACGGTATCAAATCAAAAGAATATTAAGGAAATGAGTTCGCAAAATCAAGATCTTATTATTGATTGTGGTTACAAATCTTTTCTGCTTTCAAGGAAGCATAATGGAATCTTGTTTGATGAACAAACAAGAAATACGAGGAAGATCATCCAGGTTTTAATCAGTCCAGAAGGTGTAATATGGATGAAAAACATCTTAAAAAAGGAAACAAAAAAATCTTATTATGGCAGCTGGTACTGGATTTTTCATAGAGGAAGCAGACATATTTGTTTTCCAGAAACAAGAACAAATATGGTGAACTTTTTCGTGCTACAATTTCTTGTGATAAAGTAAGGAAGACTATGTGCTTTCCATCTGAAGATGAAGTTAAGATATAGACTCGTTTTGTTGAAGGTTTTACAAGAATGGCCTCCGTGCGTAAGTCTGTGAAGGTTGTAACTCAAGAGAACTCTACAACAACAAGTGATTCCTTTGTTCCTCAAGTGAACTCTCAAGTAGTTAGAAACTCTATTCCAGTGGCATCTAAATCTTCTGATACAAAAAATTGGAACCAAGCAATTATCATAGAAAACATCCAAAAGAGTCACCTCTTGGAATAACATTGGTCTGGAGGTTGCAAAAAGATTTAATATGGAGAAGGCATTTGATCTATATCCTTTTGAAGACACAAAGGCTTTCTTTTTTGCACTCAATCAAGATAGAGATGCTTTAATTCATAAGGATTTCTGGAACTATGATGATATGTCTATTAGATTATTGCCATGGTGGAATGGCTCAAATTCAATAGCGTTGCTAGCAATCAATTCTAATGGCTCTTGGATTGAAATATTTGGAGTTCCGTTCAATTTATGGGAGCAAAATTTCTTTTCTGAGGTCAGTGCCAAATTTGGAGGATTATTCATTCATCCACACTATTATGGGAAGATGTTTCAGCTATTCGTTTAAAATCTCGAAGTTTTGATGAGATTTCATCAACTTTTCTTTATCATTATGGTTCTTACTCGTTTCCAATCAAGGTTCAATTTTTACAGTCCATTAATGGAGGTTTTGTCCACACACACAGAAAAGTCTCATTTCAAAGTCTAGAGATTGTTCCGGTGGCAGAGCCAGTTGTGGAAGCGTTGAAAGATATTTCGTTTAATGCTAATTGGCCGAAAATTTCTCAACCTATTCTGCGAACCCATGATTCTCGCAGAAAAGAGCTATTCAGAAAATTTTCCGCAACAGAAAAAGGAAAGACTTCCAGCGCAAGTCTTAATTCAAATTTAAATTTGAATTCTATGGTTGTTTTAAATTCTTCAGATCCGGTTCAATCGGGTACAAAACCTTTGGAGCTGGGCTTTAATTCTATAATGGATTCGGATGTTCACTCAGAAAATCAAATCAGTTTGGAAACAGTAGAATCAGACATTTCAGATGGATCTGACGTGTCAACAATCAATTCAAATTCAAACACTTCTCAACCACACATAACGGTAACATCACCAAACTTTCAAAACACAGAAGAGGTAGAGGAGTATTTGCAGGCTGTAGTTTCAATACCTTATCTACATATGATTGATTCAATGAGTACTACACACAACAATGGTGTTCAACTTACTGTCGCAAATGAAAGGATTGTTAACTTTGATTTTTTTCTGGAAGACTAATGAAAAATGGAGTACATTAAAACACAAGGTCAGTCCTATCCTTAGACGAGATTTCGAAAGTATTATGATGCAGATGGTGTCAATTTGTCCCAAATTGGGTATTCACTTTCAAGGCCCTCGGCATGAAATTGATGATACTATGGTAGATTGCTTCAAATCTCATTTACTTAATTTGGATTTGGAGAAATTGAAATCTGCTTAATTGTAGTGATTTTTGTTGGTTCTGGTTGTTATCTGTGTTTATGGATCTCAAAATAGTTTACTGGAATATTCGTGGGCTTAATGATCTTAACAAAAGGGATATTATGAAGAAAAAGATTAAGGATTGGAAACCAAGTATTGTGCTTCTCCAAGAAACAAAAATTCAAAAGTATAATGATTTGATAGCTTGGCAATGTTGGGGGAAAAAAGATATTATGTGGCTTGATTCTCCTTCACAGGGTAGCTTTGGTGGTATTCTCTGTCTTTGGGATTCAAGTAAAATTCAAGTAATTGATTCTTTGATAGGGCCTTATTCAATTACATTGCTGGTGGACCCGGGAAGGCGTATAAAAATGATGCGATAAAAACGGGCCTACAGTAATACCGCAAGTGCACGGTCGTCAGTTGTAGCTCGTGCAAGTACGGGTCGATCCACAGAGATCGGGTGTGTTTCGGAAATGTGTTTTAGCTAATTGGGTTCCTAGTTTTGCTTTGGGCTTAGAATACCCTTTGGAAATGTTGGGCTTAATGGGTTTGGTTTTTGGCAATGAAATACTTTAGGTCTTGGGCCTGTGAAATGAACTGAATCTTGGACTCAGTTAGTTTGGTCTTTGAAGTGCAAATGGGCTTTGGGCTTAAAGTGAGTTCAGGTTTTTGGGTTAAGCCCACAAATTAATTGAATTGGGCTTTAGCTCTAACCTATCAATACACTAGGCTTTGGCCTTAATGAAATTTGGGCTTTGGTCTTAAACAAATGGGCTTTTGGTTTTTTATGAGCTGGGCTTCAACTTTTAGTCCAAACCTGGGCTTGTAACTGTGGATTGGGCCTTAATCTTTTTGGAATGAGTTGAGCTTTGGGCTCAGTTGGGTTGGCCTTGGAAGACTGCAGGAGGCAGAAGCAACACAAATGTTGCTCAGCAGAAGGGCAGCAGCAGAAAGGGGAGGCAGCAGCAGACAAGGCAGCAGCAGCTTGGCAGCAGCCTTGGCAGGAGAAGTGAGCAATGCAGCAGTGGAAGATAGTGATGCAGCAGAAGCAAGAGGGGAGGCAGTACAGCAGCTGCAGGAAAAGCAGCAGCAGCAGCTGCAAGGGGAAGGAAAACAGCAGCACTGCACAGGAGAAGCAGCAGCAGTGCTGCAGGGCAGCAGAGGAGGAGCTGCACAGCAGTGCAGCAGCAACAGAGTTGCAGCAGCAGCTGTAACAGCACAGGGCAAGGAACAAAGCAACAGCAAAATAACACAAGATGCAAATGAAAATTACAGTGAACAAAACACAAAGAAGCAAAATGAAAATAACACAAAGGCAGTTAGCCTAAGGCAGGGGAAGAAGGTTAAGCTAACATGGAGCTGAACTAAAGCACTCTTTTAGAGTGGGAAGAGAGCTAGCTTGCTCATTGTCACTAGTGAGCACTAGTTTCTTCCCACTACTCAATTCACACTATGCAGCAAGGTTTACTCCATCTAACTGAACATGTATCACACTGAATTCTACCATCATTCTTTCACCCCTAGAATCAGTTGTCTTCTTACAGCACAACTGATCACAGATGCAGTCATTCAAGTAGATATCATCAATTCTATGACATTTAAGCACTACAATACAGTTAACATAACCTGAACTAACAATGTACACATACAAACTTCTAACACATTACTGGATACATACAATTAACAGGAGACAAACTAAACAGAACATTAGCAGGATATAACATAACATAACAACCATGACAAGAGCACAGCAATTAACAGAAAACACTATTAAGCACAACATGAACTGAAATGAGCATAACAGGAGGCAACTAACATGAGCAAGAAACTGAAAATTGAAATTTAACAGGACATGAGAGTCCTGGATGTAGGCTAGTCCAAACATAACTTTCTAACACAACCCATCATCCTAATTTATACACAAAATCTTTTTCCCCCAAAACAGTGAGCTAGGGTTTGGTAAAAATTGAAATTGGGTGTTACCTAATCACTGATAGCACTCAATAGCTTCGACCCAATCTTCCTTGTCATCTTCTCTTGCTTCCCATACCTTCAATTGCTCTGTATCATCAACTAATTTCACCAACTCACTCTTAGGGTTCAGTGGTGAGAGAATGGGCGAAATTAGTTGTTTGATAGAGATTAAAACTTGGTATATGTGATGGGTTGAGTGTGTATGATGGTGTAGGTGTGGTGGTTGCAGTGGAGTTGGTGGTGATGATGGTGGTGCGGCAGTTGCAGGAGGTGGCTCTGCAGAGGGGTACGGTGGAGAAGTGGCTCGACTGGTTGGGAGAGAAGGGGTTGTTTGGGTTAGGTGGATGGGCTCGGGTGATAGGGTGTGAGGCGGCTTCATCGAGTCTTGATGTTCTGTGACTCTGAGCTGCGAGATGCGAAGATGGTAGGTAGATCGGACGGTGATGCGGAGGTAAGCGATGAGCGACCGTTGGATTATATGATACAGCAAAATCAACGATGCCAGATGGAGTTAGGTGTTGTAGTGTTAGGCGGGGATATCAAACTTTGATGCACAGCAAGGGAGCGACCGTTGGATTCAACTACCATCTAATCTGAAGGCTTGGAATTTCAGCGCTGTGGTGCTTGGCAGAGACATCAGATTTTGATGCTCAGCAAGGAGCGACCGTCGGATGCTTCTGAGAAATGATCTGATGGCTGAGAACGGAGGCGCTTTTGTGTGTAGAAAATGAGGTTGTGCGCACCATTCTTCGCGGCTTCCTTGCGTAATTTCTCCCGGCTTTTCACTACTTTTCTGCTCTTTTCGCTCCGCGACTCATCCGAACTTTATTTACTACCTAAAAATGCAAAATTAATTAATAAAAATATTTATTCTTGAAAACAATGAAAATACAGAATATGGGATAAAATGTAGAATTAATGCCCAAAAGATGAGTTAAAATGCCAACAAAAAGGGATAAATATATACAATATTTGGCACTCATCAATTGCGTTGCAAAAATTTGTCCAATTCTTTTGAGTGGATGTTCACATGGGTTTATGCTCCTTGTGCTAACAATACTGAAGAGGTTAATTTGTTCTGGAGAGAAATTGAAGAAACTAGAGCTTTTTGGAATTTTCCTTGTGTGATTGGAGGCGATTTTAATGAATTTCGATTTGATCATGAAAGAACCTCGGGCGGAGATTATACAATTGGCATGAGAAATTTAAATAGTTTTATCTCAAGGAACCATTTATTTGATTTGCCTTTAATTGGTGCTTCTTTTACTTGGACAAATAATCAAATCCAAAGTATAAGGAGCAGAATCGACAGAACTCTTCTTTGTCCTGCAATGGAAAACCCTCAAGCAACATAACATGCTCTTGCTCATCCTTGTTCTGATCACAATCCAATAGCTCTGGTCTGTGAAGGGGTGAATCATGGTCCATCTCCATTCCGCTGTGAGTATTATTGGTTTTTACATCCATAATTTCTTAATTTTGTTAGAGATATGTGGAATTCTTTTGATGTTTCAGGAAGTGTTGGTTTGTTTTTTTTGCAAAAAGCTACAACTTCTTAAACATCGTCTAAGACTTTGGAGTAAAATGGAGTATGGTGAGGTGGACAGAAAGCTTGAAAAACTGGAGGACATCTTTATTGACTTGGATGCTGTGGAACACAATAACAATGGTTTATCTTATTCTCAGTGGGGAGAAAGAGCTAGTGCAAGGAAGGAGTATTGTAACTTGAGTATCATCAGGGATGAGAAATGGAGAAGCAGAAGCAGAAGCAAAGCCAACAATTTTAAATACTTTTAAAAAAACATTAAGTATTTTCATAGACTTGGAAATGACAGAAGAATGAGAAGCTACATTGGCTCTATCAAGGTGAATGGAGCTCTCACTAATGATGTGGAAGAAATAAGGAATGGAATTGTCACCTACTTTCAAACCATTTTTCAGTCTTAGCACAATAGAATTGCTTCTGCAGAAGGTATGAATTTCAACAAGATTTAAGATGATATGTGCAACTGGTTAAAGAGAGACATTGAGGAAGATGAATGTTTTGCTGCTATTAAACAACTTGGTCAATACAAGGTTCCAAGGCAAGATGGATTTCAAATTAGATACTGGAGGTTGAAGAACACTTTTATTGCCTTGATTCCTAAGAAAGATTGTATTGAAGAGATTAAAGAATTGAGGCCCATCAGTCTTATTCATGGTTCTTTCAAAATAGTCTCTAAAATCTTAGCTGAAAGATTTAAACTTACTTTTCCTTCTATTATGTCTCAACATCAGTTTGCATTTGTCAAAAAGAGACAAATTCTTGATGGTGTGCTAGTTGCTAATGAACTCATTGAATCAAGGATAAGAAGTGGCAAACCAGGTTTGTTATGCAAAATTGATTTTGAAAAGGCATTTGACCATGTAAATTGAGAATTCTTAGATGAGATGTTTAAGATTATGGGTTTCGGAGAAAGATGGAGGAGCTGGTTGAAGTGTTGTGTAGAATATGTTAGATTCTTAGTTCTAATTAATGGTTTGCTACTGGTTACTTTAAAAGTAAAAAAGGAATTAGAAAAGGAGATCCAATTTATCATTTTCTTTTCTTATTAATTGGGGAAGCTCTCACATTTATGATCAAAAAATCTCAAGATGAAGGTATTATCGCTGGTTTTCAAACTAAGGAAGATGGCATTATGGTTTGTCATTTGCAATTTGCAGATGACACACTTATTTTTCTAGATGTATATGTGGAGCAGATTAAAAATCTCAGATTAATTCTTCTTTCTTTTGAGATGTTAACAGGGTTGAAGATCAATTTTGCAAAGAGTCAAATTTTGGGTGTTGCTTATGAAGGTGATAAGTGCTTAATTTACATTATTTTAGTGTCCATTCCATACCCGTTTTAGCTATATTTCTTGCATTCTATGTTGTATTACTCTTGTTTTCTCTTTTATTTGTTTATTTAGGTGAATCATCTAAAAGGAGTGGAAATTGCTACGAAAGTGCTAAAGAATGGAGTTTACAAAGGATGGCCAAATAAATGTGTTCAAATCCAAACCTTTTCAGCTCTATCTTAAAGAGAATTCAATTATGAAAAGAACTCAAAAAGAATGAGGTCATTCCGACATCGGACGAAGAAGTTGTGGGCAAAACAAGATTAGAATATTTGAAGTTACAGAGAGAGGTTCGGCTGATAACTTCATCAGCTCGATTCAGCCGAACCTAGATCCTAAAAATCAAGTTTTTGGAAGAGGTTAAGGAGTAACGTTCGGTTATAAGATGATCCAATGACCTAAGCCGAACCTATAAATGAGTTTTGAACAAAGTATCCAGAAGAGGGTTCGGCTAATAAGAGAAACCATGAAGTGAGCCGAACTTTGGAGCAAGTTTTGGACGAAAATACAAGAAGTTACAGGAGAATGTTCGGCCGAAAAAGAGCTAGGGAAACCTAGGTTCGGCTGATAACTCCTCACCATTTTTGAGCCGAACCTGACACTCATCCGGAGAAAAAATAACTTGTCTGGTTCGACCGAAGGAGTCCATACACGTTTAAGCCGAACCTAACAACTTCCTGAGACATTTTTGACGAGTTTTTGACCCCGCTTTTGATAATACACGGACCCGGAAGGTTCTTGAAGACCTAATTTTTTGAGCACTATATAAAGACACCTCCCAAACATTAATAAGACATCCTTACATTACTTTACAAGCTTGGAGAGGAGAAAACAACAACAGAGGCAAAAGCTAGGGTTTCGGATCGGTTCTCATCAATCATAACGATATCTCTTTACTTTTCTTATATGTTTAACATGGATTCTCCTAAATCCATGAGTAGCTAAACCCATAATTGATTGAGGATGAATTCTAAGTTCTAGATAAGTTTGAGTTATTATATTAATGCATTTTGAAGTTCTTCATATGATTATCGCTTGTTTATACGATTATGAATGTTTATGATTAATTGGTAGACTGTTTAGGTTGCCAACTTAAATTGATTTATTTATTTAATATAATGCTAGTATTGAGTTAGGAGATAAGTAATCGCGAATAATTCGTACACAAGTTGAAAACACAAGACCTTGCAGAGGGATTCTGTGGAGCAATTGTGTGTATAAACAACACTAAAAAGTGGACCTTGATCTAAGAGTCTAACTAGTAGGATCAACCTATAAATTCATAAAGCTTAAATCATTTGATTGGGTTACACCTTGAGTGATCTACTACTTGGTGGCTCAGTTGAATAGAATCTGGTAGTCGAGAACTTCCGTGTCCAGTGACTTAAGGGATTTAGGGGATAACACTGATCTAGCTGCTTTTCTACGGTTGGTGATAATCTGTACTAAGGATGAATGGATTGATATAATAAATTGATGACGGTTTAATAATGAAGAAGGATTCCTCGATCAACGCTCTCTCTATTGCTTACAACTTAATCTTTCAATTGCTTTGTTTATTTACTTTGAAATCTAAAAGCCAAAACCCCCTATTTGTGACCTTTTTGACAACTAAACTCCCTGATCTTAATAGGAACGATCCTTGGTTCCATTATATTACTAGTTAATTGTGTGGAAATAAGTGATTTAGTTTGATTGCAATCACGACACGCATCAGAAGGTGATTTATCTGTCTTATCCTCTTTGTTGGGGGTGTTATAGTGGCAGTTTGCCTACAACTTATCTGGGTTTGCCTCTAGGTGATAAATGCTGAGGTGCAGTTAAATGGGATAAAATTGTTGAGAAGTTCATAGCTAAACTTGCTGGATGGAAGAAAGTCTTACTATCAAGAGCTGGAAAAATTACTTTAATCAACAGTGTTCTTAGCAACCTTCCTATCTATTATATGTCTCTGTTTGAAATGCTTGTTTCAGTGATTAAGAAGTTGGAGAAAATTATGAGAGACTTTTTATGGAATTACAAGACAGGGAGAAGGAAAATTCACTTGGTAAAATGGAGAGCTTTCTGTAGAAGAAAGAAAATGGGAGGTCTTGGTATTAAGAATTTGAAGCAGATGAACAAAGCTTTGCTTTTTAAGTGGACATGGAGATATGCAGTGAAAGATGATGTTCTTTAGAAAAAACTTGTATCTGAAAAATATGGCTCTGAAGAAGCTCAATGGATTCCAAAAACTCCCAAATACACTTATGGGAGATCTGTGTGGAAATCTATTATGAAGTGTAAGTCTTTTTTGTTACAATTCATTAAATTTAAAGTCAATAATGGTGTTTCTGTCATATTTTGGGATGATAACTGGATATATGATCAGCCAATCAAGACAAGCTATCCTAATCTGTATGCTTTATCAAGAGATAAACATCTTTCAGTGGCAGAAATATGCAATTCAGATGGACCTG
Organism: Papaver somniferum; assembly: GCF_003573695.1. Taxonomy (NCBI): domain Eukaryota; kingdom Viridiplantae; phylum Streptophyta; class Magnoliopsida; order Ranunculales; family Papaveraceae; genus Papaver; species Papaver somniferum. The sequence goes on along the minus strand of NC_039368.1, from coordinate 114,676,663 downwards.
CTTATTCTTGGAATCTTCAAATTCCTTCAAGACTCAATGCTGCCGCAAGAATTGAACACCGTCTTCTCATGTCAGATTTATCTACTTTCAGATTCACTCATGGCTCTGCAGATGAACTGCAATGGTCCCTGACTAAAAGTAAGACTTTTACTGTTAATTCAGCTTATGAAAAGCTCAATATAAAGACTGGTATTGTTCAAAACAACTCAATCTTTACATTCATCTAGAATCTGAAATGCCCAACAAAAGCTGGTTTCTTCATGTGGTTAATTGCTTACAAAAGACTGCCTACAAGAGACTTGCTAAGAAATAGAGGATGGATGTTCCTGCTACCTGTGCTTTCTGCAATAATCATGAAACAAGTGCTCATTTGCTTCTGAATTGTTCTTTTTCCATAGATGTTTGGAATTCTTTCTTAGATAAACTAAAATGGATCTATTGCATTCATTTGGACATAATTCCTTCTCTGCAATCCTGGAATCTCCCTCAGAAAAATGTCGCAAGCTCATGCGTCCAGAAGGCTTGGTCAATTATAATCTATTTCACTCGGAACTGTAGCCTAGTGGCTAACAACGTAGAACTTAGTACCTGTAGCTATTATTTGGAGCCTATGGAAGGAGAGGAATGCAAGAATTTTTTCCAGACAAGAACAGTAATGTCACTGGAGTGGTTAACAAAGAAATTTTCCGTCTGTTTACCTGGGCATTAGCTATAAAAGAGTTTGATTCTGTAAACCCTTCTACCGTTATGACATATTTGTGCAACATTTATTTTAACCATGCATAGGTTGGTGGACTGTCACTAATCTTTTTTTCTTTTCTTTGTAACTTGGCTAGGGTGGTATAGCCTTTATACCCTCTATTTTTTTTTTGATAAATATATTCTTTTTTTACCAATCAAAAAAAAGAAAAGAAAAGAAACCTAAACAAATTGGTATACTAATAGTAATAGCTGAGGGAGGGTCATACAATATAAAGAGAACATACAAGAAAAAAAAAAGTAAAAGGATGGTCGAATATTTCAAAACCCGCAATAAATACTTCCAACAACTAAAGTATACCAACACCTGTAAACTTACCCTAATTGTAATTGCAATCGGTAATTTCATTGTGACCCTATTTCATTCTCAGAATTACTAATCATGCCACCAAAATACTTAAACATGCATGCATATGCGAAGAGATGATAATCATCAATACATGCTTAATTAGGAACGTTTGTGACGCATAAATGCTTAATTAGTTGATTTTACAATAAGACTGTACCAAAAATAACATGATGTAAAAGTATTACTAATTAGTTGATTCATTGTCAAAAAGAACCTGAGATGGTAAAATATACATAGTAAAGGGTAATATTGGGTCGGAATAAACACATCCATTCAACCTATATATAACACCACCTTCATATTTGTCAGAAAGAAAACTCAACTTTGTGTTATCAAATCATATTGTTATTCATCAAAACAAAATCTCAACTCTGTGTTCTCATCATGAAAACATTCGTACTGTTTGTTTTCATCCTATCATCACTCTTTGTAATTTCTGAATGTTTGAACGATGCTGATCACTGTCTTACTCAACCTGACAAGTGCATTCGTCATGATCATGGTGAAAGATATGGACACAAAGATGATGGGAAAGTGACCAAGTGTGGAAACCTTACTGTATGGGAGATAGGATTCGAATATATTGGCAAATTTACCACTTTGGTTATCTCTCTTGCTACAGCCTTTGGCCTTCTATACAAGCCATCCATTGGGTAAAGAGAAAATAATTGGCTCCATGAAAAAGAAGGCTCTAAAGAAGAATGAGGAGGGACAAAAAAAGAGAATAGTCATGGGCTTGTTGAAAATGGGCAAGAAGATGAGAATAGAAGAGCAACGAAACGATACAAAAGATCTTACCATCATCTTGCTACTGGTTCCTCTTCTGATGCTGCTTCTGCTTCGTCTTCCCATCATGCAGCTGCTACTGCTATTCAGGTGAAAACTCTGAAGTTTAATCTACTAAATCCGACCCGGATAAATGGCTAGTCCAGCGAGAAAACATAATTACACGCTAGTCCAAAAAAGGTTTGAAAAGAGTAAAATTACTCGACTAACCCTAACATATGTTACTACATACTACATATGTAATAACATATGTTACTAGTAACATATGTGGTATGTAGTAACATATGTTACCTGTAACTGAAAAAGCGGGGGTCTAACAACACCACCCAATATTTCGCTTAGAGATCTGTATGGACTAACTCCGAAATACTTTCTAGAGAATCAATTAGACAATCAGACTCAATCTAGGTAAAAGTATCTTAAGGAGTTAATATCTCTCTCTTGTTTTGATTTACTCGAGCTAATAGAAATCAACGAGTCTTTAATCAAACACCAGGAATAACTTGGATGGTACCAAAGACCAATATCCAAGGATCAATCAATGACAATCAACAACCAAAAGTTGGATTACTCTAATTGATGATCTAACGCACAATCTGTATTATTTCAATTATAAAGATAAAACAATATAATGCGGAAACTGAAATAACACATACACCAGAAATTTTGTTAACGAGGAAACCGCAAATGCAGAAAAACCCCGGGACCTAGTCCAGATTGAACACACACTGTATTGAGCCGCTACAGACACTAGCCTACTCCAAGCTAACTTCGGACTGGACTGTAGTTGAACCCCAATCAGTCTCCCACTGATCCAAGGTACAGTTGTACTCCCTACACCTCTGATCCCAGCAGGATACTGCGCACTTGATTCTCTTAGCTGATCTCACCCACAACTAAAAGTTTCTGCGGCCCAAAATCGCAGGCTTTGATAATAAACAAATCTGTCTCACACAAACAAGTCTATCAAAGGATCAATCTGTCTCCACAAAAAAACCCTAAAGTTTTTGTTCCTTCTTTTGATAATAATCAAGGTGAACATGAACCAATTGATAATCCGGTCTTATATTCCCGAAGAACAGCCTAGATAAATCAATCACCTCACATTAATCGTATGGTAGCGAAATAAGATGTTGCGGAATCACAAACAATGAGACGAAGATGTTTGTGACTACTTTTTATATCTTACCTATCGGAGATTTTAATCTCAAGCCAATCAATATGATTGTACTCGTACGATAAAAGATGCAAGATCAGATCATACAACTACGATAAAAGTAGTATCGGTCTGGCTTCACAATCCCAATGAAGTCTTTAAGTCGTTAACCTGGTTTTAAAAGAAGAAAACCAAAGGTTAAAGGAGAAACGACTCTAGCACACAAACTAGTATCACACGTGAGGTGTGGGGATTAGTTTTGCAGAGTTGCTAGATGTCCCCTTATATAATCTTTCAAATCAGGGTTTCGCCTTGGTCACAAAGCAAACAATATCCACCGTTAGATAAAAACCTGATTTAGATTCAAGCTAATATTTCTCAACCGTTAGATCAAAAACTTATCTTGTTATACACAAATGAAATGCACGCTTCTAGGTTTGTTAACCGTACCTAAACGTGTACATTGTTGGTTCAACAATAGTTAACCAAAAGGTTAGCCATATGAGCATTTTATACCAACCATATTCTTCTTCACCATAACTAGTTCAAATAACTCAAATTAACTAGTTAGAGAGTTGTTCAATTGCAAGGAAATCTTATGTACTATACAAGACACAATTGAAACAAAGATGATTTGATTCACTTGAATCGGTTCATGAACTTTATAGCCACGGTTTGCAATTTGCATTCCTTAGTCTTTATAAGTTTAAGTTCAGAAATCATCTTCAGATATATAACCTTCTTAAGTTCGCATACTAGGTTCGCGGCTTAAGTAACCGGGCAAAGTTTACGAACTCCAGCAGAAAATCTCGGCAAAGACTTTCCGCCGGTTCGCGAACTGGGTTCGCGGACTAGTACTCACACAACAAATTTGTCAACTCCAGCAGAATTTCTCGGGATGAGAAGTTCGGAAGTTCGCGTACTGAGTTCGCAGACTTGGCAACAAGCCATTCTTCCGGTTTCTCTTGATAAACAAAGTTCACAAACTTTGGTTCAAGGGAGAGGACTTGTGCACATATGTGTTTCCACAACAATACTTATGTACATCATTGGTTATGTAATCTAAACTCTCATTCCAACCATTGAAACATTCTTAGAGGACGTTATACAGTTGTTACACCATTTCTCGTCAAAGAAATTTTCAAAGTGATTGAAACATATCATGACTTTCGTCACTAGGTAAAGATAAACATGGTCGAAACGAAACGCTTACCAACACATATTTCGATATATAGATAGGCGAGGTATACTCGGCTCGAAATACCAAATGTGTATAATCTAAGTCTATATATAGCATACGACTTTTTGTCTCAAGAAGTAGGAGATAGAGTAGATAGACTTTTGAGTGACAGATAAGTTCAAGTCTTCACATACCTTTTTGTCGAGAAGTTCCACCGGTTCCTTGAGTAGTTCTTCTTCTTGTATGATGAATCTCCATGAAGTCCTTGAGCTCAACTGCACTTTCTATCCTAGTCCGAAACTTAGCTATATTAAACTAGAAATCAAGACTTATAGTTTTGATCACTAACATTGACAAACATGCTTGAGATAGCAACGCATGCGAGTTCGACCGATCAATGCTCTAACAATCTCCCCCTTTGTCAATTTTAGTGACAAAACTATCAATACATATGGAATACAAAAAAGATAAAGAAACTTTAGTAGATCCTATTCCACATGTCTAATCTTCAACGTTCCTCGAAATCTTCGTCACTTCCAAGTACTCCAATGATCCCAAAGGTTGTAAGTTTAGCATCACCGTTGTTGAAGATCCATAACTGTAACAATGAGAAAGCATCGGTCTCGATCATTGTTATACAGTGTCAAAGTCCAATTGTATAAGAACTTCAACAATAATACTATGGTGATATATATTACTCCCCCTTAGTCAATACTCCATCTCACATGGAAACCACTCCCCCTTACACAATGATCCGAAAACCATATGTATTTGTAGTGTGAACTGCATATTAATTCTCCCCCTTTTTGTCAATAAAATTAGCAAAGGTACAAGAACGGGATCATAATAAAATTTCCGTAAGAGACATTTCATGACTAAAAGAAAAAAATACATACCATCTAATTTAGATGCAATCATATAGCTGAAGCTAATAACATTCATCAAGGAGTTTTAAAGATACAAGATAACCCCTTTAAAATTCCACGGCCGCATACCCCTCAAGATATGACCATTAAGCACAATTTCAAAAGAATTCTCCTCCATTTGATGTCATTCCCAAGGGAATAACAAGAGCGACCTTAATTTCAAAATAAAAGAAGGACTTTTATTGGACACTAAAAACCATGAGAATGATTTTCTATATCCAAAAAACAAAATCAAATTAATCACAAGTAAACCCATGATTAATTTAATCGGAATACGCAATCAAATTAAACACACAAGTGATCAACTTAATTGTTTATGCTCGACATAAGAGAAATTACGGAGCATACGACTAACATACCCATTAGAAAATGAATAGGATAGTCGTTCATATACTCAACATAAGAGGAATCTTATGGAGTAAGAAAATACTCAACTAGATTAATTACAAGAGAACCCATAATTAATCTAATTGGAATACAACCAAACTAATTATAAAAGTAATCAATTTAATTGTCATTTGTTTTGCTCGACATAAAAAGACCTATGGAGCAATAACTAAATAACCAAACAAGATGATTAATTTAGTTCAAAAATGCTCAACATAAAGTACCTTATGGAACAACCAACAAAGATAATCAAAAATTAATCAACTTGGTTGTATCGTGCTCAACATAAGACACAATACGGAGCCTCACAGTATTACATAAAATATGGATCAGTGAAGGTCAATATTGTGGAATGCACAAGGATTCATTCTATCTTTCATCACTATTTGCATAACGATTTTTAATAGACATAATCCTTGAACACAAAAGATTTTAACCTATCTTCCATCAAAGAATTGACAATATAGGCTTAAATTTTGTACATGTAAAAAGTCTATTCATCCTTAAATCAATACATGAATACCGATCATGAACGACTTTACTTTTGACAAAATATGGGAAAACATAGTTCACGGACGTAAACACCAATATCCCATAACAAATTGCAATATAACAAATCATAAAGATTAAATACTGCAAACCATCATCCTCCAAATATTTTCTAGAATTTAATACCAATAAACCTAAAAAAGAACAAGAAGATGAAAAATAATAGCTATGTGTAGTCACAATCATTGCTATTCGAGAACTAGTTATTCTTCCAACTAAACCAAAAAGAAGACATAATAGGCAACAATAAGAACACGAATTACTCATCTTCTTCCTCATCAGAGATACTCCAAGATGCTTGAATTGCGTTCAAATCTTCCTTGATCTCGGGAAACTTTGTTGCAACCAAGGACAATTGTTCTTGAACACACTTTACTCTTAAATCAACCTTACACACACCTTTATGAATTTTTTGAAGAAGGCTTATGGTAGTAGGGTCACTAAAATCAAGAGAAGCAATTCTTTGTCGCTTGCAAGCATTTTCCCTTATGTGCCTAAAGGTACACGGATGAACCGGTTTGGGGACCCCAAGAGAGTTGCCAATTGAATCACACCCACGATCACGACAAATTTGACTAATCAAGCAAGGGTAACCCAACATTTTGACGGGTGAAGTCATCGTAATCATTTGAAAGATAATGAAACCACAAATATCGAGATTTGAAATACCCGAATCAAGGAAATAGACCAATTCCGCAAACTCGTGACTCCACCAAGAATTTTCAATTGTGGAGGGACAAAGATTAGGGATTCCAAGTTTTCCAAAAGCCATCAAAGCAATACTAAGATCATTAGTAGGGAACTTTCCTTGACTCCAAACGACCTTCTTGCCACAAAGCCCAACCGAGATATCATCACAAGATGGAAGTTCATCACATGGTCTAGGGAGTCGTACGTTCCCCATCGGGATTTTGGTAATCCTTGAAATTAATTCTCTATCAACAAGGAACCTTTCTCTACCAATCATGGATTTGAATTCCATCTTGTTGTAATCAACATTATGAATATTGACATAGAAAATCCTTGTAAGAGAATCAAATCCTTGACCAAGACCATCAAAGATATTTCCAAGCTTGAATTTTGTAAAGCATACCAAATCCTCTTCATGCCCACTAGAGAAATCCAACCTCTTTTCTAGAATGAAACCTTTTGAAGCAATCTTATCAAACATCCTAGCACAAGAATCATCCACAAACCTAATTCTAAGAGAGTTTTAGTCACAAGGAAGATTCAAGCTAAAGGATTTTGAGTTTTTAGAACTCTTTTTTGTGCCCTTAGAATTCATCATAGATCTAATAAATTGAAAGGAGCAAGAGAATTTTACTTACTTGGAGTGAGATTTGAACACCCTTTCTTTCAATTTCTCCAAGGAGACTTTAATGGAGGAAATACACAAAACCCTAGGTTCACGTATGCAGACGGGTAAAGAAGAAGACTAGGGTGCCCGAACTTCTTCTTTATAAGACCACACATGGGCTTGGACCTGTTTATGAACCGCGACCCACATAAGAAAGATGGGATTTTCTTATCCATTTACACATTAAAGGTTATGCATTCCGCGACAACACACATGTGAACGACAACGGATGCAATAAAAGCTAAATTGATATTCAAACAACGAATAAGAAAACTGTACACAACTCAAACCATTTCTTGCCCCATTCCAAGATATATACAAATGGGGAAATTCCAGCCTTGTTACCAAGAGGCATAATGCGCAGAGGAATTCTCATGCGACATTTCTGGTTGATATTTGTGAACAGTCCCTGTAGTATAATCAAAGTAATGATGATAGTCAGGGCAGTTAGAGCTCTCTATCATTCGTTTGTTCTGGATAGAAGAAGGATACCTCCGATTTCTAGGTTGCACAATATTAACAGATTTAACACATACAGAACCCTTTTCGGAATGATTCTTAGACTTAACAGATTTAAGTTTTTCTAAGAATTTAAAAACGCATTCGAACGCTTTGAACAAATCTTTATCAATTGATCCATTACGATAGTATTCCTCAAAGAGATCAAGAGTTAATCTGGGGAGGTTCCATATCCTTGAGCGTACTGAGCGTTTTCTCAATCTTTCCTTCTTTTTATTTTTTCCTTCTGATTGATTCTTAACATCTAAATCTCCCCTTTTAGATGAAGTAAGTCTATCATGAGAAACCATAGGTTTTATCCATAATAATCTTTGAACAATCTTTAAGAATTTCTGACGTGCGTTACAGATGCAAAGAGCAAGTTTTCGAAAGAAATTTCCCATAGGACAATTTATAAGGAACGAACAAACACAAACTTATTAGGTTTACGGTGTTTGCCGGCTCTGATACCAATTAAAAAGGTGGGGGTCTAACAACACCACCCAATATTTCGCTTAGCAATCTGTATGGACTAACTCCGAAATACTTTCTAGTGAATCAACTAGACAGTCAGACTCAATCTAGGTAAAAGTATCTCAAGGAGTTAAATCTCTCTCTTGTTTTGATTTACTCAAGCTAATAGAAATCAGCGAGTCTTTAATCAAACACAAGGAATAACTTGGATGGTATCAAAGACCAATATCCAAGGATCAATCAATGACAATCAACAACCAAAAGTTGGATTACTCTAATTGATGATCTAATGCACAATCTATATTATTTCAATTATAAAGATAAAATAATATAATGCGGAAACTAAAATAACACATACACCAGAAATTTTGTTAACGAGGAAACCGCAAATGCAGAAAAACCCCGGGACTTAGTCCAGATTGAACGCACACTATATTAAGCCGCTACAGACACTATCCTACTCCAAGCTAACTTCGGACTGGATTGTAGTTGAACCCCAATCAGTCTCCCACTGATCCAAGGTACAGTTGTACTCCCAACGCCTTTGATCCCATCAGGATACTGCGCACTTGATTCCCTTAGCTGATCTCACCCAAAACTAAGAGTTGCTACGACCCAAAATCGCAGGCTTTGACAAAAAACAAATCTGTCTCACACAGACAAGTCTATCAAAGGATCAATCTGTGTCCCACAGAAAAACCCTAAAGTTTTTGTTCCGTATTTTGATAATAATCAAGTTGAACAGGAGCCAATTGATAATCCGGTCTTATATTCCCGAAGAACATCCTAGATAAATCAATCACCTCACAACAATCTTAATCGTATGGTAGCGAAACAAGATGTTGCCGAATCACAAACAATGAGACGAAGATGTTTGTGACTACCTTTTATATCTTGCCTATCGGAGATATTAATCTCAAGCCAATCAATCTGATTGTACTCATACGATAAAAGATGCAAGATCAGATCACACAACTACTATAAAAGTAGTATCTGTCTTGCTTCACAATCCCAATGAAGTCTTTAAGTCGTTAACCTGGTTTTAGAAGAAGAAAACCAAAGGTTAAAGGATAAACGACTCTAGCATGCAAACTAGTATCATACGTGAGGTGGGGGGATTAGTTTTGCAGAGTTGCTAGATGTCCCCTTATATAGGCTTTCAAATCAGGGTTTCGCCTTGGTCACAAAGCAAACAATGTCCATCGTTAGATGAAAACCTGATTTAGATTCAAGCTAATATTTCTCAACCGTTAGATAAAAAACTTAGATTGTTATACACAAATGAAATGTACATTTCTAGGTTTGTTAACCATACCTAAACGTGTACATTGTTGGTTCAACAATAGTTAACCAAAAGGTTAGCCATATGAGCATTTCATACCAACCATATTCTTCTTCACCATAACTAGTTCAAATGACTCAAATTAACTAGTTAGAGAGTTGTTCAATTTCAAGGAAATCTTATGTACTACAAAAGACAAAATTGAAGCAAAGATGATTTGATTCACTTGAATCGGTTCATGAACATTATATCCACGGTTTGCAATTTGCATTCCTTAGTCTTTATAAGTTTAAGTTTAGAAATCATCTTCAGATATATAACCTTCTTAAGTTCGCACACTAGGTTCGCGGACTTAAGCAACCGGGCAGAGTTTACAAACTCCAGCGAAATTCTCGGCAAAGACTTTCCGCCGGTTCGCGGACTGGTACTCACGCAACAAGTTTGTCAACTTCAGCAGAATTTCTCGGGATGAGAAGTTCGGCAGTTCGCGGACTTGGAAACAAGCCATTCTTCCGGTTTCTCTTGATCAACAAAGTTCGCAAACTTTGGTTCAAGGGATAGGACTTATGCACATATGTGTTTCCACAACAATACTTATGTCCATCATTGGTTATGTAATCTAAACTCTCATTCCAACCATTGAAACATTCTTAGAGGACGTTATGTAGTTGTTACACAATTTCTCGTCAAAGCAATTTTCAAAGTGATTGAAACATATCATGACTTTCGTCACTAGGTAAAGATAAACATGGTCGAAGCGAAACGCTTACCAACACATATTTCGAGATATAGATAGGCGAGGTATACTCGGCTCGAAATACCAAATTTGTATAATCTAAGTCTATATATAGCATACGACTTTTGTCTCAAGAAGTAGGAGATAGAGTAGATAAACTTTTGAGTGACAGATAAGTTCAAGTCTTCACATACCTTTTTGTTGAGAAGTTCCACCGGTTCCTTGAGTAGTTCTTCTTCTTGTATGATGAATCGCCATGAAGTCCTTGAGCTCAACTACACTTTCTATCCTAGTCCGAGACTTAGCTATAGTAGACTAGAAATCAAGACTTATAGTTTTGATCATTAACATTGACAAACATGCTTGAGATAGCAACGCATGCGAGTTCGACCGAGCAATGCTCTAACAGTAACAACACGAATAACCGAATGTACATCGAAATAGAATAAATGCATATATCTACGGGGAAATTGGTTCGTATATTTGACTAATACATGTGAAACTAAACAAAATTTATGTTTTCCTAGGTATTGTCTAGGTACATTGTGTTGCATAGCAAACTTCCTATATTTAACTTGCGTAGTATACATGTGAAACTAAATAAAATTATTAATATTTGTACTGCCTAGGTACATTGTGATGTTTATTGTGTGCAATTATGTTTTTTCTCCTAGATACATACTCCATATAACAAAAATTTATTAATGGTTTCAAGGTAAACCTCTATATGAAAATAATCTCCATATAAGAATAATTTCTTGTGGTTCCCAGGATATTCTTATATAGAGGTTCTACTGTACTAATTTTCTTTCTTTTCTTTGGGGGCCTATGACCTCAGCGGAAGCCTTGATTAACCATTTTAACAACTTTTGGTCATCTGTACGTTCAGCTGGGCTCTGGCCGAAAAAGACAAGCTGATATTTTTCCCCACCACAAGAACGGTCAAACGGCATCCTATAAACCTCTAAAGGAGAAAATGTCAAATTGAATGAGATAAATATGTGTTCTTAATTATCTAGTGATCCTTATACCCAAAAGAAATTTGACAGAAAATTACAAGTGGTAGAACTTTTGGGAGGGAGAGGATGTTGTAATTTATATTAGCTATATAGGTTTCAATTCAATAAATGGAAAAAAATAATAAAAAATACTCCATGCCAGATTCTTGATATTTGAATATATGGCTAAAAACTTCATTAAGACCGATGTTTCCACTTACTCAAGACGGATTCAGTGGGGTAACAGGTCGTCTGAATATTACTTTAGAAATTGCATTTTGATTTCTAGAAGCAAAAAAATCATAAATTAGTTTAGGTACATAGTTGCAGAACTACTTCTAGAAGAAGAAAAATAAATCTTTTTATAAGGCAAACTTTTTTGTTTTTGTTTTTAATTTCTATATCTGCTTCTAATTCTGACTTATGTTTCTGGAAGAACAAAAATACTTTTAATTCTAGGATCCAAACGCTATAAGTAAATTCTCAAACTTACTTATTATGCATGAGCCACTTTTGCACCCAACAAATATCTAAACAGAGAAAAGCAAATTAGAACGCCTCTTGGCCCTTTCCTTTGTGAAGACATGCGGTGCATTTTCAAAAAGCATTTCACATTTCCGTTGTAAAAGCATTCTAACTTTTAAAGATGCACAAGCTCTGCTTCTAGTATTCAGATAGACTATTAACAACATGAATAGGCGAATGTACACCGAAATAAAATAAATGCATATATCTACGGGGAAATTGGTTCAAATTTTGTAGACCAACCATTTCAATATTTTAAACTGAAAACAATTGTATAGTCCACATACTTCCTGTGGGCGCAGTATAGCACGGTCATGGTTTCTCTTGTAGCCGAGCATATTCTGCGTAAGTTCGAGGTTGATTTTCCTCGGAATGCGCGATATAGGCGAAGCCTCCATGACTAGATCTATCAAGTCCGACCGTTTCTTCCTCGACCGATATCCGTAAGAGCGAAAGCTTATGCAGTGCATAAAATAGAGGTCCCATGGTTACACTTACCCAAGCTACGATCACTGTAATCTCGACCAGCTGAGCACCAAGCAGTCCCCAACCACCACCCATCAACACTCCGAATGGGCGGAGCACACCCGTAGCACCCAAACCCGGTTGGAAAGTTTGGAGTATAAATTCTTCTTTAGCAAATAGTCCTGTAAATATTAGTCCCCATGCGCCACAACCTCCGTGCAATTGAGCCGCTTCTAACGGGTCATCATATTTTAGCTTAAGCGCCAACATATTGAGGCCGATTAAGACCCAGGCTGCGATGAACCCGCAAAGGATCGCTGCCCATGGTTCCACTACAGAGCACCCGGAAGTTATCGCAACAAATCCTCCTAAAACTCCATTGCAAACATCTAATGCATCCCAATGACCCACTAGCAAGCGCCTGCTGAACAATGTGACAATTCCGGCTGTTGATCCCGCAAGCGTGGTGGTTACCGCCGTCCGGCCGATACTGGTCCAGTTACCTTGATCATATGTATTCGGGTACGAAATAAGAATTTTATTGAATGATCCGGGATTGAACCCGAACCAACCAAACCACAACAAGAACGTGCCTAGAATAACTAGAGTGGCGTTATGGCCACGAATCGCCACAGGCTTCCCAAACACGTCGAATCGCCCGACTCGGGGTCCTTCGATTAAAGCTCCCCATAAACCGGCGATTCCGCCGACTAAATGCACAACCCCGCTACCGGCAAAATCAATTGCGCCAGAATTAAACAATAATTCAGACGAATTAGGACTAAGCCAACCACTGGATGACCAAACCCAGTGAACCACAATCGGGTAAACAAATCCAGTGAGGAAAAATGAGAAAACGAGATAAGCACTGAACTGAGTCCGTTCCGCGATGGAACCACTAGTAATACCTGCAACAGCAATGGCGAAAGCCCACTGGTACAAAAAGAAACTGTAGTCATAATTTTCATTCGGAATGTCTTTAAGAGCGAAGAACCGGGAACCGATGAAAGGGTTCGCATCAGTTCCACCGGCACCGTAAGCGAAAGCAAATCCAAAGAGAAAATAAGAAAGGGAACCAACAACGGCGTCCACGACGTTTGTGAGCATTATGTTCATGGTGTTTTTAGCTCTTACTGAACCTGCACATAACATGGCAAATCCAAGTTGCATTACAAAGACAAGGTAAGCAGAGAAGAGTAGGTATATTGTGTTGATTGAATCTGTAACACTGGTTTCCCATGATGTTACAGCCATGGAACTGTTTTTCTTTTCTTTTTGGTGATGATGAGTTGATCTCCAAAAGTGTGGGATGGAAGTGTTATTTGAAGTGGCAATATGTTTGGAGTTATTATGCAAGTTGAATGGCAGCTAAGTATTTAGCTAAGACTGAATAGCGTCCACCCACTTATGGGTCATTTCTGAAAGGTGGATACAAATTCCATACGATACTTAATGGCGGCTAGCCCGCTGGTTTTAACTGGACCACACAAACTCTGCGTGAAAGGAACCGCTTCACATCCCAGACTCACAGTCTAGCTGTCCTCATGTTTCACCAAGATCAAGGTTTTTGGTTCTCCCTCCTCCTCGTGAAACAAGTAAATACTACTAAGGCCCAATAAAAGGAAACATTAGTTACCGACTTACTCATCCAAGCTAATACAACTTTTTTGTAGTGGTGTTTTTGTTATCGGAGGAGTCGATACAACAACAAAGACCACAGGTCCTACAGGATTTGCTCAAAAAGAGAACTTTCTCAAAAGAAAAAAAAAAAACAATTCAAGCTCCGGCGGAGAAAAATACACCGAAATTAAAATACACCCGTTTAGCCCATGAAAAATATCAAGCCCAATACACCAAAAACTTTAAACTTTCAAGTGTTATTTAAACTTCATGAGAAAGTAGATAGAGCAGAAGGATAAACATTTATAATGCTCATAACTCTTTAGTGTATCACAAAAATCATATTAGCCTGATCAACAAATTAAATGTCAAAAGGAAAGCAAAACCTTAAATGCTTTCTTTTAAGTGAAATTAAAAGAGAACCCCGGGTAATATTTTGAAGGGGATGCATTTTACTAGTCAACGCTCGTAAGTACTGGCTAAAGTCTTCATGATCTTGCGCAATGAATACATTATCTTCTCATTCTTCGTCATAAGTTTCTGTTGGTATATTCATAATGTTTTCTCTGATCCTCCATGGCTGGCATACTCTCTGCATCAAGCCAATCATTGTACTCATACTGGTTAACAACCAAAATGAACTTAATTAATCATTTGGGTCAAATTGCACACACAATTTTCAAATGGTCGAAGTAAAAAATACATATACACCGTATAACTGCTTTTTCTACGTACCAAGATTTGAGTGCAACAGTTAAGGACTATATATCTATATAAGTGTGGCAGTCTAAATCTGACAACATAACTCCATGTATGGGAGAAACTCGGTGAGTACTCTCTATTCATGTTCAAATCGCTCCTTACTGATTTTACAGTAAGCTGAATCAAAAAGATGATTTCACCTGCAAGCTCAATAAAGGCATGTTGAGGTATCCATGCACCTAGGCAGAAAAGTATTAAAGAAAGCATGTGTATTTTGGATCATCACATAGATGAAGGTTTATCCGGTTAACCAAGACGACTCATCCTCAGTGCATGCATCACATGTGGTTCACCTGATACTAAACAAACCTAGCATTTTTAGGGGCCACTCAAAAGGAATTAGAGGCCATTCTTTTATTCCCAACCATTGAAGAGGGTTAAGGGGTGTCCTAAAAAGTAGGAAATTGTAAATATTGTCCTTCACCTTTATACTAAATCTAAACCTATATCCTTTATTTTCATAATCATATCATTCCTCTTCTTCTTCTCTTTTCTACCCATTGAATTTTTTTTTCATCGTTTTAATTTTGATTGAAATCAAAAATCGTCGATCAAACTAATTTTGTGATTGATTGTTTAAAATTAAAATCCAAAATTCATTGACCTTAATATTGAAACTTAGAACCTAAAAAAAAAATGAGTTAAACAAACAAAACGGATAAATGATAGTATAGTTGTGATCCAAAGTTAGGATTTTATTGCTTGAAACAAAAATTTGATCAGAATTTTTTCTAGCATTTACAGTAGCAGAAACATAATCGATAGATAATAATCTATTTTACCTACCGATTATGGTTGATGGTCTTTGGAAATGAAGAACATCAACCATAATCGGTAGATAAATTGATTGTTGCCTACCGATTATGTTCCTGCCACTGCTTTAAATTTTCTGTATTAAAATTAAACACAATCGGTAGATAATGAGCATAGTTTACTACCGATTATAGTAGTACCACAAATTCCAAAATTGAATATATTCGGAAGTTAATGTAACACAATTTACTATCGATTATGACTAGTACAAAACTCGAAAATTTGAGTTTTTTTTTTCCAAAATCTGGTTTTTGAGACATTCTATATTCGGAGGTTACCTCCGAATATAGTATTGCCAAGGCTCTATATGCTGAGGCTCATGGTGGTTCCAAACCCCTATATGCCAAGACTCATGGTGGTTCTCATTTGGGAGCCAACACATATTGGGAAGTCAAATGAATTACTTGGTCTTCCGATTATGAAGAGTACAAAACTCAAAAATTTGAGTTTTTTTTCCAAAATATGATTTTTGGGCCACTCTATATTCGGAGGTTCGAGTAACAATTTAAACCTCCGAATATAGTAGTGCCAAGGCTCTATACGCCGAGGCTCATGGTGGTTCGAAAGCCCTGTATGCCAAGGCTCATGGTGGTTCTCATTTGGGAGCCAACACATATTCGAAAGTCAAATGAATTACCTGGTCTTCCGATTATGAATAGTACAAAACTCAAAAATTTGAGTTTTTTTTTCCAAAATCTGATTTTTGGGCCACTCTATATTCGGAGGTTCGAGTAACAATTTAAACCTCCGAATATAGTAGCGCCAAGGCTCTATACACCGAGGCTCATGGTGGTTCCAAAGCCCTATATGCCAAAGCTCATGGTGGTTCTCATTTGGGAGCCAACACATATTCAGAAGTCAAATGAATTACTTGGCCTTCCGATTATGAATAGTACAAAACTCAAAAATTTGAGTTTTTTTTTTCCAAAATCTGATTTTTGGGCCACTCTATATTCGGAGGTTCGAGTAACAATTTAAACCTTCGAATATAGTAGTGCCAAGGCTCTATACGCCGAGGCTCATGGTAGTTTCAAAGCCCTATATGCCAAGGCTCATGGTGGTTCTCATTTGGGAACCAACACATATTCAGAAGTCAAATGAATTACTTGGTCTTCCGATTATGACTAGTACAGAACTCGAAAAATTGTGTTATTTTTTCCAAATTCTGATTTTTGGGCCACTCTATATTCGGAGGTTCGAGTAACAATATAAACCCCCGAATATAGTAGTGCCAAGGCTCTATATGCCGAGGCTGATGGTGGTTCCAAATCCCTATATGCCAAGGCTCATGGTGGTTCTCATTTTGGAGCCAACACATATTCGGAAGAAACATTTTGTTTTTTCAAAAATTCTGATTTTTGCGCCATTGTACATTCAGAAGTTTATGCAAATGCAATATCTTCCGAATATGCTTGTTGCATAACAAACAATGCCATGGCTCTAAGTGGTTCAAAGAGGCGCAAACCTAAGGATTTTTGAAGGTTAGCCAACATACATTCGGAAGTTTATGCAAATGCAATATCTTCCGATTATTACAAGTTCAAAACTAGAAAAATTTTGGTTTTTCAAAAATTCTGATTTTTGGGCCATTGTATATTCAGGAGTTTAGCAAATGACATATCTTCCGAATATGTCTGTGGCAGATCCTACTATGCCATGGCTCTAGGTGGTTTCAAGGGCCATTTTAGAAGGTTAGGCAACATACATTCGGGAGTTTATGTAAATTATATTTCCTCCGATTATTACAAGTTCAAAATTTGAAAAAATCTTCGTTTTTCTAAAATTCTGATTTTTGGATCATCGTATATTCAGGAGTTTATTCAAATGATATATCTTCCGAATATGACTGTGGCTGATCCTACCATGCCATGGCTATAACTCAAAAATCAAAAGAAATGAAAAATAAACAAAATTCATTCAAATACTGCACCCACTACATTCGGGCGCATGCTTCTTATCTTGTCTACCGAATTCATTTGGAGGATAAAAACAATATATTATCTACCGATTATCTAAGGGCAATTTTGCCATTATGAATTACACGGGATAAGGGATGGCTATATTTTATGTTTGAGTGATCTTTTTTGTTTTTTGTTGGCCCTTAAATCCTTTTCAGTAGCCCCTAAAAACGCCACGTAAACAAACACTATGCTCTTTCTTTAACCAAAAATACATAAATGAAGTAAGTTTCTTAGTAGAATTTAGTATTTTCTAATAAAGTGCCTTGTATACTCTTTTTTCACTTTAAAGCCATTTGAGAGAAAGATGACTCACATATACGTGTTAATACAATGGAGTAAATTTGCTTTTCGAAACCGAAATCAAATAATGAAATGGATCGATAAAAAGACGACATATATATGTTAATGCGATGTAGTAAATTTGTTGTTTGAAACTGAAAGCAAGTGATGAAATGGTTCAAATCTTAAAAGGACAGGCTTTTGCTGATGCCCAATTTCATATGTTAGTGATCACAACAGGAAAATTAACGATTGCGTTCATTCTAAAAGAGGCTAAAAAAGGCAAGTGAGACATCAATAACAAAATAATTCAGGTCAAAAAATGAGCAAATGAATAAAAGAACATATATAGCATGTCGCATACCAAATTGAATCATTGACAAAAGGAGCAAACGAATAAGAGAAGAGATGGAACATGTCTCATCTCTAGCTTCCCTCTTAAGCTTAATCAAGGTCATGAATTCTTGACCTATCAGAGACTTTTTATTCCCTATTTTTGACTTATATACCAATTATATCAAAATTTGATATTCCAGATTTTTTTTTTAAATCCCCAAATTTAGACGGACAGAAATGAAATGAAATAGCAGGAATCAGAAAGTAAGTCTCAACGGCAGCAAAGGATTAAGTAGATATAACCTTAGCTTACTGGCACCAAACAACCAAACGTAAGATTAACACGCACTTGAAGAGAATTCTGGATTACAGAATCGTCATTGGACTTAACTAAGTGATTTACAAAACCTAACCACTAAAAAATACAATTCCTTCAATTCACCAACCTACAAAACCAATTTAACAAATCAAACAAACAGACGTATAATTCCCCGAATATATAAAATTTAATAATTGGTATATAGATACCATTTATAATCCTAGACAATACATTATTGATATGATATAATGGACCAGTTATTCATCTTTTGAGTTTCTCTATGACTTTCATATCGAACCTTTTCGTCCCCAACTGCGAAAGTGCTTATTCATGGATGCACATCCCGGAAACTTTTCAAATAACAATATGCCAATTTGATATGCACAAAAACCAAATTTTAAGGTACTTCAGGAAATTCTTTAAGGTACCCGATTACTAGCCGTAGTCAAACATGCATGAATCTCATCGAATAATCAAATCTAATGATACCCAAAATTAACAAAACAGAAAAACATTGTCATTAATATCAATGATATAAGGCATAAATATGGACCGTGGAATAACCTCATCGAGAAGACGTTGAATGGAAGGCAGGAAGTGGGGTAGATATCCGGTAGGTTTTCAGATCATAAAGTCACTGCATCATGGCCAGCACAAACCTCATCCTCATGTAGCTTCAAATCGGTGGACTAACAACACCTTGCTCCCCTAAAGGAACCTGTGTTGTCATTCAAAAGTACACTGATTTAAGATACCCTTTCTGTATAATCCCAATGGTGGACTACCAAGACCATGCCCCTGCCTACTCAAAGAATCCGTATTGATTTTTCGAGTTCCCCCTGTTCTTGGCTAAATCAAGAGAAACAACCTTATCATTCGATTCACGCAATGGTTATTATCTGGCTTGGCATTTCCAAAACCACCCGAGTTGAACGCAATCGAAATAGAAAAAATTACACAGACTTCTAACATACATGTTCAAATCACGACATGGGGTTAACATTGCATGCAATAGTGAACCATTAATAAATTTGTATCACATGGTAAAAATTAACAAATAATAGAAACTCTGAAATCGCGATTAAGGTTTGAGAAAACCTAAAATGGGGAACACTCATGCTATAACATAAGAACCCTATATTAACCTAATAGAAAAGATGCATATAAAAGTTTACTAATTACTGAAATCAATTAAATTGAAAAGAGAATCAATTAAAAGAACAATACCTCGTAAAATCGATTTGATGCACAAAATTGGTTAACAAGCGACATTAATATCTGGAAGAAAAAAAAGTTGATTAGATCAGACAACCAAGCAAAAGAGATAAATAGGGATCCAAAAAGAGAAATGGAGAAAAGGAGATCAGCGGATTTTAGGGTGTGAATAAGAGAAAATCACCTGGGATGATTTCGAATGAGAGAAGTAGCTCTGTTTTTACCAGCAAAACTAAAAAGCAACCACTAAAATATCATCAAACTGATCACCTCGTCTTTAGACGGCGTTATTGAATGTTAATTTATCGCCGCTAAAGCAAAGAGAAGCAGAACCAACATCTGCAAGGCACAAACCAAATGCCATCATAAAGATGTAATATTCATTATTATTATTATTATTATTAACAACAATAAATATACGAATAAAAAAGCACGAAGAAAAAACACTAGGGGGAAAAAACTCACCACAAAAATAACGTGACCCCAACCTTGCTTGAGCATTTTATATAGATATCATGAGCATGAAATTTCCAGAAAAACAAAACCCCGAAATAAGTAAAAAAATATTTAATTTAAGGAATAAAATCGTGATAGCCATCAAAATCTTTAAAATTTGGACATCTATATTATCTCCATATCATCGTAATTAGTTGTTGGAAACATTTAAGTATACAAAATCTGGGTTATATCAAGACATAACAAAATTAAAAATCCACCTTATTTAATCAAACTTTTTTATTTTATATCATTTTTTTTAATTATGGTATAAACAAAATTAAGAAAAATAACATGAAAATGATGTTTACTAATTCGACAATATTGCCCGATTTTTTGTATGATTTTTTTTGTATGAGCCTGTTTTTTTGTTTGCTTGATTTTTCGTATGCTAATCAATATTTGCTCCCATTTTTCTGTTTCAAATTCTAACGATTGCGTAATTTTTTGTTGTCGAACAGGATCAACAATAAAGTTATTCGCAAGAAAGACACATCGTACGATCAAAAGGTTAGTACCCACGACCAATTTAATCATTTTTTTTAAAAGTTTCTCATCATCGGAAGTGTAATATTCATTGAGAATAACTTATTCGTTAGTTTCAGTTTGATTTTAATTGATAGAATTGTAATTAGGAAAATGGAGATTCGAAGAATTGTAACAGGACATTGGACATTTTCTTTAATTTATTAATCTTATGATCAATGATGTGATTTATTGCTTGATTACTTTTGTGATTGATGCATGATTAATTTAGTTTTTGGGTGAAACCGTGAATGCATTATGCATGACTTTGTTATTTTTGGTAATATTTTATTCTTTGAGACAAATTATCATTGGCAACAAAAAATATGTTTCCAAAAAAAAATAAATCGTTTTCAAGATTTTGTTAACCGAGGCAAAAATATTTTTCAAGATTTAGTTATCTTATGTTTAGAAAAATAATATTCTATTAGTTTAAATTCAATATTTTATTATTAAAAAAAAGTAAATGGTGGGGCCGGAATCAACCAGAAGCTAGAATCAAAGTGGAGCTCCGGTGAATGAGAACGCTTTAAAAAACTCTGTTATTATATAGAGAATAAGGTCATATTAAAAGAAAAAAGCAGAACCAAGGATCAAACCAAGGTCATTAGAGAGAAGATTTCGTACACATTAAAGTGTCTCAATTACTCAAAACTAAATTAGGATCGACAAACTTAAAGGTATCGTTGTTGCAAGACCATAAGACTACCAGTTGCTTAATCGAGTTAATACTTTCTGTCCCACTCTTCTGTTGTTCTCCAACCCTTACATTCCCCTCCTTCCACAAATTCCAACATATCGTGTAGTGTAAGTTTTTGCATACATCATTTCCTTTATCTTGCAACATATTCATAGATCACGCTTCAAACAGTTGAAGCAATATTCTTGGCATGGGCCAAGTTATCTTGAACGCTTTAATAAAATACCTCCAAATCTCGAAGTAGTACAGACAGTGCATGAACATATGTTTGCTGACTCTTTATCGTCATTGGACAAAACACATTGGTCGCTATCACTGTTTATACCATGACGACGCAACATAACCCTGATTGGAAGAAAATCATGGAATGTAGCCCATAACCCAAAGTATAAAACTTACTTTGTTGGGTATGTTACCTTTCCAAAGAAACTAGTTGAAACCGCAGTCGTCATGGCCACCTGTAAAGCTTTCATAACACCTCAGTGAGTAGAAAATTTTCATTATCTCCATGTCGTCATCCGCCTTTACCAGATCAGGTACGTGATTTAAATCTTAGCTTAATAGATCCCATTCTAACTGCTCATTCATGTTTAGTAGCCCCTGAGCTTGCAGACCAATATTTATTCACTATCATGTCGGAAATCGTCGCATCCTTCACCTTGCAGCCTTGAAGACAGTCGGAAACAAGTCTTGCAATATTCCCCTATCTATCCAGACATCCTTCCAAAAATGAATACCTTTCCCATTTTTGATCGTAAATATCATCATGCTCTGGACTGTCGGTACCATGTTGATAACATTCTTCCACAAACTCATACCTTATAGCTTATTATCCACATAAGGGATTAACAATTCACTAATGTGTGTAAATTTCTCATTCACGATCTTCCTCTTAAGGCTATTTTTGATGTTCGAAAATCTCCAAACCCACTTGAGTAGATTGATTGGTTTATTTTTCTCAAATTTCTCACACCTAGACCCCCATTCTCCTTCGACACACAAAACTTCTTCCATGAAACCTACAACAGTTTCTTTCTACCTACCACCGCACCCCACAGAAAGTTGCGCATAATTCTTATCATTATTTTTCCACACTCATCAAAAGGTGAAATAATAACAAGTAATAAATTGGTAAGCTCGCAAGGAAACTCTTAATAAGGGTTAATCTACCTGCTTTATTAAGTTGCATTTTCTTCCACGAAGCCATCTTTTGTTCCATTCTATTCAAAACATGATTTTAAACTGACGTGTTGCGCCAATGTGCTCTTATTGGCATTCCAAGATAGGTGAATAATTTTTTTTTCTGTTTTACAACCTAGTTCTCTAGCTAGAATATCAATTACCCCTTCGGCTCCCACACTGATCATAATAGTCTTATCTAAGTTAAGTTTCAAACCTGTAATAGTTTCAAACATAGCCAAATTTATGAAAATACGGATAACTTCCTCCACCAAAGTATCAATAAAAATAAAAGTGTCATACGCAAATTGAAGATGAGAAATAATAGAGTTGATCTACCACATAGAAACCAGAAAGTTGTCCACTCTCAACCGTATTTTTTATTAATTTAGAAAGGATTTCTCCCACCAAAAGAAACAAATACGAGTGTTGATGGGGGAAAACGATTTGCTGGTTTTCTATAGAGCGAAGATATGACTGAGCGATCGAAAACTCCTCAACCGAGCAAACTGCCTAACCTCAAACAGATGCACTGCACGTGAGTGCTTCTAAGTTCGAGAGATCAATATGTAGGACTCCGGCCTAAACCAAGTCAATGGCCGTTCTAGAGTCAATTCGGTCACGAAGAAGGAAGATAGTTGATCTGTAGGAGGGAAACTGAGAAGTGTGTGAGATCAATGATGATATGTGAATGTGTTGTAGGTTTCTGATGAATAAGTTCGAACGATTGAGAGAGTGTTGCTCACTCGATGATTCTTGGTTAGACGATGGATTGTCTAGTCAATATCTCTGGATTTTTTGTGTATTTTCGTATATCCTCAATCATGGATTCAGAGACTTATTTATATTGCTGGAATGTAAACACCTAGGTAGTCAATATCGGTTGTACATGCCGATATTACAGGTTTTTATCAGATATCAGAAAAAACCTATACGATATTGAAAATATCGGCGATAGAAAGACGAAATGATATTATCGGTAGTACAGACCGGTACAGATCGATATATCGATTTTACTTGTACACCGATAATATCGGTTTCGTGAATAAATTTTTTATCAACATGCATCTAGTCTTTACACACAAGTACAATGTCAATTGGAGAAGGTAAAAAGCCCTAATATTATTATAAAATCAATGAATATATGTTAGGATATAAGATGGAAACCATATTTCGATTGCAAGGCATGGAAATATAGAAGATAAATATGAAGGATAAAAGAACAAATTACTGGCATAATGGGACAACAATCACAACGTTGTCTAAGAGCTTCTACAATGACATTGTGTGGAGATAAATGTCAAAATCCACCTAGAATACACATCCATTTTTTCTAAAATCATTCTCCAACCATGATGTCTTAAACCAATGTATAAATGACTTCGGGTAGACATTGTCAAAGTGAATGTCTAGTTTTAGACATTCGCCTTGACATTGTCTACTATTCTAGTCAGCTTTTACTTAATTAAATTGATTTTAATATATTAACTAATTAAATTGACTTCAAGATTTTCTGTGTATGTTTCTGACGTTTCAATCTGAAAATGATTTCTATGGTCTCAACAAACAATACTTTATAGCAGGAATACAGGTAACAAAAGCTTGAGGGTTGTATCCCACTCAAGTTTTTGACTTCTAAACCTTTAATCAAGTAGTATACATCGGCCTTTACAGCACAGTATATTTGTTAAAGCACAGTATATTTGTTAATTTTAAAATGTGGGTATGTTTAACTTAGATCATATTTGTGAAAGTTATGGTGGTGATGATGGTGAATCTGCTTCATGTGAGTCAGATGATATGCAATGTGGGTCAGGTGAATTAGGTAATAAAGATTTCAAAAAAGTGAAGTTGAGTCAGATGATATGAACTGTATAGAATTCACTTAAACTTAATCAATAATATTAACTAATAAATGAGATCAGGAAACAAGTGAAGGAACGTGAGAAAAGGCTGACCGCCGAACGTAATAACTCAAATAGATATCAGGACGTCTTAGTACTGGTGTTGTATGCTTATAGCTCGAGGTAAATGGTTATTAATTTGATTACCAGTTCAAATATGAAGTAGAGGTTCTACTTACCGGTGTAATTTTGAATACTAGCTGCAAATGGTTTTTGTTTTTGTTCTTGCATAAAGTTTATTTTAGTAATCAAATTTATCTTGTTAATGCCCATGTTTCGTTTTCTTTGCTGAGGTATTCAGGTTGGTGACCAGGTGTTGATGGTGGTTTTTAGTTTAGGGTTAAAATCGTAAAACCTTACATCTGACATGACGTCACTACGACCACTAGCACATTTATTGAATCATTCAACATGCCTACGTAAAAATTACTGGGGTACTTTTTTTTTATATACGTTATATTCCACGACAGAACCCTCAATACTGACCGGAAACATCTCCGCGCCAAGGCATGCCAACCATGCCAGCCGCACCACAGTGCCAATGGCATCCCATGCCAGCGACATCCCCGCGCCAAGGCATGCCAACCATGCCAGCCGCACCATGGTGCCAATGGCATACCATGCAAGCCACTTCTCCGCGCCAAGGCATGCCAACCATGCCAGCCGCACCACGGTGCCAATGGCATGCCATGCCAGCCACATCTCTGCGCCAAGGCATGCCAACCATGCCATCTGCACCACAGTGCCAATGACATGCCATACCAGCCACTTCTCCGTGCCAAGGCATGCCAACCATGCCAGCCACTTCTCCGCGCCAAGGCATGCCAACCATGCCAGCCGCACCACAGTGCCAATGGTGTACCATGCCAGCCACATCTCCGCGCCAAAGCCATGCGGCCCTACCACCATGCCGTTGGCTGCCAAACGAAGGGTTGCAACAATCAACGACTACCCTTCCATCTTAGATGCAGATCTCAGCCGTCCAAGTTCGCCACCTAACGCATGGCAACTTCCGGCCCAAGTCCAAACATCACGGTTTATGCCAAAACCCGAATTTTGGTCGCGCCTAAAACATGCCAAAGCCATGCCGGCCCTACCACATGCCGCTGGCTGCCAAACGAAGGATTGCAACAATCAACGGCTTCCCTTCCATCTGAGATGCAGATCTCAGCCGTCCAAGTTCGCCACCTAACGCATGGAAACTTCTGTCCCAAGGCCAAACATCATGGTTTATGCCAAAACCCTAATTTTGGTCGTGCCTAAAACATGCCAAAGCCATGCCAGCCCTACCACATGCCGCTGGCTGCCAAACGAAGGGTTGCAACAATCAACGGCTACCCTTCCATATGAGATGCAGATCTCAGTCGTCCAAGTTCGCCACCTAACACATGGCAATTTCCGGCCCAAGGCCAAACATCACGGTTTATGCCAAAACCCTAATTTTGGCCGCGCCTAAAACACGCCAAAGCCATGTCGTCCCTACCACATGCCGCTGGCTGCCAAACGAAGGGTTGCAATAATCAACGGCTACCCTTCCATATGATATGCAGATCTTAGTTGTACAAGTTCGCCACCTAACGCATGGAAACTTCCGGCCCAAGGCCAAACATCACGGTTTATGCCAAAACCCTAATTTTGGCCGCGCCTAAAACATGACAAAACCATGCGGCCCTACCACCATACCTCTGGCTACAAAACGAAGGGTTGCAATAATCAACGGCTACCCTTCCATATGAGATGCAGATCTCAGCCATACAAGTTCGCCACGTATTGCATGGCAATTTCCGGCCCAAGGACAAACATCACGGTTTTACCAAAACCCTAATTTTTGCCGTGCCTAAAACATGCCAAAGCCATGCCGTCCCTACCACATGCCGCTGGCTTCCAAACGAATGGTTGCAACAATCAACGACTACCCTTCCATCTGAGATATAGATCTCAGCCGTCCAAGTTCGCCACCTAACGCATGGAAACTTCCGGCCCAAGGCCAAACATCACGGTTTATGCCAAAACCCTAATTTTGGCCGTGCCTAAAACATGCCAAAGCCATGCCGGCCCTACCACATCCGCTGGCTTCCAAACGAAGGGTTACAACAATCAACGGCTACCCTTCCGTCTGAGATGCAGATCTCAGCCGTCCAAGTTCGCCACCTAACGCATGACAACTTCCCGCCCAGGGCCAAACATCACGGTTTATGCCAAAACCCTAATTTTGGCCGTGACTAAAACATGCCAAAACCATGTGGCCCTACCACCATTCCGCTGGCTACCAAATGAAGGGTTGTAATAATCAACGACTATCCTTCCATATGAGATGCAGATCTCAGCCGTACAAGTTCGCCACCTAACGCATGGAAACTTCCGGCCCAAGGCAAAACATCACGGTTTTTCCAAAACCCTAATTTTGGACGCGCCTAAAATATGTCAAAGCCATGTCGGCCCTACCACATGCCACTGGCTGCAAATGAAGGGTTGCAACAATCAACGACCACCATTCCTCTTGGGATACGAATCTTAGCCATACCAACTTGCCACCAAACAATTTATGGCAATCTCTTGGCCACGACGCCAAAACCCTAATTTGGCTGTGCCAAGAGCATGCAAGCACTGCAACCATGCCGCTGGTTTCCAAACGAAGGGTTGCAACAATCTACGGTTACCCTTCTTTCTGAGATGCATATCTCATCCTTACAAACCTGCCACCAAACGACTCGTGGAAATAACTTGGATGCGATTCTAACTCTTGGTCACTGCACCAACTTGGCTGCGATGCTAACTCTCTGGTCACTGCACCAACCTGGATACGATGCCTATTCTTTGGTCATGGCACCAACTTTCTACAAACGCCAAAACCTTTGGCCATGCCACACGTAGCAACATGCTACACGTTTTCCACGAAAACAGTCGAGACATCAAAACATGTCACAAACTGGGGGATGCTCATCAAGGTATTGGTATGGCGGTTTACAGAGTGTGGCGTACACTACGCCCGTTACAGGAAAGTATCATAAGGATGAGGCGATTAGTAAATACAAGAAGTAATGGTGAAACGTCTCCTTCATTATGGAAACATCAATTCCAGGCGTTACCCGTTACCATTTTCTTCCATTTACTCAACCGTTTCCACTTCTTACGAGACCAGGGTACGTTTCATTGCGACTTGTATAATTAGGTCTCACATATTTATACCAAAGACAGGTGTTTGGTCAGGAGAATACAACACTCAGAAATCACTTGTTAGATTTCCGATATGTTAGCTTTCCACTTTCTGATACAAGTCGTCAAACAACTACTCTTCCATAATCAACTATTCTGGTGTCAACACTCTCTTCGTTTCCCTCCCTAATACCAACCCTTCTCCTTCACTTTGTGACCGAAGCAAGTCTGGAACGGCCATTTCTTGGTTTAAGCCTGATTTGTACAGATTGATCTCTCGAATCAAAGTACTCCCTTGCAGTACATTGTTTAGGGTTTAGACTTGTTTCTCACCCACACACCCGAAATTACCAAAATCAGCAGAAACTGTTTTCACCCTCAAACAATTGGCGACCACAGTGGGAGATCAGTCTCTCGGTTACAGTATCAACTTCTATTTTTCAATTTAGTCTTTCAATTCCAAACTCAATATGGTAGAACTTAGATCTGGGTCAGCAACGTACCCTGAGAACACCAGCGCGGAAACCGTCCCTGTTGCTAAAACTCCTTCCAGCGGCATTAATACGCCTCCTACTAATCCCAGCAGCATGGAAAGCTCTCCTTCAGGTCTTACACCGCCAATCACCATGGCCATATCTGCTTCCACCCCCAACGCTTCTACGCCGCCTACCAATCCAAGTAACACATAAAGTGTTCCTTCAGGTGTTACACCACAAGTCACCAGGGCCAGAGCTGCTGCTGCCGCCCCTAATGCTTCATCGGGTATGGCGCCTCCGACCATCACCATGACTACATTTACTCCACCATCAAGACTTGAAACCGGAGGAGCCATAGGAAGCCTCCCTTATATCACCATTGCTGATTTGATGGAAAGACAGGAGGTTCTTGCTAGAGCCCAGATGGACATGGCCTCGACTCAGAAAGAAGTACTTGTCTTTCTCAAGACCCTAACGGAGCGACTACCACAGGAGCCGCACCATCCAGATTCGATGAGGAACACCTCCAATACCCCTGGCGCTGGCACCTCAGCAGGGCATACCTTTGTAGACGAAGAAACACATGCCAGAACCCCATTGGAGAGAAATCAACCGTCCAATTTTGTCATGCGAGAAGATTTAGAGCAACTTCTTTGGAATTGAATCAAAAGTGATGATGTAGACATGCATCAACATCAACCCCCTTATACGCCTGAAATACAAAGAATTCCTCTTCTAAGAGGATACACTTCTCCTCAATTCACCTTATACGACGACACTGGTAATGCACGTGAACACATCTCTCGATTACTGAAGTCCCTAGGCGAACACGAATACAACCACGTCCTCCGTCTGAGGGAGTTTTCGAAGTCACTTACCGGAAGAGCATACACGTGGTACAACATCATCACACCAAACAACATCTCCAACTGGGGTGACATGGTTACAACTTTCTACAAAAAGTACTTCTTCGTGACTGAGCAGGTTACCTTCTCGGATCTAGGAAGGATGTTCCAACGAGATAACGAACATCCAAATGATTTTGTCAAGAGATTCAGGGTTCAAGCACTAGACTGTCACGACCCAAAAGTGACCGAACATCAATTGGTGAATTCTTGCATCAATGGTATGGCTCCCATATATCGCGCCTTACTAGAAAATCTGTGGTTCCAGACGTTATCCGAACTCCATGAGGCTGCCAAAAGATCGGCCACGACGGCACCAGCGTTGTTAGAAAGAACCAGGCCAATTAGAAGCGAGGACGTATGCGAAACTCGAGGAGGTAGACGTCTCGTCAACAAGCAATACAACACTGGTCCCTCCTCTGTGAGCGTAGTGGACGAAGAAGGGAAAAGGAAGGCCTCAGTGGCAGATCAATAACCTAAGCGCGCGACACCAGAACAACGGGCGACTCCGCCACGGAGGGTCGCCGCTAAGGCTCCCATGCAACGTCATGAAGCTGGAGAAAATGCCCTGGATTTCCCGTTCCCGATCGAGGAAGTGATCGAACTCTTAGAGGCATGGATCTAGGACGATGTCATCAGACTACCACCCCCCAGACGCCCACCGACCGAGGCAGAGATGGATCACCCAAAATACTGCCGCTATCACCGGTTTGTTCACCACCCGACCAGCGACTGCAACAGACTAAAGCATATCTTCAAGGAGAAGGTAGAAGCGGGGGACTTCAGCTGGGAAATGAGGGAGTGCATAGAGATCCCCTTCCAGTCAGAAATTGCGGAATCTCTAGGGACTCTGTACATGAAACTGTACAATCCATGATGCAGCATGTGTGCGAAATTCTCTACCTTTCCAAGACGCAGCGTCAAGACATCTTCACGGCCCTCAATCGTGTTGTCTCGGGCAAACGACTTTTTTCGGTTACGAAAGCTACGCCAGATGCCCCGGCTCTTTTAGGGGACAGCGCTGAAAAATACAACCGGGACTTCTAACCACGGCCTATCTAAGGGGCACTGAGCTTGACAACACATTGATCGATGCAGCCTCTGACTTCAATATCATTACCATCAAGACTCTGAGAGATGCAGGAATTTTGAAGCAAGAGGTTACCTACTCCCCAACCACGGTCAAGAATTCGTAAGGAGAAGCAATGAACGCATACGACTACATTAACCTCGAGACAAGGTGGGAGACGTTATAACGCATAAAAAATTCTACATTGTCAAAGAACTAGGTTATGACATGATCCTGGGGCGCTCGTGGGTATTTGACAACGAAGCAAAATTGGGAGCATCCCCTCTGCCAGTGTCGACACCCGAAAGAGTTTCCAACAAGCCGTCCAACCTGCTGCGGTATCAACAACTTACGAATGGAACTAGATCACCTGGAGAAAACCCGCTGGCGCATGCTCATAGATTCCAAACGCAAGTAAGCCTGGTCAAACAACCTTCTCTACAACCAGTCACTTCTTCTCTTAGCCCGTCATGGGGACTTGGTCCGATTATCAGTACGGACATTGTTAAGAGATATGAGTGGGACGCTGGGCCTTTCAAGCGCTTCACCAAGAATTTGGAAGCTGCAATTGAACATGACGAGACCAAGAGTCAAGCGGTTACACGACGCCCAAAGTTTCAGATTGGAGACATGGTAGTAAAGGAAACCTCATTTCAAGTCGAAAACATAACGGTGAAGATAGCTGTTCGGACTGATTCATCCGAAGAAAAGGAAGACGAGCCATATCTGGTGAAATTTGTTCTTTTGGGAGGTTACTGCAAACTCATCAACACTGACAAGTTTGAACGTATAACAGTTCACTCGCGATGGCTCAAGCCCTTCAATACCTAAAGCACGGTGCTACTTCCTCCTCCAGCGTTTTCCCTTTAGTATTTTCTTCAGCGATTTCCTTTTCCACTCAATATTTGTATTACCTCCAAGATGAATGCGCCGCTTGCATTCTTAATTAGGTTTCCGATTTCTATTTGAAGCATACTTTTCCTTTCAAACGAGTTTTCTGGATCAAAAAAAACAAACAAATAAATCCTGAAACATCGTGAAACTATTACCCATCAAATCACGACAAGAAAAGCCGAAACCCTGCAAAAGATGCTTTACTCGAAACTTTGAAGGGAAGAATATACAAGGAATCATCAGACGACAGGAAAGGTATGGAATATCAAACAACCTATTTCGATAAAGGTTTTGGATCCTTTCGAAAAAGTGATTGTATTCAAAGGATCTAAATAAGCAGGATGTTATTTGGCGAAACCCTAACTTCGCCATGAATACAAAGAAGATAAAAATGAGTCTGTGAAACATAAAAGCGGCTAAATGCCAAAGAGGAACGACAAAAATGGAAACTGGTCATCAAAAGCAGACGCCCGGATCGCCAACGCCTCTGTCAGAGCCCTTTCAAGCACATTCCCCAACAATATTTCGGACAACAAACGTTCCATTCAGAAGTCGCCTCCGTAACAGCAACTCCAACATCCCACCCGGAAACCGCCTCAAGAGCAACAGTTTCCGCCTCCTGTCCAACGCCCACTTCGGCAACCGTCTCAGCATATGCCACCACAGCTTCTCCAACGTCCCTGACAACAATTTCGGCGTCCACTCCCAAAGCTGCTTCAGTTTCGTCAACCACAACAGCGTCTTCCTCGGAAGCTTTTTCAGCAGGATTTCGAGGATGTCCCGGTTCATTCGCACTAGAATCAAGGATTATGACACCATCTCGGTTAGGGAAATTAAGCTGGCTCTCCCCTAGAAGTTTCACAGACTCAGTCTTCCACCGTTTCAACCGAGGGGCGATTCGTTCAGCCCTAGCATTGGGCTGTGAAGAAGTTTTGTTGCCCTGAGGTATCTCAACGCGCTGGAATGCTTCACCATCTCCCTGCTTTTCCTCCATGTACACCAGAGTCATGAAAGCCTGAGCATGCATCCGGACTCCACATAAATAGGTGAAAGGCATGTCCTGAATAAGTTCGCCAGTTTCACGAAACAGAGAATTAATTCTGTCAAATGCCTCCTCATGAGAAGAAGACCAGTTTTCGTCTAACCCAAAGCTTCTCTCCGAAGAGTCAGAGGTACGTTTGTCACTGGAAGATCCCATTATGTACTACAAAATCAAAAGATGGGATAAGTTTTCGCTCTATCTACACCAGCAATCTACACGAACAAGAAAACAGAGTGAGGAACCAGGAGAAAGCAC
This sequence comes from Papaver somniferum, assembly GCF_003573695.1. Lineage (NCBI taxonomy): Eukaryota > Viridiplantae > Streptophyta > Magnoliopsida > Ranunculales > Papaveraceae > Papaver > Papaver somniferum. Next base: position 114,644,331 of record NC_039368.1, on the reverse strand, counting down.
GAGAAGATACCTTTGAAGAGGATAGACGTGATTTCAAGATGATCTGTACGAACGAAGGATTCAAGATCGCCTCTTTTATTCAGCAGAGCGATGAAATCCGAAAAAGGAAAGCTTTCTACTAGTCGTGAATTAAGGCATGATATCGGCTGGAAAATATATTTGTCTATGCGTGTCAATTAGGTCTTGATAACAAAAAAAACCCCGTAGAAGTACGTGTTTGGAACACGCTGGCCTGCGTTATCGCTTCTTCTCTACTGCCAGCCCCGGAACTTGGAAGCGAAACCAACAGTATAACATGAGGAGGAAAGCTAACACCTTTCATATGGACGTGATACTTTTGGATATGAATAAGGAAAGGATTTCCTATCTGAACCACGCATGGAAAGAGGCAACCGGATCTGCAAGCGACGCAAAAAGTCCGCGCCACGCCAAGACAGCGCTATGCCAAGACAGCGCTCATCCCAAGTCGATCCAACGCTAACGGCTCCATTCCAAGCCGACCAACGCCAACGGCTCCGTTTTAAGCCACACCATGCCAACGTCCTGCCAAGCCAAGCCAGCAGCCAACAACTCCACGTTCCCTAGCCTAGCCAAGCTGAGGCCAACTGTTTGCATCCCGGACAGCAACCACCACTACTACTTCGCGGCCTAGCTAGCAGCGCCTCGAGCAGAATCTACGCAAAGACACCAGCGCAAGAATGACGAATTCTCCTTACCTCCCGAAAAAGGTTAGACGGATCTTCCTGACCATCTCTTCATGACTTGCCGTTTCGATTTCGTCCTTTTCTGTCACCATCTTATGCTTACCTCGCAACAAAGCGCATGTTCCGAGCTAAGAAGAGGACTTAATGTTGATGGTGGTTTTTAGCTTAGGGTTAAAATCGTAAAACCTTACATCTGACATGACGTCACTGCGACAACTAGCACATTTATTGAATCATTCAACATGCATACGTAAAAATTACTGGGGTACTTTTTATATATACGCTATATTGCACGACAGAACCCTCAATACTGACTGGCAACATCTTCGCGCCAAGGCATGCCAACCATGCCAGCCGCACCACGGTGCCAATGGCATACCATGCCAGCCACTTCTCCGCGCCAAGGCATGCCATGCCAGCCACATCTCCGCGCCAAGGCATGCCAACCATGCCAGCCACTTCTTCGCGCCAAGGCATGCAAACCATGCCAGCCATGCCAGCCACTTCTCCACGCCAAGGCATGCCAACCATGCCATCCGCACCACAGTGCCAATTACATGCCATGCAAGCCACTTCTCCGCGCCAAGGCATGCCAACCATGCCAGCCACACCATAGTGCCAATGGATTACCATGCCAGCCATATCTCCGCGCCAAAGCCATGCAACCCTACCACCATCCCACTGGATGTCAAATGAAGAGCTGCAACAATCAACGGCTACCCTTCCATCTGATATGCAGATCTCAGCCGTCCAAGTTCGCCACCTAACGCATGGCAACTTCCGGCCCAAGGTCAAACATCACGGTTTATGCCAAAACGTTAATTTTGGCCGCGCCTAAAACATGCCAAAGCCATGCCGGCCCTACCACATGGTGCTGGCTTCCAAACGAAGGGTTGCAACAATCAACGACTACCCTTTCATCTGAGATGCAGATCTCAGCCATCCAAATTCGCCACCCAACGCATGGCAACTTCTGGCCCAAGGCCAAACATCACAGTTTATGCCAAAACCCTAATTTTGGACGCGCCTAAAACATGCCAAAGCCATACCGTCCCTACCACATGCCGCTGGCTGCCAAACGAAGGGTTGCAACAATCAACGACTACCCTTCCATCTGATATGCATATCTCAGCCGTCCAAGTTCGCCACCTAACGCATGGAAACTTCCGGCCCAAGGCCAAACATCACAGTTTATACCAAAGCCCTAATTTTGGCCATGCCTAAAACATGCCAAAGCCATGCTGGCCCTACCACATGCCGCTGGCTGCCAAACGAAGGGTTGCAACAATCAACGGCTACCCTTCCATCTGAGATGTAGATCTCAGCCGTCCAAGTTCGCCACCTAACGCATGGAAACTTCCGGCCCAAGGACAAACATCACGGTTATGCCAAAATCCTAATTTTGGCCACGCCTAAAACATGCCAAAGCCATGCTAGCCCTACCACATGACACTGACTGCCAAACGAAGGGTTGCAATAATCAACGGCTACCTTTCCATCTGAGATGCAGATCTCAGCCGTCCAAGTTCACCGCCTAACGCATGGAAACTTCCGGCCCAAGGCTAAACATCACGGTTTATGCCAAAACCCTAATTTTGGTCGCGCCTAAAACATGCCAAAACCATGCGGCCCTACCACCATGCCGCTGGCTACCAAATGAAGGGTTGCAATAATCAACGGATACCCTTCCATCTGAGATGCAGATCTCAGCCGTACAAGTTCGCCACCTAACGCATGGAAACTTCCGGCCTAAGGCCAAACATCACGATGTTTCCAAAACCCTAATTTTGGCCGCGCCTAAAATATGCCAAGCCATGGAAACTGCCGCACCAACTTAGCTACGATGCTAACTCTCTGGTCACGGCACCAACCTGACTACGATGCATATTCTTTGGTCATGGCACCAACTTTTCTAAAAACGCCAAAACCTTTGGCCACGCTACACTTAGCAACATGCTACACGTTTTCCACGAAAACAGTCGAGACATCAAAACATGTCACAAACTGGGGGATGCTTTTCAGGGTATTGGTCTGGCGGTTTACAGAGTGTGGCGTACACTACGCCTGTTACAGGAAAGTTTCATAAGGATGAGGCGATTATTAAATACAAGAAGTAATGGTGAAACGTTTCCTTCATTATGGAAACATCAATTCCAGGCGTTAACCGTTACCATTTTCTTCCATTTACTCAACTGTTTCCACTTCTTACGAGACCAGGGTACGTTTCGTTGCGACTTGTATAAATAGGTCTCACCTAATTCTACCAAAGACAGGTGTTTGGTCAGGAGAATACAACACTCAGAAATCACTTGTTAGCTTTCCGATATGTTAGCTTTCCACTTTCTGATACAAGTCGTCAAAAAACTACTCTTCCATAATCAACTATTCTGGTCTCAACACTCTCTTCGCTTCCCTCCCTAAGACCAACCCTTCTCCTTCATTTTGTGATCGAAGCAAGTCTGGAACGGCCATTTCTTGGTTTAGGCCTAATTTGTACAGATTGATCTCTCGAATCAAAGTACTCCCTTGCAGTACATTGTTTAGGGTTTAGACTGGTTTCTCACCCACACACCCGAAATTACCAAAATCAGCAGAAACTGTTTTCACCCTCAAACACCTGGTATGAGTCGTTTGACTCGAAGATGATCTATGGCTGAATTATTGGATGCAGTAGATATTGAGAAGGTTATTCAGCTAAAAAAAAAATCATATTTGGTGGTTCTTGAAATTGGCTACCTATATATAATTGCTAGCTTTATGTTTTATGTTTTCTACTCTTGGGTTGCAGGGCCTTATGATTTTATAGAAAGTCTCAGGGAGTGCATGCTTAAGCCTTCATTATCCACCATTATCGCTAAAAACACCAATGTTACTCTTTGTTTTGCAGCAGTTTCTTTCTATATTGTTAATTTGTTTCACCTGGTTTCATCATCTATCTTTTTTGTTTACCAGGGTTGCAATTGTTTCCCCTCGGATCCTGTTTATGTGACTGCAAAAAATATATGAGATCTTTGAGTCCTTTCAGTGATAATCACAACATGAAATAAGCCACAGGGAGTACTTAAGTATTGTTCTTGTCTCAATCCACTATTTTTTCATTATTTTTATTTTAAATCCTATAACTAAAGCAGATTTTCTTTTATTAATTTGTATTCCTTGCAAATCTCAATTTGATGGTTCGTTTGTTGTACTGTTGCAGTTCGAAGGATGTGCTTATGCAAGTCGTGGCTTAGAATCTTTCCGCTGAATTGACTCTAGTGGAAAAGGTACTAATGCTCATAGTACTTAGTATTGCATATAATGCATGATGGCAAGTTTTTACATCTTCCTGTTGTAGATGAAGGTAAGAATTAGTTTCTTAAATTATTACTATCTTCTTCTTTTTTCTATGTTTTGCTTTTTTCAAAATTGAATCATGAAATAATATGAAAACTAGCCACTTCCATTGTTTGAGCCTACACTTCTCTTAATTTCTGTAAATACTGAAGACTCTAAGCTTATACAATTTGCACTTTACTCTGTTTTCGCTTCAAATAATTTTCTTACAAAGTTGAGCTTAGGCATTTGATATTTTTAGAGCATTGCTCGGTCGAACTCGCATGCGTTGCTATCTCAAGCATGTTTGTCAATGTTATTTATCAAAACTATAAGTCTTGATTTCTAGTCTATTATAGCTAAGTCTCGGACTAGGATAGAAAGTGTAGTTGAGCTCAAGGACTTCATGGCGATTCATCATACAAGTAGAAGAACTACTCAAGGAACCGGTGGAACTTCTCGAAAAAAAAGGTATGTGAAGACTTGAACTTATCTATCACTCAAAAGTCTATCTACTCTATCTCCTACTCTTTGAGACAAGAAGTCGTATGCGATATATATAGACTTTGATTATACACATTTGGTATTTCGATCCGAGTATACCTCACCTATCTATATCTCGAAATATGAGTTGGTAAGCTTTTCGCTTTAAACAAGTTTATCTTTACCATGTGACGAAAGTCATGATATGTTTCAATCATCTTGAAAATTGTTTTGACGAGAAATGGTGTAACAACTGTATAACGTCCTCTAAGAATGTTTCGATGATTGAAATGAGAGTTTAGATTACATATCCAATGGTGGACATAAGCATTTTTGTGGAAACACATTTATTTATAAGTCCTATACTTGAACCAAAGTTTGCGAACTTTGTTGATCAAGAGAACCGTAAGAATGGCGTGAGACAAGTCCGCGAACTGCCGAAGTTCTCAAACCCGAGAATTTCTGATGGAGTTGACAAACTGTTTACGTGAAACTAAGTTCGTTAACCCAGTCCCCAAACTGGCGAAGTTCTCATACCCGAGAATTTCTACTGGAGTTTGTAAACTCTGCGCGGTAACTTAAGTCCGCGAACCTAGTCTGCGAACTTGAGAAGGTTATATATCTGAAGATGATTTCTGAACTTAAACTTAAAAAGACTAAGGAATGCAATTTGCAAACCGTGGCTATAAAAGCTCATGAACCGATTCAAGTGAATCAAATCATCTTTGCTTCAATTGTGTCTTGTGTAGTACATGAGATTTCCTTGCAATTGAACAACTCTCTAACTAGTTCATTTGAAGTCATTTGAACTAGTTATGGTGAAGAAGGACGTGGTTGATATGAAATTCTCATATGGATAACCTTTTGGTTAACTATTGTTGAACCAACAATTGCAAACGTTTGGTTACGGTTAACAAAGCTAGAAGTGTGCATTGTCAAGTGTGTGTAACAAGCTAAGTTTTCGATCTAACGATTGATAAATATTAGCTTGAATTTAAATCAGGTTTTCATCTAACGGTGGATATTGATTGCTTTGTTACCAAGGTAACTTAATTGCAAACCCTGATTTGAAAGACTATATAAAGGGAACTCTAGAATCTGTGCAAAACTAATCCCCACACCTCACGTGTGATACTAGTTTGCATACTCGAGTCGGTTCTCCTTTAACTTTTGGTTTTCTTCTTCTAAAACCAGGTTAACGACTTAAAGACTTCATTGGGATTGTGAAACCAAACCGATACTACTTTTATTGTAGTTGTGTGATCTGATCTTGTATCTCCTATCGTACGAGTACAATCAGATTGATTGGCTTGAGATTGATATCTCCGATAAGCAAGTTATAAAAAGTAATCACAAACATCTTCATCCCATTGTTTGTGATTCCGCAACATCTTGTTTCGCTACCATAGGATTAAGATTGTTGTGAGGTGATTGATAACTCTAGGCCGTTCTTCGGGAATATAAGACCGTATTATCAATTGGTTCCTGTTCTCCTTGATTATTATCAAAAGACGGAACAAAACCTTTTAGGGTTTATGTGTGGGAGACAGATTGATCCTTTGATAGACTTGTCTGTGTGAGACAGATTTGTTTATTGTCAAAGCCTGTGATTTTGGGTCGTAGCAACTCTTAGTTGTGGGTGAGATCAGCTAAGGGAATCAAGTACGCAGTATCCTGCTGGGATCAGAGGCGTAGGGAGTACAACTGTACCTTGGATCAATGGGAGACTGATTGGGGTTCAACTACCGTCCAGTCCGAAGTTATCTTGGAGTAGGCTAGTGACTGTAGCGGCTTAATACAGTGTGTGTTCAATCTGGACTAGGTTCCGGGGTTTTTCCTGCATTTGCGGTTTCCTCGTTAACAAAATTTCTGGTGTCTGTGTTATTTCAATTTACGCATTATATTGTTTTATCTTTATCATTGAAATAATACAGGTTGTGTATTTAGATCATAAATGAGAGTAATCCAACCTTTGGTTGTTGATTGTCATTGATTGATCCTTGGATATTGGTCTTTGGTACCATCCAAGTTATTCCTTGTGTTTGATTAAATACTCGTTGATTTCTATTAGCTCGAGTAAATCAAAACAAGAGAGAGATATTAACTCCTTGAGATACTTTTACCTAGATTGAGTCTTAATGTCTAGTTGATTCTCTAGAAAGTATTCCGAAGTTAGTCCATACAGATTGCTAAGCGAAATATTGGGTGGTGTTCTTAGACCCCCGCTTTTTTCAATTGGTATGAGAGCAGGAAAACACCTCAAACCTTATAAGTTTATGTTTGTTCGATCCTCAAAAGTCTATTCCTATGGGAAATCTTTTTGAGAGGCTTGCTCGTGGCATCTGTAACGCACACCAGGGTTCCTTAAGGGTTGTTCAGAGATTATCACACTTCATTCCTATGGAAGCACGTGATAATCCTATACCATCTAGCATGTCATAAAATCCAGATGTGAAGAAACGATCTAAGGAAAAGAATAAAAAGAATTGTCGAAGAAAACATGGTCAACGCTCAAGGGTATGGACTCTCGCAAGAATTACTATTAATCTCTTTGAGGAATACTACCATAAAGGTTCCATTGACAAGGAGTTGTTTAGAGTGTTTGAAAGTGTTTTGCAATTCTTAGAAAAGCTTAATTCCATAGAGAATTTGAATTGTTCTGACAAGAGTTTTGTGCCTGTAAAATCATTTTCTAATGATGCACAAACTGTTCTCAACACCGATTCATGTGAAGCCGATAAAAAAGTTTCGTACGAATTAGGAAGAGGAACCATTTTTCAGAAAAGGTTATCTCTTTTTCATAAGAAAAAGAATCCACACGACTCTAAGTATTATCATTACGATTATACTCCTGACTCAGGGTACATCAACCAGAAAAATTGCATGGGAAATTCTATGTAGTTTCCAACACCTGATTTTAGGATTGGCTCTACCCCATTTGTATATAACTTGAAATGGGGCAAGTAACAGGTTGATCTTTGTTTTAATCTCTCTTTTCTTATGTTTTTGTGATAAGAGCTTTTTAGTAGGTACTTTTTCTTTTGTTGTCTGTACCTTTAAAAAATCCTACTCCTCAAATGGGTCACGGTTCGTGCACGGGTCAAAGCCCATGTAGGGTATATAAAAGAAGTTCGCGGACGTCTTTATCTTCTCAAACAGTCCGCGTACGTGAACCTCTAGGGTTTTATTATTTTCCTCCATTAAAGCTTCTTTGGAGAAATCAAAAGGAAGGTTTTTCAAAGCTCACTTCAAGTAAGTTTTTTTCCTCTTGATCCTTGCTTATTTCTAGATCTATGATGAATTCTAGAGGATCAAAAAGGTGTTTAAAAAGCTCAAATTTCCCTAGATTGAATTCTCCTAGAATTAGATTTGTAAATGAGTCTTGTGATAGGGTGTTTGATAAGATTGCCTCAAAAGGGTTCATTCTAGAAAAGAGATTGGATTTCTCTAGTGGGCATGAAGAGGATTTAGCTTGCTTTAAAAAATTCAAGCTTGGAAATATTTTTGATGGTCTTGGTGAAGGATTTGATTCTCTCACAAAGATTTTCTATGCTAACATTCGTGCTGTTGATTACAAAAAGATGGAATCCAAATCCATGATTGGTAGAGAAAGGTTTCTTGTTGATAGAGAATTAATTTCAACGGTTACCAAAATAATATTGGGGAACGTACGGCTTCCTAGATCAAGTCATGAACGTCCGTCGTGTGATGATATCTCAATTGGACTTTGTGGCAAGAAGGTTGTTTGGATTTAACGAAAGTTCCCTACTAATGATCTTAGTATTGCTTTATTGGCTTTTGGAAAACTTGGTATCCCCAATCTTTGTCCCTCCACAATTGAAAATTCTTGGCGGAGTCATGAGTTTTGGGAATTGGTCTATTTCCTTGAATCGGGTATTCCAAGTCTCGATATTTGAGGTTTCATTATCTTTCAAATGATTTCGATGACTTCACCTGTCAAGACGTCAGGTTACCCTTGCTTGACTAGTCAAATTTTTCGTGACCGTGGGTTTGATTCAACTGGAAACTCTCTTGGAGTTCCCAAACCAGTTCATCCGTGTACCTTCAGGCGCATAAGGGAAAATGCTTGCAAGCGACAAAGAATCGCTTCTCTTGATTTCAGTGACCCCACCACCGTGAGCCTTCTTCAAAAAATTCATAAAGGTGTGTGTAAGGTTGATTCAAGGTTGAAGTGTGTCCAAGAACAATTGTCTTTGGTTGCAACAAAGTTTCCCGAGCTCAAGGAAGATTTGAACGCAATTCAAGCATCTTGGAGTATCTTCGATGAGGAACAAGATGAGCAATTCATGTTCTTATTTTTGCCTAGTATGTCTTCTTTTTGGTTTAGTTGGAAGAATCACTAGTGCTTTGAATAACAATGATTGTGACTACGCATAGCTATTATTTTCATCTTCTTGTTTTTTTTAGGTTTATTGATTTAAATTCTAAAACTATTTGGAAGATGATGTTTTTGAAGTATTAATCTTTATGATTTGTTATATTGCAATTTGTCATGGGATACTGGTGTTTACGTCCGTGAACTATGTTTGTCCCATACTTTGTCAAGAGTAATTGTTCGTGATCGGTATTCACGTATTGATAAAAGAATGAATGGACTTTTGAAAAATACAAAAGTTAAGCCTATATTGTCAAATATTTGATGGAAGATAGGTTAAAATCTTTTGTTTTCAAGGATTATGTCTATTAATATCGTTATGCAAATAGTGGTGGAAAATAGAATAAATCCTTGTGTATTCGCAGTATTGATCATCCCTGATCCATATTTTATGTATTACTGTGAGGCTCCGTAATGTATCTTATGTTGAGCACTATAAAACCAAGTTGATTTTTTAGCTTAGTTGGTGTTCCGTGAGATATGTTATGTCGAGCATATTGAACTAAATTAATCATCTTGTTTGGTTATTTAGTTATTGCTCCGTAAGTTTTCTTATGTCGAGCAAAACAAATGACAATTAAATTGATTACTTTTGTGATTAGTTTGGTTGTGTATTACGATTAGATTAATTATGGGTTCTCTTGTAATTAATCTAGTTGAGTATTTTCGTGTCTCCATAAGTTCTATTATGTTGAGCATAATCAATTGAATTGATCACTTTCAGTGTTTAATTTGATTGCGTATTCCGATTAAATTAATCATGGGTCTACTTGTGATTAATTTAATTTAGATTTTTGGATATAGAAAATCATTCTTATGGTTTTTGGTGTCCAATAAAAATACTTCTTTTCTTTCGAAATTAAGGTCGCTCTTGTTGTTCTTTCGGGAATGACATGAAATGGGGGAGAGTTCTTTTGAACTTGGGATTAATGGTCATATCTTGAGGGGTGTGCGACTATGGAATTTTAGAGGGGTTATCTTGTATCTTTAAACTCCTTGATGAATGCATTTAGCTTCGGCTTTATGATTTCATCTAAATTAGTTTGTATGTATTTTTCCTTTTGTCATGAAATGTCTCTCTCGAAAATTTCATTATGATCCCGTTCTTGTACCTTTGCCAATTTTATTGACAAAAAGGGGGAGAATTAATATGTAGTTCACACTACAAATACAAATGGTTTTCAAATCATTGCGTAATGGGGAGTGGTTTCCATGTGAGATGGAGTATTGACTAAGAGGAAGTTATACATATCACCATAGTATTATTGTTGAAGTTTTGATACAATTGGACTTTGACACTTGTAATAATACTATGACATTGTATAACAATGATCGAGACCGATGCTTTCTCATTGTTATAGCTACGTATCTTCAACAACAGTGATGCTAAACTTACAACCTTTGGGATCATTAGAGTACTTGGAAGTGACGAAGATTTCGAGGAATGTTGAAGATTAGACATGTGGAATAGGAGCTACTAAAGTTTCTTTATCTATTTTGTATTCCATATGTATTGATAGTTTCCGTCGCTAAAATTGACAAAGGGGGAGATTGTTAGAGCATTGCTCGGTCGAAATCACACGCGATGCTATCTCAAGCATGTTTGTCAATGTTAGTGATCAAAACTATAAATCTTGATTTCTAGTCTATTTAGCTAAGTCTCGGACTAGGATAGAAAGTGTAGTTGAGCTCAAGGACTTCATGGCGATTCATCATACAAGTAGAAGAACTACTCAAGGAACCGGTGGAACTTCTCGACAAAAAAGGTATGTGAAGACTTGAACTTATCTGTCACTCAAAAGTATATCTACTTTATCTCCTACTCTTTGAGACAAGAAGTCGTATGCTATATATATAGACTTTGATTACACACATTTGGTATTTTGAGCCAAGTATACCCTATCTATATCTCGAAATATGAGTTGGTAAGCTTTTCGCTTTAACCAAGTTTATCTTTACCATGTGACGAAAATCATGATATGTTTCAATCATCTTGAAAATTGCTTTGACGAGAAATGGTGTAACAATTATATAACGTCCCCTAAGAATGTTTCAATGATTGAAATGAGAGTTTAGATTACATAACCAATGGTGGACATAAGCATTGTTGTGGAAATACATTTATGTATAAGTCATATTCCTTAAACCAAGGTTTGTGAACTTTGTTGATCAAGAGAACCGGGAGAATGGCGTGAGCCAAGTCCGCGAACTCAGTCCGCGAACTGCCGAAGTTCTCAAACCCGAGAATTTATGCTGGAGTTGACAAACTATTTGCGTGAAACTAAGTCCACGAACTGGCGAAGTTCTCATACCCGAGAATTTCTGCTGGAGTTTGTAAACTCTGCCCGGTAACTTAAGTCCGCGAGCCTAGTCTGCGAACTTGAGAAAGTTATATATCTGAAGATGATTTCTGAACTTAAACTTAAAAAGACTAAGGAATGTGGTTTGCAAACCGTGGCTATAAAAGTTCATGAACCGATTCAAGTGAATTAAATCATCTTTGCTTCAACTGTGTCTTGTATAGTACATGAGATTTCCTTGCAATTGAAAAACTCTCTAACTAGTTCATTTGAAATCATTTGAACTAGTTATGGTGAAGAAGAACGTGGTTGATATGAAATGCTCATATGGCTAACCTTTTGGTTAACTATTGTTGAACCAACAAGTGCACACGTTTGGGTACGGTTAACAAACCTAGAAGCGTGTATTGTCAAGTGTGTGTAACAAGCTAAGTTTTCGATCTAAAGGTTGAGAAATATTAGCTTGAATCTAAATCAGGTTTTCATCTAACGGTGGATATTGATGGCTTTGTTACCAAGGTAACTTAATTGCAAACCCTGATTTAAAATACTATATAAGGGGAACTCTAGAATTTGTGTAAAACTAATCCCCACACCTCACTTGTGATACTAGTTTGCATACTAGAGTCGGTTCTCCTTTAACCTTTGGTTTTCTTCTTCTAAAACTAGGTTAACGACTTAAAGACTTTATTGGCATTGTGAAGCCAGACCGATACTACTTTTATCGTAGTTGTGTGATCTGATCTTGGATTTTCTATCATACGAGTACAATCAGATTGATTGGCTTGATATTGATATCTCCGATAGGCAAGATATAAAAATTAATCACAAACATCTTCGTCTCATTGTTTGTGATTCCACAACATATTGTTTCGCTACCATACGATTAAGATTGTTGTGAGGTGATTGGCAATTCTAGGTTGTTCTTCGGGAATATAAGACCGTATTATCAATTGGTTCCTGTTCACCTTGATTATTATCAAAAGATGGATCAAAAGATTTTAGGGTTTATGTGTGGGAGACATATTGATCCTATGATAGACTTGTATGTGTGAGACATATTTGTTTGTTGTCAAAGCCTGCGATTTTGGGTCGTAGCAACTCTTAGTTGTGGGTGAGATCATCTAAGGGAATCAAGTGGACAGTATCCTGCTGGGATCAGAGGCGTAGGGAGTACAACTGTACCTTGGATCAGTGGGAGACTGATTGGGTTTCAACTACAGTCCAGTCCGAAGTTAGCTTGGAGTAGGCTAGTGTTTGCAGCGGCTTAATACAGTGTGTCTTCAATCTGGACTAGGTCCTGGGGTTTTTATGCATTTGCGGTTTCCTCGTTAACAAAATTTATGGTGTCTGTGTTATTTCAATTTTCCCATTACATTGTTGTATCTTTATAATTGAAATAATACAGGTTGTGCGCTTAGATCATCAATTAGAGTAATCCAACCTTTGGTTGTTGATTGTCATTGATTGATCATTGGATATTGGTCTTTGGTACCATCCAAGTTGTTCTTTGTGTTTGATTAAAGACTCGCTGATTTCTATTAGCTCGAGTAAATCAAAACAATAGAGAGATATTAACTCCTTGAGATACTTTTACCTAGATTGAGTCTGACTGTCTAGTTGATTCTCTAGAAAGTATTTCGGAGTTAGTCCATACAGATTGCTAAGCGAAATATTGGGTGGTGTTGTTAGACCCCCGCTTTTTCAGATATATCTTGAAATAGTTCTTACTTATACAGAATACCTTTTCTTCTTTCTTTCAGACTGCCAAATACAAGAAGGGAAGTTGGATATTGAACCAGGTAACCTAGTCTGGCATTTCATTTTAGATCGTCAATGACTACAATCAACAATCACAATATTTCCCTATCTTAGATAGTGTAGACCACATCACTCAATTTATATATAGTTCTCCATTATTGCTAAGGAAAATGGCACCCAGAACAATCTTCAACTTCACGTGGGTTTCTAAAATTTTCATGTTTGTGTAATTTGTAGTTTGTCGATGAACAACATAAGATGATGCTTGTCCTACCAGTGATGAGAAGCAGTCTATTAAGTTCCGGACTTTGATGAGCTTGGTCTTCTGAAACATATTCATGTTAACTTTTGTATGATTATACATTGGGTTATGATAAATTAGGTCACCCATCCATGTATGAATCTCAACATAGAACTTTATATGTCAATTACAAAATTTAGTCTTCTACATCATCTCAGTAGTTACTTGTGATACTTGTACACATTCATATTTCTAATGTGATACTTAAAGTTCAAATTGATGATCTTTTTTTTTTTTGGTGAAACCCTTTTGAAGAATCTTCGTGGGTTATTAGATTGCATCATTACAACTGATGAATTAACTATAATTGAGTGTTGAATGTGAGGAATTGAATCATCAGAATAGGGAAAAATCAAGGTAATTGTAGGATAAATTGGGGGGTGGGAGATCGATTTTGACTAGGTCAACAAAGACTTGACCTTTTTTTTTACTTGTTGCAAAATTTTAGCAACGGCGAAAACATGTTGCGAAATCTGAAACAGAACACTTATATCCCGTTCTAATAAAAATTATCCAAGAATAACTCTAAAATTAGCAATAAAGTAGCAACATGTATACTTTGTTGCTTAAATTTTGATTCACAACCGCTTATTTCTGTTGCGACTGCCGTTGCCGACCGAAATTAGCAAAAGAGCTAGAGCTGTTGCGAAAAACTGCGACACGGTGTTTAGCAACGACAGAAATCTGTTGCAAGCCCAGTCAGCAACGGATTTAAGCTGTTGTTAAACGTTAAATTTGGTGTAGTGCAAACCTGTGAAAGCCTTTGACGAGATTAATGAAATATTCTTTTAACGTGCTCCAACAATTCTTGAAGAATTCAGCAGTGAAGCCATCCATTGCTTGTATCCAAAATTTTGATTCGCTTTGTTATTTATTTTACTTTATACAAAAACTCCATATTGGTTACATCTAACAACTAAAAACTCGTTGCTTTTCGTAGTAATAAACTTAACAAAATTCTCTGTGTTTGTGTTATTTCTTTTTCCGCATTATATTGTTTATCTTTATAATTGAAATATCACAGATTGTGCGTTAATCAATTAAAGTAGATACATCCATCCTTATTTGTTGGATACGACTTTATTGATATTTGGGAATTGGTCTTTGCAATCACCAAGTAAACGCAGGTGATTCGGTAATAAACCTAAACAATTTTTTAATTAAAACTATAGTGAACCTACAAGACTTGTTTTTGGAATTCGTATCTTGAAATATAAATTACAAAATTCACTCTTGTTGGAATTCGGTTCACATATATACGTATTGTCGAAGGATCATTAAGCTGGTTTACTTCCAATTGTATTAGGTTCTGTCTCATAGGTCCAAACGAAAAAGTTGGTGGTGTATTTTGGTACCCGCTGCGTTTTCAACCTCAAAATCCGGACTTATGCTTCCCGAAGAGTATCTTAGATTATTATTCACCTCACAGTTATTAAACCTGTGGAATCACAAAGTCTGGGACAAAGATAACTTTGTGATTTTTATCTATCTTGTTTGAGTGAGCATCTCAACAATCAAACAAGATCAGGGTACACGAACTATCAAGATAAAAGATAGCTGTACCTGGCTTCACGAATCCTTATGAAGTCTTTTTAGTCGCTAAACCCTAAAAGGGTTTGAAGAAGAGGATGACTCTAGTTTACAACTAGGACACACCAGAATAGTGTCGGGATTCAAAGATCCCAGTTGCTTGAGGTTTCCTTTATATAGACTTTCAAAGTATAAGTTGCTTTAGGTTTAAGATAAGATAACTTTGGAACCAAACAAAAAACATCCACCATTAGATGAATCTTTGAAATGTGACTGACATATAAAGATACACACTCTGGTTATGATGAACCGTAACCGAACCGCGTATAAAGACATTGTTCATGGATGGTCAGCCGAAACTAGTCGATTGAACCATAAGCTTAATCATTTTCATAAACACTTAATACTTTTAAGCTTGAGTCAGAACCATGGGTTATAATATGATCAATCATGTCTATAGTATTCTTAAATATTTATTCAAATGCTAATTATCTCATAGAAATAATTTTATGTGCATCTGAAAATATTCGACATGACATGTATGTGTACCAGGTACGTGTACTCTTCCTTGTTCGTGACTATATTTTTCATGGTACATGTACCGGGTATGTGTAACCTTAAGACAATATAAGTTCTAGAACTTCCAAAACTTTTCCGGTTTGCGTAGCGGGAATGGATACAACACCGATTTCAAAACCAACAGTTCTTTTTCGGTATGCATACTAGGTATGCGTACCATTCGAGGTTCACGAGTTCACAGACTTTTTGTGGTATGGATACTGGGTATGCGTACCACTAAGTCACTGTCCACATATAGCTACGTCGGTACGTTTACTGAGTACATGTACTACGGCTGCGGACCTATAACAGTTTTCCTAGTTTGTGAAACTGGTATGCATACTGTACTGTATCCAGATTTACAGTAGTTCTATATTTCTCTCTAAATCAATTCGGAACATTCCCAAATAACATTAATGACACATATCATTGTTTCAGGCTATTTTCGAATGATAATCTTGAATCACGATTCAGATTATGAACAATAAATTTTTCTTAACCGAAATTCATCAAGTATGATCAGATGTTCATTAAGCTTAGTCATATATATTTTGAGAACTAATTACCGAGATAAACTTGACTCAAAATTCTTGATATGCTTACGATAGTCTAATTAGTCATGCGACATCGTCTTATAGATAGGAGGATGAATATAACTTGAGAATTAGGTGGTTCAGTCTTCACTTACCTTTTGTTGAAGAAGTTCTCCAAAAGCTTCGGTTGATCTTCGGCTTCAAATGGTAGAATGCAGTGATGACCGATTCTCAACTACATACTTCTATCTGAGACTTAACTAATTGTAGACCATAAATCAAGATATGGTTTTGACAACTAAATTTGACAACAAGCTTGAGATGGAAACACTTGAGAGTTCGACCGAGCAATGCTCTAACATCACCTACTACGTACGATCTGAATTCTTATCTCAATCTATATTTTTCGAGTTAAGCAGTAAAAACCGGTAACAAAACAGGAGGGTATTTGTAACATTCCTACAAACTAAAAGAATCAAAATCAAAGTTTTATAAATATAGAAAACAGATCGAAACATGAATCAAAGATTTAAAAAAACGGTAAAAGATTGAAACAAGAGATCAAACATCAAACAAATATTTTTTATCTTTCCAAAAGCAAACAAAAAATAAAAATTAATCAAAAACCGAAATATTAAATGTAATCAAAGTTTAGATACTGACCTGCAAACATGAATCGAAGTTTAGCTCAATGAAAATCTGTTGGTATATAATCTTCAACATGAAGCGCCTTTATTTCTCTCTACAAATCTCATCAGAGTTTGTACCTCTTAGATCTAATCTAAAAATAATGAAGAAAAAATAGAGTCGTCATGTATGATAACGATGAGCATTTTAGGTAGTAGATAAAATAAAACAAAATAATTTTTTATTTTTGATCGGTAAAGTAAAAAAAATTAGTGTTAGTTGGCTTCGAAAATTTCAGACTCAAATCACTGGTATCATCACACAATGATTTTACCACTGTACTATAGTGACACCGACAGCAAAAACCAAAAAAAAACATATATATATCAAACGAGGTGACTCAAATGTTGGAAAATTGGGTTAAACTAGAGGATTAAAACAGAAACAGAAGAATGGTGTACCCCTGACTTCAAGTCTCTTTCGATTCTTTTAGACAATAATTCGACCTTTGCCAATTAACTTGGCGAGTACAACAGGTTTCTCGAATTATGCCTTCAGGATTCAATAAAGCCCTAACACCGTAATCGAAT
The DNA here is from genome assembly GCF_003573695.1 of Papaver somniferum. Classification (NCBI taxonomy): domain Eukaryota; kingdom Viridiplantae; phylum Streptophyta; class Magnoliopsida; order Ranunculales; family Papaveraceae; genus Papaver; species Papaver somniferum. The sequence continues at coordinate 114,627,233 of NC_039368.1, read as the reverse complement.
TAAAGGATTGTGCTTCCTTGATCCGACCAAGAACACACTGTATAAGGTTCTGATGATGTTATTAGAGAAGAAGAAAAAACAGATTAATTTTATGTGTTGGAATGGGAGAAAACCTTCGCTATTCAAAGAAGATTTCATGCCTTTTGGAGATGCCTCTTCATCTCCGAGGTATCTCTTCAAAGAAACCCTATAAAAAAAGACGCGATTGTAGACATTTCTGGAAAATGGAATAGGTTTTGAAATTCAAAATCAGAAAAAATTTCTATGAGCCGGGCCCATTCCCAGATCCCCGGATATCAACAAACATTTATGAAAATTTCCAACGTCAAAACGGTGACAAAATCATTTATGAAAATTTCCAACACTAAAACGGTGACAAAATCCATGATCCAGTTTGACATAGTAATTGTGATTCAACTGGAAATATTTCTAGAGGTTGCCGAATTTCCATATCATCTACGTGTGTGGGCTTAATACACAGAAAATCACTTGTAAGTGACGCAACTTTGTTTTTTATTTTCACTTCTCTCATTGGACGAAACTCCACAGTCCACACAAAGTAATAAAGTAACTAATAATGTCCTCATTCTTACAAACTCCCTTTTGACTCCACATCTATAAAAGTCTCATTCTCTCATTTATTCTCCAAAGTTTTCTGCAGATTTCCTTTCTGTTGCTGTTAACTTGTTATTGGCTATTTGCCCTGATTCCGGTTATTCAGTTTTGTAATAATAACTTCTCCGAAGATTTAAGGTTTTCATTAACTCTGACAAGATATGGGGAGAGTTTATGTGATAAATCTGGAAGGAAAGATCTATAACTGCAAACACTGTCAGACCCATCTTGCCCTTGTTAAGGACATCGTTTCAAGAGTATGTTATTCAATCATTGATTATTTCCTTTTTTAGAAAATAATTTTTTTTTTCCGATCCTCAAATGTGAATGGGTTTCCATGGAGTTTTCGATCGAATTGTTTGTGGGGTTTCCATGGATTGTTGTAATTTACTTCATATGAAAATTGAAATTTAAAGGGAACTCATTTTGGGTCTTGAGCTAACATCTTTTGATTGTTGCATGCAATTCTGATTTCCTGGCTTTCATAATTTGGTTCTAATCATGAATGGATTATGATCGGAGTCTTATGGTTGATTTAGTCTTATGATTAGTGTCACTAGAATTTAAGCACCATCCAAATCCAAATGATGTATTTTTTTTTTGTTTTGGTACTTCATGTTCAGAATTTCACTTGCAGGCATGGGAAGGCTTATCTTTTTGATAAGGTGTAAGTAGTCCTATCTGTATCCCCAAAACCATTTCAATTTCATTACTCATTCTGTTCATAATGATGTTCAATATTTCACAGTGTGAATGTGAATGTGGGAGTGAAAGAAGACCGGATGATGATAACCGGATTGCACACTGTGGTCGACTTATTCTGTGTTGGGTGCGGCGCAATCGTCGGTTGGAAATATGTAAGATTAGGACATGAACTTGAAACGTTGTAGTCCTTCTGGTTCTTATGATGTTGTAGTAGTGATTTTGATGATTTGATCTTACTCTTCTTCTTTTTTCTCTCAAGGAATTTGCACATGAAAAGGCCCAAAAATACAAAGTCGGAAAATTCATCCTTGAGAGGTATGTAATTTAGATACAATGATCCAGATAGTAATACTCCCTCCGCTTCTGGAAAAGAGATATTCAATCTGGCATATCTCTTCTTGTTATGCTTCTCCTTACGTTTGTGATGATGATGGTGAGAGATGCAGGTATAGAGTGTCAGGTCCAGATGAAAACAACTCTCGGTTGAATCTTGAAGTTGCTCAGGCTAATGTTAGTGATGATGGCGACGATGATTGATTAATATAGAGGATGCAGCAAGCAAATAGACATCCCTTTGACTGTTTTTAACAATAATTTGTACATATTGCCCCAGATTTGAATGTTGTTCTTAAATTGTTTCAAATTTCCCTGAAGGATTTGTGTCTCTCAATTATGTAATTCACCGGCATCAATTCAAGCTTTCCCTAACACTTAAGCAGGGATATCAATTAAAAGTAACCAAAAATATTTGTTGACAATTCCAAAGAGTACCAGTACATGCTGACAATAGGACAAGCTCAAGGTCGAAACTTGATAAAATGCAAGCTCAAGAAGAACTGATATACTTGGTGTGCTTGCAAATACCGAAGAATGGTACAAAAAATGCATTGCCCAGATAAAAATGGCTCCGACTTGCTTGTCAAAAGGGAATTCTCTGATTGTGTTGGCCTGAACTTAACAAGTATCTTTGCAACTGCGTTTCCAATGCTTTTCACTGGAACCAAACGAGCTCGTTGCAGATACAAGAATTCTGGGTCTTGTGCACAAGGAATATCTATTGCAAAATCTCAATACACATAGATGATAGATCCATAGCAACTTATAATTCAAGAGTCTTAATTAAGAGATATAGATGATATAAAAAAGGAGCACCATCTCTCACTCTTTGCCGACAGGAAATCCCAAGATGTTTATTACTCTGCCAAAGATCAGTTTCTGGCTGAAAAGAGCAATACTTATCGCCGAAGTTGAACCAATCGCCACCACCGTAAGCTTTTCATATTTCTCAGGACCTGCTTCAGAAACCTTATTGGTATTGGACGAGAAATTCCTTGCTGAAATGAACATCGTATCTGTTGCAATACCAACCCCATAGCTGCTTTCCTTATTTATTTAAACTCTGTTTAGCTTAGATTTGTTAAACAAGTTTAGTTTTGTTTTAAATACTCAATCATGAGCTTGTAAAGGATTCATTAATAAATCAATACAAAACTCAGTTACATTATTGTTTACACAACAGAGATGGCTAATCCCCATAAAAAAGGATTTTATCTTAGGGTTCTTATATTCTGTTACAGTATTTTGGTTTAGAACCCTAACATCTGGTACAGACAATTTTTTTTTCTTTATCGTCTTCCGCTATCCATTAAAAAAAAAGTTGTATACCATGACGGTTAATGAATTAACTGAGGAAGTTAGATGCGATCCATGATCTTTTCGAAGTTTTAACAAAACAACGTATGGAAAATCTCGAGAGAGCCAAGATTCAAGAGGGAATTAACAGAGCTAATCTTAAAGAAGACATGGTTGCTTTGACAACAACTTTTACAACAACTATTACAGAAGCTATTGAAGAGAGACTCATGACAGGAAATCATGGCCATAATGGTGTTCCTCCTCTTCAACATCAGCACACCTCTTAATGGCAATAATATTGGTGGCGCTGAAACTATTACTGTTGGAACAAAGGAGAATATTTGGTTTCTCTATTTATGATTGGCTTACACTGCAAGAAAATATTCTCTAGATATGTTGCTATCTATACGAATATGTGGCATGTATAGGATATATATATATACACGTCTTGTAAAACCTCCATTGATAATAAGAAACCCTAATCATTCTTCTCCCGTGGACGTAGGCTATAGCCGAACCACGTTAAACTGTGTTTCTTCTTTAATCTGTTTTAGTTAACTGCATAACATCTTATGCAAATCCAACATTGACTGCATAACAAGTTATGCATTCTTTAATCTATTAGTTAACGACATGGTATCAGGGGATCGTTAACGATCCTGGCCATTTCTCTGTAATCAAGTTTCGTTTCTCTGTGTGTTTACTATGGCACAATCAGATCATAATACTAGTTTTCGTTTAACCTCTGTCTTGCTGAATGATGTCAATTATGTCAGCTGGTCTAGGGCTGCTGCTCTTGCTCTTGGGGGTAAAAGAAAATCTGGGTATATTGGTGAGAATAATACTTGTCCAGATGCTAAAGATCCAAAGTATGAAGATTGGATTGCTGATGATCAACTGGTTCGCACGTGGCTGCTCCAGTCCATGGAACCACATATTTCTGAAATTTTCTTGTTTTCAGAATCTGCAAAGGATTTGTGGAAGTCTGTTGCTAGTCTGTATGGCTTACGGAATAATGCTGCTCGGGTGTTTGAGCTGAAACGTGAGATTGCTGAGGCTGCACAAGGTACGAAAAGTTTTACTGAGCATTTTGGTTATTTAAAAAAGAAGTGGGATGAACTGGATACATATCGTCCTCATACAACTGATGCCAAAATTCTCTTGAAGAGGGTTGAGTAGGATAAAAATTTTGATGTGCTCAGTAGCCTCACATCAGAGTATGAATCTCTTAGAAGCACTATTCTCATGAGTGCTGAATTGCCAAGTTTGTCTAGTGTCTGTGCGACTGTGCAGCGTGAAGAGACACGTAAGAAAGTTATGAATCCTGTTTCTAAAAGCATTGTAGACCTGGATGCTGCTGAATCCAGTGCTCTTCTGAGCTCCAGAGATGATAAACGCAGAGCCATGCCATTTGATAAGGACAAGAATTCTCGTGCTAAGGGTAAGAGAGAAGTTTTTCATTGTGGTCATTGTAATAAAACTGGTCACACCAAGGATCGTTGTTGGGATATTTATCCTCATCTTAAAGCTAAGTTTGACAAAAATAAGCTTGCTCGAGCTGCTGTAGTTGATAATTCATCCTTTACTATAGACCAGTTGAAGGATTTCTTTCACCAGTTGGGTAATAAGAATGAGCGCAAGGCCAACCATACTTCAGGTAACCTGCTAGCCTTTCTTACTACGCCTGTTTCCAACCGCCATATTTGGATTATTGATTCAGGAGCTACATATCATATGGCAAATGATCCTTCGTCAGTTCATGCATTTATTCGCAGCTCTCATAAAAATGTGTTTGTTGCTAATGGCTCTACTGCTCCTGTGATGGGAAGTGGGAAAGTGCATTTTTTTCCAGATTGTCCGCCATCTAATGCACTTGTTGTTCCCTCGTTTCCTACTCAGTTGTTATCTGTTGGTCAAATCACTAATTCTCTGAATTGTGATGTTACATTTACCCCTACCTCGGTCATCTTTCAGGATCGAAAGACGAAGAAGACGATTGGTAGAGGCATCTTTTCTCATGGATTGTACCTGTTACGCTCTAGTGACATGGAATGTCTCACTCAAAGATCAACTCCGCAGTTTCTTTATCATCAAAGACTTGGACATCCTTCCAGTCGTGTTTTGTCTAGGATTTTTCCCACATTTTCTGTTCAGTCTCAAGTCTGTGATGTTTGCCAGTTTTCTAAACAATCTCGTTTTCCATTTCCTAACTCTGTGACTCGAGCTACAATGCCTTTTGAATTAATTCATTCTGATTTATGGGGTCCTGCTCCAATTGATGCTTATGATGGGTATAAATATTTTGTTATCTTTATAGATGATTGGTCACGTGCTACATGGATCTATTTACTCAAATCCAAAACTGAAGTTTCATCGGTATTTGCGGATTTTCATTGTATGATACGCAACCAATTTGATGCACAGGTTAAAAATTTTAGATAAGATAATGGCACTGAGTTTGTCAAAGGCCCTCTTCCAGGTTATTTGCGTAGTCATGGTATTATCCATCAAACTAGTTGTGTTGGTACTTCACAGCAAAATGGTGTTGCTGAAAGGAAACTTCGTCATATTCTGGAAACAACCCGTGCTCTTATGATTCAGATGCATGTTCCAAAGAAATTCTGGTCTCATGGTTCTCTGACGGCCACTTACTTGATCAATCGTCTGCCTAGTCGCGTGCTTGAGTTCAAATCTCCATTAGAGGTTTTAAAACATCATCAGCCTGGCATTTCTCATCTGAGAGTTTTCGGTTGTGTTTGTTATGTACATTTACAGGCTAAGCATCGTGATAAACTGGATTCACGGGCAACTAAGTGTGTGTTCTTTGGTTACTCATCTATAAAGAAAGGATATATTTGTTATCATCCACCCACTAGAAAGCTACAGATTTCTCGTGATGTTGTGTTTGATTAAACAGTGGCTTATTTTCAGTGTGATTCTGGCAGTCGGTCTCAGGGGGAGTGTTATACAGATTTGGCACCACTTCCAGTTATTAATGAGATACCTATTGCAACAGATTCCCACAGAGATAATGGTGATGGGGTAGAGTTGGTGGACGTACCTAATGCAGTGTTGGATGTGCATAATGAAGCAGTTCATGAAGAAGCTTCAGACAATACTGTTAGTGTTACTGATGATAATACAGGATTACAAGATGTGCCGCATCAAGTTCCAGAAACTGAGGTTATGGTTCCACAAGATCATCAACTAGTGGTACCAATTGTCAGAACCTCAAGTCGTGAGAACAAGGCTCCAGAGAAATACAAAGATTTCTTTACATATCATTCCGCTGCGTATCCTATACAAGCACATTTAACTTATGATCATGTAGGTTCTTCACACTCTGCATTTCTAAGTGCTATATCCAGTCATCAAGAACCTAAAAACTACAATGAAGCAAAGTCTAATCCAAAATGGAGGGCACCAATGGAGAATGAGTTACGTGCCTTAGATGTAAATAATACATACAGTATTGTCAAGTTGCCTCCCGGGAAGAAGACTGTTGGATGTAGATGGGTGTACAAAATTAAATACAGAAGTGATGAAACTGTTGAGCGTTATAAGGCAACATTAGTGGCAAGAGGTTTTACTCAGAGATATGGAGAAGACTACACAGAAACTTTTGCACCAGTTGCAAAGATGAATACGTTTCGTGTTCTTATGTCTCTTGCAGTTAATAAAGATTGGAAATTGTTTCAAATGGATGTGAAGAATGCATTCTTACAAGGTTATCTAGAATAAGAGGTGTATATGAGTATACCACCTGGACACCCTCGAGAAGGAGAGAGCAATATGGTTTGCAAGCTTAAGAAGGCAATATATGGTTTAAAGCAATCACCACGTGCATGGTATGCAAATCTAAGTTCAGTACTCATCCAGAATAAGTTCAAAAGGAGCTCTGCCGATTCTTCCTTGTTTATTAAAAGAAGTAATCTTGGTACAACTATAGTTCTAGTGTATGTTGATGACCTTGTGATTACAGGAGACAATCAACAAGAAATTAGAAATCTTAAAGCAATGCTTCATTCCAGATTTGACATCAAGGATTTAGGAATACTGAAGTATTTCCTGGGATTAGAGGTTGCTTACTCAAAGAAGGGTATTTTTCTGAATCAAAGAAAATATGTGTTGGACCTGCTGAAGGATACAGGAAAAATGGGAGTAAAGCCTTGTGATACTCCTACAGAAAATGGCAACAAACTTGATAATGATGGTGATGTGTTAAGTGACATTGGGTCATATCAAAGGTTAGTAGGAAAGTTAATTTATCTCACTGTTACCAGACCTGACATAGCACATGCAGTAAGCTTAGTCAGTCGTTATATGCATACACCTCGTGTTAAACATTTGAATGCAGTAACTAGGATTCTACAGTATTTGAAAGGATCACCAGGAAGAGGAGTTTTGATGACAAAGAATGAAGCCTATTCAATTTCTAGCTACTGTATAACAGCATATTCAGATGCTGATTATGCTGGATGTCCAGTTGATCGTAAATCAACAACAGGGTATTGCATATTCTTTGGTGGTAATCTGGTTACATGGAGAAGCAAGAAACAAAATATTGTTTCTCGATCAAGTGCTGAAGCAGAATACAGAGCCATGGCTTCAACAACACGTGAGATTGTTTGGCTGCGAGCATTACTTAAAGATTTGGGTTTTCTGTCACCTCAGCCAGCTAAGATGTTCTGTGAAAATCAAGCAGCGATACAAATCGCATCAAATCCCACCTTTCATGAGCGTATAAAGCACATAGAAGTGGATTGTCATTTTGTTAGAGAGAAGGTATTGGCCAAAGTAATATGCACTCCCTTCGTTCGTAGTCATCAACAACTGGCAGATGTTTTTACTAAGGGTTTACCTGTCAAGCAATTCAATGGAATTCTATCCAAGTTGGGCTCCATTGACATCTTCGCACCAACTTGAGGGGGAGTGTTGGAACAAAGGAGAATATTTGGTTTCTCTATTTATGATTGGCTTACACTGCAAGAAAATATTCTCTAGATATGTTGCTATCTATACGAATATGTGGCATGTATAGGATATATATATATATACACATCTTGTAAAACCTTCATTGATAATAAGAAACCTTAATCATTCTTCTCCCGTGGACGTAGGCTATAGCCGAACCACGTTAAACTGTGTTTCTTCTTTAATCTGTTTTAGTTAACTGCATAACATCTTATGTAGATCCAACATTGACTGCGTAACAAGTTATGCATTCTTTAATCTGTTATTTAATAACAATTACCTAATGGAAAGAAAACACGTCGTGTTTAACGCCTCTGCCCAAAACTCTCCACCCAATTTAGCATTGGATAACATGCACCGTGTTCTCTCCAATAGGGTGCAATTCATTCTTTTCGCCACCCCATTCTGTCGCGGTGTCCCTTTCACTGTATAATGCCTTGCGATACCTTTCTTCTGACAATACTCTATAAACTGATCAGATTTATATTCCCCGCCATTAGCCGAACGAAGACACTTGAGTTTCCTTACAGTCTGCTTTTCGGTCATCGCTTTCCACTTCAAGAAAATGTCAAAGACTTGATCTTTAGACGCCATGGGATAAACCCATGCTCTCCGTGTATAATCATCAATGAAAGAGACAAAATATCTTGAACCTCCAAATGAAGTAAACCTTGAAGGTCCCCAAACATCAGTGTGAACATAATCAAGTCGTTCCTTAGTGTTATGAACTGCACTTCCAAATTTGGTTCGATGTTGTTTGCCAAAAATGCAGTGCTCGCAAAACCCCAATTTGACGGATTTAACACCAGTAAGAAGTCCTCGGTTGATTAATATAGTCATACCCTTTTCACTCATATGGCCTAACCGCATGTGCCACAGTCTTGTGTTGGATAACTCCGACTCGGGTGCCTGTGTTATAGCAGCTCCTCCCGTTCTTGTGCTTCCATCAAGAAAGTACAGATTTCCTTGTTTGTTGCCACGAATTAAAACGACCGCTCCACGAAGAACTTGAAGAACTCCATCTTTGACAGTAATTTTATAGCCGCTTGAGTCCAACGATCCCACCACCGAGATGAGATTTTTACGAAGTTCAGGAATATGTCTAACATCTGTTAACGTTCTTACAACACCATCATGCATTTTGATTCTAATCGTACCAATACCTACAGTTTTGCAGGCATGATTATTACCCATCAAAACTGAACCGCTGTTCAATTCTTTATATGTAGAAAACCAGTTCCTATTGGGACTCATGTGATATGAACATGCCGAATCCAGAATCCAACTATCCGTAGTATTGTCGTATGCAGTAATAGCTAGCACATCGCCTGAATCGTCCGAAGCAACTTCAGTAACCACCGCCGCTTCTTTAACCTCTTTCTTCCCGTTACTTGCCTTAAATTTAAGACAATCCCGCTTCATGTGACCTTTATCGTGACACCAATAGCATTCTAGATCCCCTTTATGTTTGGATTTGAATCAAGATTTGCCATTGAATTTTCTTGGCTTTCTTTCATTAGTTCTTCCGCTGACAAACAACCCATCAGCTGGCCGCTCCATATCCTTCTTTCTAAATTCATCAGAGAGCAAGAATCCCGTGACATCATCAAGTTTGACAGTGTCTTTTCTGTGCAACAAGGTGATAATTAAGTGCTCATAAGAAGAAGAAAGAGAACATAAGAAAAGTAAAGCCTTATCCTCATCATCAATAATGATTCCAACGTTTAACAAATCCGTGAGTATTCTGTTAAACTCGCACAAGTGTTCATTAATATTAACACCTTCTTTCATCCGAAAAGAATATAATTGTTTTTTCAAATGAAGCTTGCTCGTGAGAGATCTCGCCATATAAAGCGACTCGATTTTCTTCCATATTTCTGCAGCTGATGTTTCCCGCATCACATTATATGTGATCTCTTTTTCCAAGCATAGTCTGATGCTACTACATGCTTGAAGATCAAGATCATTCGAATCTTCATCTTTTATATCCTCGGGTTTCCCTGAAGATCCCAACAAAGTTTTGTGTAAACCTTGTTGAATTAACATATCCTTAACCTGTACTTGCCTCAGGCTAAAATTAATTTTCCCATTGAATTTCTCCACTTCAAACTTTGCATTTGAAGTTTTTCCAAGTTTTGATATCATTTTCTTCTCCTTCGATCTAAGTACTCAGCTCTGATACCAGTTGTAGGGAATAGTCGTGCACTATTATCCCGATTGATTGTTGCGGAAAGTAGATCAGTGAGAAAATACACCTAACATGATAGAAACACTCAATAGAAAAGAGAAGCACACTGCAATTTACGTGGTTCGGCAAGTTGCCTACGTCCACGGACAAAGAAGATTGTTTCACTATAATGATTCAAGAAGATTACACACTGATTTCTCACCAAGACCTTTCAAATAAAGTCTCACTCACAACTCTCTGAACACAAAAGAAAGCTAACTCTCTTTATCTCTTGTCGCAGCTACTTGAGTTGTGAAACTCTGCGATACTTAAACAAGGTAATGAAGAGCCCCTTTTATAGGGTCTTTCCATGCGACATCGATCCCTGAATTAAGGGACAGCTCCGTGTTGTACCAAAAGAGCTCCATACTTTCACATTGTGAAAGTCTAATGTGTAGGCACATCCTGTGTACTTTTGTTTGGTAAACAAAAGTTGTCTTGTACGTATCCCGTAGTTTGTTTTGGTAAAAAAAAAACTACTCCATCTGAAAAATGAGACAATAGCAGCAACAGTACTCACTATGTAGGAATAGCTCCACAGTTTTCAATCTTTTACTACAACAGAAGTAACATGAGATGGTGCTGCTTTTGGGAGTGTTTTACTCGAGAAGAACACCGAAAAAGAAATCAACCATATTACCGAGAAAGAAGAAATTAGTAGAGAATGGATTGTTCAATCGTTGTCGAACTTTCCTTGTACTCGATGTAACAGGCATGTCAGTCTACAAGGTCCAAACTATATGAAGTTGAAAGTTCCTCGTGAGAGTGCCTACAACCAGGATTGTTTCAATGTATCATGGAGCTCTCATACGGCGGTTGACTTGAAGTTAAAGTTACCCTCTATAACCACATATACTCCAGATCAAAGAAATTCATGCAATTATTGGTGGTTGTACTGCACAAGAAAAGCACATACTGATAAGCCAAGCTGCGCTACGGAGTTGGAAGCTATTTGTTTCCGTATGGAATGTGTTGATAGATTGGTCTTGGCCTACAAGCTGAATCCACGTACAATCAGTGAAGAATATTACGAACAAATGGATAACAAGGCCTTAATCATTATCCACCACACGCTGCCTGGTGAGAAATCTTTTTCTTTCCATCTCAACTGTAGACGTTCATTATATGATCGTGGGAAGTATTCAGCTATGCCATCAATTTTCGGTCTCTAGATTTGGACATCAATCAGATTTTGCTTTTGTTGATTTGATAGCTCCGTTGTCTGTTATTAAAGATGAAGTTCCTGATGTGAGTAATTTGGGTTCTCAACTTGATAATATTACCGATAAGTTAGTACGGGACTTTGACATCCAAAATCATACCACGTCTGATGAGAAGTACTGCGAGCTTTTAGAGGCGTTAATCACTACATACGCTAAACTAATCGGTAAAAAATGCTTTGCTCTTCGTTTTGTGTATTGTCGGTTATTCTTTGATCGTGGTAGACAATCTGGAGTTATTGGCAGGTGTCCTTACTATGTTAGAAGTAGCTCTAAATACTACCTTGATATACTTGGTTCTTCTAAGATTGTTCCTATCTTTAGTGCACTACTTTTCAAGTATGGGTACCAATTAGATTCATTGTCTACGAATTCAATTGTGTTCGTATCCGGTAAACATAATGACGGTAGTGCTATGGGTAAGGTGTTTCAGCTTATTACCGGGTTATCTTCTGTTGTTGGTGATTCTGAAGGCTATTTTCGTACTTCTTGGATAACTGCTCTTCTTGGGTTGATAATACTTGATATCTACAATGGGAATTGTGTTTGTGACCTGTTCCCAAGGCTTGGGCATCAACATGATTCCCAATTTATGGATTCATTGGTTCTTATGTGTATAAATGGGGCTGACATTAGTAGTGTCAGTAAGCTGTTTATTCAAATGTCTGGTAGACATAGAATTTTGCTAATTTTGAAGACAGGGGTATATGCAACTAAGAAGGTACAAGGATGGTTTGGAAAAATTGCTGATACTGTTGTGAGGAGTCTAAAGGATGGTGTATGTTTTTGTCTTCATTTTGCTTCTACTTGTTCCGCAATCGATCCAGGAAAGAGGATTGATAAATCAATTTTAATGGATATTTCCAATGGTAAACCCGTTTATGAGCTTGTTTTGAAAAACGGCTGCCAATTAGATATGTTTTTCGAAAACACAATTTTGTTAGTGTGTGATAATATTGATGACAATGGTGTCAGTCAAAAGAGGTTTGTTGAAAGACCTGGGAAGACTTATCCACATAATAATAAATTGCCTCCTCATGGAGTGGGAGGTACGAGAGTTGTTGGATACTGTGCTTGGCCGTCTACTTTGGGGGTTGAGTCAATGTCCGGGTGATATAGCCCCGCAATTACAGATGTTTCCTGCATTGATTCTTTTAAGGTTCTAATTAATGGACATGAAAGTGTTGTGCTGCGAATTCCTTTGAGGGAGTTTATATTTTTGCTGTTACAATTTCCATTCCCACAGTGGTTAGTTCTCATTCTTATCTCTGGGAAATACTATCTTGTCAGCACTCTCCTTTTCTCGGATATGAAGCACTTGAGAGATTGGTCTTTCTTGGGGTAGTTCTACATCCCTATTGGAGTTGTTTGTGTACGTACCTGACTCAATATCTTCGTTCGGGTTACAACCCAAGGATGGATATGTGTGATTTTAATTTTTCTCGATACTTACTTCCTTGTTACATCTACATGTTGCGTCTGGTATATCATACAAGGGAAGTTTATATAATGACTCATGGGTGTCGAGAATTACCGGAGAAGCATGCCTGTAGAGAAACAACTATAAAAATCCCAAACAAAGATCCATTTCAATTGAATTTGGCTATGGATGTTGAATATTATGCAAGACCTGCGGAGATACCATCCAGTATACAAGAAAGGGGGCAGGCAAATACATTCATTAATAATTTGGACTCATCCATGGATAACAAGACATTGCTTGATATATTTGAAGCTTTTGGTAATGTTCTCTCTTGCAAGGTGGCTACTGATAACAATATTTGTCAGTCCAAAGAGTATGGCTTAGTGCAATTTAAAAAGGATGAATCTATACACACTGCCATGGATGACAAGGTCCTATTTACGAAGGGTAGAAAAGATAATCCATCTGAAGTTTACTATAATGATCTTTACATACTGGATACCGAGACTCTAGTATGGAGATATGTTGGAACATATGGAATCCCATCGTCAGTTCGAGATAGTCACACTTGTGCATCAAGGAATAAAAAATTTGTTTTCATTGGTTGTAAACATGCATTAGATTACTCCTTGTCTGGTGTTCATCTTTTCGATAGCGATAGACTTAATTGGAAGGAGTTAACAAGCTGGATACTACCCACATATGCAGGACATTCTACTGCAATTACTGGAAAATGTGTTCAGTCGAATATGGGAGACAAAAATCATGCAATTGTCATCCCTGATACAAACACTTATGGGCAGACAGCAACGTTCACATTACATGTAATGAGAAGCTTTCTTTTTCATCGAAAGCACAAATACGGTATAAGCTTTATGGGCATTCTGGTTCTTACTCTAGTGCGAGAGTTGTCTATGCAAGTGCACAACGCGATAAGAGCACATTTTCTAGACCGTAATGTTCCTTCTTATGAGTCAAGCTTATCAAGATTATGGAAGCCGCCTTGGCCAGTATTTGCAGAGCGTGATTGGTCATGCTTGTCAAGATTGTGGAAGCCTCCTTGGTTAGCAGTTACAGATGTTCTCATAATAAGCTATAACGATCAACGGACAAGATGAATTTCAAGGGGCTGGGAATGTCAGGATGCCAATTCTATTTTTTCTGGCTACATATATTTTAGTTTAGTCTTATGATCTAACTTGAGGGCAAGTTGTGTCTCAAGGGATAGGGGATGTTGCAATACCAACACCATATATAGCTAGCTTTCCTTATTTAAACTTTGTTTAGATTAGATTTTTTAAACAAGTTTAGTTTTGCTTTAAATACTCAATCATGAGCTTGTAAACGATTCATTAAATCAATACAATACTCAGTTCCATTATTGTTTACACAGCAGAGGTGGCTAATCCCCATAAAAAAAAATTTTATCTTAGGGTTCTTATATTCTGTTACAATGTTTTGGTTTAGAACCCTAACAGTATCTAAACGCCTAAATTGGGAACACATTTTTCTATGGAAATACAAAATCATAATTAATCCAACAGATCAACAGAGAAATCGAAATACTGCATATCAGATCTTAAGGACCAACTAGCAGAGACATATCAGATCTTAAGGACCAACTAGCAGAGACAGAGAGAGAATTACCTCAAAGGAGCTGACATCGTTACAAATTTCTTTCTCTTCGTATTCTAAAAATATATCAAGGAATATGAAGATTATTAGATGATTGTTAAAAACCCAGAAGGAAAGAATCAATTAATATCAATGTCAAACAAATTTAACATAAAAACCTTAACTACCTAAGGAAAAGAAATTGATCCAGAAAAAGGGAGAGGGGAAAAGATTACCAGGCAGGTGACACAAACAAAAACTAGGGCTTTTACAATTCCCATGCACAACTAGCAAATCTTTTTATTTGCTATACCAGCGGCGGGGCGGGATGAGCATGGACGGTCCGACGCAATCCGTCTATTGGTGGGTGGGGGTGCATATCTAGAACTCCTTGGACACCCGCACCTCCTAAGTTATGAGTATCTCTAGAATTATGCAAAGGATGAAGGCATTATACAGGAAATGATATATATATATATGCAAGCTAAGGGCAATTCCTATGGTAATGTACAAGTTCATTTTTTTTTGTTGAGCCAGAGGATGGCTAAACAGGTTTTTCCACTATGGTAAAGCAGTGGACGGTTGATCATCAAGCGCCAGAACTTGGGATAATCGCTGGCATGTGTTGTTTACACGCGGCGTTGAAGCACAAACGCGGGCGTTGAAGACACAAACACAACATTCACTTGTGGCACGCTGGTGTTTGTAGCAAAAACGCCAACATGTACTTTTTTGAAATTTCAAAATTCACTTTTTTATCTCTATAAATTACCATCATCTTCAAACAATACACTCACACCGAAATTCACTTCTCTTGAATTTTCTTTTCTAAATCTATTTCAATTTTTTAGTTTATTGTTGGTGAAATGGCTGAAAAGGCGATCACACTTTTTTGCGATGCAAAACTTGAAGCTGTTGTTCTTAAGATATGTGGAGTTTTAAAAATATTGAAAATTGTAAGAGGGAAGCGCAAGTTTTTAAAGTTGCTTCAAGAAAATGTTCGGATAAAAAACAAAGAAGAGTTCCGATTTTGAAAGTTAACAACAAAAAGTTCAAAAACAAAGGCGAAACTGTCAAAGAGCGCGTTGAATGGAAGATACGTCAAATGAAGATAAACAGGAGGCCAAAGCTTCTACTTGATTTTTATTGAAGTTGTTTTGTACTTTTTATTATTGTCTAAGTTTAAATCTTGTAAAAGAATTTGCAGTAATATCAATGAATGAAAATATTTAGATTTTAAAATAGATTTTCACTTCAGATTAAGCGATATTTATTACAATTTAAACTTGCATATAACATCAAACTACATTTTAATAAAACACGACATAACATCAAACTACGTCAAATCCAGCGACATTATCTCTGTAGAGCTCATAACATTCAAAATGCTTAAACTTTATTCTGGTTTCTTCAGTAAACTTGGTTTGAGCGATGGTTTTCTGTAAAACAGATAAACAACAAGTTAAGATATTTATGATACAGTTGATCAGTGAGGACAAAGGTAAGATACTCACCAGTTATTCGTTGGATAATCCAGAACTGCTACTGTGAACCATCCAGAAAACTTCTTTATAATGTTTGGCTTCCTTAGTGATGAATGCAATTCTTAGTTCTAATCTCTTACTTTTTCTCATGGTTTCGTTCCGCGTTGCTACAAAATGTCCCACTACTCTTTCCGAGAAATAGTCATTGTTCATTGGTCTCATCAAACGATGTAACCAACATCGAACAAGATTAACATCTTCTTCCATTATAAAGACCGGTAGAGGCATTCGAGTGCAGTAACGATGTGCTTGACATGGACCATCTTTAAGAATTCTGAAACACGCTTCGTAACGAAAAGGTTTATCGTGAGCCTCATCCCAATTATCAAGAGTGTTTATATCACTTCATCTTCAGTTACGCGGATGAACTTTTCTCGATCAATTTTCATTACCAGAGAAACAATTGGCTGGACTCCAAGCCTAATATATTGAAAATCAGCATGCAATCAACGAGCATCTCGGTTTCCAGGTTTATCGTCAGTGAGACGAACATTGTAAAAACGTTCTCCCAAAAAGAACCGTCTTCAAATACCATAACAACTATTACCCTATGAAAAAAAATTAGCTTTGCATATAGTTATATTCTCATCTTCAGTAAACTTGGGACCACGATTTCTAACAGATATTTCTGCAGGGTGAGAGAGATTAAGAGTTTTAGAAAGAAATAAGAAGAAGAAGATGTGAATTTGGACATGGAAAGAATGGAATTTATAAGGAGAGAAATAAAATCGAGCCTTTGGAATTTTTTCCGTCGGCGTTTGTAGTTAAACCGCGCGGTTTTACTACAACCGCCTGATGGAGTTGGCGTTTGTGGTAAAACCATGCGGCTTTACTAAAACCGCCGTTTGAATTACCAACGCCTATTACTTTTTTTTGTTATAAATACAACACTAGGTTCTATTCATTCTCATCAAACCAACAAATTTCTTTCTTAATCCAACAACATCGACCATGTTTTCTAAAGGCAAAGCGAAGCAAATATTATGTGTCGAACCAAAAAAAGTTTGTTCATTATGTTTCAATTCATGGATAACCAAATGCAATGCCCTTGGATGTATTCAAAGTGTCCGGGGGAAGGTTGTTCACGCATCAGAATGGTGATTGAATCACAACCGGGAAAGGTCAGGTATTTGCAATGTCAAGATCCCAACTGTCCAGAGGAACCACATATGCTAGACGATGCTATGAAGATTAAAGAAGAAGAACAAAGATTGCAACACTTTGCAAAAACTTCACACTTAAAGCTAAATTGAAGAAAAAGTTATTACACTGCAAACATTGTGGATATGGAGATCACGAATACAAACACTAATTGTCTACAGAGAATCAGTGGATGCTCAAAGCCAGGTTGCAAGACTTTTATGCATTTGTGCACTTCTTCTGAAGAAGACACATATGGAAGGCAAATCTGGAAATTTCCTAGGTGTTTTTTGGTGGAGTGGGTTGATTGAAGTTGAATGAAAAATCGATTCACTATGGTATTATATTATCTAGTTTGATGTTTATTTTGTGTTATTACAATTATCTAAACCAAACATATGGATGTCTTCACATTTGCACCATCAATATCATAACTAATTTAAACTTTTCTTGGATAAACGTTGCACCATTAATATCAGAAATAAAAACATACGGCATTGGATTAAACAACCACATCATACATGAGAATAAAATAAATACATTAGATTAAAAAAACTATTACATAGGCGTCAATTCTCCTTGGGTGGTGGAATTCCTAAGACGATGTAGGGGTAGTATTTGTTGAGCACCCTGAGAATGTTGAAACAAGCTTGGAAGTCAATCCTCCATGAGATACTGCCCACATTGCTAGTGTTCTGGATTCCACTTCATGTACACCTTCACCGTTGAATCTATTTTTGTGATTTTCTATTAATAAGGCTACAAATTCTGATACTTGACGACTAATTAGACTAAAACGATACAAAACTATAGCAGAATCACGCCCATAAATGTTCCCCTTTTTAGCGGTGAACATTCTATAAACTTTCTTCCAGAAACACAATGTTGATTTGGATACATACCTATCGACAACATCTTGTATGTGAAAAACAAAGGCTCTACAAATAGCTAAATCCTCTTGTTGAGTGAATCTAACACCACGAACTCTGTGAGCCATTTTTGTAGATGATTTGAGAGTGAAGAATGTGTAGAAAATGGGTGAATTTGGAGTTGAAATGGGGAGTATTTATAGAGCTCAAAATTCTAACCGTTGGATGAGAAGGATTTTCAGCCGTCCAGATTTATCCTTTGGCGGTTTTGGAAAAAACGCGATGCTTTAAACAAACATGCTGGCGTTTGAAGGAATATTGCGCGGTTTGGGCAAGAACGCTAGCGTTGCTGTCTAAATCGCACGTTCATCCGTCCTTCCATCGAGGGAGCGTATGTTCTTCCATCTCAATCAGCAAACCAATAAATTTGTTGGTTTTTCCATCCGTTTTTCATGTTTGTTGAGTTCATAGGAACTGCTCTAATGACATATATCTGAGGATGATTTATATAGAATCCTATTATAGGGGTTCCAACATTTTGGTTTTGAGTGCTCACAAAATGACAAAAAAACGGGTCATGAAATAGTAAACTCAAAACCCTCTATCCCAATTATTAATTAATGCTAATGATTAGGTTAACTAAATTATGTAAGATTAGTGATAAGATTAGACTAATCATTTGATTTATAGTTTATATTTGAAATCAAAATTATGGAAAAAAAAATTTCTTCGAAAACTGAAGTTACGGTTAGGTTTTCCAACCATATACAAAACCAGAGTAACTTACGGTTGGGAAAAGTTAGTTAAGCACATAGAGTTGGGAGTTCATATTTCCCAACCGTATACAAAATCAGGGAAACTTACGGTTGGGATTTCCCACTATACAAAAGTTAGTAAAGCTTTTACGGTTGGGAGTTCATATTTTCCCAACCGTAGAGAATTTATAGGTGAAAAAATAAATGTTTTCCCACCGTAAATCAATCATACGGTTATCCACATCTGAAACTAATTTTTCAATCTCTAATTTGATCAAATCTAACCTATTTATTGGATCAAAAGCAATATAAAAGGATTGGGTTTTCCATTTTTACCCGATTAAAGTTATTACTGGGTGAGAATTGATGGTTAATCGTCGTTGAAGTAAAAAAAAATGGAGATGGAGGAGAAGAAGAGACGGGTGGGTTTAGGTTTAGTTTTTTTTTTTTTTTATACGATCGAGTTTAGTTTAGGTTTTGTTTTTGATTTAACTAGATTAGGTTTGGTAATTATTTAAGTTTTCAAAGGATATTTTTGTATTTTTGACAACAAAATAGGTCCCTACACATCTACATTTAGGATAGTTGAATCCATAGGAACCCTCAAAACCAAATCTTCAGATCTCCTATAATATTCTCTGAGTTTGGACTAAAATAAAATCAAATCTTCGGATCTCGTATAATAAAAGTGTTACTTTTATTTTTTTCATTTTAGACTAAAATGAAAAAAAATGAAAGTAACACTTTTTCTGAAATTGAGGTAGTAGGATTCTTCTTTATATTTTACGGTTACAACACCGGTTACCTCCATGGTGGGGTCCACCAAGTTGTCCCTCTCGCGTTTTACCAAGAATTAGCTGTACAGTCGTGTAGTAGAAAATTTTCCGTAGAACAACTAGAAAGAAAAAAATACTCCTGGTTTTACCTCGCGCCTCTGAACCGCTGTTCACAGGATGACACGCGTAATCATTTTTTCTTTTTTCTCTATATAAAAATAGAGTTTTTTCGAGCAATGTGGTTAACCGGAGCTTCTGGTTAATTCTGGCTCCACTATTTTAATTTATTTTGGTAATTTTATAAAAATTCGGATAAAAAAATCCATGAAAATATCTTTTGGGCTATAATATATTTTCCGGACAATCATATTCAAGAAAAATATTTCCTAAATTAACTAAATCTTAAGAAACCCTATAAATTACCAAATAAATTCAAAAGAAATCATTTGAAAATCATAATTAAATCCTAACGTTAAAACATACAAATAAATAATTAAATAAAATCATGTTTATACCATTCATTATGATTAAACAATAAACATTAAATCACATAACTTAATCAATCGGAAATTCTCTATATAAAAATAGAGTTTTTTTCGAGCGATGTGGTTAACCGGAGCTTCTGGATAATTCTGGCCCCACCATTTTAATTTATTTTGGTAATTTTATAAAAATTCGGGTAAAAAAATCCATGAAAATATCTTTTGGGCTATAATATATTTTCTAGACAATCATATTCAATAGAAATATTTCCTAAATTAACTAAATCTTAATAAATCTTATAAATTACCAAAAAGATTCAAAAGAAATCATTTGAAAATCATAATTAAATCCTAACATTAAAACATACAAATAAATAATTAAATAAAATCATGTTTATACCATTCATTATGATTAAACAATAAACATTAAATCACAGAATTAAATCAATCGGAAATTCTCTATATAAAAATAGAGTTTTTTCGAGCACTGTGGTTAACCGGAGCTTCTGGCTAATTCTTGCCCCACCATTTTAATTTATTTTGGTAATTTTATAAAAATTCGGGTAAAAAAATCCATGAAAATATCTTTTGGACTATAATATATTTTCTGGACAATCATATTCAAGAAAAATATTTCCTAAATTAACTAAATCTTAAGAAATCCTATAAATTACCAAATAAACTCAAAAGAAATCATTTGAAAATCATAATTAAATCCTAACATTAAAACATACAAATAAATAATTAAATAATCATGTTTATACCATTCATTATGATTAAACAATAAACATTAAATTATGCATCATGATTATCATCACATAATTAAATCAATCGAAAATTAAAAAAAAAAGTCTAATGTCCCACAACAATGTCCAATTACATTTCTTAAAATTAAATTAATTCCTAATTACAATTCGAAGTTGTTGCTAATAATTAAACAAATTTTAATATGGGATAAAAATAGAAAATTATCCATCAAATTTAGATAATCAGTGATTAAAACTTAAAATAAAAATACCTGTTGATGATCAAAGTGTACTTCCTCGGCAGAAATCGGCAAATCCTGTCAAATAGTTGAAAAACAAAATTATTAAAAGAAAAAGAAAAACCATAAAAATCAATCATGATCAAAGAAAAACAAGAAAATATAGAAGAATATAAAAATCATGGGAAGAATAGCAAAACGAATCGTGAGAAGAATAGAAAGACGAGTTTTAATAATTTTTGTTAGTATTACTCATTCCAAAAAAAGGAAAAAAAAAAAGAAGCAAAAGTAATTATTGTCCCTAAACATGCACGATATATTTAGTACTTATTATTTATTTTTGAAAATAATATACAAAAAGAATAAATAGTATATATTTTCATTATTATTTTTATGTGAATTTTGGAATAAATTTTTAATTATATAAAAGCTTTTGATATTTTAGACATGGATTAATATTGTTTTTATAGCAAAGTCTTTATTTTATGGAAGTTGTGGTTATGGTGTCTCCATATAAAGCATTTTCTATAGAGTAAGTAAATAAATATAAAGTGCATTTTTATTCTTTGACGTCCAGTAGACTGCTCGATATTTTTTTCGTCAAACAAAATAAAAAAATTACCAAAATTTCTTTGACTAATATTATTACTAAAAAAGAAATTATTTACGGAATTTGTGGGTTGGGTGTCTCCTTATATATAAAAAGCATTCAAGAAAATGTGAAATCTTGTTTCTCCGTTTTTCTTTTAAGATTTTCCATTCTTGCATAGGGTTCCCTCAGATCTATTTTCATTGTTCTTTGTTGTGCAGGTACGGTCGATCCTCTCAATCATGTACCTGTTTTCGTCCAAACAATATCAAGGTAACCCTAAACTCATTCTGCGAATATAGATATAATCAAGTAGTGAATTTTCTATGTTTAATCATGATACTCATATCAACAACGTAATATCACAATTTTGATTTAAAATATTTTTTCTATTAATTTTCTTAGTAATGCAGATGGTAATTATCATTTTTTGGTTTTTATATTTTTCTTATATTTTCTTTGTACAATTGATTTTTATGTAGTTGCAACTTCGGTAAGAGAATGATATCTTTTTTTATCGGTGGTTAGAGAATGATATCAACATCGACTCGATTTTTTTATTTGATTTTTATTTTCTCTATTTATATTTTTTTTTTTGTATGATACAGGGAAATCAATCTCACAAGTAGTTGTTGAAGCAACATTCATCAAGTTCATGTAGTTAATATTTGTGGCTGAGAAGAAAGTAGGTGGTAGTCCCGTAGTCCCTCCTTTTCCCCCTAACTTTCAGTTTTTCTTAGACAAAGTTTGAACGAATTATATAATTTAGGAATCAATTTTCTGGAGAAATTTTAAAATAAATTTTGGCCTTCCTATTTGTATTGTACTTAGTCATACAACTCATAGGTCCAAATAGATTGTTCCACAAAAATAACAATCGAAATATCCATTTAATTATATGTTCTCTTATGTTTGTTGGGTTGGTTGTTTTGTTTGCAGTTCGAGGATTCACGGGAGGCTAAAGAAGTAATCATGTCAAAGAAACAGTTCGATTATCACCGCCACTTAACGGTAATCCAGTCTTTCTTATATATTTTTTTAATTTGTATCCGTATAGCATTAGCCGGCGGGTTGAATGTTGTTCAGTTATGTCTTTAGATTGATCTTGCCCATGGGGTAAAAGGAAATTATCTTCATTTGATCTCCACTCTTAATATCATCTTTTTTACAATCAATATGTGGTTTTGATCCTCATTTGATGTCTTGGAAGTTTCTATCTCTCATTTTTTCCATTTTTTTATAGTCTCGGTTCGTAGGTTATGTGCTTTTGCTTAATAGCAAGATCTAAAGGTTCATATTAATTTCCAGGATTTCCGATTGCCAAATTCACAATCCCACTCCTGGCATAGCTATAAACACTTTCCAAGATTTTTTTGGGGGTATTTTTATCTATTCGATTAACTATGTTTTCCAAATGATGTTTTAGTTTGACGTTGAAAATTAATTTCCATGATTGTATAAGCCATTTAGCTTATAGGTTTAAGATTTTATTATAGTTGGATTTGTGTTTTACTTCGTTCTAAGCTCTTGGCGTAAAATAAGATCTTTATGTACTCTGCTGATTGTGGTTATTGTAACTCATAAGTAAATGTTCATCAAATATTAAAACAAGAAAATATTAGGTGGTGTCCAATCAATTTGTACTAACCAGTTTCATTATACTCTGCATTAGTATAAGATGATGATATGACTTTTTAAATTTCAAGATGTCTTGGTTATAATGGAATAGGTTGGTATTTCCCATTCTTATAGTTCTGTTGCATTTTCCTTGAGGAGCATGAGGCCACGTATGGTAAATATTTTTGGCCATTTAAATTTGTAGTGGTTTGGATATGTAATAATAATATTCTTCGCTTTGTGGTCCATCATCCATATACTTTGATGTGTTCCCTGCACAGAGGATGTTATGGGCAAAATGCACATGTTCAAGTTAGTCTGCCATCTAGCAATGCATTTGAATTTTTACAAGTTCAAATATCCTCTTGAGTTACAAACTACATGTAATTTAACATTCTGCGGATGTGTCTGTGTGTGTGGATTTGACAAAGAGAGACAAAACCGACCTAATTTGATGTCTGAATTTTCAGGTTAACAACAATATTCACTGGACTCCTGGTTTAGTGTTTCAAAATGACTTGCACATTAATATTTTAATGAACGGTAATTGAAAGATCACAAAATTATAAATACTGATTGAAGAACACAAAATGCTTACTCACTCGGGACTGTATACTAAATATTCCAACTAACAGTCTCTTGGCAAATTATCCAAGCTGTAAAAAGGTGAAGAGTAAACAATACCTTGGAAGAATGTAGTGTATAAAAAAGATACATAAAGTTATAAAAAAACAATTACTATCAAATCTTCTCAATTCAACCTCACTTTGAGGATGTCGTACAATACCTGGTGCGAAGTTTTGTTCTCTGATTTTGGCATCCAATAGTTCCATCTGAACTTATGATCTTGGCAAAAAAAACTTGACGCTAGAAAATATAACACACTTAGCATATTAAACTGACAAAAAAAATTAAAGGCGCACAAAGGATTCGCGATTACATCCAAGTGGATTTTATTTAACCTAATCGGATATATATTACTGTAGAGTTGAACCCTATAAAAACATTCCAGGCAAGTGCTCACTTGGTAGAACACAAGCCAATTTAATAAGCTCGAATATTCGTACCATAAATGGGTACTTTTGGAGGGGACCATGATGTAATTTATATTAATGGTCATGTGTCACTTTTGGCTATGTAAGTAGTGTTAATTTGTGGCTTTGTAAATATAATGCAATTATCATTGAGCATCTCCAACATAAAATAACCCGATACAGAGATGATACACCTCTTACTGTAGCTACACCGTAAAAAGGATATCACACGACTGGAACGATGAGTTTGAACAAGATGATGTATCTATGCGCATGGATACTTAGATGTGGAGCATGCCGAAGTAGATGGGTTGCTGCAGGCTATGGGATGGGCAGAGAGGCTAGCTTTACAACAAGCTTGCATTGAGATAGATGCGCAGAATATAACAGCAGTAACTAATGGAGCTCTTCATAGAATCAAATCGGAGAACCAAAGTATTATTCCAGATATTATAGATTTATTTCGCAAATTTCCATCATGGTATTGTAAGTTTATTAATAGGAAGCTTAATAAACCAGCTAAACTTATTCAGTATTTATATGCTTTTGTTGTCCCCATAGGCCTATGCGCTTAGATACATATATCCTAACCCAATTTAGTTGTACCAAATAAACGTGATGTCCGCATCAGCGTAATAATACATCCACGAGAATAAAAACAAAATTTGTCGAAGGTTTGTGTTTTGGTTCCTCCACTCACGATTGACGTAAGCCCTCCTACTTGGCTTCATGTATCAGTATTACCCTAATTCCAGTTTTACATGAAGTCTTTATGAAAAATTAATTAACCTTTTAAGAATTTTGAGTTTTGGCTTAGGAAACATATCATTTTACCCTCTATACATTCTACTTTCAATATCAATATGACGTGAAAGTAATTTCGTTTTTTTTTCTTTTTGTATGATTAGTCTAAATTATGAACTGCAATATCTGCAATAACCTTGAAGGAAGACCTAAAAGAAGAAATATCCTAACATGGATCTTATATTTCATAAGCGAGAAACATACCCGTGCATCGCACGGGTGAAAAACTAGTTTATTTAATATTTAATCATAAGAAACTAAATAACCTTCTTCAGTTCTTTCTTTGTCTTCCTCTCTGTAACTTGAACTTCCTCCTCTCATTAAAAAAAAGGTCCTCCTTGAAATCATAATGGCTGCCATTGATCAAACAGTCTTCGTCGAGACTAACCTGAATACTCGTTTTTCTGTGGCGTTTACAGACAATGATACTGTTGAGCATCTCAAGGGTGAGTTTTTTTTTCTTTTACTCCTCCCTCCTTAAGTTTTTGTTTGAGATTATATTTATGACTTACTAGTTAGGGTTTTTGGTTATTTTTACTTGCCTTTCATATTTTGTATGCAATTCTCATTAATAAGTTTATTTTGCACCAATGGTCATGTACTTGTTACTGAGATGCTAATTAACTTTACGAATTCTGAGCTTGCTTATCTCAGTTGAAATCAGATTTCCGAATTGACCCAACTTTTTTTTTAACTACTGATGCATTAATAACATCATCATTATGGTTTGGTTATGCAGAGAAGATATCATCTGTTCATCTTGATTGCTTTCCAGTGCTTGGCAAGATAAATGTTAGAGAAATCAAGGTACATGCAATTATTGATTACCGCATATTTGTCCTTATGGAAGATGTGAGGGTAAAATCATTCAAATGGTTGTTAGAAAAGGAATCCATCGCACTCATCTATTCTTTGCAGATGATGTGTTCTTATTATGCAATGGAGCTAAGAGAAGCATTGAAAACTTGATCTGATTGCTGGAGGAATATCAAAAAAGTTCTGGACAAATCATCAATAAAGATAAAAGTAAACTCTTCATTGATGGAACTTCTGAAGCAAGGAAAGCTCAACTCAAGGGAATATTTCATATGGAATTCAACAAATTTCTAGACAAATATTTGGGTGTGATTTTATCAGAGTTTGGCCAATGGTGGAACTGCTTCACAAAAAGTTGGCTTTTTGGAAAGGGAAACTTCTTTCATTCAATAACAGGTTAGTGCTTATCAAATCATTATTTTGCAGCATTCCCATTTACAATATGGCAGTCTATAAATGACCTGTCTCAATAATTAAAGCATGTGAGAAAATAATAAGGAACTTCCTATGGTCTGGTGATGGTGATACAAGGAAATGCACAATTCTGTCATGGAAAAAAGTTTGTACACCTTACAAGGAGGGAGGTTTGGGAATACAAAGGCTTGAAATTATGAATAGATCTCTTTTGATGAAGATGGTGTGGAAGATCATTAACTCAAATGAGGAATGGGCATTGTTCTTCAAAGCAAAGTACCAGAACAAAAAAAAACAATGGACAAGCAATTGGCAATTATCTTCAGTACGGTCTGGACTAAAATGGGCCTGGGGAGCTCTGAGAGAGGATATAAGATGGTGTGTGGGTAATGGACAAGAAATATATTTATCGTTTGATATCTGGTTAGGGGACTCTCCTTTAATTCAACAGATTGGCTACACAGACTATGTCAAGAACAATATCCACATGAAAGTAGCTGACATAATTCACAATGGAGTTTGGAGGATTCCTCTAGAGCTGCAACATCTTCCACTTCTCAATAGATTACTTGATGTTGGAGGTGGAAATGATTTCTTGATCTGGAATGGCAATATTAAAGGTAATTTCACTACTTTTGTTGTAATTAATAAAATAAGGCATAAAGAACCATTGCTGCATTGTTCAAAATTTATTTCGAATTCCTTCATTCATCCTAGCATAGCAAGCAATGTGTGGAAAGTAGTGCAAGGGATTTATGTGGATGGTAGAAAAAGGTTATGACTTGGCATCCAGATGTTGTATTTGTGAAGATAATCAAGATAACATGAATCACCTGCTCTAGGACTGCAACTTCAATATCGATATTTGGAATTGGATTTGTTCAATTTTTGAATTCAGACCTCCCAAGTCTTTTCAAGATATTTGGAAAAATGAAAAATCCAAAAGTCCATTGGTTAAAGAAGCACGGATCATAACAGATTGTTTTATTATTAGAGATCTCTGGTTTCAGAAGAATAAGAGAATTTCTGAAAATATCCTGCCAAATCTTCAAAGTTTTAAATGCAGAATTCAAAAGACAGTTTTTGAAAGGGGTCTCAGGATGAAGGGCAACAAATGGAGACAAAATTATGATCTTCAAGTAATACAATTCTTTAAATTGGGGCCAGGAACCATTAAATTTCAGAAGATTACTGCTTGTTATTGGAATCCACCAGGGATAGGGTATACATTATTCTATTGTGATGGTGCATCCATTGGCAATCCAGGAGATGCAGGATTTGGAGTAGTAATTATGTCAGGTGTTAAGGGTTTTGGATGGTGGAATTGGAATAACTACCAATTATATTGCTGAGGCATATGCATTAGTGTGTGCAGTAGAGCTTGCTGTAAAATGGGAGCTGAAGAATATTATTATCTGTTCAGATTCAAAAACCATCATCACTGAATTCTCAGAAGGTGCGATTTCTTGGTTCTTAAAATGAGATGGAGAAAAGCAATTAGTAAAATAAGCTCAATAGTCTTTAGTCAGTATTACAGAGAGACCAACTTCTATGCTGACACTATGGCAAAAAAAGGAGACTTATTAACTGCTGGTGAGAGACATCTATACATTGGAAGACCTTCTGTTTTAGCTAGGATAGAAATGCCAAATGTTCACTACTACAGATTTAGCTTAGTAAAAACTTCAGTTTGGTCTTGTAATTCTGTGGCCTATGTAGTTGGCCTGCTTTTTCTTTATCTTTTCTTCTTTGTGGTATGTAACTTTCTTTAAATTCCTTTATTAATAAAATAATGTGATTAAGCAAAAAAAAAAATCAAATTAATTCGGTGGTAACTGGTGGAATTTTGAAGGTGAGTTACGGTGATTGGACTAGTTATATGTGATGGAAGAACATCAATCATCCTGGGATATCTAATCGGAAAGTAAGCGCAAGAGATCATGAATCTTTATTTTTTTATTATATCACTCTATGTATTTTTTTATTATATCACCTTGTTTGGCCCTACAAAACCCAAATACTCCTTACGTTTCAAAAGTATAGTCTGTTTTGACTTTCGTTTCAAAAAGATAATCTGTTTTGACTTTATCTTGTAACTTGTTCTGTTGTAGATGGTAAAAGATTGAAGATCTTAAATCTGGAAAACTTGTCGTAACTAAGGGCAGTGAATTTAGGCAACGATTATATGACTTAGGTTCTATATAAGCTTAACGTGAAAAAATAAAATGATGAAGTGAACATAGTTGATTCTTGGGATTTTTTTGTGTGATTGAATGTTTCGCATGGTAGACTTGGAACCGTAAACTTATAAGTCAATGCATAAATTGGAGAGCGTAGGCTGCATACCCAAATTTAGTTTGGATATTTAACACAATAGTTAAATCTTCGTAGAATCAAGATATGCTATAAAACTTTTTAGCAAAATTGTTCAGAGTAATTTCTAAGACTTTAGAATTAATTTAGTTAGACCTAGTTGACATGAAATCAACCTAAACTAAGATGGTAAAATGTGGTTTATAACTTTCATAGATGATTGTACGAGGTACTATCTTGTATACTTGCTTAGGGGTAAGGATGATGCCTTAGAAGCCTTAAGAGTATAAAATTGAAAACGAAGTATATGTTACCACTAAAAGAGTTAGGTCTGAACGTGATTGCAAGTATGAAATTCATATAGGAGAATTTACTTGTTAAATGGCATTATTCATTAGATCGTACCTCCTTATTCACCATAGTCTAATAGTATAATTGAACATAAGAACAGAAACATTAAGGAGATGATTTATGTCATGTTGTTTAAAGGATAACCGCAAACTTGGGTGTGTGTGTGTGTGGGGGGGGGGGGGGGGGGTGAGGGGGCCGTTCTCTAATTTTGTTATATTCTGAATAGAGTAACCTTTAAATATCAGATAAAACTCCATATGATTATGGAAAGATAGACAACCTTTTTATGCATATGTCAAAATGTGGGGGTGTTTATATAAGGTATCATTAGTACCCTACTGCATTTAGTTTTTGGTTGTGAGTTCTGATTTTCTGACATTGGTGTGAATACTTTTATGGAGTCTAGGGATGTTTAGTTCTTTGGACATGTTTATTTTCAAACTTGTATCTTCTTAAAGATGTGTTGTTGATCCCCTAGATGTCTTTTCAACTAGTCATAATTTACCTTCAAAGGAAGATGAAGTAGAGTTGATACTAGGAGAAGTAAAAGGATTAGAACTGAGACTTATTATGGACCGACTTCATAACATGCCTAGCTTAGTCTGAGCCCCAGTCTTGTAAAGAATCCTTGACATCTAATGAAACCCTATTCTGGTAAGAAGCTTCATTTAGTGAAATGGACTCAGTCCGTCGGAACCAGACTTGGGAGCTTACTAGTTTACCTCCAGGGAGTAAGACCATGAGATATAAATGAGTCTTTAAGAGGAAACGTAAGGTAGATGGAACTGTGGAAAAATATAAGGTTAGGTTGGTAGCTAAAGGCTATAAACTAAACGAAGGTGTAGGTTTCCTTGATTCTTATTCACCTGTGACGAGCATTACTTCCGTTGAGATTCTAATTGCTATTACTGCCATAAACAACTTAGAGATACATCACATGGATGTTAAGACATCTCTTCTAAAACCGTGAATTAGATAAAGAAATTTTCATAGACCATCCTGAAGACTTTGTAGTGAAAGGTTGTGAAGACAAAGTTTTTAAGTTGAACAAATCTTTGTATGTTTTTCAAAAAAACATGTAAACAGTGACATGGAAAATTTGATCATGTGATATGAGTAGTGGATTTAAGTTAATGAATCTAACAAGTATATTTACAAGTAACTTGTTAAGGATGCCTGTGTGATTGTATGCTTGTATGTTGATGATATGCTTATACTTGATACAAACATAGATGTGATTAATTCCACTAAAAACATGCGCTAAATGAGAACGTTGACTTGAAAGACTTAAGCCATGTTGATGTAATCTGAGGGATGAGGATTAGAAGATAATCTAAAATTTATAGTCGTAGTCGTTCTCATTATGTTGATTTTTGTGCTTAAGAGATACAATCAGTGTGATTGTAAGCCTGCTTGTACTTCGTGGTATTATTCTTGTAGACTCAAGAAAAACAAGGGTAGTAAAATATATTAACTTGAACATTGAAGAGTTATAGGATGTCTGATGAATTTAATGAACTGTAAGAGTCCAGGCATTGCCTATATTGTGAGTAAGTTAAGTAGATATACTTGTAGTCCAGAGCAAGAGCATTGGGATGCACTTAGTAGAGTATTACGGTACCTAAAATACTTTATTTCCTTTTGTTTGATTTATGAAAGGTATCATGTTGTCCTTGAGGGACTTTGTGATGCAAACTGGATAGTTGACTCAGAGGAGTCTAAGTCTACGAGTGGATATGTTTTCACTCTAGCAGGAGGGTTTATTTTTGGAATATTTTCAAACATACTTATATTTTCCAATTCATTATGGAATCTGAGAGTATTGCGTTAGATAAAGCACGAGAGGGGCCGAGTGCCTAGGATGTTTTTTAGAAGACATTCCTCTCCGGCATAGGCCTGTGCCAGTTATATCTATACATTGTGTTAGCCAAGCTATAATAGTTAAACCAAAAAATAACTAATCACAATTGGCGTTATTTCCATTGATTGGATAAGGTCCAAGGAGAATATCACACAACCTTTGACGAAAGGTTTGTACAAAGAGATAGTTAAAAATGCATCGAGGGGGATGGGGATTAAGCTCATAAATTAAACTTTACATGAAGGATACTCAACCTTGCTGACTGGAGATCCCAAGATCAAGGTTTCGAATGAGACAACTAATTTGTGGTGGGTAAAGGTAAACACTATCAGAGAATTTCATTCTCTGTCCCTTCCCTATGGTGTAGACGTGATAGTGTGACTGCATGTGAAGGATGACTCTTAAGAAGTCTTAATGAGTTCTATAGTTTCAATTTTCGATTGAAGTAGGGTGTCGCAGTAACACTCTTTATGGAAACTCACCTATCTTAATGAGGAAGTGGGTCCGATTCCTATGAGAATGTGAGCTTTGATTCTCTAGAGCATTCTGAGAAACAGGATATGTCCAGGGCCAAATTGGACAAAACGGCACGAGCTTGGAAGCAACCATGGAGATATCATCCGTGGTTGTTATCGCGAATTACCCCAAACACTAACAGTTCAAGACATAGTTCACTGTCTCTAGCAAGTAATTCCGGTAATATCTCATTAAGCAAAGGTTCAAAACCTCATGGACACCTCTGCCTAAAATGGTATTTCCTGCGCTTTTTATGTGATTTTCGTTTTGATGGTTTTGGTATTACTGTAACTTAGGACCTAACGGTTCACTAGCTCATGCTTCTTCACTTTGGTGAAAGGAACCTTTAGCCTCACTTGTGAGGAACTAAAGTTGAAAGCTCTCTATACTATATGATTTTGCAATCCATAGTATGACCCTGGGGTCAACACACTGTTGTGTGGGGGAGATGACGTTGGAATGGCTAGTATGACTTCAACATGCACGATATGTCTGTCTGTTTATTCAGTTCGGGTCGTGAGATTGGGTTGTTGATTCACCAAGATCTATTTGTGTTTTCGTTTTTTATTGAGTTTGCATTCATGTGGGGGATTGTTGGAAAACGGTTAATAAAATATGATTTTTAAAGTTTTAATAAAAATTACTCCCTCCGTCCTAAATTAAGAGTCCGCTTTGACATTGTCAAGATACTAAGGAAATCCTATAAATAACATGACTAACCCTTGACTAGCCTATTTAATGTTATATTATTACCAAAACTAAATTTATTAGTTTAAATTTGATAGTATTATTATTTTAAGAAATATTTTATGAAAATAAAAAAAAATTATATTGCTTTTATTATGGAATCCACAATTTAAGAAATATTTTTACCTCCAATCGATTTTGGTTTCCCGCTGTTTGAGGGTGAAAACAGTTTCTGCTGGTTTCAGTAATTTCATGTGATGTGGGTAAGAAACAAATCTAAACCCTAAACAATATACTTCAAGGGAGTACTTTAAATTCGAGAGATCAATCTGTACAAGTCCGGCCTAAACCAAGAAATGGCCATTCCAGATTTGCTTCGGTCACAAAGTGGAGGAGAAGGGTTGGTTTTGGGGAGGGAAGCGAAGAGAGTGTTGAGACCAGAATAGTTGATTCTGGAAGAGTAGTTGTTTTGTGACTTGTATCAGAAAGTTGGAAGCTAACATATGGGAAAGCTAGCAAACGTTTTCTGAGTGTTGTATGCTCCTGACCAGAACTTGTTGTTCGGTGGAAATAGGTAATGCCTATTTATACAAGTCGAAGTGAAACGTACTCTGCTCTCATTAAGAAATGGAAAACGAGTGAGTAAATGGGAGGAGGTGGTAACCGGTAACGCTTGGAATTGATGTTCCATAAAAGAAAGTGTTTCACCATTACTCCCTATATTTACTAACCGCCTCATCCTTATGACACTTTCTTATAACGGGCGTATTGTACGCCGCACGCTGTAAACCGCCAAACTAATACCCAATGAGCATCCCCCAGTTTGTGACATATGTTGATGTCTCGAGTGTTTTCATGGAAAACATGTAACACGTTGTTGTTGTCTGGCAAGTTGAGCTTGGTAGACTTGACGGCTCGGTGGTGACCTTCAACGGTCGAGATTATTCATCTTAAGAGGAAAGGTAGCCGTTGATTATTGCAACCCTTCGTTTGGCAGCTAGTGGCATGAAAGCATGATCAGTATGGCTTTAATATGGCCTAGTTTAGGCGCGGCCAAAAGTTAGGGCCAAAGGTTTCCATGCGTTAGCTGGTAACCTTGGACGGCTAAGATCCGCACCTTAGATGAAAAAGTGGTCGTTGATTGTTGCAGGCCTTCATTTTGGTAGACGCATATAAAAGGCCGACATGGTATGGCACGACAAGGTGGTTGGCATGCCATTGTCACATGTGGCATGACATGTCTTGTCACGGTTTGGCGTGGCCAAAACTAGGGTTTTGGGCCAAAGGTTACCATGCGATGTCTGGCGACCTTGGACGGCTAGGATTTGCATCTAGGATTGAAGGGTGGCCATTGATCGTCGCACGCCTTCGTTTTCGTAGCCGCATAGGGAAGTCCTACATGGTATGGCGCGGCAAGGTGGTTGGAATGCCATTGGTACATGTGGCATGGCATGCCTTGGCGCGGTTTGGCGTGGCCAAAACTAGGGTTTTGGGCCAAAGGTTACCATGCATTGTCTGGCGACCTTGGACGGCTAGGATTTGCATCTAGGATTGAAGGGTGGTCGTTGATCGCCGCACGCCTTCGTTTTGGTAGCCTCATAGGGAAGTCCGGCATGGTATGGCGCGGAAAGGTGGTTGGCATGCCATTGGCACATGTGGCATGGCATGCCTTGGCGCGGTTTGGCGTGGCCAAAACTAGGGTTTTGGGTCAAAGGTTACCATGCGTTTTCTGGCGACCTTGGACGGCTAGGATTTGCATCTAGGATTGAAAGGTTGCCGTTGATCGTCGCACGCCTTCGTTTTGGTAGCCTCATAGGGAAGGACGGCATGGTATGGCGCGGCAAGGTGGTTGGCATTCCATTGGCACATATGGCATGGCATGCCTTGGCGCGGTTTGGCGTGGCCAAAACTAGGGTTTTGGGCCAAAGATTACCATGCGTTGTATGGCGACCTTGGACGGCTAGGATTTGCATCTTAGATTGAAGGGTGGTCTTTGATCGTCGCACACCTTCGTTTTGGTAGCCGCATAGGGAAGGCCGACATGGTATGGCGCGACAAGGTGGTTGGCATGCCATTGGCACATGTGGCATGGCATGCCTTGGCGCGGTTTGGCGCGGCCAAAACTAGGATTTTGGGACAAAGGTTACCATGCGTTGTTTGGCGACCTTGGACGGCTAGGATTTGCATCCAGGATGGAATGGTGGTCGTTGATCGTCGCACGCCTTCGTTTTGGTAGCCGCATGGGGAAGGCCAGCATGGTAGGTCCAAGTCCAATAGCACAGATGGATTGGCATAGTGGGGTCAAGGGTTTGGTACGGACGGCTTGGCATGGTGGGGCCAAGGCAAGGTGCGGTTGGCCTGGCATGGTGGGACCAAGGGTTTGGCATGCCATTGGCGCATGGTGCGGCTAGCATGGTTGGGGCCAAGGCAAGGCGCGGTTGGATTGGCATAGTGGGGCCAAGGGTTTGGCATGCCATTGGCGCAAGGTGCGACTAGCATGCTTGGGTCCAAGGATAGGTGCGGTTGGCTTGCCATGGTGGGGCCAAGGGTTTGGCATGCCATTGGCGCATGGTGCGGCTAGCATGGTTGGCATGCCTTGGCGCGGTAGACGTGGCTGGCATGGTTTGCGATTGGCACAGTGATGCGGCTAGCATGGTTGGCATGCCTTGGTGCGGAGATGTGGCTGGCATGGTTTGCCATTGGCACAGTGGTGCGGTTGGCATGGTTGGCATGCCTTGGCGCGGTAGCATGAGAATTAGGGTTTGGCATAGATGATGTCGGTCAATGTTAAGGGTTCTGCCGTGGAACATGACACATAAAAAAGGTACCCTGGTAATTATTACATAGGCATGCTGATCGATTCAATAAATGTGCTAATGGTCATTGTGACGTCATGTCAGATGTCTGGTTTTACGATTTTAACCCTAATCTAAAAACCACCATCAACATTAAGTCCCCTGCTTAGCTCGGAACAGGAGCGTAGTTCCGAGGTAAGCATAAGATGGTGACAGGCTAGGACAAAAATCGAAACAACAAGTCGTGAAAAGATTGTCAGGAAGGTCCGACTAACCTTTTTCGAGAGGTAAAGAAAGTTTGTGCTTCCCGTGTTAGCGGCCTTGCATAAATTATACTGGTGGTGAAGACCGTGGAGTGGTGAGATGAAAATCGTCGTCCTAGTCTGGCCATGCATCACCTTGGGTGGGTTAGGGAACGCGAAGACGCTGGATTATCGAGTTGTCGGTGTTGGTGCGGCTTGAGTGGAGCTGCTGGCACTGGTCGGCTTGGAATGGGAGTCGCATGCATTAGTCGGCTTGGAATGGGAGCCGAAGGCGTTGTTCGGCTTGGAATGGGAGCCTCAGGCATTGGTCGGCTTGGAATGGGAGCCGCAGGCGTTGGTCGGCTTGGAATGGGAGCAGTCAGCATTGGTCGTCTTGGAATGGAGCTGCTTGCGTTGCTCGGCTTAGAGTGGAGCTAGCTTGAGTTCCTTGGAAGGATGACGAATGGCTTCAGTTTCGTGGAAGGATGACGACCGGCTTCATTTTCATGGGATGATGGCAACTTTGTCTGAATTAGGGTTTGGCATGCCGAAACCTTAATTAGCGCCCTTTACTAGAATCACTGTAAAATTCTCGTACGAACTCGGATTTTAACGGTACGTCCCTCCATTCTGAACGGAAAAGATTTTTCTATCTTCCCTCTCAAGAATATTTAGGTTTTGAGCTCGTTCGGGAGGTGAAAACAACTAGACAGTAAAATTCAGGAAGAATTGCGGGGCCGTGGAATGATGGCAGCTTGCTTTAGTTCCGTGGGAAAATGATGACTTGCTTTGGGAAGATAAAAAATTTCTTCAGTTCCCTGGGAAGGTGACGACTGGCTTCGGGAAGATAACAACTTGCTTCAGTTCCTTGGGAAAGTGACGACAGGCTTCGGGAAGGTAACAACTTACTTCAGTTCTCTGGGAATGTGACGACTGTCTTCAGGAAGATAACAACTTGCTTCAATTCATTAGGAAGGTGACGACTGGCTTCGGGAAGGTAACAATATGCTTCAGATTTTAGCATGCTGCAACCCTTATTAGCGCCCTTTACTAGAATCGCTGTAGAATTCTCGTACGAACTCGGATTTTGACGGTCCGACCCTCCATTCTGAACAGAAAAGAATTTCCTATCTCCCCTCTCGGGTATATTTAGGTATTGAGCTCGTTCGGGAGGCAAAAAAAACTCGACAATAAAATTCAGGAAGAACTCAGGAGGGATGTTGTGGGCCCGAGGTGGCATAGTCGCGCCCAGTTATCCGTTTCACGGAGCAAGAAGGAATCTTTATTTTGTTCAAACTCTAGAAACTCCGTCCGCATGAAAAGAGATATTGACCTTCTTCTGTTTTTTGTTTCTCGTCCGGATCCGTGCTTTTGTCTGCAGTGTCTCTCCAGTGGATTCCAAAATTTATCAAACTCCATTGCATTCTTGGGACGGATGGATGTGGTTGCGTTTTCGTTCCATCCTTGATTTTAGGTTGTTCAGTGCCTGGACCCTCTGATCGCGATGACAATATGTTGTGGATGCTTGTATTGGTCAAAATCTTCCGGAGACACTAGATGAAATAGATGAGTCGGGAGACGTTTCGTTGGCGATGTGCTACTATCAAGTCTTCAAGGACTTGGTTCCAAGTGGCATCCTTCGAACCATCTTCCGAATCTTGGACTATCGTGTGGAATGGGATGTGGTGAGCAGTCCCCAGTTATGCTTCTGTTAGATCCGATGGCTTGGCCAAATATGTGAATGTATCTTTGTGGCGTGCATTTGGAGTCTTCGTTGCACATGTACGGCTTCATGTTGAGAAATTCCCGCGGCTCGTAAAACTTCGACAGTGATGATGTTGAAATCAGAAATAACCTGGTTGAGGGGAGTAAAAGCGTCCCATGTTGGTAGTCCCCATGTGTAGCCTACTTTCATTGCATCGCTTTGAATCCACGTCCACGGGATTTGATATAAGCTTATCGTACTCTTCTGTATGTGACGCTGGGGTGATCAGAATATCACATGATGAAATATCCTGGATAGTGAAGTGGTAGGAATGAGAGAGTTATGTTGTTTATCATGGCTCCCTATGTTTCTTCAAGAAAATTTTGTGATCATGATCCCTGACATGGGGAGCGTGGTGGTACGACCCTTTGCAGGAAGAAACGACGTTGAAACATCTTCGGCTCTTGGAAAAGATGTTGAAACTTAAGGAGACAAACACTGAAGCTTCGGCTTCGGATTCTGGAGCAGCTTATGAAGAGAACGCTGAAGCGGAGCGGATGTCGAAGCGAACGTTGAAGTGGAGCCGCTGCTGGAGGACGTTGAAGTGAAGCGGCTATTGGAGCGAACGTTGAAGCAGAGTGGCTACGTTAATCAGTATGCTGTCAAACTGGACACCCTTCAAGCGAACAATGGTTAGGATTCCCCAGTTCCATATATCAATCGTGATTTCCAGGAGAGGTTGGGG
Source organism: Papaver somniferum (assembly GCF_003573695.1). NCBI lineage: Eukaryota > Viridiplantae > Streptophyta > Magnoliopsida > Ranunculales > Papaveraceae > Papaver > Papaver somniferum. The sequence continues at coordinate 114,589,780 of NC_039368.1, read as the reverse complement.
TTTGGGAACGACTTCTCTGGTTGGAAACAGCTGCTTCCCTGATGCAGTGCGGTTGAGGGATGCGAATATGTCTTGACGCTGCGCCTACAGAATCTCACATAAGTGTTTCATCATAGACTGCACAATTTTATGGGCGAAGTCCCCGAAAATCATGCAGCTCCTGATAGGAAGAGAGTCTTTGTGAACTCAGGGGGGTTGCTGATTTTCTTTGCTTTGATTTTGGAGAAGTCGTTCCTGATCTTTACGTGTGATGAAATTAGATTGCTGATTTCCTTCTACTGGGCATTCAAAAGGCAACGCTGGAAGGATGCAAGTTGTTGGCGCTGGAAAGATGCAAGTTGTTAGCGCTGGAAGGATGCAAGTTGCTGGCGCTGGAAAGATGCAAGCTGTTAGCGCTGGATCGGCTTGGAATGGGTGCTGGCTTGGCGTGGGCGCTGGCTTGTATTTGGTATGGTGCGGACTGTTGTCTGGGCATGACGCGGACTATTGTCTTGGCACGGCGCTGGCTTGGCGTGGCGCGGACTTGTTTTTGCGGGCCCAGTTGCCTCCTTCCATACGTAGCTCAAATAGAAAATCATTTCCTTATTCAAATTCCAAAAGTGTTATGCGTATGAAAGGGGTTGGCTCTCATTTTTATCTCGTATCTTTATTCTGACGTCTTGGTGTTTAGAGGTAGCGCGGTAGCAATAAAGTGGGCAAGTGTATTCCATCTATGTACTCCAGCGTTTCTCTTTCAATTTGTTTTCTTGTTTTGGGGCAAATCCTAGCCATATGTATGTCTTTCATGAATTTGTAGAAATATTGTTCTTCTCTTCACATATCACTGTAGTAGCGTCGCCTACCTCATGAATAGTGACCGGTAATCGTTATTATGAAAAGTAGGTACGTACGGGTAGGCGACTGATTCCACGAGGAACTGGGCGTTATGATTTCTTTGAGATCCAAAAGTTGCAGGCCAAGGTGACCGAAGGTCCTTCTGTGGACGTGGTCAAACAACAAGAAGCGGAGGTCGAAAGGCTGTCCAAAGAGTTGGAGCTGAAACAAGCGGTCCTCCAAATGACGAAGAACGCCTTCTTCGAGAAGAGAAAAACACCGTTGAATGGCTTCCTTTGAATGCACTTATGTCTTCTGAAATTCTTTTGTTTCGTTTTTTTTTTTTTGAAAGGCAAATGAAACACCTGGCTTTATGGTTTTGATTTTCTGGATTTTTGGGTTGATAGACAAGTGTTACCTATGAGGTTTTTGGATTATCATTCGGGATGAACTGTTTTAGGATGATGCCGTTTTTGGTTATGATTTTAAGTGATACAAACATCTTATGGAAGATATGGAATGGAACGTTGTGTGTCGGTAGATGACATGGGATGGAACATAACATGGCTATCGGTTTTATCATTCCCGTGAAAACTTGAAATAATAAACCATGTATTTTGTTTAGGCAAGACTTACTCGGTCTTTTGGATCTGCTAACGAAAAATGAGTCAGGTGCAAGTCCGAGTTTTGTGAGAAGCACCGCAATCGTGGAAAGTCCCCAGTCGTCCCTTAGTCACTTGATAATCAAGTCGTCAAGGCCTGGGCGGATCGTTTGCTTTTAACCTCTGGGAAGTCCCCAATCGCCCCTTGTCGTGTCATGACTGGTAATCAGGTCGTCTGGTAACTGAGTCATCGATCCCTGAGGGGATCGTATCGGGCCGTTTGGTAGCTGAGTCGTCGATCCCTGAGCGGATCGTTTTCCTCTACCGTCCTGACGTCTGGGTCAAAGTATGAGATCGAGGATTGAAAATTGACATTGTAACCGAAAGACCAATCTCCCACTATGGTCGCCAATTGTTTGAGGGTGAAAACAGTTTCTGCAGGTTTTGGTAATTTCGTGTGATGTGGGTGAGAAACAAATCTAAACCCTAAAAAATGTACTGCAAGGGAGTACTTTAGATTTGAGAAATAAATCTGTACAAGTCTGGCCTAAACCAAGAAATGGTCGTTCCAGACTTGCTTCGGTCACAAAGTGGAGGAGAAGGGTTGGTTTTGGGGAGGGAAGACAAGAGAGTGTTGAGACCAGAATAGTTGATTCTGGAAGAGTAGTTGTTTTGTGACTTGTATCAGAAAGTGGGAAGCCAACAGATGGGAAAGCTAGCAAACGTTTTCTGAGTGTTGTATGCTCCTGAACAGAACTTGTTGTTCGGTGGAAATAGGTAATGCCTATTTATACAAGTCAAAGTGAAACGTACTCTGGTCTCATTAAGAAATGGAAACCGGGTGAGTAAATGGGAGGAGGTGGTAACCGGTAACGCTTGGAATTGATGTTCCATAAAAGAAAGAGTTTCACCATTACTCCCTGTATTTACTAACCGCCTCATCCTTATGACACTTTCTTATAACGGGCGTAGTGTACGCCGCACGCTGGAAACCGCCAAACAAATACCCAATGAGCATCCCCCAATTTGTGACATGCGTTGATGTCTCGAGTGTTTTCGTGGAAAACATGTAGCACGTTGTTGTTGTCTAGAAAGTTGAGCTTGGGAGACTTGCTAGCTCGGTGGTGACCTTCGACGGTCGAGATTTTGCATCTTAAGAGGAAAGGTAGTCGTTGATTATTACAACCCTTAGTTTGGTATCTAGTGGCATGAAAGCATGATCAGTATGGCTTTTATATAGCTTAGTTTAGGCACGGCCAAAAGTTAGGGCCAAAGGTTGCTATGCGTTAGCTGGTAACCTTGGACGGCTAAGATCTGCACCTTAGATTAAAAAGTGGTCGTTGATTGTTGCAGGCCTTCATTTTGGTAGCCGCATAGGGAAGGACGGCATGGTATGGCGCGGCAAGGTGGTTGGCATGCTATTGGAACATCCGGCATGACATGCCTTGGTGCGGTTTGGCGTGGCCAAAACTAGGGTTTTGGGCCAAAGGATACCATGCGTTGTCTGGCGACCTTGGACGTCTAGGATTTGCATCTAGGATTGAAAGGTGGTCGTTGATCGTCGCACGCCTTCGTTTTGGTAACCGCATAGGTAAGGACGGCATGGTATGGCATGAAAAGGTGGTTGGCATGCCTTGGCGCGGTTTGGCGTGGCCAAAACTAGGGTTTTGGGCCAAAGGTTACCATGCGTTGGCTGGCGACCTTGGACGACTAGGATTTGCATCTAGGTTTGAAGGGTGGTCGTTGATCACCGCACACCTTCGTTTTGGTAGCCACATAGGGAAGGCCGGCATGGTATGGCGCGACAAGTTGGTTGTCATGCCATTGGCACATGTGGCATGGCATGCCTTGGCACGGTTTGTCGTGGCCAAAACTAGGGTTTTGGGCCAAAGGTTACCATGCGTTGTCTGGCGACCTTGGACGTCTAGGATTTGCATCTAGGATTGAAGGGTGGCCGTTGATCGTCGCACGCCTTCGTTTTGGTAACCGCATAGGGAACGCCGACATGGTATGGCGCGACAAGGTGGTTGGCATGCCATTGGCACATGTGGCATGGCATGCCTTGATGAGGTTTGGCGTGGCCAAAACTAGGGTTTTGGGCCAAAGGTTACCATGCGTTGTTTGGCGACCTTGGACGGATAGGATTTGCATCCAGGATGGAAGGGTGGTCGTTGATCGTCGCACGCCTCCGTTTTGGTATCCGCATGGGGAAGACCGACATGGTGGGGCCAAGGCCAATGGCGCGGATGGCTTGGCATAATGGGGCCAAGGGTTTGGTGCGGACGGCTTGGCGTGGTGGGGCCAAGGAAAGGTGCGGTTGGCCTGGCATGAGGGTTTGGCATGCCATTGGCGCATGGTGCGGCTAGCATAGTTGGGGCCAAGGCAAGGCGCGGTTGGCTTTGCATGGTGGGGCCAAGGGTTTGACATGACATTGGCGCATGGTGCGGCTAGCATGTTGGGTCCAAGGCAAGTTGCGGTTGGCTTGGCATGGTGGGGCCAAGGGTTTGGCATGCCATTGGCGCATGGTGCGGCTAACATGGTTTGCATGCCTTGGTGCGGTAGACGTGGCTGGCATGGTTTGCCATTGGCATAGTGATGCGGGTGGCATGGTTGGCATGCCTTGGCGTGGAGATGTGGATGGCATGGTTTTCCATTGGCACAGTGGTGCGGCCGGCATGGTTGGCATGCCTTGGCGCGGTAACATGAGAATTAGGGTTTGGCATAGATAATGTCGGTCAATCTTAAGGGTTCTGCCATGGAACATGACACATAAAAAAAGGTACCCTGGTAATTCTTACATAGGCATGCTGATCGATTCAATAAATGTGCTAATGGTCATAGTGACGTCTTGTCAGATGTGCGGTTTTACGATTTTAACCCTAAGCTAAAAACCACCATCAACACCCGCACTAAAACTTTAGAGTCTTTGGAATATTTATTTGAGAGGGAAAAAAAAATTGAAAATTGAAATTGCAAATTATTTCCTCTTTAGATATACTCGACCATGGAAGTTCGAGATTTTGTCATAAATTTTTTTTGATCCTTTCCCATATATATAGCCATGTTAATCAATACCTCTAATCAATTACTCACATGAAAAGATTAATATAAATGAAAAGGTTATGTAAGAATAAGAAGAAGTTTCATTAGGAATTTTATAATTATCCATAAATGTTTTTATTTAAAAAAGGAATGATAATTAATACAAAGATATTAAGTTTTTTTTCCTTATATATGGTGCTATTATTTAAGATTTTGATATTAAAAATGATTCTATGATTATTAAAAATAAAGGGTATATTTGATAGTTTAAGGGAAAAGTATGTCTATAAACAGGTCGGACATATAAAAAGGGACAGACCAAAGTATAAATTAGGATAGAGAGAGCATAATTTATTGTTTTCTTTTGTGAATGAAAAACTTATTAGTCCCACACCATGGAGTTTCCACTTTTTAGTCCCACATCGAGGAGTTCATCTTTTTAAGTTGTATTATTCCATTATATAAAGAAATTCACTACTTTTGTAAAATCTAGGGGTTATCTATATTTTAGAGAGATCCCCAAGGGAAAATATTTTTATATTGTTTTCTTAAGCATTCGCGATTTTACTTAAGGTTTTTTCGGAGTTTCCAAGCTCAAGTTCAGCATCTACTACATATGCTAGTAGTAGGTGTAGTAGGGTGTTTTATCCTGGAAATATCCATCCCGTGAGGGCTATAACATCACTCTTGAGTGTAGCCGGGAGCTAATATCTTAAGGACACAAATGGAGAAATCATCACAGAACAAAAACAAATTGCTGAAATTCTAGTCATTCACTTTGAGCACAAATTCAAATTTCCGGAAGTTGAAATCAATGAAGACATATTAGAAGTTATACCAAATGTTATTACTCCAGATGATCAAGCAATGTTAGATGCCTTACCAACTGCAGAAGAAATCAAGCTAACTGTTTTTAATATGTTGGCAAAAAATTCAAGATGATGTGGTCAAAGAAATCCAATCCTTTTGATGATGACTTCCTTAAAAATTTAGTGGAAGCTCAAAATGATCTTAATTCAAAAGAAGTCCATCTCAGCACCATGTTAAAGCAAAAAGCTAGGACTAAATTGGTAAAAGAAGGTTCTGCTAATACTGGTTTTTTCCATGCTAATATAAAAATTAGACAAGCAAGAAATTGTATCACAGAATACTGGAAGACACAAATGGAGAAATCATCACAGAGAAAAAACAAATTGCTGAAATTCTAGTCATTCACTTTGAGCACAAATTCAAATTTCAGGAAGTTTAAATCAATGAAGACTTATTAGAAGTTATACCAAATGTTATTACTCCAGATGATCAAGCAATGCTAGATGCCTTACCAACTTCAGAAGAAATCAAGCTAACTGTTTTTAATATGGATCTTGATAGTTCTCCAGGTCCAGATGGCTTTTCTGGCTGTTTTTATAGAGCATGCTGGCAAAAGATTCAAGAGGATGTGGTCAAAGCAATCTAATTCTGCTGGAGAAGAAAGTTTATACCAAAAGGTTTGAACTCCAACTAGCTTTACTTCCAAAATCAGAAGGTGCTAAGAAGCCTAATCAATTCAGACCTATTGGTCTTAGCAATGTGAGCTTCAAACCTTTTTACAAATATCATTACAACAAGAATGAGTAGCCTAATGACAAAACTCATTTCACTTCAGCAAGTATCTTATATTAAGTGCAGATTTATTCAAGAACAAATATTATTAGCATCTGAGCTGGTGAATGAGATGTGCAAGAAAAAAAGAGGAGAGAACATTGGTCTTAAGCTTGATATTTCACAAGCTTATGACTCAGTTAGTTGGAAATCAGTTAGTTGGAAATTCCTTTTTCAAGTCTTAAGAAAATATGGTTTCTCTAATTCTTGGTGTAGCTGGTTAAATACTTTGTTTGAGTCTGCAAAAATTTCAATAATGATAAATGGAGGACCACAAGGCTTCTTCTCAGTAGGTAGAGGTTTGAGGCTTCCTTTTACCAAAGTGAAAAAGCATGAGCTAGTGAACTCCCATTCTCTTTGTCCTTATGGAAGATGTGAAGGTAAAATCATTCCAATGGTTGTTAGAAAAGGAATCCATCGCACTCATCTATTCTTTGCAAATGATGTGTTCTTATTCTGTAATAGATCTAAGAGCAACATTGAAAACTTGATCTGGTTGCTGGAGGAATATCAAAAAAGTTCTGTACAAATCTTCAATGAAGATAAAAGTAAACTCTTGATTGATGGAACTTCTAAAGCAAGGATAACTCAACTGAAAGGAATATTTCATATGGAATTGAGCAAATTTCTAGACAAATATTTGGGTGTGATTTTATCAGCTGGCAGAGTTAAAGTATCTAGAGTTTGGCCAACAGTGAAAATGCTTCACAAAAAGTTGGCTTTTTGGAAAGGAAAACTTCTTTCATTCCATGACAGGTTAGTGCTTATCAAATCAGTACTTTGCAGCATTCCCATTTACAATATGGCAGTCTATAAATGACCTGTCTCAATAATTAAAGCATGTGAGAAAGGAACTTCCTATGGTTTGGTGATGACGATACAAGAAAATGCACAATTCTGTCATGGAAAAAAGTTTGTACACCTTACAAGGAGGGAGGTTTGGGAATACAAAGGCTTGAAATTATGAATAGATCTCTTTTAATGAATATGGTGTGGAAGATCATCAACTCCAATGAGGAATGGGCACTGTTCTTCAAAGCAAAGTACCAGAAAAAAAAAACAATGGACAAGCAATTGACAATTATCTTCAGTATGGTCTTGACTAAAATCGTACTGGGATGCTCTGAGAGAGGATATAAGATGGTGTGTGGGTAATGGACAAGAAATATCTTTATGGTTTGATATTTGGTTAGGGGACTCTCTTTTAATTCAATAAATTGGCTACACATACTATGTGAAGAACAATATCCACATGAAAGTAGCTGACATAATTCACAATGGATTTTCGAGGATTCCTCTAGAGCTGTAACATCTTCCACTTCTCAATAGATTACCTGATGTTGGAGGTGGAAATGATTTCTTGATCTGGAATGGTAATGTTAAAGGTAATTTCACTACTTCTGCTGCAATTAATAAATAAGACATAAAGAACCATTGCTGCATTGTTCCAAATTTATTTGGAATTCCTTCCTTCATCCTAGCATAGCAAGCAATGTGTGGAAAGTAGTGCAAGGGATTTATGTGGATGATACCAAAATGGTAGAAAAAGGTTATGACCTGGCATCCAGATGTTGTATTTGTGAAGATAATCAAGATAACATGAATCACCTGCTCTGGGACTGCAACTTCAATATTGAGATTTGGAACTGGATTTTTTCAATTTTTGAATTCAAACCTCCCAAGTTTTTTCAAGATATTTGGAGAAATGAAAAATCCAAAAATCCATTGGTTAAAGAAGCATGAATCACAACAAATTTTTCTATTATTAGAGATCTCTAGTTTCAGAAGAATAAGAGAATTTCTGAAAATATCCTGCCAAATCTTCAAAGTTTTAAATGCAGAATTCAAAAGACAGTTTTTGAAGGGGGTCTCAGGATGAAGGGAAACAAATGGAGTCAATATTATGATCCTCAAGTAATATAATTCTCTAAATTGGGCCAAGAACCATTAAATTTCAGAAGATTACTGCTTGTTATTGGAATCCACCAGGGATAGGGATTATTTTATCGTGATGGTGCATCCATTGGCAATCCAGGAGCTGCAGGATTTGGAGTAGTAATTAAGTCAGCTGTTAGGGGCTATGGCTGGTGGAATTGGAATATCTACCAAATATATTGCTGAGGTATATGCAGGATTTGGAGTAGTAATTATGTAACTTTATTTAAATTCCTTTATTAATAAAACAATGTAATTAAGCAAAAAAATAAATAAAATAAAATTAAGTCGGTGGTGACTGGTGGAGTTTTGAGGGTGATCAATCATCCTGGGATATCTAATCGGCAAGTAAGTGCAAGCAATCCTGGGTCTTTATTTGTTTATTATATCACTCTATGTATTTGTTTATTATATCACCTTGTCTGGCCCTATAGAACCCAAATACTCCCTCCGTTCAGAAAGATAGTATGTTTTGACTTTCGTTTCAAAAAGATAGTCTGTTTTGACTTTATCTTTTATCTTGTTCTGTTGTAGATGGTAAAAGATTGGAGATCTTAAATCTGGAAAACTTGTCGTAACTAAGGGCAGTGATTTTTTAGGCAACGATTATATGACTTAGGGTCTATATAAGCTTAACGTGAAAAAATAAAATGATGAAGTGAACATAGTTGATTCTTGGGTTTTATTTTGTGTGATTGAATGTTTCGCATGGTAGACTTGGAACCGTAAACTTATAAGTCAATGCATAAATTGGAGAGCATAGGCTGCATACCCGAATTTAGTTTGGATATTTAACACGAAAGTTAAACCTTTGTATAATCAAGATATGTTATAACAAATTTTAGCAAAATTGTTCAGAGTAATTTCTAAGACTTTAGAATTAATTTAGTTAGACCTAGCAAAATTGTGTATAACTTTCATAGATGATTGTACGAGGTACTATCTTGTATACTTGCTTAAGGGTAAGGATGTTTCCTTAGTGGTAGGACTAGAAACCTACAATATTAAACTGCAAGCGCACAATGTCTATAACATAGATAATGGAAAATAAAGGTCGATCCCACATGGAGTTGTTTCGGTGACAGTAAACGTCTAAGTTCTACTTTTACTAATCTAGAGATGAAAAGGGTTTGTCGACACGACGAGGATATAAATGATTATAAAAAATAAATAAGATTACAAAGCAATAAAAGGTAAACTAGGGCTTCGAATCCACCTCCTAAATGCATATAAATCCCTAATTTGATATACTAGCCCTCCTTTCAATCAAGGAGCTATAGAAGTTCTAGCCTCAAACTAACTTGAAGTCCTAACTTAAGGTACACATTGTATGGCAATAATTCACACTGGCTCCTAAGTCAAGCAACGCTTTCTCAACACGGTACTTACCTATTGTACAAGAAATGGTAGGGGACCCTGGGTCTTTATACTTAGGAGTAGTGGTATTCTGAATAATAAAACTCACATGACTAGCTATGAAGGCTTTCTTCTGGACACTGAGCTTACGCTTTCGCGTACACAAGTCCTTAAGGAACTTGGCATAAGAGGGAATCTGCCTAATTGCATCTAATAATGGAAGGTTGATATTAACCTGCTTAAAAACCTCCAGTATATCATTAAAGTTGGACTCCCTCTTAGTGGGAACTAGCAGTTGTGGGAATGGGGCTCTGGGAACAAAGTGAGGCTCAACATGACCCACATTGGTCTCTTTAGAGACTCTATCAGTCTCTTCATTCTCTGGATCAGACGGGTGAACTACAACATGTTCACTATCAGGCATGGCAACCTTATTGTCAACTTTCTTTCCACTCCTAAGGGTTGTGACAGCATTCACATGATTGTACGATTTATCTCCTTCGGGGTTAGGATCAGTACGACTAGGTAACCTTCCATCTTCTCTCTCACTTATGAACTTAGCTATTTGTCCTACTTGAAGTTCTAATTTGGCAAGACTCTAGGAATTATTCATCAGTTCATGCCTAGTTTCTTGTTGAAAGCTCATGTGGTTCTTTGTTAGCATTTCATGGTTATTTGCTAACATAGTGAGAGTATCCTCTAAGATAGAGATCTTTTTCTAGGAAGTGTTCTGAAACTGGGTTTGACCTGAAGAGTTCTTAAAAGCAAAACCCGGGGGAGGCTGAGAATTGCTAGACTGGCCTTGACTATGGCCCTTAAACCAAAAGAAATTAGGATGGTTTCTCCAACCAGGGTTGTAGGTTTCTGAGTATGGGTCAAACTTCTGACGGTTCTCAAACCTAGCATTGTTATAGAAAGCATGGGCTTTCTCTTCACTAACCTGACCTTCCCAAAATGAATTATCGGGCTCTATTCCACAACTAGAGACTTGAGAGGCTCTATTAGGTTCAACAAGGGACCTATTTTTAGACTGACCCATTTCCAAAGCTTCTAACCTTCTAGACAAAGCAGCAAACTTAGCATCAGACGCAAAACTCGTATCTACCGTATTGGTGCTACTTCTAACCTAAGAAGGTAAAAGCATCATCAGCATTTTTATTAGTGAACTCACCAGCGCACATAGACTCAACCATGGCTTTGGTCGAATAGTCTAAACCATCATAAATAATCTGTACGAGTTTCATATTATCAAATCCATGGTGAGGACACTGAGATAGGAGATCATTGAATCGCTCTAAAAACCTATAAAGAGACTCTCCCTCTTGTTGCACACTAGCACTAATTTTCTGCCTAACAACTGCAGTTTTATGCTTAGGGTAGAATTTCATATAGAAAGCAGCAATAAGTTCCTGCCATGTTTCAATGGATTCAGATGGTAGGTTGTTCAGCCAGGTCTTGGCTTTATCTCTCGAGGAAAAGGGAAACATCTTAAGTTTCAAGACTTCATCAGTAAGGTCTTTTATTCTAATTGTCCCACAGATTTCCTCAAAGTCCCTAATATGGAAATAAGGGTTCTCATCATCTTTTCCTAAGAATATAGGAATCATCTGAAGAATACTAGGTTTTATCTCGAAATTAGCCGTAGTGCCTGGCAATTTAATGCACGAAGCTCGGTTGGTCCTAGTTGGAAACATGTAATCTTTCAAAGTTGCCATCGTTGGCACAACAGAAGTATTATGGGTATTTTCCTCACAAAGAGACAGATTCTCAAAACTGAAGTTTCCAAAAACAGGGCTCTCAAAAGAAGAATCTTCGAGCTCCCTGCTTATATCAGAAGAACTACTAGGTTTTTCGCTAATCAATCGACCTAGTGTATCTCTTTTCCAAGCCCTATTAACAAAATCGGGCATACACTAAAAAAAAAATCAAAAAGAAATGAAAATCCTAACAGGAAGGTTCTAGCAATCACACAGCAGGCTGACTCGACTTTACCACAGCAAACCTAGAGATTTCTAGCAAACAACAAGCATGATGGCTCACTTAGATTGTTTCTAGACCAGCTTCTAATCCTTCGAAAGGGAATTCGTTACAATTTAAGAAAACCCCTCTGGAATCAATCCGAGTCAAAGTAAGTTGAATCGAGGCGAGGGAAGCTTAGTGGAGCTTTGATACCCAAGGCCTCACCGCGTTACAAGGCGGCGCAATCACGCATTCAACTCACAGAAACCATCATGAACTTCAGAATACGCATTCAAACACGCAGTCACCAATATTTTTCGAATGACTTTCCTACTAAGCTCGTTACCCTATAGGTCTCTTTCTAGTCAAATTTTTAGGCTTAGGTTCGCGTTAGGTTTTGTTTTCCTAAGGCGGGCAAGAAGGGAGCGGTGATGAAATCCAAACCCTTATCTTGTATGGTCCAGTCCTTGCCCTTTACTAGGAATTTAAAAACAGTCCATATTCAAGTCCTCAGCATATATTCACCTTAAGGAGTCCAGTAACCCGCTTGCAGGAGATTCGCGGGTGATTAGAATTTTACCTCCCGTACCAGACGGGCGAAGAAACGCTGAAGTCGACTCGGGCCACGACTCCTATGTTGTGTGCGAACCCGAGGGGCCGAGGTGATATTGTAATCATCGTCCTTCCCTGCAAACAATTATATTTAAACTACCCTTCCGTAGGGTTTAAAAAAAAAAATTAAAGTCCAAATGTCCAAAGTTCACAGTCCAAAAATAAAGTGCAAAAACAAAAAATGAAAGCCTAAAAAAAAAAAAAAAAAAAAAAAAAAAAAAACTAATAATAAAAAAAAAATCTCTCTTTTTTTTTCTCTCTTTTACAAAATAAAGAAAATCTTCTTCTTTCGCTCCTTTAGCTTTGCTTTTCACTCCCAAACTTTAAGTAAATCACCACAAGCTTTGGAAAAATTGACTTTCGCTCCAACTTCAAAAATCTGCAAGGAAACAAAAAAAACCCAAAAACGTAAAGAAGAAAAAAAAAATCTAAAAAAAATGCTACCTAAACACAAATCCGCGTCGGCGGCGCCAAAAATTGATGGGTTATCAAAAGTGATTGTAATAATAATGGTAAAACTGGGTCTTTTCAGACTTGTGAAGAAAACAATTTTTATAGATTTAAATTAAACAGGCAACTAAATAAAATAATTCAAAGTTTTGGAGAAAAAAAAATACCAAGACTAGGATTCCACCATTGACCAAATAAATAGTAAACTCTAAATAATATTCATGCAATTCTATCTTTAAAAATAATTCTAATATTTGCCTCAAATATATTCTTGAAGTAATAGTTGTAATCAAAGAGTATAAAACATCAAAAGTATTTAAAACCCAGCATGCTTCATCAAATTAATTCACAACTATTCAATAATAACTAATATTTCAATTCAATCTCATGCAAATAATCAAATAATAATATTGCAAATAAATAGTAAAATTAGAATGATACCAATTAATGTGGAACAATGGCTTCCTCCGTCGCCTTGGCTAATGGGTTTAGCTCCTCATCCCAAAAGCACACTCACAAGATAAATTCATGGCTAAATTAGGTGTTTTTATTGATGAGTATAAGATGAAACAGGAATTAGCAACGCTGTAGAAGTGTTACAGCGTCACTGTTACAAAGTGGAAAAGACTGAAAATAAACGATAATAACACTAACTGCTGTAGAACAACGACAGTTGGGTTTTGATACTATGACTGTTGAAGAACGACGGTTCAGAAGCGTCTGTTCTTCGTCTTCGTCTTCCTCCTCGAACAGCAGCAGCAGTAGCAGAGAAATTGATGGTAACTTCTCTGTTTCGGCTCTAAACTCACTCTTATTCCTCTCTAAACTTTTTTTACCCTCTTATGACTCGAACCAACACTTATATAGCTACCAAACCCCCAAAAATCTTGAGTGAATCCGACTTCTTCTTTTCTTTCTCTTCTCTGCGCTGTTGAGAGAATATCTCTCTTGTGATCTCCCTGTACGCGTTTGTTAGCTATAAATTTTCCACCAAACTCTTATCAAGACTAGAACAGGACCAAGTAAAAGTCTAACTAGCGTGAAACTCTCCCTTAGTCCCTGAAATAACTGAGATGGAGGATATCTTTCCCTGTCGAGCTCTGTTTCCCTGTTTAAACGTGTTACACATGATACAGCCCAATTCAGTCCGTTACAGCGCCCATACTAGCCCTATTTAGTGTATTCAAGTCCAGCCCAATGGTTACCAGCGATTGAATCTCTTCAAATCTCGCTTAAAATCCGAGTTTAAAATCTGTTAGTGAACTGCATGAATTTTCCCGCCAAAATTCAGTTTTGAAACTTTGAAAATGACCTCCCCCTATCCAGTTCCGGTGTCCCTTTAGTACATGCCCTGAACTGGGGTGCCACTTAGTAATTAGGTTACCCCTTATCCAGGCTGCTGGGGTCCGCATAACACTTGTCCCTTGGGTGCCTTTAGTAATTTTTCTGGGATATTTTCCGCACTTTTTCGGGGTTCCTCCGGGGTATTTCTGGGGTATCTCCAGTACACTTCTGGGGCGCTTCTGGTACACTTCAGCGGAGGTCCAAATGCCACATTTTCATCCATTTTCGCCGCAAAGCCTTATTTTTCCAAACACACCTACAAATAAATAAAGTACCATAATAAGTACAAAAATGGGTGCTAACACTATATACATTTGAGATATATTAGACACATAAATGCGTCTATCGGTGATAGGTCCGTTAAAATTCCTCGTGGTGTGATCGAGGATGTTCTTATAGAGGTCGACAAGTTTATATATCCAGTGGATTTTGTTATCCTAGATACCCAACCTGTCCCTGACCCAGAGAACCAAATATCAGTGATTTTAGGTCGCCCGTTTTTAGCTACATCCAATGCGATCGTTAATTTTCGAAATGGTATTATGAATTTGTCTTTTGGTAATATGACTATTGAGCTGAACATCTTTCATATTAGTAAGATACCCTCAGAACTGGATGATTCGAGCATAGAAGAAGTGAACATGATAGGAACATTAGTCGAGGAGTCATTACCAAACACTTTATTAGAATATCCATTAGAGAAATGCCTAGCTCACTTTGGGATTGATTTTGATGATGATAATGTGATTAATGAGGTAAATGCTTTGTTAGATTCAACCCCTTTGTTAGACACTAGTAATGGATGGAAGCCAAGGTTCGAACCACTACTAGTTTCTAAGTCTAGCCTAGTTCCTTCGTTAGAACAGCCTCCTAAGTTGGACCTTGAACCATTGCCAGATACTCTGAAGTATGTGTTTTTAGGCCCATCTGAAACTTTACCTGTAATTGTAGCATCCGACTTGGATAGTGATCAGGAAAGTAGGCTAGTAACCATCCTTCAAAATAACAAGGAATCTTTAGGGTGGACAATTGCGGACATTAAGGGTATAAGTCCTACTGTTTGTATGCATCAGATCTATTTAGAGGAAGATACCAAACCTTCTAGGGAGATGCAACGTCGACTAAACCCTAATATGAAAGAAGTAGTTCGAACCGAGGTCCTTAAGCCGTTAGATGCAGGCATTATCTACCCCATTTCAGACAGTAAGTGGGTCAGCCCCGTTCAGGTTGTTCCCAAGAAATCTGGTATTACTGTAGTCCAGAATGATAACAATGAGTTAATCCCGACCCGAGTGACCACGGGTTGGCGTGTTTGTATTGACTATAGGAAATTAAACAAGGTCACTAGGAAGGACCATTTTCCCCTTCCCTTCATCGACCAAATGCTAGAGAGATTAGCTGGACATAGTCACTATTTCTTCTTAGATGGATACTCTGGTTATAATCAGATCGTTATTGCCCCAGAAGACCAAGAGAAAACCACTTTTACATGTCCCTTTGGTACCTTTGCGTATAGACGCATGCCTTTCGGGCTATGTAATACCCCTGCGACTTTTCAGCGTTGCATGATGAGCATATTTTCTGACATGGTAGAACGGTTCTTAGAGGTCTTTATGGATGATTTTTCAGTGTTTGGTTCATCTTTCGATGAGTGCTTGCATCATTTGTCACTAGTGTTGACTAGGTGTAAGGAAAAGAATTTAGTGCTTAATTGGGAGAAATGTCACTTCATGGTTCGTTCAGGAATTGTTTTAGGGTATATCGTATCTTCTAAGGGTATATAGGTAGATAAAGCCAAAGTTGACCTTATTAAGACTTTACAGGTCCCAAAAACCGTAAGAGATATTAAGTCATTCTTAGGGCACGCAGGTTTTTATCGCCGATTCATCAAAGATTTTAGCTTAATTTCTAGACCTCTTTGAAATTTGCTTGCAAAAGATGTTAAGTTTATCTTTGATGATGCTTGTTTAGAGGCTTTTGAGAAGCTTAAGAATTTACTCACTACCGCCCCCATAGTCCAGGCACCCAACTGGAACCTACCCTTTGAGATCATGTGCGATGCTTCAGATTATGCTGTTGGTGTTGTGCTAGGTCAGCAAGAAAACAAGTTACTTCATGTGATTTACTATGCTAGCAAAACTCTGAATGATGCCCAGCTGAACTATACTACTACCGAGAAGGAACTGTTACATTGTGTTTGCTTTAGACAAGTTTAGACCCTATCTCTTAGGTTCTAAGATCGTAATCTATACTGATCATGCTGCTTTGAAATAACTTTTGTCTAAGAAGGATACCAAACCTAGATTGATTAGGTGGATCCTATTATTGCAAGAATTTTCCCCAGACATTAGAGACAAAAAGGGCGCAGAAAATGTAGTAGTAGACCACTTGTCTAGACTAGTTGTTAGTTTCCCTAATGACTCCCTTCCTATAAGGGATAGCTTTCCTGATGACCGATTGTTCTTTGTTACCCAATCGCCTTGGTACGCAAATATAGTGAACTATCTTGTTACTGGTCGAATGCCCCAACATTGGCGTAAACAAGATCGTTCTAGGTTTTTAGCCAAGGTTAAGCACTTCTTTTGGGATGTTCCTTATTTGTTTAAGTATTTTCCATACCAGATTATTAGGAGATGTATACCTGAGAGTGACCAGTCCAGTATTATCTCCTTTTGTCATGATCATGCTTGTGGAGGTCACTTTAGTGCTAAGAAGACTGCTGCTAAGATATTGCAGTGTGGATTCTATTGGCCTTCGTTGTTTAAAGACTCCCACAGTTATTGTGTTACGTGTGCACGTTTCCAGAAATTAGGAACCATTTCCCGTAGGAACATGATGCCCTTGAACCCGATTCTGATTGTTGAGGTCTTTGATGTGTGGGGTATTGACTTTATGGGTCCGTTCCCTAATTCTTTTGGTAACCTATACATCCTTGTCGATGTAGACTATGTCTCTAAGTGGATTGAAGCATTTGCGTGTAAAACCAATGACCATAGGGTTGTGATAGAGTTCTTGAAAGAAAATATACTTACATGTTTTGGTACACCGCGAGCTATAATTAGTGATGGAGGGTCGCACTTTTGTAATGGACCTTTTAGGCTTTTAATGAAGAAATATGGTATTACTCATAAGGTAGCTACCCCGTATCATCCACAGACTAGTGGTCAAGTTGAGGTTTCCAATAGGGAGATAAAACGTATATTAGAGAAAACAGTTAATCTTAATCGGAAAGACTGGTCGTCTAGGCTTACTGATGCCTTATGGGCTTACCGTACTGCGTTTAAGACTCCCATTGGAATGTCGCCTTATCGTCTTGTCTATGGCAAGGCATGTCATTTACCTGTTGAGTTAGAACATAGAGCTTATTGGGCTGTTAAGCAGCTAAATTTTTCACTTAACAAGGCATGAGCCCATAAGAAACTCCAGCTCAATGAGTTGGAAGAGATTCGTAGAGATGCGTATGATAGTGCGAAGGAGTATAAGGAAAAAATGAAACTTGTGCAAGATAGGAATATTCTAAGGAAGTCATTTTCTCCAGGTCAAAAAGTTCTTCTGTATGATACCCGCCTACATCTTTTCCCTGGGAAGTTACGTTCTCGGTGGACGGATCCTTTCATTGTTCGCACTGTTTTTCCTCATGGAGCTGTTGAAATTGAGTCACCGGATGGTAGTAGTTCTTCGAAGGTTAACGGCCAGGGATTGGAACCCTTTTTAGAGCCCTTGCCTATAGGATGCTGAGGAGGTCCCTCTGGAGGACCATGTTTACCCTTGATTGACCATCGAGGCGGTTTGTATGTTGTATATTACTTTCTTCCTTAATCTTCGTAGAAGGATTGTTACGCTTTTCCCAGGTACTATCTTTCCGACTTCACTCTTTACCTTTTCCTCGTGTTACTATTCTTTTGGTATTACTCTTTCATTAGAAACATTGAGGACAATGTGATATTTAAGTTTGGGGGTGGGGAAGAAACTTTTTGTTAGATTTTAGTTGCAATAAATAAACTCCAGAGCCTAGAAATTTACGCTTATTAAGGTCGGCACTAACCAATCTAAGTGGATGGTAACATTTTGGTTGTAGGAGTTGAGGAACCAATCTGATTAGATGGAAACATCTAGAAGATTCTATTCATAAAAGCACAGAGCTCAGGTGTTAGAATAAAACATGGTAGTTTCGCCATATCCTCGTGATGGAAACATCGAAAAAATCCTGATCACTTCTTTTTGTTTTATTTTTACCATTGCTAGGTTGAAATAGAGTGACTGAGATACCAAAAAAAAAAAATAGACCAGACCAATAGACCAATCGGAATAAATACTAACACTTGGATAGCAATATGTGTGTGTTCTCCCTGTCTCCGTCGCCTAAACAAGCGTGGAATGCAGGATCCACGGGAATTACCATGTAATCTGCTGACAAGAAAGCATGCGCTTGGGTCCACAAGATCCAATCATGTTGTTAGTTCTTAAATAAATGTGTGTTTAATAAAGTCGACCACTGGTACCCTTGTATATGCCAGTTGTGTTGACCTAGAGTTAGGATTATCGACCACTGGTTCCTTGTATATGCCAGTGTGTTGATATTAGTCCAGACCAGTATCTCAATCCATTAGGATAGGTTCACCTTAGTCAACATCATCCACCTACATCCACCTTCTTATTTTATCCATGTGATTAGTTGACTCCGGTTTATGATGTCCAGAAACTATCTGAGTAGAGCTCTGTCACTTTATATGAATTTTAGTATGCTTGAGTGCAAACTCGTGTACAACAATTGGAATTTCGCATCAGAGTACTTCCTCCTATAGTCAATAAGTATGCCAACCAAGGAGATTCTTTAGTGCCTTCCAAGGTTCTGTGTAAAAAGCTAGGGTATGGAGTAAAGGTTTTCTGGGTACACCTCTGGTAAACCCTCCGGAGACAACACTCCGCCACTAGGGCCACCTAGGGGTTCAAATGATTTTCCTTTCTAGAATAAATTTGCTCGAGGACTAGCAAATAATAAGTTTGGGGGTATTTGATAGACACATTTTTGTGTCCAATTTGATCTCAATATTATCGATTTTGTATTAATTTTGGTGTTTTATGTATTTGTAGGCATTTTTGGGAATAAAACATTTTTTGGAAAATTCGGCTCGAAAAGTTGAACGGAGCACCCCCGGAGGACAAGTGTTATTCGGACTCTCGCTTTTGGATAAGGGGTAACCTAATTACTAAGGGGAACCCCCAGGTTACCCCCAAGACAGCTGCTATTCACACCCCAGTTCTGGTTAGGGAGAGGACATCTTCTTCCCAAATTCGAAATTTCATTTTGGCGGGAGAAATTTACTCTTCACTGGCAGATTTTAAACCAAGAAAATGAACGTGTTCTAGTGCGATTCAATGGCTGATTTTTGGTAGGAAGTTGTGATATGTCTTAGCAAACACGTTTTGGGATTTTGGTTCGATCAAATTTGGCCAGAATGAGTTGGATAATTCACGGAATGCAAAACAGGAAACACGGGTTGGACACGGGATTGGAGAAGATTTGAGTGTGTTCTTCTCATGCATGAGGGCTCTAGCATCATTGTGGGTCGTGTGTAAACATTTTTCTAGAGTGACCAGGATGGAAATCTACGCGTGAGAAGCTAAATCAGGAGAGAAAATATTCCCAGAATATTTTTTCATCAAACCGAGTTAAGAGAGAATTATCTCGAGTTATAGCGAGATTTCTTGATCTTGTGGAGTATATATAGAGTGCTGGGGACTCATAGAAGAGGTTAGAGAGAATTGGGAGAGGTTTAGAGCACCACAGAGTAAAACAAAAATCGAATTTGCAGAGAGACCACCTGCTGCTGCTTTTGCCATTATAGAACACTGAAGAACACGAAGAACGGACCTGCACCAACAGTTGTTTTTGAACAGTGACAACGACTCATACTGTGCGTCGCAGATCAGAGACAGACTTAAAAAACGCAACAGTACAGTAACGGCTCTTTGTAACGGCTGTTGCAATAGTTGTAACGGATTTTTACTATAATTCTCCCTTATTCATCATTTGTAACCCTTTGAGCATAAATGAAATTAATTTTTGAGCGTGTTTCCAACATGATGAGCGGCTAATTGTCCCACAACCAAGGCAATGAGGAAGCTATTTATGCATGAATGAGTGGTAACCATTTTATTTTCTCTAATTTATAATTTATAATTCACTCAATCACTGTTTTTGCAGAGTTCTCAATTGTTTGCATAATTTTCGTCATTAGTTGTGATTCAATTAGATAGGTTATACTTTGATTAGATAATCTATGCTTAGAGGATACAATTAATTTTTGAGAATCTGCCTGATTATATGTGGATTAAGAAATAAGGGACTTAAAAGATAATTAGAGTTTTGGATAATTATCATCATCATTTATGCATAATAGTGAAATCAGAGTCTTGGTTATTTTCTCATATCTTGAAATCAATTTTTGCAATAAGTTTTCTTTACTTCTAAAAATTACTTAAATCTAAAAAAGTTACCTTCACAAGTCTGATACGAATCCGTTTTTACCACTACCACTACAACTTTTGAAAATACATCAACAAGCGTTTTTCAAATTGATGGACGTACCCGACTCTTCTAGGGTGAAGCTTGTTGCATATAAACTCAAAGGAGGAGTTACAGCTTGGCGGGAAAACTCTGTGAAGATCGTATCAAATATGGTAAGCCTCCTATACGTACTTGGGAAAGAACGAGAAACTTAATTAGATATAAGCTTTTACCTACAAATTTTAGACAACAACTATTTGTTAAACTTCAGAATTATCAACAGTCTTATTGCACGTAATCAATTGAATGAGTCAGATGAACATTTAGTTGCACGTTTTATAGAAGGCTTAAATCGATTTATCCAACAAGGAATGACTCAATCCGTATACATGATGGTTGAGGCTATTCAATAAGCTATTAATATTGAGATACGCGTGCTTAATACTTTCATCCATTCACAACCACGACAAAATCGTTATCAAAACTATAATAGAGCTACAAAATCATATAACTCTTATTCTGGTAACCAAGATAGTTCTTATTATGCTCAAGAAGGAAGTTATAGTCGACCTGTTCAAAAACCACCATCGACCAACTTTTCATATAACCAAACACCACTTCCTACGGAAATTTCACCACTAATGGATATCCCCCCTACAAAACCAACTCAAGTTACCATCCGTCGAGAAATTACTCCAAACCCCCGTAGTAATAAATTTCAACAAGAATTTTCTCCCTTATCTAAGCCTCCAAATTCTTATTCCAATTTAAAAGAGAGAAGTGCAACAAATGCAATCAAGATGGTCATACCTCTAGTGATTGTCGTAAATACCATGCATATATAAGTGAAACTAAAACTCATGAGGAAACACAAGAGGAAAAGGTGTGGGAAAATGATGACCAGATTTATGAGCATATGCATGATTCTTATGATACAAATTTCCTTGGAGTAACACGTCATATGCTAGTAACTGAACCATGTTTCTAACATAGGCATAGTATTTTTAGATCTCAGTGTGTTATTGAAGGAAAATTTTGTAGCATGATCATTGAAAGTTGAAGTACTGAGAATTATATAGCTTCCAATATAGTCGAGAAATTGGGTCTATCAGTTACACTTCATCCAAGTCCTCATTCAGTGGGTTGGATTAATAGTTTGAAAAGACGAGGGTACCCAAATACACCACAATCTTTTTGTTTCAACCTATAAGTCCTCTAACGAATGTGATCGTCTATGGAAAAAGTCGAGACAATGCGACAATTCAGTTCACACTTCGTGTGATCTTCTATGGATACGAGATCGAGACAACACAACAACAAGATAACTTGTGTGACTGACTATGGATAAAAGATCGAGACAATACAACAACAAAGTGTGTTACTTTATAATAGGTTCGGTAATAACCAAACTCTATAGGATCACTATCAAGTATTGCGGAGTTAACGTACAAGTGTAATTTAATTTTAGCTATAATAAAAACAATTATAATTGAATAAAAAAGTAAATGACACAACAATATTTTATTAACGAGGAAACTGTAAATGCAGAAAAACCCCGGGACCTAGTCAAGTTTTGAATTCTCTCAGAATTAGGCCGGTATACAAAATCTATTACGAACTTCTTATAGCTGAGACCAAGCAGACTACCCATATCTACTTAGTTCTCTCAGTAACTCTGTGCCTTCGACTTCTAGAGTCACGCACGTGAATAACAAGTCCTTTGGATCGTATTCCAAACAACAAAGAAAGAATCTGTTTGCTAACCACTCTAATCAATCTTGCTAAAGATATATATGAGTCATTGGAAAAGGCTCTTATGTTTAATCTAATAAACTCCTTTGTCTGGTTATATCAACCTATCCAATAACTACCGAAATAGTCAAGTTTAGATTTGCACTCAATCGATATAGATATCAAAGAGAAATATGGAGAATGCCGATCTCACACAACTAATCAATCGAATCTATCAAAGACAAATCGATTCTAGTTGGATACCATCCGATCAAGGTTTATGCATGGTAGGATTTTAAGAGTGTAAGAAAATAAGACAATGAAGCAGCCTACATGTTATACCGCAAGTGCACGGTGTTGTTGTAGTATGTGCACAAGTACGGGTCGATCCACAGAGACCGGAGTGTGTGATTTGAAGTTTTCCTAAGCTTTTACTAATTTGTTCTCTAAGCTGCGAGGAAAACAATGTGTAACAGGAACAATGGCAGTAAACAAGCAACTTTAAGATGCAAGGCAAAGATGTAAAGAGCTGAGAAGGTGGAACTAAGGTTGTTGAATCCACAGCCTAGTTTCATAGAAGTCCCTACTTTGATATCCTAGTCCTTTTTTTCCATCAAGGAGAATAAATTTTCTAGCCTCAACTACCTTGAAGATGTGATAAACCACCTGCAATCATGGATGAATTAACCTTAAGCTAGAAGTCTGTCAATCCAAGTATTGGCTGTCTTGCTAAAGCACAACCAAGCAGATATTAAACTACAAATGCCAATTCCTAGTATTACATATCTGTTTAAAGCATGGGCAATCACAAATTGAGCTAAAATCAGTTTACATGGCTTGAATATACATCAAAGTTTTGACCTAACTACCAAGGATGCATGACATACTAGGTGAGAGTAAATTGATGTGAATTCAGAGGTTAAAGCATGCTTTTCATTATAAGTTCATGGAGCAAAAGTAAATCAAATAAGGGATTCTAATCACCGGGGTTTCATCTCAACCTTAGCAACTGATAAATTAAAACATGATGAATATGTGAAAATAAAACTGAACTTGAAATTAAACAACAAGTAACAGTAGAGAGCACTGGCTAGTCCAGGCCTCTAAGGTGGTGCTCTGGCTAATCCAGGCATATCCTCTACAACACAACACACCCATCTATTTATACCCAAGATTAGGGTTTACAATTTTCCCCCAAATTCCCAAATCAACAGTGAAACTAGGGTTACAAAATTTGATTAGACAGTTCTTACCCACGTCGCTACTCTTCCTCTTCCTGCTCTCCATGCCTTCCATGTTGCTACTGTTGCTCTCTTTCTCTACCTATAAACCTAATTCTCCCATGTCAAAACCCTAACAGAGGGTAGGGTTGGTGAAACGGGTGAAATAGGAGGATGGGTTTTGTAGTGTGTTGGCTGTAGAGTGAAATAGGGTGGTTATAGAGGTTGTGGTGGCTGGTGAAGGCGGCTGTGGCAGTGGCAGGGCGTGGTGGTGATGGAGATGGCATAGTTTTCTCTGCAGACGGAGTGGAGGAGAAGAACTCGATGTTTGGGAAGAAGGGTGTGTTTGGTTTAGGGGTATAGGTGTTAGGTGTTATAGTGTTGAGCGGTTGTAGCAAATTCGATGTCCAGAGAAGATGATACGTTGGATGATCACAGTTGGAATGAATCGAACGGCACGAGGGAAACAGGCGTGAGCGATCGTTGGATGTGTGATACATCAAAACTGACGGCTTAGATTGGAGTTAGGTACTATGATGTTTGACAGGAGCTTCAGAGTTTGATGCACGATGATGAAGCGACCGTTGGATGATGAGATGGATCCAATCTGACGGCTCTCATGGAAATGGGTATGGATAATGGAAATGGGTTTGGGTAAGGGTTTTGGGCCTTGGGTATGTCAAGCCCATATCTTCTTTAAGGACAATTCTTCCTCTTCAAGCCCACTTCTAGTTGATCCGTCTCTTGCAAACATCATTCTTCGCTACCTTTCTGCGGGAGTCTTTGCCGTTCCTTTGCTCTTTTCGCTCCGTGAGTTAACCAGGCTTTATTTAGTACCTAAAAATGCAAAATTAATTAAGAAAAATATTTATTCTTGAAAACAACGAAAACACAGAATATGGGATAAAATGGAGCGTTAGTGCACAAAAGATGAGTTAAATGCCAATAAAAAGGTGCAAATATATACAATATTTGGCACTCATCAAATACCCCCAAACCTGAATTTTACTTGTCCTCAAGTAAAACAAAACTAAGGAAATCCCACCTATACCACTGTCGCTGGTTTCTCGAATGCATTTAGCATATGCACTAAGCCTTTTAAACCACTAAGTGTCCCTAGTGGACGAGTTGAAGTCTCGTGAAGGTTTGCTTAGAACGTACCTACAAAGTTCTAGGACAAAATATAAACTCAGATTCCATGAAATGTGACATGTGCAAGACAGTTTAAGCTCACAGCAAAATGGATATGTCAATCTAGCTTTCAAAGGCACAATCCTAGCACTGGTAACAACTAAAGACATGTGATAAGAGTGTAAAGTGTATCTACACATGTTAAGAATTATCAGAAGTTATGACTGCCAATCGCTAAGAGATAGTTTTTAGGCTAAGAACTGAATTCAAAGCCAAGCTAGTTGTCCGACTTTACGAGAATTTTGAATGTTCACCTAATGAGTTGGTGATATTTCAGTTTACCCGCGTTGTACATCGATGGCTGCACCCTCCTTGCTTATTACAATAAATAACAAAAGATGACTCTTATTTACATAGACTACTCTCTTTTATTTTTGTACAAGAGAGAACTATTGTCTTTAACATGAAAAAACTTGGAAATAAATACTTGATATTTTTGTATTTTTCTGAAATTTTTCTGATTTTTTTTTTTTTTTGATTTTTTTTTTTTGAACTTGAGATATTTACAACATGGTAACACTTTTGATATATGAACAAAAAGAAAAATTAGTTACATGACTCTTAGCAAGAGGCCTCTTCGAAGCACCCGGTCAAATTCAATGGTTGCTTTTCTTAACGTATCCTCCAACTTCTATCCCAGTCAACCAAAGAACAAGCTAGTAAAGTCTCATTCAGTATTCTAGATGATTGACAGTCTACTTAACCGATAAAACACCTACCCGAGGCTAAACATGTATTGGTAGATCGTGCGTGTGCAAGTTTCTTATCAACATGTGAATTGTGCTAGAATAGGAGTGCCTCATCATCTAGATTAAGAATCCTACGTTTACATACATGCACATGAATCAACATTTCAAGGTAAATGAGCTCGATTTTTTAAGATTTTTTCATTTTTTAATTTTTTTTTTTTTTTTTTTCAATTTTTCAATTTTTTCAAAAAGAAGGAGTTCTGTTTTTGGTTATAGCATATTATCGTGGTGTCTACTATATACCCCCAAACCTAAACTAAGCATTGTCCTCAATGTTTCAAAAGATAAACAAAATTAAAACAACATACCATGAGAACGATGCTAAGTAGAGAAAAAGGAAAGAGATTACCAGATATTGGCGAAAGCAAGTTTTGAACTCCATTATTCAATGGCTAGGATCCAATAGTAACTTAAGTGAAAGCACATTGGATTAGCACAATAAGAAGAAAACATGAGATTACACTAACATTACCTACCGGATTATATACAAGAAATTCACTATATACATACAGTCTAAAGAGGTGAGGATCAACCCAAAAGACAAAGTGTTGAAACATAGACAGTTTCAAACAACTATAACTGGACTGAAATGGGAGTGAGAGTGAAAAACCGGATGAATCACCCCCAAACCTATATTTTTCAACAGGTTTACTTTTAAGCACAAAATCTTGAATTTTTAGGGGTTCAGAATTCACAAGGTCTAACTCAGAATGGACTGTGATGGGGATGGGCAGAGAAATACATTCCAACAGTGGTTCCTTAAAGATGTTATATTTGGATGAAAAATAGTCCACGAGGACTTGGGAGGCACGCAGTTCCAATCCTAGATTAGGGACTCTAAGAATAGTTGGTTTAAAAATTTTGTGACAAACCAAATCTAAGTTGGGTGGAATAATCTCAATCTTTGATTTAGGCAAGGAAGTAGGTACTTCTAAGTTATTTTCATGGATAAGATCAATAGTACTAGTACATGCTTTTCCTAAATCAGAAACAGGTAAACCATGCTCACATTCATCGAACAAAACATCAAGACCTAGCTCGGTATCATGATTGTCCAAAGTACTCAAATCAACATCGGAAGAAACAACATATTGTGACTTAGGCAGGGAATCAGACACATCAAATTCGTTTTCATGCATAATAACATTAATGTCTACAGGAGATTCAACCTTTCCTATGTCATGCTCATCTTCACAGCACAATTGTACAAGCCTCATATCAGTGTCCAAATTATCTGAATTGCAATTAGTATGAATATTAGGAGAAACATCATTCATGGAAGTTTCTTCACTATGGTCTGGAATTTCAGAGTCACAAGACTCCGAATTTGACTCTTCAAGAAGAACTTGCTCTTCTAACATCATATCATCATCCGAGTAATATGCATACTCGTCCCTATTAACAGCTTTGGTGTTCTTAGTCAACTCATGTTCCTCTAGTTTAGGCTCATATTCAACATTGTTTGTATGAGTTGTACTGGATATACCATTTTCAAAGTTTGATTCATCATCATCATCATAAAAGGGATTTTGTAATCTAGGATAATTTTCAATCCTAAGGTCGGAGCTATCACAAGAATAAGACTCTAACTCATGGGGGTGACACATACCATGTGGGTTTGTCCCTGTTTCCCTAAAAGATTCCCATTGATGGGTTTTCTCTGCAATCTCAACTAAAAAATTCCATGCATCATCCACAGTTTTATCAAGAAATTCACCATAACACATAGACTCAACCATGGTTCGAGATTTGAAGTCTAGTCCCTCATAGAGGATGGCGACAAGTCTCCACTTCTCAAATCCATGGTGCGGACACTCAATCAACAAATCATTAAAATGTTCAAAATAGTGAAAAATGGTTTCCTCATCCAACTGAACAAAACAATTGATACTTTAAAGAATAGCAATGGTCCTATGATGTGGAAAGAATTTTCTGAAAAATAGATCTGTGAGTTGGTCCCAAGTGTTGATTGATTGTGGTCTCAAACCGTAAAACCATGTTTTGGCATTTTCCTTTAGAGAAAATGTAAACAAACGCAATTTCAGAGAGTCTTCGGACATATGATCAGGTTGCATAGTCCGGCAAATTTGTTCAAACTCTCTTACATGAGTATAAGGGTTCTCAGAATCGAACCCTCGAAATATAGGAAGTATTTGTATCATGCTTGCATTTATTTTAAAAGGGTTATTGGTTTGAGGTAAGACAATACATGATAATGGAATTTTTATCGTGGGATACATGTACTCATGGAGAGCACGAGATTGGCCCATATTGAGAAGACACAAAGCCCACTATTTGGTTTTAATGGGTTTGAATTTTTGGGAAAAATTTGATTTTTATGGGAATAAAAAGCATTTGGTTTTTAATGGGAAACATTTGGTTTTTGTGGGTTTTGGAAAAACTTTTGGTTTTTTAAAATGGGAGCAAACTTTTTGGTTTTAATTGGTTTGGGCTCACAGATTTGAAGCCAGACAGGAGTTATTACAAGCCCACAAAAGAAAGGAAAATAACAATACAAATTATTACAAGCCCACAAAAGAAAGAAATAAAAAGAAAAAAATAAAAATAAAAATTATTACAAGCCCATAAAAGAAAAAGAAAAAAGAAAAATTATTACAAGCCCAAATAGAAACACTTAATTACAAGCCCAAATAAAATTTAATGAGGCCCAGTTGGGTTAGCTCATGGGTTAGGCTTACCTATTTTTGGAGGGAAGCCCAGTTGGGCTTTTATCCCTATGTTTGTTGCACTAGCCCGGTTGGGCTTTGGATCTTCCTTAGCTTTTAACTGGCCCAGCAGCTGCAGCAGCAGCCAGCAGCAGAAGATCAGCAGCCAGCAGCAGAAGATCAGCAACAACAGCAACAGGTAGCAGCACAGCAGCAGTCTTGGCAGCAGTAGCAGCAGCACAAGCTTCTTCCTCAGCAGCACCACATGTACCTGGTGGCTCAAAGAAGCTTGTCAGAACCTTCACACAGGGAAGTTCAGTTGTGTGTAGGAAAAAGAAACAAGCAAAATTACACTAAGATGCTTACAAAGCTACATAAAACTACTACACTAAGATGCTTATCAGAAAAGTTACAGCTACTACATGGGTTTAAGCTACAGATGCTATGCAAGATATGCAAGTTACACTAAGATGCAGTTACACAGTGCTAAGTTACACAAAAAATAAAATAAAAAACAAAACAGCAAAGTAAGATAAAAAGAACAACAACCACACAACGCCAAGTCCCCGGCAGCGGCGCCAAAAACTTGGTAGGCTTTGGGATGTATATAAAATAAGAGCAAAAGACAGCCTACGTGGTTATACCGCAAGTGCACGGTGTCGGTTGTAGCTTGTGCAAATACGGTCGAATCCACAGGGACTAGGGTGTGTAAGTTGAAGTTTTTCTAGCTAATTTGTCTAAGCTAAACAGTGACAGAGAGTGAAGTGCACAGCAGTGCAAAGCAATGTATAGAGGAGCAATGTAAAGTACACAGAGAATGGATACACTAGGATTGTCAAATCCACCACTAATTCACACTATGTATACAGCTAGTTATACTACTCTTGTCCTTGTAACAGATAAGGGAGATGTGTCAATTCTACCACTTACCTAAGGTGTTTCACCAATGGATATCTCAATTGCAACTAAAGTATCAACCCGAAGCACTAACTGTCTATTTAAGCACAACTAGTCAAGGGATTCATAACAGTCTCTAAGGCATGAGCTGCAGCACTATCAACACAGTATTATCCTAACTACAATGGATGCCTGACATACACTGTGAGAGCAAAGCATTGAAGCACTAAAATTGAATCTATCCTAGAACAATATAACCATTCAAGAGTAACATAATTATCATGAATAACATAGCTGAGAATCAGGGTTTCATCTAAACCCTAGCTTATGTAATTAGAACATAAGAAAATACTGAAAACAAACTAAAATTGCATTGAACTTTGAATTGAAATTGGAACAGAACTTAAACAGAACAGTAGAGAACACTGGATAATCCAGACCTCTTGGGATGAGCACTGGCTAACCCAGGCATATCCTCTACAACACAACACACCCATCTATTTATACCCAAGATTAGGGTTTACAATTTTCCCCCAATTCCCAAATCAACAGTGAAACTAGGGTTACAAAATTTGATTAGACAGTTCTTACCCCACGTCGCTACTCTTCCTCTTCCTGCTCTCCATGCCTTTCATGTTGCTACTGTTGCTCTCTTTCTCTACCTATCAACCTAATTCTCCCATGTCAAAACCCTAACAGAGGGTAGGGTTGGTGAAACGGGTGAAATAGGAGGATGGGTTTTGTAGTGTGTTGGCTGTAGAGTGAAATAGGGTGGTTATAGAGGCTGTGGTGGATGGTGAAGGCGGCTGGGGCAGTGGCAGGGCGTGGTGGTGATGGAGATGGCAGAGTTTTCTCTGCAGACGGAGTGGAGGAGAAGAACTCGATGTTTGGGAAGAAGGGTGTGTTTGGTTTAGGGGTATAGGTGTTAGTGTTATAGTGTTGATCGGTTGTAGAAAATTCGATGTCCAGAGAAGATGATACGTTGGATGATCACAGTTGGAGTGAATCGAACGACACTAAGGAAAGAGGCGTGAGCGACCTTTGGATTGTGATACATCAAAACTGACGGCTTAGATTGGAGTTAGGTACTATCATGTTTGACAGGATCTTCAGAGTTTGATGAACGATGATGAAGCGACCGTTGGATGATGAGATGGATCCAATCTGACGGCTCTCATGAAAATGGGTATGGATAATGGAAATGGGTTTGGGTAAGGATTTTGGGCCTTGGGTATTTCAAGCCCATATCTTCTTTAAGGACAATTCTTCCTCTTCAAGCCCACTTCTAGTTGATCCGTCTCTTGCAAACATCATTCTTCGCTACCTTTCTGCGGGAGTCTTTGCCGTTCCTTTGCTCTTTTCGCTCCGTGAGTTAACCAGGCTTTATTTAGTACCTAAAAATGCAAAATTAATTAAGAAAAATATTTATTCTTGAAAACAACGAAAACACAGAATATGGGATAAAATGGAGCGTTAGTGCACAGAAGATGAGTTAAATGCCAATAAAAAGGTGCAAATATATACAATATTTGGCACTCATCAGTGCACACAATTCACAAGATACGAAAACTAATAAGAATTCTTTTTCGTCTTCAAATATTTTTTTATCTTCAAAAACTTCACAACACCACTTGAATCTCTTGTGATCTTCACACACAGAAGGGAGTCTGTTAGCAATAGATTATCACAAGATGTGTTTAGATCTAACAACAGTTCTAAAGATCCCGTGTTTGATCTAGTCTGAGTGAATCTTATATCATAAGATAAGATTCTCAATCATAAACAAATTAGGTGCAATCAAAGTTTCAACAACCATTAGTCAATCAAATCAAATCGAAAACTAATAACACTGCAATTATCTAGTTTCCAACCAGCGGTACTCGTAGAGCTTCTTGATGCCACATAAGTCTTTAAACGAACGGTCGTAAGAGATTTCACCTAATTAGGATACTTCCCTCTCCGAATAGACGGATCCACCATAAACAACAAGAAATGAAGTTTTCCAGGCTCTTAGGATAGTTTGATAGAAATGCAAACTTAGGTATTTATAGACCAAGGATGTCTGGACACCAAGGAATTTCCAAAATCGAAAATATTCTCAAGATATGCGATGAATGACAAAATTCGGTTTCCTAATTCCAATAAATGCTTGTCCAATATTTGCGAAATTTCTCAATAGAAAATATCCGATTAGTAAATGTGCATTATTAATTTTTATTCTCTAGAGCTATTTCTGGTAATTAAAGCATATAAAATCAAAAACCTTAATTACAAGGTATATGAAATTGTTGATTGGCCTACTCCAACTTATATACGTGAAGTGCATAGTTTTCATGGATTAACTTATTTTTATCGAAGATTTGTGAAGAATTTCAGCACCATAGATGTTTGTCTTACAAATTGTTTGAAGTGCGACAGTTTTGAATGGACTGAAGAAGTAGATAAAAGCTTTAATCTTTTCAAGAAAAAGTTGTGTGGTGCTCTTGTTCTTTCTATGCCAAATTTTGAGAAACATTTTTGAAATTCACCGTGATGCTTCTATATATTGTTGGTATAGGAGCTGTTTTATCTCAAGAAGGTCATCCATTTACTTACCATAGTGAGAAAATTTCAGATACCAGGAAGAAATGGTCTACTTGTGAACTAGGGTTGATAGCACTTGTTCAAGCACTGAAACAATGACATCTTTATCTTATTCACAGTGAGTTCATAGTGAAAACAGATAATCAGGCTCTCAAGTTTGTAAAGACTTCAGCTAAAATTAACAGAATGCATGATAGATGGTTATCTACTATCAATTAGTATACATTTTCTATTCGACGCAAAAATGGAAAATTAAATCAAGTAGCTGATGCATTAAGTATAAGAGCTCACCTTCTTGTTACTCTTAAACATGAGAGTCTAGCATTAATTTCTTGAAAGATATATATAGTGACGATAAATATTTACAATCACTTTGGGTAAAATGCGGTTCTTTTACGGGCAGTGTTGATGATTACCTCATTCAAGATGGTTTTCTTTTCAAATGGACTCGATTGTGTATTCCACAATGTTCTTTACGTCTTCACCTTATGCAAGAATTACATGGCAGTGATCTTGGTGGTCATTTTGGCCATG
The DNA here is from genome assembly GCF_003573695.1 of Papaver somniferum. Taxonomy (NCBI): domain Eukaryota; kingdom Viridiplantae; phylum Streptophyta; class Magnoliopsida; order Ranunculales; family Papaveraceae; genus Papaver; species Papaver somniferum. The sequence continues at coordinate 114,557,944 of NC_039368.1, read as the reverse complement.
ATAAAACTATTGCTTTGGTTGAAGACGATATTTTTTGGCCTTCCTTGAAACGATATGTTCATAAATATGTACAAAAATGTATGGTTTGTCAGCAATCAAAGGGAACTATACAAAACATAGGATTGTATACTCATCTTCCAGTTCCAGATGTTCCTTGGGTTGATATTAACATGGATTTCATACTTGGTTTACCACGTACTTCAAAAGGGAATGACTCTATTCTGGTTGCGGTGGACCGATTTTCTAAAATGGCTCGCTTCATAGCTTGTAAGAAGACCACAAATGCTTCAAATATTGCTTATCTATTTTTCAAAGAAGTGGTTCGTTTACATGGAGTTCCTAAGACAATCACTTCTGACCGAGACACTAAATTCCTGAGTTACTTTAGGAAGTCATTGTGATGGGTTTGGGAACTAAGTTGCAGTGCAACATAATTGCTCATCCCAAACTAACGGCCAAACTGAGGTTATGAATCATTTTCTAGGAAACTTGATTCGAGCCAAGATTACTGAAGGAAAAAAAAACAATGGGACAATCTCCTTCCATACATGGAATTTTCTTTTAACACTTCAATTAATAGGTCTATAGGTAGAACACCTTTTGAGATAGTGTATTCTAAAGTTCCTAATCACATATTGGACTTGGTAGTGCTTCCAAAACAGCGACAGTCAAATGTGAAGGCAAATAACATGCTTGAGAAAGCTTCACAGATTCATCAAGAAGTAAAGACAAAACATGAAGTTTCAAACAACAAGTAGAAAGAAGCGGTAAATAAACATAGAAGAATGAAGACTTTCCAAGAATGAGAATTGATGTTGATTCATCTAAGTAAAGAGCGGTTTCCTACTGGAACTTATAACAAGACAAAGATGAAAAAGTATGGACCATTCAAGGTACTTATGAACATCAGTGATAATGCTTATGTTATTGATTTTCCATCAGATTAGAATATTTTTAATATCTTCAACATGCAATAAATTTTAATGTTTCATGGAGAGAATTAAGTTCTTTTCACTAATTAACTCGTGGGTGAGTGTCTTTCAAGAAGTGGGGGACTGATGTAGTACACTTTTCCTTTTACTCTGCTTATTTTGGTTTTCTTATTTTATCAAACTCTAGTTTGAATATTTCTTGTCTTTCAAGTCTTTGCTTTCCTTGTTTAAGTAGATTTCCTTTTCTTTTACTTACTCGGTTCGCGTAAGCCTATATAAAGGCTACATCTTCTTGTTTAGAGGATACATCTTATTATTATCAATTAAAAACTTATTGTCTTGATTATTCAATCAGATTTTCAACAAGTTTCTTACAAAACTTAAACTCTCTTCGTATCTCCAACAACTTGTTTGCTTGCAACCCTATCGTTCTACATTAGATATGGTTTTGGGTGGGAGATGACCATGTGGCTATGGTTTTGGGTGTCGAAGGTCGAAACGCCTTCGGTAAATGCTTTCCACAAGAAAAGCTGAGTTTTTAATGGACATGATAGTGTCCATAGGAACTTAGATGGTGATAGAGGATTTCGATGCAGTTGATCAGAGGTTGTAATCACGCGAACGTATCCAGATGTTGTGGTGTATTGCCCGAACAATACTTGATTACCTCCTTCTGTTTCTTCTTGATCCATAACTGGATTACCTCCTTCTGTTTCTTCTTGATCCATAACTGGATTACCTCCTTCTGTTTCTTCTTGATCCATAACTGGATTACCTCCTTCTGTTTCTTCTTGATCCATAACTGGATTACCTCCTTCTGTTTCTTCTTAATCCATAGCCTCTTGCCAACGTGTGCTGGTGATGGCAAAAATTGTTGTGAAGTAATTTTTTGGATCCTTTGTCGCGCCTATGCGAGGAGGGTCGAACATCCGAAACGAACCCCAGGTTGCAGTTAAGCTACAACCAGACTAAAACTACTATTACACTTTAAATATGAAAACACACAAGGATTGTACTACTTCCTGTTACAGAAAATGAATTGAAGACGAAACACTAACCCAAAGAATGTGCTTTATAAGAGAGCACTTGCAACTAAAACAAGAAAGATGTGCTTTATAGTATAGCACTAACAGAATTAAGTGATACAAAGACTAACTAAACGAAGTATTACACTTTCACTAAATTACAGGTAGAACTATGGCTAAGTTAAAGTACAACTATAAAATAGTAGTAAACTAGTGCAAAGTGAAGAACCAAAAGTTCAATAAAAAGGTGGAAGATCCACCGGCCCAAGGGAACTACTTGAGACTTAAAGTTAAAGGTGCTAGACTGTGGTTGAAAAGAAAATTCTTCAATGTGATCCTTAATCTTGATCATGTTCTGAATTAGATAGTGGTACAAGTTGTTGGTGCTGCTGTTCAGAAAGGATTGTAATCTTGAGAGGTTGCTTTGCTATAATAAAAAACTCTTACCGTTGCTGATCAGAAACCAGAAGATTGTTGGAGAGGTTTGTTGAATGCTATCGGATCTTGTAGTCTTGAATCATGGGAATTGCCATTCACAATGTCAGTCTGCTCAGAATAATGATGAATATATGTATGTTGAAAGTTAACTCCAAACTCTTCAGATATTTAGGACAGTTCATGAATGCTTAAAAGGCTCCCAAAGCTTAATTAACCTAGCTTCTTGCCTCAAAACCTAGATCATTCAAGACCTAACACATAACGAATTAACTAGAAGAGAAAACACAACTCTTTACACTGAGAAAACTCCCAACAAACTTCCATTGAGTCAAGGCATCTAACAACACAAAAGGTGTTACTAATAAGACCACCCAGAAGAAATAAATGAAACTCGTTATGGGATGAATTTCAAATTTAGTCCATGTTGCAATGAGCAAAAATTTGGCAATTCACCTACAATTTTCAACTCTATAATCAATGTATTTGTCTTAAAATGGATATGAAAAACGTCTCCAGCAGCTGCTTTTTTATACCGTTTTTGCGCTACTATTAGTGTCATAAGCGTTTCGTCCTTTTTACGCCAAAGAATATGTCATGTAATTATCAGCTATGAGTTTAGTTCCTTCGCAGAAAAGTTATGGCAGCGGCTTGCAAAAATACACACAAATTGGAAATCATTTTGTCCCAATACTATACTAATATATTGAATGAAATTACCCCAAAACCAATCTTGTTTCTTAATTCTTCTACACTACAGTGGAGATTCAGTTCAGGCATATAATCAAATACTTAAAATGCAAAATAGTGCGCAAAACAAACACTAACAAAATAAACGATAATTGTTCAACAATAGTCACATTTGACAATTCATACAGGAAGAAATCTTTCATACGCACATTAGAAATTACATGAAAACACATATGAATCAAAAGAAGTACGCACTTACTCAACCATCAAACAATGACTCGTCGATATCAATCTTAATCTTCTCATTATCTTCATACTTATCTTTCTTAGGTGGAGAAGTAGAAGGTGCTACTGGTACCCTAGGTGGTCCTCTTCCCTTGTTCTTGTTCCTTGGCCTTGCCTGTATCACCAAACCCATTACAACAACCATCACAATTTACTCATCAAAACAATCAAACAAGAAAATGTTGTACAGAAAAAATGTATTTCCATAGTTTCATAAAACTTACATTTCCAAAGGAATGGTTGAATCGTTTTCCTTTTGCAGTCTTTCTATCACCTCTACCACAGTAGACTGTCACATTACAAAGAGAAAACATTAGGGCAAAAGAATGTATCGTATTGATAGACAAATGGTGAGTTAGTTATGAATTATTTACTTACCTGATGGAACTGAAATTGGAGACGAGAATGAAACGGAAACTGGGGCAGTAGAAGAAATGGAGAGACCCAGGACTTCAGTTCGAGAGAAGGAAAGTTGTCGTGGAAATGCAATTGGTAGCGTACCCATTATCATAAGTGAGGCCATGACCATCAATGAAGAAGAAGAAGTGGAAACGCAAAGAGAGATGAAACCAGTGAGGGATAGAGATAAGGCTAGAAGGCTAGAATCGTATGTTTTGGCCGATTTATGTGCTGGAAACCGTATCCAACTAGCTTGATATCGTACTTCACTGTGCATAATAATAAAAGAACCATTTTTTGGGACCATGGTTTTTTCGGGGGAAGTAATTCTAGGTCACCCCTTATCTAGATATTTATTTAATACCTAATCTAGTCTCCTAATTAATTTAGATTATGATTAGTAAAATAATTTAGTTAAAAACAATTAGTGAGATTAAATTAAAAGATGGGTTTATTATTAGTTGAGTAAATTTTTATGAGTAGAATTTTTGTGAGATTAGAGTTAGAGAAGATGAAGGAGAAAAACAAGGAATTTTTTTTTTTTTCCAATTCACCCCATTTGAGTATTCAAGTGATGAATCTGATTCTTCATCTCCATCCTCTCATACTATGTACGTTTAATTGTTAAAAATTCCCCAAAAATGTAAGATTTGGAACTGGATTTTGAACAGTTCGGTTAGTTTATATGAAGAACAAGTAACCGAACTCATCTGAAGGTGTAGTTCGGTTTTCTTGTGAGGATGAACAAGTAACCGAACTCATCTGAAGGTGCTGTTCGGTTTCCTTGTGAGATGAACAAGTAACCGAACTAGTTTGAAGATGTAGTTCGGTTACTTGATCCAAACACGCAGGTTACCGAACTCCATATCAATGGAAGTTCTGGCATGCAACGTTATATTCGGTTGGTTCGCAACTAATCGAATTTTACGTACAAATTAATTTGATATAAGTGTATAAGGTTCGGTTGGATCGCAAACTGCATGCTTCTGCGATCCAACCAAACTCAAAATTGCTTTCTATTTTTTTTAACCCTACAGTTCGGTTACATGGAAATTTTACAATTTCTTTGCGAAACAACCGAACTCTATAGAAAATTCTTTCTATGTTTTTAACCCTACAGTTCGGTTACATGGAGGTTTTAAAATGTTTGCGATCGAACCGAACTCATAGGTCAGAGTTCGGTTTTAAGACTAATAAAACCAATGGGAAAAGTGGTAAGGTTCTTTTACATCCTCAAAATTGCTTTCTATTTTTTTTAACCCTACAGTTCGGTTACATGAAAATTTTACAATTTCTTTGCGAAACAACCGAACTCTACAGTTCGGTAACTAAGTTCTGACTCACATAGAACCGAACCGTTCTTCGTGTTCTCCAGTTCAGTGAGTTCGGTTAGGAACCTAGGGAAAACAGAAAACACGTTGTAACCGAACTCAACACTGTAACTACCATTTCAAGCCTATTTTGATGATTTCTTTTCAATTGAATCGATGAAAAACAAATTAAAATGAATGGGTTTGTCGAGAAATGAAGAAGAAGAATCACGGTTTTTAGATTAGGGGTTTGTCGAGAAATGAAGAAGAAGAATCACGATTTCTATTCAGTTTTTTTTTAGATTAGGGTTAATGTTAGGGTTAGTATTAATTAGGTTAAGGTAAAATTAGTAAACTTGATAAGTAGGATTATTGTTAGGACATCCCTTATCATTGTATGGTGGGTGGCATAATAAGACCATGGTCCCCCCCAAAAAACCATGGTCCCCAAAAAATGGTTCTAATAAAATTGCAGTTACTCATTTAAGCCCAAGCCCTGGTGTTTGTAAACCTTCATTTGTAAGTTTTTTTATTTTTAAAAATAACCAAGATATATTACTGACAGAGAAAACTAATCTGCAGGTCCAGACTCGTTATGGACTAGTTCTATTTGAGTTGTTCGTCTGATGACTAAATCTGTGTGATTAGTGTCTTCTGATAAAGATAAACTATTAGACTTCATTTGTAAGTTTAGTTTGAAAGTTTGTAATTTATTTGTATGCATTCTTTTAAGGAGTTAAATTGATATGTTCATCCGATTGGTTAGAAATTAACGGAATGTCCCATAATCACACGTGCTAAGAATTTCGTTTCTTATTATATAACTCCTTGAGCCGAGGTTTCACCCTCGTTAGAGTGTACATACTAAATCTTTTTGTTCAAGGAACAGGAGAAGGTCTCCCAATTTCATTTTTTTATATAAAAGAGTGTATAAAACAGTCAAGAATATCAAAGTTGAAATACATGAAAAAAATACAATAAAACTAAAGTACTAAGCACATGTAATTTTGTGAGGAGATCGACAATATTTGAGGGATGGTGTGAATTTTCCGATTCCACCATTTGAATTTTTCTTGTTCAAGAATAATTTCTTCTTCTTCAAGGTTAAGTGATCCTATAACAAATGAGTAATTTGCACAGTGCTTCGGTACTGCACTCAAACCCAGTAGCCATGGATCTCCATAAGAATTTGGATCTACGTCAAACCGGTGTAGATTGCCATCGAAAATATAATTAAAGTGATTGTAGCAATCGATAGAAACGTCGTGAAGGATATATGAAATTGTGATTAAAATATAAACAAACAAACCTAACATACTCTGATAATCACCCAAAATAGGGATTATAATTTATTTAATATATAATAATTACATATTAATTAATAGGATATTAATAACTTCAACTAGATCTACTCGGTAGATCCGAAAATTAGATCCACAATCAAGCAAATCTAGTCGAAGAAGATGAAGAGATTGAAAGAAGAAAGTTTCTGGATATTATTATTTTTTTTAAGGAAAAAACGGTGGGTAGAGAGGAGAGAGAAGTGTCTATACCAAATCGAAATTCTAGTTTTATACCTACTTTATAACGTTTTTAAGGAGAATTAGAGATAATTCCGTGACATCTATTTCTTTAAAAACTTCGATTTCTTTTCCTTAAAAATACTTCCGGTCAGTGGTTTAATTATATCAGGATGGTTGGTTGATTATAATATGGTTTTTTATTTAATGATAAACGATAACAACATCAATGTATAATTTATTTATTTTTGTTGTTTTTGTTATTTAAAGCATGAATATCATCAATTAATTAATAAATGATTACACATGGTTATGTCATATCCCTAGAGTCCTTTAAAACAATTTAGTTAAAAAAGGACGGAAGCTTATCGTCCCAAATTATGGTTGAGAGATTTCCAGTTATACTGCCATCTGCTGTATGGGTTGCTAGATAATCGGTTGCCTGGTTTTCTTCCATGTAGATGTGACTGATAATGCATCACAAAACTTGACAAATTTTCTACTTAATATTCATAATCGTTGCAGCTGTATACATGTTTATGGGTGAAAACCATTTCTATGGTTTTTGGTAAATTTGGGTGTATGGAGGAGAAACGAATCTAAACCCTAAACAAATGCACTACATTCGAGTGCTTTTGATTCGAGAGATCAATCTACACAATTCTGGCAAACCAAGAAATGGACATTCCAGACTTGCTTCGGTCACAAAGTGAAGGAGATGGGGTTGATCTTAGGGAGGGAAGCGAAAAAGGTGTTGAGATTGTAAAGGTGTTGGTTATTTATGACTTGTATCAGAATATTGAACTGGCTTGCACAATGTAAGCTATCAATTCTGGGTGTTTTCTGGATACTGATGACAACACTTGGTTTTTCTGTCTGTCGTTGGAAATAGGTGAATGACCTATTTATACAATTCATTGAGCGCAACACTCATCTCGTAGGAAGTGGAGAAGATGAAGTGATGGAGTAGTGAGGTCGTGTAGGAGTGGTGATTATCACACGATCACATTCTTGCCCACTTCCTCATCACTGTTAACCGTCCACCTTTTCCTGACACGTTCTTGTAATGGCGCGTTGCATGTTGCACGCTGTAAACCGCCAGACCAATACCCTAGTAAGTATCCCCAGTTTGTGACATGTTTGATGTCTCGAATGAATGGATCGTGGGACCCACATGAAGTAGCATGTGGTGCTGTCTTAAATAACTAAGTTATTTAAGAAGTCGATATTCATGAAATATCTTGTATGTTCGATGCATAGCATCACGTCCAACCATCTTCAAGTGATCGTTTGGAGGCTGCATGGGCGACCCATGCTCTGGCCGATCACTTCCTGTGGAAGAGCGGCGGACGGTGATCATTGAGGTGCCTCATTGGTCGTCTAGATTTTAACCCAGGCTGTCCGACCAATCCAGCGAAGTTGGAAGAACGAGATGATTTGCGACTCTCATCTGCGACCGTTGATGGAATTTTAGGTTTTTTAAGAGGTGCTCAAGCATTACTCTTTTGCTCGATCGAATTCGATCATGGACACCATTTTTGGTGGGACCGACCAGGCATGCGTGTAGACGTCCTGATGGTGTACATGTCCATGATATCTCGTCACACGAAGGTGCGTTCTAGGCCACTCAATTTGATCGGCAAAGGTGAGTGGCTGAGATCGGTTTGCGGCAAAACTCCATTGCCGCAAAGGATTTGGAAGCCGCACGGCATGCGACTTTTGGGCGTGCGTTTCAAGGCGCTCGGCCATGGTTGGCCTAGGCCGATCGGTCACACGTATAAGTGGGACCATGGTGATCACGTATATACTCTCTGGATCCCCTTAATCTATATCTACACCCTCCATCCAAGCTGGTAAAGATGGATGGTCGTGATTGAACTACGATAGTTATGCAGTGTCGCAAACCCTAATTAAGGTTTTGGAATTGTTCACGAGCACGCAACTTGGAAAATACGTACTCCTTTGGGGAGGTCGATAGTGTGGGCCCACATTGGGCCGACAATGAACTCGTGCGTACCTTCCTGGTGGTCTAGATGCGATCTAAGCCATCCAATTATGCCGGCAAAGTTAGATGGTCGTGATCGCTTTTAAGACTCTTGGAACTTTTCTGCGACCCTTAGAAGCATCGCGGCTGCCGTGTTTGGAGCAAACGTTTGATTGCTCCACGGCCTTGCCGTGAGAAACCGATCGGGTAGATGGGAAGTGGGCCCGTTAACGTACACGCTAGTACTTCCCTGATCATTTGTGGGATGATCTAAGCCTTCTAACCAGGCTGGTGACGTTGGACGGTCGTGATGGTTTTGAAATTGTTTTGGACAGTCTAAACTCGTTCGAGTTTTACATAACAGCGTCGGTCGCTCAACTTTGAGCCGGCGTATTGGTGGCGCTGGATAGTTTGATGATTGTTCGACCGTCTAGGGAAAAAGCCCGTCGGTTCTTATCACAACGATTGCCTACTCCTACTAGGGTTTGGCTAGGCTAATTAAATTATGCGGCCAACTTGCATGGCCGTGATCGTTTCTGAGACTGATACGGACAGTCCATATTTCCCTTAGGAAATTAAACATGCTCGATCGGTCTAATTAAAGCGCGATACGAGATTCTCCTTGCTATAGAATGATGTAGCATGTACGGGTATTTTGTGCACACCTCAATATTGGCACTTGGAGATTCGTGTTACTCTGCTAAGAATAGATACTCAGTCGTCATGCCATGACAACGATGAGAGTTCTGCTGGGAACGACACATGAAATACTAGGAGGGTTTGCATTAATTAATAATGCTGAAAATTCACAGAATACTTGGGATTGTTGTTTCATGCACCATTCTGGGTGAATTTTGTGTATTTATTGAATTGCTTCGAATAAATAGAGCGGAGAGGATTTTTGCACTCATTGCTTATCAAATGGCTTTACCCTTTACAGGATGTCAGCACATTAATTTTGGTTTTACAATTTTAGCCCTGAACTAAAATCCACCATCAACATCCACCATCAACAATACCATAGCGGTTCAATATCCTTTTGTAACAACTAGAGCAGGTTTTTAAAATCTGATTCAAATTGTATCTTTGATCAACTTCTATCTATCACCGCTCTTACTTCTATCAGCATGGCCCATGTTTACTCTACAATCCCTGTGGTGATGCCAATATTTTTACTACTGCAGTTATTGCTAACGGATCACTGCATATGAAACCCGCACCGTCAATTCCAAGGTGTCCCTGGCCGCCACATCCGTGCTGATTTGATCCAGTCCATGTTAGGATGAACCCAACCTACCTTAACGATATATAGTTATTGTTGATATATGGTGTTGGATGGATTTTCATATGGTGGCATACCACATAGATCAGGAGGTAAGATCTCCTTTGTCCAAGTAAATTCTTGTTGGAGCTTGAGCGCATAATTTGATAGTTTTTGTGGTTTATTTTCTAATTTCTAGTTATACATGGGGACCATAAAGAAAACAGAGCAAAGTGGTGATAAAAATATTAGCTTTTGATTGTAACAAAGTTGGGATGGTGGTTTGGATATTTAGGTAATGGTAGAAATATGTGTGGAATTTGGTTAGGATGATAAGTGATAGCGTAAGCTCAGGTTGGATAGACGTCTTTCTAGTATTTTGTGAGATTTTTTGGGAGAGTCTCACGCTGTATAGACGTCTTTCTAGTATTATTCAAGTCCTAAAAGAGTCTTGGTCAATAGAAGTAGCACCAATGTGGTAGACACAAGCTTTGGGTCAGATGTTAAGTTTGCTGCTTTGTATAGAAGGTTAGAAGCTTTGGAATTGAATCAGTCTAAACATAGGTCTCTTGTTGAACCTGATGATAGGAATAGAGTCTCTCAAGTCTCTAGTTGTGGAGTAAATAACTCGTTTTGGGAAGGTCAGGTTAGTGAAGAACAAGCCCATGCTGTCTATAACAACGCTAGGTTTGAAAATCGCCAGAAGTTTGACCCATACTCAGATACCTACAACCCTGGTTGGAGAAACCATCCTAATTTCTCTTGGTCTAAGGGCCAGAGTCAAGGCCAGTCTAGCAATTCTCAGCCTCCCCCAGGTTTTGGTTTTAAGAACTCTTCAGGTCAAACCCAGTTTCAGAACACTTCCGAGAAAAATATCTCTACCTTAGAGGAAGCTATCACTATGTTAGTAAGTAACCATGACATGCTATCAAAGAACCACATGAGCTTTCAACTTGAAACTAGGCAGGAATTGAAGAATACTTCCCAGAGTCTTGCCAAGTTAGAACTTCAAGTAGGACAAATAGCTAAGTTTATAAGTGAGAGAGAAGATGGAAGGTTCCCTAGTCATACTGATCCTAACCCTAGAGGAGAGAAATCGTACAATCATGTGAATGCTGTCACAACCCTTAGGAGTGGAAAGAAAGTTGATAATAAGGTCGACATACCTGAAAGTGAACATGCTGTAGTTCACCCTTATGAGCCAGAAAATGAGGAGACTGATAGAGTCTCTAAAGAGACCAATGAGGGTCCTGTTGAGCCTCATTTTGTTCCCAGAGCCCCATTCCCACAGCTGCTAGTTCCGACTAAGAGGGAGTCCAACTTTAATGATATATTTAAAGTTTTTAAGCAGGTTAATATCAACCTTCCATTATTAGATGCAATTAGGCAGATTCCCTCTTATGCCAAGTTCCTTAAGGACTTGTGTGCGCGAAAGCGTAAGCTCAGTGTCCAGAAGAAAGCCTTCATAGCTAGTCATGTGAGTTCTATTATTCAGAATACCACTACTCCTAAGTATAAAGACCCAGGGTCCCCTACCATTGCTTGTACAATAGGTAAATACCGTGTTGAGAAAGCGTTGCTTGACTTAGGAGCCAGTGTGAACTTACTTCCGTACCATGTGTACCTTAAGCTAGGACTTGGTGAGATGAAACCTATGGTATGCTTTGAAAGGGGACAGAAAATAAGAGCAAGAGGAAGCCTACATGTTATAACCGCAAGTGCACGGTGTCGGTTGTAGCTTGTGCAAATACGGGTCGAATCCACAGGGACTAGGGTGTGTAAGTTGAAGTTTCCTAAACTAGTTAATCTAAATGCAATGAGTGACAATGACACAATGAAGCAAAAAGAGCAAAACAGGGCCTACACAAGGTGAGTTAAAGGTGACAGTGGCATATACAATGGTATTTAGGCAGTGGTAGTTGCAAAATAAACAAAACAGATGCAAACCAAGGCTACAAACCAAGGCTGCAAAATAAACAAAACAGATGCAAAGCAATATGGAAAAACAGTTAAGAACCAAGGCTGTAAGCCAAGGGCAGGGAGGAGTTTTCTCAGTGATATGCCCCTAGTATTGACTGTCTTTTGACAGCACAGTCAATCACAGGCATACCAGAGCACTGATTACTTCCCATTGCTCAAGCAAAACAGGCATCAAGATAACTATCCTAGCAATACATCATTCAACAATGCACTAGAATGAGACTATCCTAAGAAAAAATCATAAGAACATAACATAACATAAACATGAACAGGAGCTTGATATAAATTGTAACAATCACACACTCAAATTCAATACATGTTGGAGTTCAGAACAGCTAAAATTAACAATGCATTTGAATTGAGAATCATGGAATTGAAAAGATTGATAACTCTCAAAGCTACAGTTCATGGAAATAACAAAACTAAACTATTCTACTGATGCTCTGGCTAATCCAGGCATAACTCTAACACATACCCACAACATCTATTTATACTCAATTACACTTTACAAGCAAAACCCCCAAAACAGTAAATTAGGGTTTCTGAAAATTGAAATTCAGTTTACCTAATCCTTGATAATGGCTTCTGTACGTCGACCCATTCTTCTTCTGACTCTCCTGCTCCTCTCCATGCCTTCCAATTGCGTATCTAACTCGACCTAATTCATTGATTTTCTCATCTAGGGTTTCAGAGAAAAAAGAGGGGAAATCGATGAATTAGGTTGGTAGAGTGGTAGGGAAATGATGGGAAAGGAGATGGGTTGTTGTAGAGTGGTGATGGTGGCTATGGCAGGTGGAGAAGTTGGTTGTGGCAGTGGCAGGGCGTGGTGGTGATGGAGTTGCAGACGGAGGTGAGGTGAAAGAGAAGAAGAAGTCGATGGGAAATTTGGGTAAAGTGTGTTTGGTTCGGGTATAGGGAATTTGGTGTTTGGGTGTTGATCGGGTACAACGAGTTTGATGATTTGAGAAGCTCAGCCGTTGGATGTGGAATTGATGGATCAATCTGACGGCGAGATAGAAGGGAGCTTGTAGCGACCGTTGGATGAATAATACATCAAAATTAACGACGCAGATTAGAGTTAGGTGTTGTAGTGTGAAGCAGGATCTTCAGATTTTGATGAGCGACGATGAGGCGACCATAGGATGCTGAGATGATCCAATCTGACGGCTACAGGAGAAGTGGGCTATGGATATTGGAAATGGGTTTGGGTGAGGGTTTTGGGCCTTGGGTATGCCAAGCCCATATCTTCTTTAAGGACAATTCTTCCTCTTCAAGCCCAGTTTTAGCCTTTTGGTCTTGCGCACAACATTCTTCGCGGCTTCCTTGTGTAATTCCTCCCGACTTTTCACTACTTTTCTGCTCTTTTCGCTCTGCAATTCATCCAAGCTTTATTTGGTACCTAAAAATACAAAATTAATTAATAAAAATATTTATTCTTGAAAACAATGAAAATACAGAATATGGGATAAAATGTAGAATTAATGCACAAAAGATGAGTTAAATGCCAAGAAAAATATATAGAAATATGCACTTTTTAGCACTCACCAAATACCCCCAAACCTGAATTTTACTTGTCCTCAAGTAAAACAAAACTAAGGAAATCCTACCTATACCACTGTCGCTGGTCTCTCGAATGCATTCAGCATATGCACTAAGCCTTTTAAACCACTAAGTGTCCCTAGTGGACGAGTGAAGTCTCGTGAAGGTTTGCTTAGAACGTACCTACAAAGTTCTAGGTCAAAATATAAGCTCAGATTCCATCAAATGTGACATGTGCAAGTCAGTTTAAGCTCACAGCAAAATGGAGATGTCAATCTAGCTATCAAAGGAACAATCCTAGCACTGATAACAAATAAAGACATGTGATAAGAGTGTAAAGTGTATCTACACATGTGTAAAGAAAGATCTGAAGTTATGACTACTAATCACCAAGAGATAGTTTTTAGGCTAAGAACCGAATTCTAAGCCAAGCTAGCTGTCCGGCTTTACGAGAATTGTGAATGTTCACCCAATGAGTTGGTGATATTTCAGTTCACCCGCGTTATACATCGATGGCTGCACCCTCCTTGCTTATTACAAGACTATTTACAAAAAAAAGACGACTCTTTACATGACTCTTATTTACATTGATTACTCTCTTTTATTTTTGGAACAAGAGAGAACTATTGTCTTTAACATGACAAAACATGGAATAAAAAAAATACTTGATTGATTGATTGATTTTTTTTTTTTTTTTTTTTGAAAAAATAACTTTGATCTTTACAACATAGTGACACTTTTGATACATGAACAAAAAAGAAAAACATAATTACATGACTCTAAGCAAGAGGTGGCCCTTATCGAATGCATCCGGTCAAATTCTATGGTTGCTTTTCTTAACGTATCCTCCAACTTCTATCCCAGCCAACCAAAGAACAAGCTAGTAAAGTCTCATTCAGTATTCTAAAGTGATTGGCAATCTAACTTCCTATCAAACACCTTGAAGATCGAGGTTATACATGTATTGGTAGATCGTGCGTGTGCAAGTTTCTTATCACATGTGAATTGTGCTAGAATCAGGGTGCCTAAATATCTAGACTAAGAATCCTTATGTTTACATACATGCACAAGAGTCAACATTTCAAGGTAAATGAGCTCCATTTTTATGATTTTTTTATTTTTTTATTTTTTTGGAATTTTTAATTTTTTCAAAAAGAGGGAGTTCTGTTTTCAATTATAACATGTGATCGTGGTATCTACTCTATACCCCCAAACCTAAACTAAACATTGTCCTCAATGTTTCAAAATATGAATAAAATTATAATACAACATACGAATAGGACCATGCTGAGCAGGGAAAAAGGAAAGAGAATACCCGATTTCGGCGAAAGCAAGATTAGAACTCCGTTATTCAAGGCAAGAATCCAACATATGTCAGCCGAGATCATATTGGATTAGCAAAATATATACAAAAGGAACAAAAGGTTTTTCTTTTTTTTTTTTAAAAAAAAAAATTTATCTACTGGACTCTATACAAGAAAATTTGGTTTTTAATGGGATTGGACTTTTTGGGAAAAATTTGGTTTTTATCGGGAGACATTTGGTTTTTATGGGAGAAAAACATTTGGTTTTTAATGGGATAAGGAGACCAAGCCCACTGTTGGGTTTTGCGAAGCCCAGCTACGTTTTTGAAAAAACAGGCCCACTGCTGGTGAGTAAGGCTCACTGTTGGTTTTTGGAATTTTGAAATTTTGGCCCACTCGAACTTTGGTTCAGGCCCACAGTTCAGAAACAAGCCCAGGTAACAATTTGAAATTTGGGCTCTTAAATAGCCAAAGGTCGAGGCCCAACTGGGCTTTGAAAACGTTTTCTGTTTTTGGGTCAAGCCCACAGTGTAAATGTTTAGTTTTCAAATGGATGTTAAGCCCACAGTCCCAGAAATTTAGTTGGGCTTTGGCTAGCTACTAACTAAAATATGAGGCCAACTGGGCTTTCAAAAGTTCAGTTTTCTTTAATTAAAACAACAGGCCCAAATCAATCTAAAACCACAAGCCCACAAGAAATTAAACAAACAAGCCCACAAGAAATTAATTACAAACCCAAAAGAAAATATAAGCCCAAATGTTGGGTTTAATATTACAAGCCCACAAGAAAAATGGAAGCCCACAGTTTGGGTTCTCTTAATGGGTTTAGGCTTACTTGCTTAAGCACAGCCCAGCTGCTCAGTTTGGTTGCAAAAGCCCAGTTGGGCTTTGGATCATCCTAAGCTTTTGTCTTTGTTGAGGCCCAGTTGAGCTTGGCTTATGAATGGCAGCAGCACCACTTCAGGCCTAGCAGCAGGAGCAGATCAGCAGCAGCAGCAACAACACAACAGCAGGCTTTGCAGGTTCACAGGGCCACAGCAGAGCAACAGGTGCAGAAGGCAGCAGCAGTTAGCAGCAACAGGCAGCAACATGGGCCACAGCAGCTCAGCAGCAGTCTTGGCCTGGCACAAGCAGGAGCACCACAGCAGTACAAGTACAACAACTCAGCAGGAGAGCAGGAGTACAGCAAGCACAGGAGCAGCAGCAACAGCAGCTCCACAGCAAAAGCAGCAGGATAGGCAGGTACCTGCTGGCTCAAAGCAGAAAGTGAGTAAAGATGCAAGCTATGATACAGGAATGTAAGTGAACAATATGCAAATGAGTATGCAATGCAGGGAAAGATGCAAATGCAATGAACTATGATGCAAGTGAATGCAACAAAACAGCAAAGAACAAATCAACACACAGCGCCAAGTCCCCGGAAGCGGCGCCAAAAACTTGGTAGGCTTTGAAAGGGGACATAAAATAAGAGCAAGAGGAAGCCTACATGTTATAACCGCAAGTGCACGGTTTAGGTGTTTTAACAACCTAAAGGATGTTCTTTGATTAAGACTATCCTAAACATTTCAGCACAACAAGCACAATATCTAGCTTGGATTGAATTAGCAGAAGCATCATGATTTCATCTCCCCCTTAGCAATTAAACTAGAACATGATGAATTGAACAACTGAAATTTAAAATGAACTGATATTGAAAACAAAATTAACAGCTGAGGTCCTGGCTATTCCAGGCCTCTTGGTGGTGCTCTGGCTAGTCCAGGCATAACTCTAACACATATCCACAACATCTATTTATACTCAATTACACTTTACAAGCAAAACCCCCAAAACCCCCAAAACAGTAAATTAGGGTTTCTGAAAATTGAAATTCAGTTTACCTAATCCTTGATAATGGCTTCTGTACGTCGACCCATTCTTCTTCTGACTCTCCTGCTCCTCTCCATGCCTTCCAATTGCGTATCTAACTCGACCTAATTCATTGATTTTCTCATCTAGGGTTTCAGAGAAAAAAGAGGGGAAATCGATGAATTAGGTGGGTAGAGTGGTAGGGAAATGATGGGAAAGGAGATGGGTTGTTGTAGAGTGGTGATGGTGGCTATGGCAGGTGGAGAAGTTGGCTGTGGCAGTGGCAGGGCGTGGTGGTGATGGAGTTGCAGACGGAGGTGAGGGGAAAGAGAACAAGAAGTCGATGGGAAATTTGGGTAAAGTGTGTTTGGTTAGGGTATAGGGAATTTGGTGTTTGGGTGTTGATCGGGTACAACGAGTTTGATGATTTGAGAAGCTCAGCCGTTGGATGTGGAATTGATAGATCAATCTGACGGCGAGATAGAAGGGAGCTTGTAGCGACCGTTGGATGAATAATACATCAAAATTAACGGCGCAGATTAGAGTTAGGTGTTGTAGTGTGAAGCAGGATCTTCAGATTTTGATGAGCGACGATGAGGCGACCATAGGATGCTGAGATGATCCAATCTGACGGCTACAGGAGAAGTGGGCTATGGATATTGGAAATGGGTTTGGGTGAGGGTTTTGGGCCTTGGGTATGCCAATCCCATATCTTCTTTAAGGACAATTCTTCCTCTTCAAGCCCAGTTCTAGCCTTTTGGTCTTGCGCACAACATTCTTCGCGGCTTCCTTGTGTAATTCCTCCCGACTTTTCACTACTTTTCTGCTCTTTTCGCTCTGCAATTCATCCAAGCTTTATTTGGTACCTAAAAATACAAAATTAATTAATAAAAATATTTATTCTTGAAAACAATGAAAATACAGAATATGGGATAAAATGTAGAATTAATGCACAAAAGATGAGTTAAATGCCAAGAAAAATATATAGAAATATGCACTTTTTAGCACTCATCAACCTACCCAGATAACACTTCAGTTAGCTGATAGGTCCGTTAAAGTTCCTCGTGGTGTGATCGAGGATGTTCTCATAGAGGTTGACAAGTTTATTTATCCAGTGGATTTTATTATCCTAGATACCCAAACTGTCCCTGACCCAGAGAACCAAATACCAGTGATTTTAGGTCGCCCGTTTTTAGCCACGTCTAATGCGATCATAAACTGTCGAAATGGTATTATGAATCTATCTTTTGGTAATATGACTATTGAGTTGAATATTTTTAATGTCAATAAGCTACATTCTGAGCTAGATGACACGTGCATTGAAGAGGTCAACATGATAGGAACCTTAGTTCCAAAGTCTGTACCAAACACCGAATCGGAAGATCCATTAGAGAGTTGTATAACCCGTTTTAGCATGGATTTCGACGATGATAGCAACATTGAACAAGTAAATGCTCTGTTGGATTCTATTCCTATGTTAGATATCAATAGATGGAAATCTAGGTTTGAACCATTACTAGCTACCAAATCTACCTTGAGCCCTTATTTCAAAGAGCCTAAAGATCCTCCTAAGTTGGACCCCAATTATGCATTTGTAGGCCCATCTGAGATTTTGCCTATAACTTCCGGTTTGGATAGTGATCATGAGATTAGGCCAGTAACCGTGCTTCAACACAATAAGGAAACTCTAGGGATGACCATAGAGGATATGAAACATATAAGTCCTATAGCTAGTATACCTCAAAAGAATTTAGAGGATGAACCACCTGATTATAACTCAGAGAAAGAAATTGACCTTTTTCAGGAACCGGATGGTCTAGAAATTAGGAATATTGTGACTAGTTTATCTAGAGACACCCAAAACTCTAAGTTTGGGGGTAGTGAACTAGAAGAAGCTCTAGAGTATTTTAAATACTCTCCGGATCCGGAAATTCAAGCCATAGTTAAAGGTCTTACGGAGAATAGTGATTACCCTAAATTTGGGGGTAGAGATTGTCAATTATCCCCAGTAGAAATCCCTAACTTGGGACTCAAGCCTAGTGCATCTGAGGTATCGCTTGAGTCTATTCAGACTCCACAACCTGATCCGCCTGATACTGTTCAGGAGGAAATCCATATATTAGAAATATGTGTGGAATTTGGTTAGGATGATAAGTAATGATATATTGGCAGATTCCCTCTTATGCCAAGTTCCTTAAGGACTTGTGTACGTGAAAGCGTAAGCTCAGTGTCCAGAGGAAAGCCTTCATAACTAGTCATGTGAGTTCTATTATTCAGAATACCACTACTCCTAAGTATAAAGACCCTGGGTCCCCTACCATTTCTTGCACAATAGTTAAATACCGTGTTGAGAAAGCGTTGCTTGAATTAGGAGCCAGTGTGAACTTAATGCCATACCATGTGTACCTTAATCTAGGACTTGGTGAGATAAAACCTACCCAGATAACACTCTAGTTAGCTGATAGGTCTGTTAAAATTCCTCGTGGTGTTATCGAGGATGTTATTATTGAGGTAGACAAGTTTATATATCCGGTGGATTTTGTTATCCTAGATACCCAACCTGTCCCTGACCCAGAGAACCAAATACCAGTGATTTTACGTCGCCCATTTTTAGCTACATCCAATGCGATCATTAATTGTCGAAATGGTATAATGAATTTGTCTTTTGGTAATATGACTATTGAGTTGAACATTTTTAATATTAGTAAGCTACCCTCCGATCTATATGAATCGAGCATAGAAGAGTTAAACATGATAGGAACCTTAGTTCAGGAGTCATTACCAAACATCGTATTGAAAGATCCGTTAGAGAGTTGTCTATCCCATTTTAGCCTGGATTTCGACGATGGTAGTAACATTGAACAAGTAAATGCTCTGTTGGATTCCATTCCTGTGTTAGATATTGATATATGGAAAGATAGGTTTGAACCATTACTAGCTTCCGAGTCTACCTTAATACCTTGTTTAAAAGAGCCTCCTGAGTTGGAGCCTAATTATACATTTTTAGGCCCACCCAAGTATTTTCCTGTTATTGAAGCATCCGATTTGGATAGTGATCAGGTGAATAGGCCAGAGACCATACTTCAAGAAAATAAGGAATTTTTAGAGTGGACCATAACATCTATGAAGCAAGTAGAGGATGAACCACCTGATTATAACTTAGAGAAAGCAATTGACCTTTTTCAAGAACCCTTTGGTCTAGAAATTAAGAACATTGTGACTAGTCTATGTAGAGGAACCCAAAATTCTAAGTTTGGGGGCAGAGAACTAGGAGAATCTCTTGAGCATTTTAAGGACTGAGAAGATCCGGAAATCCAAGCAGTAATTAAAGGTTTGTCTGAGAGTAGTGAAAACCCTAAGTTTGGGGGTAGTAATGATTCTTGTGATCGTCAAGTATTCCCATTGGAAGTCCCTAACTTGGGACTCAAGCCTAGTGAGGTATTCCCTGAGTCTATTCAGACTCCATAACCCGATCCTCGTGATACTGTCCAGGAGAAAATCCATATGTTAGAGACCCGTTTTTCGGATGAATCTGTTTGCCGAGGCACTCATATGAATCCCAAGTGGGCACCTCAGATAAATTCAGTTGTCTTGCAAGAAACTTTAGATCAGGTTGTGCTCTATCTGCTCATTTTTCTGATCTTGAGCATTTGTCTCCTATTCGTGGAAGTTCTATTTGGTCTTATGGACCCACAATTGTTTCGACTATTGGTATACGACTTTGGAAGGTGACAATTATTTTAGAGGTATTTGATGTCTAGCTAATGACTATAAATTTAGCATTTACTGGGAGGCTCCCGCGTTCATGTGATACGGTAATATCCTTCCTTATTTCTTTTCCCTCCAGTGGTAACAGTTTCTTCTTGTTCATGCTTTTAATTTCATCTTTAGAACATTGAGGACAATGTTAGATTTAAGTTTGGGGGTGGGGAAGAAACACTTTTTGCCACCTTTTTGCAATAAATAAACTCCAGAACCTAGAAATTTATGCCTATTAAGGATAGCACTAACCAATCTAAGTGGATGGAAGCATTTTGGTTTTAGGAGTTGAGGAACCAATCTGACTAGATGGAAACATCTAAAGAGTCTATTCATAAAAGCACAGAGCTCAGGTGTTAGAAATAACATGATAGTTTCACCATATCTCGTTGAGTCCTTTTCACTTCTGTTTTTATTTTTTTCATTTTAAACTATGTTTCTCTAAGTGATTAGGTGGGGCTCACGATTCAAGTTGTTACCATTGCTAGGGTGAAATAGAGTGATTGAGATACCAAAAAAAATGATGAAAAGAAGAAAAAAAATATATATATTGAAAAAAAAAGAGAAAAAAAAGAAAAAAATGTTATGAAAATTTTTTTGAGACCAGACCATTAGACCAAACGGAATGAAATTCAATAAAGTCGACCACTGGTACCCTTGTATATGCTAGTTTTGTTAACCTAGAGTTAGGATTATTGACCACTGGTTCCCTTGTATATTCCAGTGTGTTGATATTAGTCAGACCGGTAACTCAGTCATTTAAGTTAGGTTCATCTTGGCAGAGGCCTTCAGACAGATATGAGAAACACCGTTCACTTAGTCAACATCAAAACCATCTGTGTTTTTCTATATCCATCTCTTAATCTATCCATGTGATTTGTTGACTCTGAATATGATGTCCATAGTGAAACTATCTTAGTAGAGCTCTGTCACTTATATGAATTTTAGTATGCTTGAGTGCAAACTCGTGTACAACAATTGGAATTTCGCGTCAGGGTACTTCCTCCAATAATCAATAAGTATGCCAACCAAGGAGGTTCTTTAGTGCTTTCCAAGGTTCTGCGTAGATAGCTAGGGTCTGGAGTAAAGGTTTTGTGGTTACACCTCTGGTAAACCCTCCCGAGATTAACTCGGTCACTAGGGACACCTAGTGAGTTAGGATTTTATTTTGTAGTTTTGATTTGCTCGGGACTAGCAAATAATAAGTTTGGGGATATTTGATAGACACATTTTTGTGTCTAACTTGTCCCGACTCTATATATTGACAGTGCCCATTTTTATACTTATTATGGTGTTTTATGCTTTTGTAGGTGTTTTTGGAAAAATAAGGTTTTGCGACGAAATTGGATAAAAATGTGGCATTTGGACCTATGTTGATAACGTATCGGAAGCTCCCCAGAAGTGCACCAGAAGTACCCCAGAAATACCCCGGAGGAACACCGAAAAAGTGCAGAAAACATCCCAGAAAAATTACTAAAGGCACCCAAGTTTTGGTTATTTCCACCCCAAGAATTTTATTTCAACCCCACTTGTTATTCGCACCCCATCAGAGGATATGGGCATTCCTTCTCAAAATTCAAATATTGAAAAATGGCGGGAAAAGAAGTGTCACGTCTGGCAAGATTAGGGTTGGATTGTTAGGGCCCTTTGGGACAGATTCAATCACTGAATTCAGTTGGGCTGGATGTGAATGGACTAAACAGAGCCAGTACATGTGTTTTGATCGATCACATTGGGCTGGAATAGCCGGGAGAAGAAATTAAAGTTCAAACAGAGATGTGTCCTGCTGTTCACGTTCAAATATTTTGTGAGATTTTTTGGGAGAGTCTCACACTGGATATACGTCTTTCTAGTATTATTCAAGTCCTGGGAGAGTCTTGGGGCAATGAAATAGCTCAGTGGACGCGTATAGAAGAGAGAACATGAGAGAAACCCGTAACTGCAGAGAAGAGAAGAGAGGAGATTTGATCGGGATTTGGTGACCTATTGAGCTATAAAAAGGATGGGTTTACGTCAGAGAAGGGTTAGAAAGTTTTAGGAGAGAGTTAGGAGAAGTTTAGAGCCGAGGAAATCAATTGGAGAAGTTATTCCCTGCCGCTGCTGCTCAAGGAGAAAGAAGAAGACGAAGAACAGACTCGCAGAGTTAGTCGTTCTTCAACAGTGTTTACAACAGTACCCGAGTGTCGTTCTTCTACAACAGTTGAGATATATCGTTTATAAGTTGTACTTATATTTGTAACAGTGACGTTGTACCACCATTACAACGTTACAAGCTTAATTTTTACACCATTTTCATCAATAAAAACACATATTAAGCCAAAAAAAAATCTAAAAATGCTACCTAAACACAATTCCCCGGCAGCGGCGCCAAAATTTTGATGTTCCATACTTTCGATGTACAATTGTTATTTCTACAAAATAAACTTTTGCAATATTAAGAATCAATTTAAATGAAGAATTTGCATAATTATAATTAGAGAATATAAATCACTTTGATATTGGTAATTAGTGGAATCCATAGCCCTAGTCTTCTCCATAAAAATTCATATCACTTGTTAATTAAATTTTCTACAATTCTAAGTTTTACTTAAATCAAAAAAAATTATTCCCTTCACAAGTCTGAAAAGAACCAAATATTTACCACTATACAACAACAACTTTTGAGAAACATCAATAAATGAGAAGGGTGTTCCAATCGGTTACAACAACCTGACATTGAAGTAGTATGTGTATCCCAGTTTCCAGTTCAGAATTGCATTGGGGGCATATGTCATAACTGGTAAGATTGATGTACTTTAGAATAACGATGTTCACAAGACCTTCTTTAATAATTTTCCTCAAGAAAAATTGATTTTTTTGGGGACACGGAAGTGTCCATAGGAATTTGGTAGCTAGAAGGGAATTTTGATTAAACAGAGTTGTTGCTCGCTTAGGGTATATCCTAAAGATTAGTGTGTCTTTTGATTTTGAATGCGGCCAGATAATTTTAACTGAGGACATATCAAGAAGAATGTAGATATTTATTATTCGTTAAATTGTGATAGAGAGAAATGGTTAATTTTTTCAGGCATCAAATAATGGTTCAAGGATCTATGATGTCTTCCACCATCAGGAGAGGGTGGTATTTTGAAGGATATATTGTTTAATTGTATATATTACCCAAACAACAAATATGCAAGCACCTTAAGACCCACGCTAAACCTGAAGTGGTAGAAGTATGGTATCCAAGGGGAACTCACCACTGAATAACACTTACAAAGACCGAGTTATTACTAGAAACAAAATATTAGTGAAAACTAAATAAGACGAATATAGATAAAGTGTTAAGAAAACTAACTCGAAAAAGGTAGATAATTTGAGCGTCTACTAGCCCAAATGACATCAGGTAAGCATTACTACTCGAACTAGCCTTGGGAGTATTTGTTGTATGTACGGAATTTGTAACTGATACGAGTGTTGGAGGTATTTGTGCAAATTCATAAATCTAGTAATGACATCTTCATTCTGGACATGGTCCATGTACTTTACACACCTTTCTTGTTGACACCCAAGTCTAAGATATATCCTGAAGAAATTGTGTGGAAGACCAAGATACTCAAAATTAATCCAGTCGATATCTCCCTTTCATCATCAATATAAGTTCCAACCGAAGGATGATAATCATCTACAAGTATATGGAATCACATTGAAATATTAGCGATCTGTCTTGGAGAGTCAAATATATATCACACTCCCCTCCCCAATTTGAGCCATAAAACCTTGAATAAATTCAAATTCAACCGTTTGCTCATTGCGAGTCTGGAATTGTTAAGATCAGTTGATATGTATGATCTTTGTACCTTAGTGACTATTATTATAAAACCGAAATTTAGAATAATAATAGACAAATAACTAAAAAACAAAAAACACCAGAAACCAAATTCGAAGAAATCTTCTCTCGATTAGGAACAAGAAAACTATTACAATTCTTTCTTTGTTACGCTCACAAGCTTTCTAGGTAAGTAACCATAATTTTTTTTGCTAATCCTGCTTTTACAATAGTTAATTGCCTCACAAGCTTCTCTCAAGGTGATTTGTCTCACAAACCTCCCTTTCTGGCTAGGTGTGTCTATATCACATACCACACTATCTAGATGTCCTTAGCTATGAGCTAAACATCTATATTTCAAGAATTGGTTTGGTTTCCCAAACCTTTAAGAAATTTATTTCCTTATTGTTGATGGTGGTTTTCGGTTTAGGGATAAAATCGTGAAACCCTATATTTTAATACGCTATCATCCTGCAAAGGAACCAAAGCCATTTGAAAGTGATGAGTGCATAATACTTTTCACTTACATATGTATTGAGCAATTCAACGTATTTACGAAATTTATCCAGAACGGTGCATGAAGCAACAATCCCAGATATTCTGAAAATTTTAACCTATTGCATTATCCACAAATGCATGGCATTCCTAGTATTTTCCTATGCTATGTTCCCAGACGAACTCTCAATATTGGCATGACATGACGATTAATGTTCGCTCACAACGGAGTAGCATGAACCTCCCGAAGTGTTAGTATTGAGACCTGCATGAAAACACTCACATAGGCTACACCACCCTCTGACAATGAGATCAATGTGTTTACACACTTTTTAATTACAAATTAGCGCGATCGAACTCGTTTAAATTCCTTAAGGAAAATATAGACTGTCCATATCAGTCTTAAAAAACGATGACGACCACACTATTTGGCCATGCAACTCAACAATCCTAGCTTACTCCTAGCAGAACTAGGCGATCATCATGATAAATACCGGCGGGCCCACTAACATCCCGACCGGTCGAAATTTCTTTAGCTCACCTGCAACGCCTTTAAACGTTAACCCTAACATGGGTGATCAGCGCTGTTAAAAGATGACCTCAAACAAGACCGGAAAAAATGGTCTCAAAAAACATCACGACCCCCCAACTTGCTAGCCTAGTTGGACGACTTAGATTTTCCCTCGAATGATCAAAAGGGTACTGGCGTGATCATGAACGACCCAACTACATTCTTGGTCAATCGACATGCCCAAAACAAACCAGAAACACGTTGAATCGCTTTCCCAGAGAAGGGTGATCGCGCGACTTAAAAAACCCTAAATTGAATAAGTGACGTTATACAACTGCCGCAAATCAATCGTGTCTGTCCATCTTTGCCAGCCTAGTCTGATGACCTAGATCCAGTTTCAGGCGGTCAATGAGGTGCTGACGCATTCACTGGCGACCCAACTCCATACCTGGTTGATCAAACTACACATAGCAATCCAAGAGCGCGTCAAACCGTTTCCCCAAAATAGGGCGATCACGCGCTCCTTAAACCCTAAATTAAGTCAGCTACTCCATGCAACTGCCGCAAATCGATCGTGTCCGTCCATCTTCTCCAGATCGGTCAAACATCTTGGATAGGATTCTTGATGGACCACAGCGTGGCACTGTGATCACCGGTCATCCTCTTCCATATGGAACGATCGACCAAGCGGTAGCTCACCCATAGGATTCCCAAAAGATCGCCCAAGGTGACCGGTCATGCTACCTTTTTAAGACGTTCAATTCCCGACTAATTTGAATGAGCTCTAAAACAAAGATGTTTCCTGCACATCGATTATTTTCAGTTGCTTGCTTAAAAGCGATGCTTTATTTACATCGATCATAAGTGATGTTTTATAAACATTCATTTCACGAATAATTTATTTTTTCACCTAAAAGCACTATGTGCTGCTTTTAGCGGCGAGAGTCTCATGACTTCACCGATTTACTCGACACATCAAAATGTCACAAATTGGGGGATGCTCACTGGTGTATTGTTCTGGAGGTTTACAACGTTCGGCGTGCAACGCGCCCATTACGAGAAAATGTCAGGAAAGGACGGACGTTTAACAATAATGGTAGTAGTGGGTGAAAGTGTGCCCAGTTTTCCCTCGTAATGGAAATGTGGTGATCACACTTTTTACACAACTCCACTACTTAACTTCCTCCCCTTCCTGCGAGATCAGAGGTGCGCTCAATGACTTGTATAAATAGGATTTCAACCTATTTCAAAACAGAAAATAGAAGTGTTATCAACACAAGTATCCAGAAACCATATTTTGATACAAGTCACAAAACAACCACACCTTCATAATTGAATATTCTGATCTCAAATATCTTCTTCGATTCCCTCCCTAAGATCAACCCTTCTCCTTCCCTTTGTGACCGAATTGAATCTGGAGCGACCATTTCTTGGTTTAGGCCAGAGTCTTACAGATTGATCTCTCGAATATAAAAGTATTCTCGTGCAGTGCATTTGTCTAGGGTTTGAATTCGTTTCTCATCAACGCACCCAAATTTACCAAAAACAGCAGAATCAGTTTTTACCTCAAAACACTTATATAAGAATAATATCTTTTCTAAGAGCACTTCCTTGTCTAGGAATATTTTCTTATCTAGGAATAATATTTTCCTAGAAAATATTCCCTTTTTAAGTATATTTTCTTATCTAGGAATATTTCCTTATCTAAGAAAACCACCTAAAAATCGGTATGCCTCCCAAAAGTAAAAATATATCCTCAATATAACTTGAAGATTACTAAGTTCCCAAAAGAGGAAAGATACATTGTATCATCAGTTTAACACTGATTGAGAAACACCTCAAATGTATATTGTCCTTATTCTCATATCTTCAAAACATCACCCATATTAACTCTTGATTCATGACAAGTAACTCTAATTAATTCAAGGTATAAATGAAATATGATTAAGTATTATTCATATCTAGATAATCTAACAAACAGATCATCCCTAATCTCTCATACAATAGATAATGCTTTTTAAAGGTTAAAGGGGTTAATATTGATTAGAATTAAAACACCATCAACAAAGCATATCTTCCAGAGATGAAGGGTGGCATACAAACAAACTGGTGAATTCTCAGGATATCATATTCCAGGGTCTAGTTTGATGAAAGATTCGAGGTAATTTTTTATAAGTAATATGTCACTATTACAGATGCGGGACATGATGTGTTGAGTATAATGTCTGAAGAAGCAAATGGGCAACATAAAATTCAACTTATGACCATTGAAGAAGTTAACGAAATACAAACAAAGGTACTACTTGCAGAGCCAGTATTTGTTATGTCAAAGAAAATTGATAAGACATGTTTAAACAAACAATATTAATGCAATTTACCAAGGACTAGAGAACAAAGTCAGATAACCACAGGAGGCCTACAGGTAAAAATGCATCTCAAATACAACATATTTATTTTTTTAATAATGATACTAATAATCTTATTAGAGCATCGCTCGGTAAAAATTACAAGTATTAGTATGTCAAACTTGTTGGAAATTTTAGTCGACCGGAACTGTATGTCCTGATTTATAGTCTACTAAAGTCAGTCTCAAACTAGTAATAGAGTATGGTAGTTGAGTATCAGAAATCACCAATCAATCTTAAATATTGAGGACTGAAGAATGACGACGTCAACTTAGGCATGTGAATACTGACTATCCTATTTATTCATATTATCTACCATTATATCTAATCAGATATGTTATATGAATTTAGTATTATGATGAACATTTCAAAGAAGAATTCAAGCAATACGAATTAGTCAAGTTAGTTATTATATTCACAAACTGACTTACTCACTTCATGAAATTGAACTTATAAAAATAAAAACTTGATAAATATATCCCAGTTAACTTGCATACACAAACTGATTATCTCAGTTCGCTAAATGGTCAATTTTGACATTGTCATGCATACTATTTAGTTTAATAGTATACGCATTGGTTTATGCAGTTCACGAATAGGTTGATTTTTACGGCTTCCAATACACCTTTTGTATTCAAGTATACAAACTGTTTTGGACAGTTGGTGAACATGTCAAATACAAAAGACTCATGAGTTATGATACAAATATTTGTTCACAAATTGTTTTCCCAGTTCACAAACTGATTTCAGACTTGTAACTTTTAAACTTGTCGGTTTTAGAACTAGTTTTAACCATTTTTACTTGGAGAACAACTTAGTGCATAACATATACTTACTGTTTCAAATCCCCTAGTAAAACATAGAAGTTTCATGACCATTTGGACATGCCATAGATACGAGTTAAATGACATGTTTTAACAGTCACGGATTTGATCGCTATAAAGCGTTTTATCTAATTGTACAACCAGAAGCAGGGGATCACGGAATAATTTTATTATACGAACGATTTTATCGGTAAAGAGGTACATATCGATTAAATCGGTTGTAGATGTAAATTCTAATATTAAAAAAAATGGATTCGGGATTTTCTGAAGTACCTATAGAATCTGAAATAATCTAAATGAACTCAAATTAAACTCAAGATTAAACTCAAATGAAACTCAAATTAAATTCAAATGGGAGAAACAAACATTAAAATGAAATTAAAAATTAAACTCAAATAGAATTGACACCCAAATTCAGAATAACATTTTCATTCAATTTATTCATTATATCCATTAGGTTTAAAATTGCACAGAAAAAGGATTGAAATCTTGAGTTCGTAAGGAGTAACGTATATACTAGCTAAAAAAATGGAACCTTCTTCTGCTAGCAGAAAAATTAAGCGACTTTTGCAGCTCTTGGAAAACTTCACACATACGTATATATGCAATATTTATTGAGAAGTTAACTTTATTTGGTCGCAAAGAAATTTGTAAACATGGAAGCTAGTTCACAAACCTATTGCTTTGTTTTAAACTTCCAATTCATGTTCATCAATATAAACAAAAGACTTCATGCATACTAGAATCTCATCGTGGAGATTTTGTGTCCTAGTTGCCGCATATGGTGCTCTGTATTAGGTTAAGACTTCACTAGGGGATTTATGAAGCCTGGTTAGACTATTTTTTACCTGACAGTTCGTGCTATTCTGATCTAGTTCTTAATGATCATTATAGTTTCTGAACTAGAAATAAGGAACCAGATAATAGAATCACAAAGTATTCTTCGCTGCGGATATATATATATATATATATAAATCACTTATGGTTTGATTTATTTAGATTGTTCTTGTGAGGTAGAATTTGAAAACAATGAGGGTACCAAAATACACCACCAACTTTTTCGTGGGCAATCTGTATGGAAAAACTCAACACAACTCCAAGAGTTCAAAACTCAATCAAGGAAACTTTCTAAAGTTCTACTTCTCTCTGCCTCTTATTGTTAGAACGTTTACAGAACTGAATCCGTGAACTTAACTGCAAAGAGAGTTCTTGGATGGAACCAAAGACCAATATCCAAGAACAATCAAGTCTTATCCAACAAACAAGTTTGGACCTATCTAATGTGATTGGTCAACGCACAATCTGTGATATTTAAATTATAAAAATAAACAATATAATGCAGAAAAATAAATAACACAGACCCCAGAAATCTTGTTAACTAGGAAACCGCGAATGTAGAAAAACCCCGGGACCTTGTCTATATTGAACACCAAACTGTATTAAGCCACTACAAACACTATTCCACTACCAATTAACTTTAGACTGGAATGTAATTTTTCCCGAACTCAGTCTTCCACTGATTCACGTACAATTGAGATTCTTACGCCTCTTGAATCTCACCAAGACTCGGCGCAATTGATTCCCTTAGACGGTCTCACGCCAACTCAGAGTTGCTTCAACTCAATTGAAGACTTAAATCCAAATCTACCTCCCACAAATTAAGCTTATGATTGATTTACTATCTAAACTGATGATCAGATCAAACGAAAGATCCAAGTGATGGAAATCGAAAGCAACTTGACAAAAGTATGGTTATCCTCAGAATCCGGACTTATGCAACTCGAAGTGCAGCTTAGATTATCATTCACCTCACAAGTATAAAACTTGCGAAATCAACAAAAGTCTAAGACGAAGAGAACTTTGTTGATTATTATCTATCTTTATCGTTGGAGCGAGCTCTACAAAAATCAATATTATCAAGATACTCGAGTTATCAAGATAAAATATAATTGGACCTGGATTCACGAATCCCAATAAAGTCTTTATAGTCGCTAAACCCTAAAAGGGTTTCTGGAGAGGACGACTCTAGATACAACTAGGATACACCAAAAAGTAGTATATGGATTCAAAGACCCAGTTTCCAAGAGTTCCCCTTATATAGAATTCAAAACCTAGGTTACTTTAGGTTTAAGCTAAGATAGCTTTGGAACCAAGCAAATAATATTCACCCTTAGATGAAAGCTTTGAATCATAATCACATACACCAGATATACACTTTGGTTAGGTAAATCGTAATTGAGCTGTGTATAAAGACTATATCCAATGGTTAGCTGAAACTAGCCAATTTGAACTTTAAAAGCTTAAAGCTCATTTTCATGTTCACTAAGACATTAATATTAAGCCACAATCATTTGATCAAACGAGTCTAGTGTTAATTAGAAAATTGATCAAATGCAAATCACTTCATAAAAATAATTTAGTTACACTTGAATCGTAATCGATATAGTTTGTAAATGTACAAGATACAATTACTTGAATCGTTTGTGAGTCGGTTGAGTCACATTTCGCGAACCGGTTTACAAACTTATAAGTAATATTCGAGTTCCGGAGTTGACATAAATTTTGCAGTTCACGTACCGGTTTGCAAACTTAGGTGCAACTCAAAGTTCCGGATTTGACAGAACTTTTTCAGTTCACGTACCGATTGCAAACTTAAGAATTTTTACCGGTTCCGGAGTTCACAGATTTTTTTCAGTTCACGTACCGATTTGGGTACTAAACTGGTTGTATAACATAGAACTTTTTTTGCTCGCATACTGGTTTGATTATTTTAACCCGGTTTCCTTACCACAGTTGCAAAATGGTTTGTATACGGATATGCATACTTATTCGGATCTAAAAAAAACAGATTTTCCGATGATGTACATACGATTATGTCTGTCATACAAATATGAATGTCGATATATAGCTACTCCGCTATGTATACGAGTACATGTAATATGGATTCAGACATATAAAAGTTTTCTCAGTTTGTAAGACTGATAACACTGTCTTGTATTTCAAATATAGTAGTTCTATATTTCTCTAAATCAATTTGAAACATTCCAGAATAATATCAATGACACATATCACCGTTCCAGTTTTCCTAGTTAAATTATTTTGTGTCTTATGTTATTTCTTTTTCTCATTATATTGTTGATCTTCATAATAAAAATATCATAAATAATACATTAAACAACCTAGACAATTTTTAAGCCTAAAAGACTGTATAAAACATGCAAGATTTATTCGTGAGAATTCGTATCTCGAAAGAGAGACTACAAGACCTTCTCTTGTTGGAACTCGGTTCTTATAACAGTGCGGTTACATACTAGGTTACTATTTGGATATTGAATTTTGAGATCGTCCAAGTAAAAATTATATATATATATATATATCAGGTATTAGATCATTATTGTTGATATATACTACTCATTGTGACAAGTTTGTCCATACATGTTTCTAAAAAAAAGTTAGATCATTATTTTCAATTGCTATCGCAGCAGGCAAACACCGCAAATACCTAATAAATCTATGTTTGAAGTGATCCTAAGATTATATTAATCCCCAGATGATTGATCAAAAAGAAAAAAAAATTATCCTAATGTTTAAGGAAGCTCGGTTCGTTAATATGTAACAGAATCACTTACAGATTCGTCAGAGTATTTTTTCTAAGGGGTAAATAGTTTGTCCCTTCATATGCTCTTAACTCAACTAAAGTTTCTGACTTGATAGTTGGTAAAAATAAACTCTTAGGAAAATAAAAAGTTCTATCTAGAAGTGAAAAGTCAAGAATATGTCAGTCAAGAGTATTAGGCTTCACTGTCTTAAAATTATTGCAATTAAGTCTCTTTAAGGAATGCGAAAAAGGAAGATCTATAGACGAAGATATTTTTGATACCTTTAAAAGCATTTTTGAATTCTTGCATCTTCTTTCTCAACTTATAAGAAAGATAAAATCCTTTAAAATTTCTTAATTTGATAATCATTGTTATCATTATGGAAAAGTTGGTCTCCTCAAGAAGTCTCGTATTCTACTTAAAAAGAGTTATTACTTTGACAAAGAATTATCCAATAAAGATAAGAACTTAATCGATTGCCATCAAAAGGGAAAGTGAAGCGGAGAAAGCCAAGCTTGGTCATAAAATCTCATAATTTTAATCCATCTCATTGTACAAGAAATGACTACTATCGTTTTGTGATGATTCGTGAGCATTTACTTGCTCACACACCTCCTTGGTAACAATTCGTGAGCATTTCTTGAGATAGGTAAAGTATACATATAAAATGTAGCTTTTAGTCTCTTGAGATTTGTTTTGGTTTTTGTAATTAATATGCTTTTATCTTTTATTAGGTGTTGTTGGTGGGATCCTAGTATTTTTATAATATTTCACTAGAACGTTCAAGAATTATAAAAATTCTTGAAGTGTGGATAAATAAATATCATCTTAAGATGTTGAGCATCTGATCAATTAATATTTGATTGTAAGGCTATAAAATCTCGATGTGGTAGTCAATATTATCTGTGTTAGAGCATCTCGGTTGAACCCACCAAGCGTTGATATGTCAAGTTTGGTTGTCATATTTTAGTGAATCAAAATTCATGTTATGAGTCGCTTGATTATGTACTAGAGTCAACTTCGTACAGGTTAGCTTGAAAATATTAGGATATGAAACATTACAAGTATTGCGGAGACTTGAAGATGTGAAGAAACAAGGAGCTACAACGACAACAATCATCCTTCCACTTGAGGTTAGTGATATTTGACTTGAACTGTTTCATTCCCTAACTATCTTTCAAGTCGTTCATATTGAAAACAAAACTGCGAAGCATATTTGAACTCTATATAGACATAGTATTAAGGAATACAATACGAGGTTTATTGCTTAACCATTAAACTTTGTAGATAAGACATCATCATAATCATTTTAATGCTATTGTGATTATGTTTGGGTATATGGTAAGGATTTCATCCTAGGGAACAATGTTTTACATGTGTTATAAGAAAGTAAGTTCACAAACTTGTTTGTGAACCGAAAAGGACATTTCCAGGTGTTATTGGTTTTGTTATTCATTGATTATCTTATGAACAACCAATATATGTGATTGAGTATAACCGATCACAACTTGTTTGTGTTCTTGGTAGAACTATTCAAAAATGCCTGACCTATGTATTGGTATGATTTTTATTAGTGAAACCGATCTTAAGTAATCACCTGAGATGGTATGATCGGGTTTGTGATTTTTTGTCTGACCAAAACTGGGAAAAGGGGAACCGATCCTAGTAAGAGGTGCAATAAATCACAAAGGGGAACCGATCCTTGTATGAGGTGCAACAAGGTTTATAGCAGAAAGGGGAACCGATCCTATGGACATGTGCAACACGTTTTTAGGCAAAGGGGAACCGATCCTATGGACATGTGCAACACATTCAAGTTAGATACCATATATATGTGGGTAACCCATCCTAGTACCTATTCAAACGAATTTCGGAAAGCTAGTATGACTATGCACAATACTCACATGGAGGTAGAACCGAAACTTGTTTTGGTAGAACCGTTAAACCCATGATTTGTGATTGAATGTTATTTGATCAATCGCATAGTTCTTGAAAGTCAGACAAACCAATTATAAACTTGTTTGGAAGTGTGGCAAATCGGTTTCAAGGTTGTAAGTATGAAAGAGAACTTACAAAGTTAGGATGTCGACATACTTTGAACACGTGTTGTGAATGTTTATTAATTTAATTTTTCAAAGTTATTCCTTAATATCTAAGTGAATATAATCCCATGATCGAAACATAAACAAGTTAAGAATATTTTAATTAAGGTTATTAATTTTATTTTGTAGAGAAATAAGAATTAGTAATGTGCATTTACTAATTAGAGATTTTCCGAGAGATTTCGGTCATTATTTTTTGACAGAGCATTTCCAGGAGTTATGGAAACCGAATTTTTGCTTTAATGAATATCTTGAGAATATTTTCGGTTTTGGAAATTCCTTGGTGTCCAAACTTCCTAGTCTATAAATATTGAAGTTTGCATTTCTAGCAAACTAATCCTTCGTAACAGCAAACTACCTCTTGTTGTGCTGCTACTGGTGAATCCGCCTATTCGGAGAGGAGAGTAACATAATTAGGATAAATCTCTTACGGACGCTCGTTTTAAAGTCTTCTTTGGGATTGAGAAGCTCTATCCAGTACCGTCAGTGGGAAACTAGATAATTGCGGTTTATCTTTTATTTTCATTGATTTGATTAACTAAAGATGGTTGTACTTTGATTGCACCTAGTTTGTTTATGCTTGGGAATCTTCTCTTCTGATATAAGATTCACTCAAACTAGTTCATAGTTTCGACAGGGATCATTAGACTGTTGTTAGTTCTAAAGACGATGTTGTGATAATCTGTTGTTAACAAACTCCGTTCTGTGCGTGATTGATCACAAGAGATTCAAGTGATTGTATGCAAGTATTTATTGAAGATCTAAGAAGATTTGAATACGAAGAAGATATTGAAGATTTCTAATTTGTGAGTTCATAATCTTTGGAGTGCACAGTACTTTTTTCGGTAAAAAGAGGATCCAATTAATAATTGGTTTTATCCTTGTGATAGAATTGGATTGATTAATCAAGTAGATCGACATCAACATAATTCTTTGGATTAAGAGTATTGATTGAAAAATCTTAACAATTGCTTTGGTAATTGAACATAAGATAGATCTAAGGACCTGACGAAGGAGTTTATGTAAAGATAAACATAAGAGCCTTTGTCCGACTCATATCACTTGGTTGAAGAGAGTTGATACCAAATAGATTTGTTGTTCCTTTACTGTTTGGAATACGAACCAAAGGAATTGATCCAAGTAAGTGACTTATTTATAAGTTGGAGGTGTGGTAATACAGATGGAACTAGGTAAACTATAGGTTAGTTGCTTGGTCTCAACTATACGAAGTTGGTGTAATTTTGTGTAGCGGCTTAATCCTGAGAGTTTTCAATTCTGGACTAGGTCCCGAGATTTTTCTGCGTTTGCGGTTTTCCTCGTTAACAAAATCTTGTTGTGTCATTTACTTTTATTTTCCACATTATAGTAATTTTATTATAATTAAAGTAAATCACACAAACGTTAATTCCTATTTACTTGATAAGTGAATCATATTGTGTTTGGTTAAGTCCAAACCTTTTTATCAAGTAAACATACTTCGTTGTTGTATTCTCTCGATCTCGTATCCATAGACGATCACACGAAGTGTGAACCGATTAGTTGTATTATCTCGACTCAGTTCATATACAATCACTTTCATAGAAAGAAATTATAGGTAAGAAATGTTTTAGATTGAGGTATATTTGGGTACCCTCGTCTTTTCAGTCTTCTACACACCTTATGTGATAAATAAGATTCAATCACTGATTTAACTTGGTTCAACCAAATCACTTCTGTGATTCCAAAAATGATGACTCGATGTGGGTATCAACACATCTAATGCTCTTTGTCAAAAAAATTCATACCTATATGACTCCTAAGAAAAGGCGACGCACCCTTGATGGAAAATATTGTATTACATGTCCTTGTTACCATGTTTTAAAAAGGGCAGACATTCCGAAATACTATCTAAGAGATATGATCAAAACACTCGTATGCATTGCTGCTGAAAAATCCATATATTTCCGAGTTCGACTTGACGTGTACTTACTATTGACTAAATAAACTCGAAATATGGACTTTTCACTTATATATGAAAGTTGAGTCTTTTCAGTTCAATATTTAGGGTCAACCAATGGAATTTAACGTCAATTGAAGTTTCTACAGCTGCGGAGGGAAGGACTATTAAGAATTTAAATTAGGGTTTTAACCTACCTGCATTCGCAATGGATCCAGATAGGGTTTGTATCAAGTTCGTGGGCATGAAGGATCTCTTACTTCATATGATACATACAAGCAAAATCCAAATAAAAAAACTACCAACGTTTAAGGAAATCATCTAGTAGTAGCGGACTCCACCTCTTAGGGAACAACTCTCTCATCTTCCCTTAGGCCTTCATCTTTGCCTCCATGTATCCTCCGCTACTAATCTCTCCTCCAGACCAAGGTCCTCATCTGAGAAATAAGGACCAAAGTTTAGTTTGATCCAGTCAGCTCTAAGAGAATCCAACTACTCTAACGACCACCTTGTATTGAAGCGAAGATTCACACGGCTAGTCATCAAGGTTCCTAGATTTACAAGATCATCAGAAAAAAGACCGTTCAGAGTTATCATCATCATGATATTAAATCCTCCAGTAAGTGTCTTATTCAAATCCGAGGCTCCATACAGGGCCCAGGAAGTTAGCATTTGCCTAAGTTTAGTCATTGATACTTTTGTGTTATGTCTCTCCATGAAATTATCAAACATAAAGGTTGCTGTTAACAGGGGGTTTCCTTACTAAATACCATGTTAAATATAAGTCCAATATTTTCATATTCAACATGGGTTTCCTTAGAAGCATTTGT
The DNA here is from genome assembly GCF_003573695.1 of Papaver somniferum. Classification (NCBI taxonomy): domain Eukaryota; kingdom Viridiplantae; phylum Streptophyta; class Magnoliopsida; order Ranunculales; family Papaveraceae; genus Papaver; species Papaver somniferum. The sequence continues at coordinate 114,521,166 of NC_039368.1, read as the reverse complement.
TAGGGTTAAATATCAAAGAAAAATATGAAATGAATTAAAGAAATATATCAATATACGAGAGTTAAATATGTATATCAAACAAGTACGGCTAGGGTTTGGCTTGGGAAAAGATATATCAAGTCTAATGAGCGAAAGATGAGGCATACCCTCATGCCTAGAGTCATATCCTTCATTATCAAGAAATCCAACCCATGTTTCAAAGGATATTCACGGATTTACTCAGATCCATATTTTTTCAAAGTAATAAAATAAAATAAAATATTTTATTTAATCAAATGGTGAAAACCTAAAAAAAAAGATAAGGCATGTTTCTGATAGAAGCATTGGAGCATGAAAAGAGTCTTAGCAATAGAAAAACTACTTTTTATATTCGTATCGTTGTGCATTATGGTGCAAAGATGAGGAATTTGGCGTCAATAAACAATGAATATGGGTGTACTTCTTAAAGAAAATATGTTAATTTATGTCTTCACTACAACATCCTTAAAGGAAACCTTAAATGAACAACGATCTAATATACATGGCCACATAACCGAAGTAACTGTAATTTGAAAAACTCCTGAAAAAATTATGATGGGATTCCTAAAGTCAAAATTATATGCTATTTTGACTGACCTCACCGACTGGAAATTAAGTAATTCCTTTTATCTTTTCTTTTAATTTCCAAGTTTGGGTTGCGAATCAACTTGGAATTCATACGAAAAATCTACAGCCGTTCTACCGAAGTGTCTTAAATCTAAAGTTTTCTAACGAAACTTAATAAAGAGAATTATTTCCAAATACGGATACTTCTACTTATTCAATGGTCGAAGGAGTATACATTGGTGATAGTTAAATAGGAATAAGGAACAAGACTCATAAGAAGTGCTTCAAATGGGAACAAAGTATGAATATCTACATCACAAACTCAAGATCATCAACACTTATGTTAACTATTACATCATCAATTTGAAGATTAATATCATTTTGAAAGACAAACAAAGAGGAAGTTCTCAAACAAATAAAGAAGAATTTGGGTTATAAATGAAAATCAAAGAAATGTTGCTCAAATAAGGAAAGCAAGCTTCTTTCACCTTCCAAATTTCCTCCAAGTTGTGGCTAAGCTCTTCGGATGCGTGTGAATATTCTCCTAAGCAAGTGGGATGCCACTCATTTTCTCTTTATCCATTGAGAGCACCAAATTAAGGAAAGCAAGGCTCTTTCACCTTCCAAAGTTTCTCCAAGTCGTGGCCAAGCTCTTCCGATGTGTGTGAATAGTCTCCTAAGATAGTGGGATGTCACTCATTTCCTCTTTATCCATTGAGAGCACCAAAGTTGAAGAGAATTAAGGTTTTGACGAAAATAACTCTAATTTCAAGTGTTTGACTAGAAAATGATTTTTCCTCAAAAGAAAAAAGACGGTCCCCTCTTTACCCACCTTTTTGAACTTACATACATGCCTCTAAAATCTCTCATTTTCTCACTCGTCAACAAAGACAATCTCATAAGGGTTTTGATGAAAATACCCCTGGTTCATAATCTTGAGTATTTTTTTTTAAATGATTCTCTAATTAGGCTAAGAGACGGTTAACACCTCCTCTACTCATGCCCATAAAATGCATACACATGAAGATAAAGTTATCTAAGTCTTTCGAAGAGGAACATGGTTGAAAAGAATACAAAAAAATAAAAAAAATAAAAAAAATAGATAAAATAAAAGGATCGGTTTTAATAGGGAAACTCAAGTTCATAATTCCCAGAAGCAAATCCATACATGCCCTCTCTCACTATCCAGTTGTGGCCACTAAAAACACTCATGTCCTCTCTCATACGAAAGAAAAATCAGTTGACCAAAATACCCTTAATTTCAAAAATTGGGTATTTTTCTGAAAATAGATGTCTGATTGGTACAAGGAATTGAACAAGTTATCATCACACAATGTGCCGACCATACAAGATATATGCACTTCTTCCAAGCTAGTTGATCCCCTCCAAGCATGTTTGAAGAAGTTGGACTTAAACAAAAAGAGAAATTAGGGTTTAGGTGTTATACAATCCTGAATTTAGAAATTTGTATGGAACAAGGACTTTATAACTTCAAAAGAGAGTGTCATATTTTCTCGTGGCCTTCACCAACCTCGTGGACAACCAAAAATCGTTGAAAGCACTCGCTTTCCCAAATACTCGCTTGCACAAAATTGGAAGATTAAGAAATGCACGAAAGAAAGATTAGGGTTTTAGTCAAGAAAACCCTAATTCGAAAAATCTAGTTTCTCAAGGTGGTATTAAGGCTCTACTCACATGACTGTGACACTTCATGACACAAAATTTCAAACGGATCCCAAGCTCAGAGTCAGAACGAGCAAAAACTAGCATCAATTTGCATAATGACTATGGAAATCTAAAGGAACAAGATAATGTAATTTTTTATCTGATGTGCGCCCGAATGATTCAACACCATTTATGTATTCATAATAGAACAATCAAGGTTATATTCTGAGTAGGGCACTTAATGTAGAGGGTGGAATTTAGATGAGGGGGAAAAATAGTCATTTCAAGACTAGGGGAAAATGATAATTTTATAATTAGGAGATGAATAGTGATTACAATAAGTTTTCTTTGAGGTTTAACAAAACTAAAATTGGAGATATCTGAAAACTGAACATAAAATGAATATAAATCTGATCCTCATTGCAAAAGGAAAGCACAGCCTCATACGTCGAGACTTAACTCTCACAAGAGAGAGTCATCCCTTGGCCTTCAAGGAACTTATAACCACAGTTTATTGTTGGTCATGATGTCGTGATTCCTAGCATACATCCTCGACGAGATATTATTGGTCATGAATGCTCAAAAGCCTCATTCAACATCCCTAATTGACTCATGAGTGAACATGAGCAGCCATGATTTTGGCATGTCCTTGAGAGACATAGATGGCCATGATGTCATCATTCCTAGTATACGTCCCAGGCGAGACACTCCTGATCGTGTATGCTATGTAGACTCATAAAACGTCCATGACTGGCCTATAAACAAGAGCAGAGACATCCGTATCCCCTACGTAAGACTCGCCCCTTTTTGAGATCAAAGACTGATTCCTAGTACATCATCATAAGATACTGACTGGTCATGTATACTCTAGGCCCCCAGTCGACTCACTAAGGTCTTTTGGATAGTTCCTAGAACATCCCCACGAGATACAACTAGTTTTTGTGCCTCCGGGCCCTGTGACAGACTCCTAGAATATCATTTTTGGATATAATTGGTCATTTCATCCTACTATATAAACACAATCATAACTGACTGATACATGTGTATCCTCTCTCCGAGAACCAATAAACCTCAAGCTAAGTTGAGGGAGGAATCTTATATTAGGAATGAATCCTTACTTGGACAAGATTCCTAGTTGGGAAAGGGTTTTGTTTTAGTCAATACTCTTAGTTAGTACCCTAAGAGGTTTGGGAAATCAAACCAAAGTAATGAAGTATACCTAGATAAGGAAATACTTCCTAGACAAGGTAATATACCTAGATAAGGAAATACTTCCTAGACAAGGTAATATTCCTAGAAAGGGAAATATACCTAGAAATGAAATTATTCCTAGATAAGGAAATATATTTCTAGAAGGTTTGGGAAACCTTTAAATCTATAAACATAGATGTTTATCTCATAGCTAAGGAAATCTAGAGAGTGTGGTTTTACCCCTAGAAAAGGAGGTTTAACACGCACACCTAGAGAGAAGTTTGTGAGACAATTGATTATTGCAAAAGCAAGCTTGTCAAACAGTTTAAGGTTGATCCACTGTATAGAGAGATTGTGAGTGTAACAAAGATAAAATTGTAATAGTTTTCTTGTTCATAATCTAGGGAAGATATTTTCTTCGAATATGGTTTCTAGTGTGTTCTGTTTTCTAGTTTTCTTCTATTATTATTATGAATTCCGCCTCTATAATAATAGTCACCATGGTAGATTGATCAATACGTATCACTGACTCCAAGCACATCCCTGCAAGATATGCTAGTCAAAGACAAGTGGTTCAAGGTCTCTTAGAGACACTATCAGGCGTAAAAGCGTCTCTCTCCGTCTCGAAAACGTCTTACCTGTCCCTGAAGAGACTAATCTCATTAGCAAAGCTTCATCCAAACTTATGATAATCCGAGTTGAACCAGCTCGTTAGAAGAGTCTTATACAAGTCAAGCTCAGGAACAAGCCTCTTTCTCAGTGTCTCAAACACAATCTCAGCTACGAATGATCCTGAACTATACATATTTATCAAAAAACATCGATAAACTCCCTTGAACTTCCCATGCTCAGGCACCAGCTTCTTTCTCAGCGTCTCAAACACACTCTCAGCTAGGAGTGAGCCTAAACTATACATGTTTATAAAAAATATAGATAAACTCCCTTGAACTTTGCATGGTTAACAAAGGGACCCACATACAAGAATACGTCCTCCACATGGCATTTGTGACTGTCCATGAAGACATAGATCCCAATATTAACTCCTCTCATACTCTACTCACGCTCTCTAACGCATTCCTTTCCTTTTCATGTGACTCATCCTAGTCATGCTCACAAATCAGAGAATATTCCTTTATCCTGGCCAACATTGGCTAAGAGAATATTTCTATCTTTCAACACATCATCACAAAGGTTGACTCAGTCACATACAAATAAGAGGATATCAGTTAGGATTTTGATCTAGCGGTCTACGGCACGTGTGAGAAATATCCAGTCAATCTCTCGTTTCAAAAGAGAGTAAAGGCGGTGGATTAAGAGGATATAGTCAGCATAGTTTATCCCTAGCTCTTCCTGAGAAGACGGGAAAAGTACTCCACGAGAAAGCAATCCTTATTTCTACTGACCTGAGATTAGAGAATTCAGTTATAAATAGGTCTTCTATTCTCAAAGATAAACAAAAATTTCTCATAAACTCTCAAGCTATTATTCATTATATGATCTCTCACTTCATCTCTGCTTCCTTCCCTAAGACCATCCCTAATCTCTCCTTAACTAAAGCAGTCTTGTACGACTTCTTGGTTAAGGCGAGGACTGTTCATGCTCAACCTCTACCATTTCACCAATTTTAGGTAATTAACTACTATGCGTTTTTGTGTCCTGATTTTCTGAGAAATTATTATCTCTCCACCTCCGGGCCGCGTCTTGTCTGTATCCCACATCTGCATAAGTAACCCAACATTTGAAACAGGATCATATTAATGGACGGTCGTGCTTTTACAAAAGCATACGTAACTTGTTATTACTATAGAGAAGTAAATTCCTTAGACTGACTTAAAAGTATTTTCTCCCTTTTTACTCATCGAAAGACCTAAAAAATCAGTAATGTATTAAAACAGAAAAATTATTATCATTATTTACAGCCAGTCCAAGTGGGGACTTGATAACCCCACTGTTTTTTTACTATTTTCTTTCGGTCGTCCAAACAAACCGCTGTTTTGAACAACATGAAAACCGTGTAGATATATTGGGAGAACCCCACCCCAGTGGATTTGAAGGGCCCTAGTTTATGGATCTATTGTGTGTATGCTGTTTTAATTTAGTTTAAAAGCTCGGTTCATTTAGATTTTTTTCCTTCTTTTTTTTAACAGTATAGAGGTTATTTTAGGTCAGAAGACCGATTTGCTGTAGTGAGCATTACTTTAATCATTGTCATATGAAATGTGTATATGATCGTATACTCTAGTGGATGCAATGAAAGATAACACTCCTTTTTTTCATGGTTGCTAATAGGATGAATAGTCTAGAACCTCTTAACAAGATTTAGGTATCTAGTCTACGTAACTCACTGTATCACTGTCCTTAGAGCAATCACAGTCATGGAGTCGACAAAATACCAAATAACAGACCAAAAACTAAAAAAAATTGGTATTTATAGTGAGCAAAAACAGTCATGGAAGACTATTTTTAGTCAGGCGTAAGTATTAACAGCGTTCCACACAGGCGTAGTTACAATTAACGTCTGATACGGGACGGACATATAACCAACATATGCCCGGCCGTAGTTATTATCAACGCCTGAAATAGGACGTACTTACTATCAACGCCTGAATGCTTATGCTTGGTCTTAGCTTAACTGGTCTTAGCTAACTGGTCTTAGATAACTGGTCTTAGCTTATGCTTATGCTTATGATTGGTCTTAGCTTAACTGGTCTTATGCTTGGTCTTAGCTTAACTGGTCTTAGCTTATGCTTGGTCTTAGCTTATGCTTGGTCCTAGCTTATGCATTAAGTCTATTTTAAAGTTAGTCATGCATTAAACTGGGCGGGCACAATGGGGCGGACATTAAAACAACGCCCCATTGGGGCAGAAAATATACCAACGCCCCATTGGGGCGGACATTAAAACAACGCCCCATTGGGGCAGAAAATATACCAACGCCCCGTTGAGTCGTACAGTATAACTATGTCTGTGTTGGGGTGTATGTATTACATGCGTTTGGTTAGGCGGAGTTTATAGATGCGGTTGATTCATACGTTAATTGTATCACCGCCCCACCTTCAAATGGTAATTATATTCTCGTCTGATTTCATACGGTCAATAAAATCTCGCCTGCTTTCATACGCTATTAATATTTTCGTCCCACTAAACGAAGTTTAGTCTGGGTTGACGACCACATTTAGTCTCAACCCTAATTTTGGCGACCAAACTTGAATTTAGTCCCTTCGGCTGCGGCACATTTGGAGACCAAATTTGGGTTCGTGACTGTGGTTGCTCTTACAAATGCCAAAAATACTTTTCAGGTGCTGACAAAATATATGAACAAGGACAACCGACTTTTTTCTTATAGACTTGACTTTGAGATTTCATCTTCTCACACTTGCCGATACCTATGGAAGACGTATCAAAAGTACTGTACAGTGATTGTGTTATCCATTATTTGATGCAAACTTGTGTGGCTTTGTTGGTTTAGAAATAAACACAAAACGATTAGTCCCAATCTTATCAGCAAGGTATCTGTTATTGAGTTTTAATTAGCATGGAGGAAACTTCCTAGAGGAGAATGATTTTTCCTCGAAGAACAGAAAAAATCCTGCACATTGAGTTTGAGAGATTTCACACGCCCCACATATGTGGGACCTAACCCCTTCGATGCCTCTATGGGCTTTTTCAGTGTCCCTTTCCGTGGGTTCGTGCATGTACATCTAAGAGCATCCACAGTGGGCGAGTATAACCAAAAATTTGGGATGAGATCGTAACACAGTGGAACGGAGTAAAGATCAAATCCCAACCAAAGATCAAATTCCAGACCAAACATGGTCGCGACCAAATCCCAAATCCTAATATAGTCGGGCGTAAATTTAAAGTACGATTGTTGCTGGGCGTAAATTTAAAGTACGCTTGTTAACGAGCGGAGATTTAAATTACGCCCGATGAAAATTCAAATTAAATAAAAAAGAAAAAATATGAGGCGGACTTTTAAAGTCCGCCTAATGAAAGTTACGAAAAAAAAATGGGGCGGACTTTTAAAGTCTGCCTGATGAAAGTTACAAAAAATAAATAAATGGGGCGGACTTTTAAGGTCCGTCTGATGAAAGTGTAAAATGGGGCGCAGACATAACAGTCCGCCTGATGAAATTTTAATCATGTACTGTTGCGTCACAACACGGACTAAATCCAAAATTTGGTCTTTTTTTTGATCTTTGATCTTTGGTTTTGATCGCACCACTGCAGTTGCTCTAAGGAGCAAAGAAATCCTTTTGTTATTTTGTTCATAAAAGTGGACAATAATGTTTAGGGCCTTGAAACGAAAATAATTTTTGGCAGATTTGAGATTTTTGAGGTTGAGGAATCATATTCATATAGACTATATAAAATCAAGATGTATGTGTAAGTTAAAACTCGTGGAAGAATTCTAATTTACATCTCAAGCCTCAATTTCTATGGCAAATGTGAACATCGAAATAACGGTGGTATTAACGTGTTCACAAACAGTGTACGGGTTGTACGTTTTAGTTTACAATAGATCATACTCAACAGAAATAATGGTATGACCACGATGATCGTTTGACTCGAAGCCTTAGGGCTCGTCATTGTATGATCGAATATCAAAACATTAAAAACGTTTATTCGGTAAACAAATATTACATACGAAGACTAAAGAATTGAAATATAAGTGTTGAAAGTAAATGAGGCAACGATTTACGTGGTTCAGCACTAAGGCTTACGTCCGCGGGTATTGGTTATTTCACTATATATTTCAAGGTTACAACAATGATTGACTCACTGAATGAATCCCGAAGAGTAGCTCGGAATTCGTTTCTATATGTTTCTCTCTTTCTTTCTCTCTCTTAGACTTTCTAATGAAGCTTGCTTGCCCCTCTCACTATGTGGAGAGGGGTATTTATAGTAGTTGGGTAGGGCCTCGTTCGGGACAGCGGTGTCCTTATCTTTTTGAACTCTGTGCAATTTCCGCTGGGTGGCTTCGGTTCTGAACGCTGACCCCATCGGTAAGAGGCAATCCCGCTGGGTAGTCTTCGTTTCCATCGCTGGCCGATCGACACGTGCCCCTGGTTCAGAGTGTTTAATGCGGGTGGTTGGGCAGCCTGCACGCGTGGTCAGATGTCAGCGACGCCCGTCACCTCTGTGTCAGAGGATTTGATCTCCACTGTTGATCTTGGATCTTCCTCGAGATGGGTTAAAGCAGATATTTGGGTTCTATCCATTGCTTCTCAGTGGTTCACCTGCTTCCGTGCCCCTTGATTTCTGTCTGTGGATCGCCCAGGCGTGGATCTGAACCGTATGACCGATTCTTCTATGGTATTGGATGTTGCATCATACCCTGATGCTCCCTTGCTCCATGCCATCCACGTGCTAGTCCTTGGACACGTGTTGGATGGTGATATTGTGTGTATACAATTTGCCCCTTTTCTTCAAGCTTTAAAGTTTTTAGTCAAAGTTTGGGAAAAAACTGTCTTCACAGTCATCCCTTTTCCTCGACTCCTCCCTATTTTTAGGACACGTTTCCCACTTGTGTCGTAACTCCCCATGTACATTTCCCACTTATTTATTAACTTTCCTTGGACAAAGGGACAATTATAATCTTGTCCTCCTATAAATGCCTAGAATGAAGAACAATAGTTAATTCCCTGTCAGTTTTATTCTCTGAGTGTTTTCTTCTTTGGTCTTCGGCTCTTAAATACAACCACCTTTTTTCGAAAAAGCTTTAAGGATCTCTTTGTTAGTCATTCTCCGCGGTGCCCGTCGTCCGTGTATTCTTCTGTGTTCATCGTTTTAGGTGAGTTTCTTTTTCCAATCATGGTTTGATTATACTGCTGCTATTTGTATGATTTTGATTCTGTGATGAAGAACAATCAGATACGAAGTATATATACTTGCCCATGTTCTTTATCAAAGAATCAATGGCTTACCGTGCCATCTGTTGAGGCCGTTTGGCTGCTGCTGTCTTTACCGAATCTTGTTTCTGATGAATTATGGAAAGAACTCCTCTGTTATTATGATCTTCATCTTCTCCGTTTTGATCTTCGTTTTTTCTTGCAGATATGGCTGATCAACGACGTGCTCCTTATCAGACACCTCCGCAGAGTCCTTATCGACCTCATTCTTCCCGAAGTCCCGAGGCAACGCCCTCTAGGGGTGGTCCGCAGCCTTCTCAGCTTGATCTTCGTTCACACGGGACCTCGTCGTCGTCTGGTCCAAAAGTTTCGTCCGTGGGGAAAGATGATCAACCGAGGGGTTTGCGATATGCGGTAGAACGTCCCCCACCCCAGCGTTCTGCCGCAGCGATTGTGTCTTCGCCTAGTGCACCGCTGAACTTGCAACCTCTTCGTCAGATCAACCCATCAATCATACCTATTCAGCAACCTTCAGTCTCTATACCCGTCGCTCCTTCAAAGGGAAAGTCTGTTAAGGGAGCGGCCCCAAGGGTGGACAAGTTGAAGAAACCGTCAAAGAGGAAAGCTTCAGATATCGACCCTCCGGAGAATACGTCAAGGATGCTGATTTCGAAGATGCCAACCTCATTCGTAGCCTCCCGGTGGTAAATAAAAAGGTTACATATAAGCATATAGACCTTAATCTCTTCAAGGCAAAACACGACCTCGAAGGCTTCGGGGTCCGCTTTTTCGCTTCTTACGAGGATCTCACCTACGACATGGTTTCGACGTATAAGTACGATGAGTTTCATCTGTTGATCACCGTGGGGGATTTGGAAGCTGGTCTTATGCTGCCCCTTTACAAGTCCAGTGACTCCTTCTATTACGATGTCCTGGCTTCCTGCATAGGATCCGCTCTTCATACCCACTGCCGCTCGGTGGCGCAACTCACCGTGAACTTTCTTCGGATGCTAAAGGAATGTTATCTTCGGAGCAAGGGGGATACGATGATGACTTGCTATACTCCTAATACCGAAGATACAAGTTGGTACACACCCTAAAATTTCAGCGCTACTTTCGGTGACTACGTTAATAGTAGAAACCATAAACCATAGAGCGTGTGTCTTCGGACTATGCCCGCTTCTCAAGGTGAAGTTCGTCTCCTTTGTGAGACCAGCGAGTCAAAGCTTCGGTATGTCCCTGTAACCGAAGGGTCTTCCCAGTGTAAGATATTTCCCAATCGTGAGAGGATCAAGCGTGATCATGATTACGAGTGGCACACCACTGTCATCGAGATTGTGGTTCCTTGGGCATATGGTTGGATATCGCTGCCTATCCCAGAGGGATGGCGCTACGTTCCTGGTAAGAGTGTGGCTCGTGCTAGTCCTCCATCTCGTTATGGTAACTTCTGCCCCTGGCATTTGAATTTTGCTGGTATGAATTTTGATATGCGTATGATGTTGCTGACGAATATGAGAATTTTGATGCCACCGCCGGACAGGTACGATTTTTTCATAGACCGGTGAACTATAGTGTATAATTGCCCCTTTTCTACTTAGTTTAATTTTATTAGAGTATGGAGAAAATTGTATTTAGCGTGATATCGGTGGGTCGTAACGATTCTTCTTCTTATTTTTTTCAGGTGTTAAAGAGGAAGAAGATAAGTGATGTTCAATATTCCATCGTTGTTGTTGCGGAGGCAGAGATTCTCGAGGAGGTAAATAGACCGGTGAGTCCTCTGAACGAAGAGGCTGCTAGAGATGAAGAAGAGTTAAGCGATGACGAAAAGCGTACGTACACTCAGTACGATCATGAGGCAGAGCGCAATCCCGGTGTTGCTGATAATCCCGAAGGAAATGCCCCTGCACTGCGAGAAAATGTTGAGTGCATGGTGCCTCAAGATAACACTTGTTCTCTTTTTCCTTCATCTGACAGACTGAGGAACGGAGACGCGGTTCTTCAACCAGCGGTTCCTACGGTGTCAACCACCGAGTTCTCCTTTGGTAAGGTTTGCTCCTCCTATGTTCCCCTTGATATGGATGTTTCGGAGTTCAACATACTATCTCCTAACGATGATTGGGAAGTCCCCGGGAATGTTGGTGGTGAGAAATCGGGTACGGTTGCATCTAAAAACGTAGCTTCTGTAGGATAGGTACCCGTTGTCGATGGTAGGGATACCCACATTAATCCAGCGGTAGATGCCACGGAACGGTTCGCTGAGAAGAGTGCTGCTCCCGGTGAGTCTTCTACCATTGCATCTCCCGAAGGGCTTGATAAAGCGATGTTGCAGGATGGTGATGATGTTATTATTGAATGGATGATGAGGAAGAATCTGATGTTTGTTCCTAATCCGGTCCCAGTGATTCCCGGTGTGAAAGGTTCAGACGCTTTTTCTCGGCAGCGTATGCAGCTTTATTCTCAATATTCTATTGAGAAGATTTGGGGGAAGAATTTGGAAGCTTCGGCCACCAGCCTTCTAACTGATCCCTCTTCCACTGTTGCAGAAATGATGTCCATTGCGGATGGGTATCAATATGGCTTTCCTCAGCAACGGCTTCTTGAGGTTCACTTAGCATTCTTTTCGTAGTCTTTTCTAAGCGGAGTCCTTGCCTTTTATTGATCGTCTTTCTTTTTTTTTATGAATTTATTGTAGATAATGAGGAGCGAACATTGCAACCATACTTTGTATCAATATTTCAAGGCCAAGTCTCTTAAGTTCGAAGCTAAGCTTCGTCTTCGGGAACAAGAACTGTCCATCGCTGAATCGAAAATTGTTCTCAAGGATCAAGAGATTTTGGAGTTGAAGGGGAAAGAGCAGATTGGTGCTTCTGAGGAGAAGCTTCGTCAAGATCTTGCCGCTGTTCGGTTGGAGCTAGAGAAGGTCCGCGAAGAGGCTTCGTCTCGAAAAGTTTCGTTTCTTCCCCTTTTCATCAATTTTTTTTTGTCTTCGTCCAACCTCTTCGCGTTTTATGGTGTCATCTGAGTCTCCCGCCCTTATCTTCAGCGGGCGGTGTTAAAGAGTTACTAATTCTTCGAAGCGAGAGGACCCTTCAGGCTTCTCGAATTCGTCAATTGGTAGAAAAGTTAAAACAAGAGGCTGTGAAGTGAAATGCTCGTGCTGACAAACATAACTTGTTGGCAGCTAGGCATGGGGAATTATCTCGTCGGTTTCTTTATTTGGAAAATGTCATTAGACTTGGTCGTCATAATTTTGATGGTGTTATGTTGTGGACGCGTGAAAACCTTCGTGAGGGCTGAGAAAATGTTCTTCGTTTAGAGGGTACGGTAGAAACCTTAGAAGGAGAATTACGGGCAACCCTTTCATCCCTTGCCCTTGAAATGGATGAGTGTGTTCAGCGTCTTGTGAAGGAGAGAGATGATGCCAGGGCCGAAGCCTATGCTCTTAGTAATGCTTTGAATGCCTCTCGGGCCGAAGTTTCTCGTTTAGTTGAAACCAAGAGGGATCTTGAGGTGAACATGCATTGGCTTATTAAAGGCATCGAGAACATGACTGACGAAGTCAACCGTCTTCATCATGCGGACTCCATGAAGCAGGTAGAGTTGGATGAATGTAATTTTGCGCTGACCAATCTTCGATTGGATTATAAGAAAATGTCAGACGAGTATGATCTTCTTGATGAATCCAGGGATGCAGTAGTGAATGAGTACGAAATGTCCTCTGTTAGGGTTGAAGGTATACATTCGGTTGGTCGTGAGTGTCTTTGTTTTATGTGTTTTCTAACCTATTGTATCTTCGTTTCAGAGCTTGAGGGACAACTTGTCCTTGCAAATAAGCGGCTTAAAGAGGCTCAATCTTCCTTAGTGGAGCAACGGGGGAAAACCCAGTACTTTGAAGAGCTGGATGGATCTAGGGATAAAACAGCAGAAGATTCAGCCAAGGAGATTTCCCTCTTGAAGTCGTCATTGTCGCAATCCGAACGCAAGTCATTGGTGATCGTGCAGAAGGATCGTTACCAGTTTTCCGCGGAAATTAAAAAAACGCTAACCAAGATTGAGCAAGGTCTTCAACAGGAGTTTAACATCACGAAGAAGTGTCCGCGTCAGCCTCTCCCTGAATCTCCTTCTAGTCTCTCAGATCACTCTTCGGGATGAAGCATCCCTTCTTCGCATAGGGCAAACTCGGCTGACCCTGCGGAACCCTTTTCGGGGAAGTAGGTCTTCGCGTTAGTATCAAGAAGTTGTTCTTTTGTCTTTTTGCCTTCGGGCCGTCTTTTTGAGTATTTTTGGATATATTTTGGACATCCTTGTTAGATATTTTTTGTGCATCTTGTGTTTTCTTCCTTTTCTTCCTTCATTTAATAGATTATTGTTGGCCCGATGGGTATATATTTGGTTTATCTTGTTTATTCCTGCGACGTAAACCGAAGCGTATAACGTGTTGGACGGAAGTGAATACTTTCGCTGCTGCCTTGTGCTTCTCTCCCTGCTGGCCTATCCTGGGTTAGAGGATTACCTAGCGGTGGGCGTTGTTTTTGATTTTGGACCTGTCACCCCGCTAGCCAATCCTGGGCTAGAGGATTACCGAACGGTGGGGGTCATTGTTGATTTTGGACCTGTCACCCCGCTGGCCAATCCTGGGCCAGAGGATTACCTAGCGGTGGGGGTTGGCACCATGTTCTCGGATACGTGGTGCATTATTAAGATATGTATATGCACCCGTTCCGCCGAATCGGTGTGTTTCTGGTTGGGCATCTCTTTCTACTGGATGTCTTCCCTTTGGCCTTATACTTGTAGGCGCTGATAGAGGAGTCCCGAGAGATTGTATGCGATTACTTTCCCAAAATTGTTGTTACCGTTGTTCTAGTGGCACAATCAAATAGGGAAGATCATTGGATCTTGGATCAAACCATAAACTACTAAATCGAAGATAAAAGCATAACTAAATAATTAAGAGATACACACTATGATTAACGTGGTTCGACAACGGAATGTCTACATCCACGGGTAAATGAAAGATGGGTCTTATTATTCATTGGCATTACAAAAATTGATGAACACCATTCACAAGAGTGATTTCCAGTGAAGATAGGGTGTGAAGGAAAGAAAAAAGAACGAAGGTTCTTTACCCCTTTTTTATGGGTAGTATGGTGTGAGGTACTTGGCGTTCCAAGGGTGTATGAGAACCTCTCCCTTTAGGTTACGCAAGTAGTATGACCCGTTGCCTACGATGTTATGTATTATGAACGGTCCTCCCGATGTTGATGCTAATTTACCCCATTTTTTCTCTAGCTGATATTGGGGTATGGTTCTTAGCACGTATTGCCCTTCTAAAAAGTTTCTGAGTCTGACCTTCTTATTGTATTCCCTTGCCAATCTTCGTTGATAGTTCTGCATAATTTGTAGCGCTGCCTCCATTCGTTCTTCTAGGTTATTGAGTCTTTCCAGCATCATGTCTTTCCAGCATCATGTCTGTGGTTAGATTTTTTTCCCATGCCTCAGTCTTTGTGGTTGGCATAATGATTTCTGTGGGAATGACTTCCTCTGCCCCGTAGGTGAGTAGGAACGGTGATTCGCTGGTGGATGATCTGCGAGTAGTTATGTATGCCCATAGTGCATTGTGCAGTTGTTCACACCATCTGCCTTTATATTCATCTAAGGATTTTTTTAGGATAAGACCTAGAGTTTTGTTTGTGTCCTCGGCTTGGCCATTGCTTTGGGGGTAGATGGGAGTTAACTGTTTTTTTCTTCTGATCTTAAAAGTATCGAACAACATGTTTATATTCTTTCCTTGGAGCTGTTTGCCATTGTCAGATACAATTTTTGCTGGGATGCCAAATCTGCATATAATGTTCTGCGAGATGAATGTGAACACATCTATGTCTCTGATCTTGGCGAGGGCCTTTGCTTCTACCCATTTGCTGAAATAATCCGTAGCCACGATTAAAAATCGTCTCTTCCTCGTTCCTTGTACTAGAGGTCCGACGATATCCACTCCCCATTTTAAGAAAGGCCAGGGGCTATCCACTGAATTCAGTTTTGTGGATGGAGCATGGATTCTCTTGGCAAAGCGTTGACATTCTTTACATATTTTGGACATCCTCGCTGCATCTCGTATCATCTGCGGACAGTAGTATCCTTGTGTTTTAGCTTTGTCATCCAATGATCTCATTCTGCTGTGATTCCCTGCGTCTCTGTAGTGGATATCTTTTAAGATGTAATGGCCTTCTTGCCTAGACAAGCAGCGCAACAAGGGTCCAAAGAAAGGTTTTTTGTATAGAATTCCGTACCGAAGGTCATATCTCCCTGCCTTTGATTGTACCTTCCGAGCTTGTTTTAAATCCGCTGGCAGTGCACCTTCTTCAAGGTACTGCCGGATTTTGATCCTCCAATCTTCTTCATTCTTGAAGTTTTCATCTTCTTTTGCCCTTGCCACGATGTCATATTCCACGAAATCATCGGCTATGTATTTCCCTGCATCGTCGTTTATATCCTCCCCTACATCGTCTTCATGATTTGTAGCGAAGGATTGCTGTGGAAGGATCGACGGCTCGTAAACTCTGGCTATCTTGATGGCTTTCTTCTTTTCATATTTCATCATAGATGATATGTATGCCAAAGCGTCGGCATGCCTCAGGTATTTTCTGCATAAATGTCTAAACTTGATATCGGGCACTTGTGTTGCTAAGGTCTGAACCAAACCCATATACGACGAGAGGGTCTCATCGTACACATTGTATTGCAAGACTATATGGCGGATTACCAGCTGTGAGTCACTCGTTAAGCGCACGTGTGATATCCCCATCTTTATGATTATCCAAAGAGCATGTACCACAACTTCATATTCTACAATGTTGTTGGTATGCCCTTGGAATTCCAGTCTTAGGGCTTGAACAATTTTATCTCCGGTGGGTGTGGTGATAACGATGCCTATACCCGCTCCTTCTTTGTTCCTTGATCCGTCCACGAAAACCTCCCATCGTCTTCGGTTTGAAGGCTCGAGAATATCAATTGGGTCTTTTTCTTCTTGCTCGGTCTCTGGAATGTCTTTCACCTCTTCGTCATTGTCCAATGATAGATATGCTAGGAAATCCTCTAACACTTATGATTTTTGCGCAGTTTGGACTTCGTGGATGATGTTGAATTGGTCGAGATGAGTATTCCATTTGGCTATCCTCCCCACATTTCCAGCGTTTTTGAGGACGGCTTCTAGCGGTGCCTTGCATGGAACTCGGATATAATGTGTTAAGAAGTAGGTTCTCAGCTTTTACGTTGCCCAGAACAATGCTAAGATGAGTTGCTCAATATTTGTATAGTTTTTCTCTGCGGAGTTGAGGGTTTTCCTGACGTAGTAGATAGGTTGTTCTACCTTTGTGTTGGTTTTAACCAGAACTGCGCTGAGTGCATCTTCGGTTGCTGCTATATAGAGAGCTAACACTTCATCGGGATCTGGATTTTGGAGGATCGGGATTGTGGCCAAGTAATCCTTGATTTTCTGGAAAGCTTCCACACATTCAGTGGTCCATGCAAATTTACTTCCCTTTTTGAGGATATTGAAAAAGTGCTTGCATTTTTCCGATGATCTAGCAATGAATCTTCCTAGTGCTGCCAATGATTCGTTGAGCTTTTGTACTTCTTTCAAATTCTTTGGGGAGGGCATCTCCACGATGGATTGGATATTGGACGGGTCTACCTCGATGCCCCTTTTTATTACTAGATATCCTAGGAACTTCCCTGATGTGACACCGAATGTGCATTTTTCGGGATTTACCTTCATGTTATGTTTCCTCATAGCCTTGAAAATCTCTTTCAGATCTTGATGGTGATCTTTTTGTAATTTACTCTTAACAAGCATGCCATCGACGTAAACTTCCAAAGTTTTCCCAATCCATGGCTTGAAAATAGCATCGAACATTCTCTGGTATTTTTCCCCTGCGTTTCTCAGACCAAAAGGCATCCGCGTGTAGCAATTGAGGGCATGTGGGGTGTAGAACGATGTATGTTGTTGATCTTCTTCTGCCAGTGCTACCTGGTTGTAACCAGAATACCCATCCATAATTGACAACTCTTCGTATCCCTCCACCGCTTCTACCAACTGGTCGATGCTTGGGAGAGGATAGCTGTCTTTGGGGCAGGCTTTGTTGAGGTTGGTGAAATCGATGCATATTCTGACTTCGCCATTTTTCTTTGGTACGACGACCATGTTAGAGATCCATGTTGGATATTTTACTTCCTTTATAAACCTTGCTTCAAGCAACTTACGCAGCTCCTTTTCAATTGGTTAGTGATATTCTGGTGCTATCTTTCGTGTTTTTTGTCTGAAGGGAGCCGTGCCTGGTTGTATTCGAAGTTTGTGCTGGATAATCTTGGGATCTATCCCCGGCATGTCTGCTAATTTCCATGCAAAGATATCTGCGTATTCCTTCAGTAGTGCGATCAAAGCATGCTCTTTTTCTTGATTCATCAGGGTTCCGATTTTGACCATTTTGGGGTGTTCCGCTGTCCCTATATTGACCTCCTTCGTGGATTCTATAGATGTGAACATAGGTTTTGGGTCACCCAGGAGAGGGACATTCTTTAATTGCTATTTGGGAGGTCATTCGACCTGATTAGCTTTAGAAGTTCCCCCTTCGGTGTTAAGGACGATGCTTCTGTTGACTAAGCTTTTTCCTGAGATTTCTTCAAGATGAAGATCGATGGCCTTGTTTTTGGAGGCCTCCTTGTTTTTGTTTCTTCTGGTCTTCCGCTGTTCTTCTAGCTTACCATTGAGTTGGTTTTCCGCAGTTTGGCATTCTCGGACGACGGCTTGGTCTCCTTTTATTTCCATTACCCCTTCGGGTGTAGGTAATCTTAGGCATTGGTGATAGGTGGCCGCTACCCCTTTGAGCTTGTACCCACTTTCGACCGATGATGGCATTGTACGGAGAGGCTTCGTCTATTACACTGAATCTGGTATCAACTTTCATGGGCCCTGCATTTACTTGTAAAACGATATCTCCTATGGGTTTTGATGATGCCCCATTGAACCCATAGATGGTGTAGTAATAATTCATCATCTGTTCATCGTTGAGATCCATACGTTTGAACGTATCGTAGAACAAGATATTGACTGAACTGCCCCCATCGATGAGGATCTTCTTGATATTGCATCCTTCCACCGGTAGGGTGAGAACCAAAGGATCGTTGTGCTCTTCCATGTCCTCCTCTATGTATTTGGCGTCGAATGTTACCGGCGCATTCATCCATTGTTCGTGTTTCTCCACCTCTGTTCCATCGATCTTGTAGAGTTCACAATGGTCTTCAAATTGCTTCCGCAGCCTCTTCCCTATCTGTGAAGTTAACGAGGGTCCAACAGCTTCAGAACACGAAATGGCATTAATCCTACGGTTTCCTTCAGGAAATTGGACTTGCTTGCTTCGTTTGGTCCTGTCTTCTGTATCTTCTTTTTGTACGTACTTCTTGAGGTCATCGACATCAATTAGCTTTTGGATCATAATCTTGAGGTTCTTGCATTTCTCGGTTTGATGGCCGTTGAAGCAATGGTATTCACAGTACTCCCTTGATTTTTCAGATCGTGGTGGTTACTTTCCCTTGGACCACGACCATTCCAAATTTTCTCGACTCTTGATTTCCCTTAAGATTCGACTGTAGATGGCGTTGAGTTTGGTGAAAACTTGATCTTCGAATTTCCGATCATCTCGTCGCTGGTTATCTTTTCACCCTCTTCTCTCATGGTTGGGATGATCCCCCGAATGGCCTCACTTGAATACGCTGGCTTGCTCCACCGAATTGGTTCGATGAGATGTTTGGGTATGAGCCATGGGGTTCTCACGCTGAATCTCTTCCAACCTGGTATGTTTTTCGATGATTATTCGGAGGTCTCCCTCGGTTGTAGGGACGCTTCCGTGAATCTCGACGAATAGGGGACTCATCCTGTCTAATCCCCACTTGTAGCAGTTGATCATGACCACCGGATCCACTTTCCCAATCGCCTGACAGATCTTATGCCATTTGTCAGTATATTCCTTGATAGTTTCCTTGTACCCGATGGCTAATGAGAAAAGTTTATCCATCCCAGCGTTGACGGTTTTGTTGTACATGTATGTCCTCAATAATTTCTCAGCAAGCTGGTTGTATGAGTCGATGGAGTTTGGAGGTAAGTTGTCAAACCATGCTAGTGCCGATCTTTTGAGGCTAGAGGTAAAATATCTGCAGAGTACCACGTCGTCTTGATCCTATCGGGCTAACACACGGTTATAATAACGTAGGTGGGTTGCGGGATCACTGGACCCATCATAACATTCAAATGCCGGTAGGGGACATTTTCGCGGAATCGGAGCTCTAGCCAGGTGTCGTGTCAAGGGTGTGGTGTTGGCTTCTTTTATAACTTCTTCCATCCTTCCTCCCCTGGCTTGCTTTTAGCTGTTTGATCTCTGCCATCATCTTTGCACGAAGATCTTTCATTGCCCACTGATGATCTTCTTTTATGGTGGATCGTTCAGAAGCTTCTTCGCTATAGAAGTAATCTGGTTCTTCCAAGATATGATCGGATTCGGGAGACCTGTTCCCTCTATTAACCCTTCGGTTTAGAGGCTCAGGATCCCTGACATTAGTAAGCATGAGTCTTCGTTCACGGTTTGGCTCCGGTGCTTTTGAATTTGCCTCATCGTGTGGATGGACCGCTGCTGTGCACTGGGAAATCTTATCTTTAAGCTCTTGGTTTTCTTTGGATAACAAAGCCATCGCCTCTGCGTACACCTTATGGTTATTCTTCAATTTTTCTAGTTCTGCAATCAATTGTGATGAGTGGTTGGATCCTTGGTTTGGGGTCACAGCCCGTCCTCTCCCCTCAATCGCTACAGTATGATCTTCATCACCTGTTTGGATCAAGGGTACGAGAGGCTCGGCTGTGTTCACAAGTGGTTGAACATGAGGGTTTGGTAGTTGGTTTAAGGAAAGCAAAGGTAAAGGAGATGGCAAGGTCCTGTTCTGCTCATTCGTCGTTAGCATTCCCAATACTGGTGGTTGCATTGTCGAATTAGCAAATCCTTCCCGCTGCTCTTGGGCCTTGGAAGTCGTTGCCGCCTTTGTTGTGTCTGCTTTAGCCGTTATGGTTCTGACCGCTGCCGCTGCTATAACCTTGGCATTCAGGGGTGAAGTAATCTCTGTCTTATCTGGCTTCTGGTTCAATGCCTTATTTTTCTCACCCCTCTGCTTGTTGCGTGTGATAACATGAGATGTCCTTGGCGTTTCTTTGGAAGAAGCTTTGGTTTTTCCCCCCTCTTTTGTTTTTTCCATCTTCGATCTCTTCGTTCTCTGCCTCTAGAAATAACACATCGTTAACAATGTTAATAGAGAACGGAAGATAGTATACCTCTAACGCGCCAAAAAGAGGTTTGGTTAGGGAACGTAAATAAATCCATATGTTAAAAATAGAGAATGATGGTCGTAGATCTATATGTTAAAACGTAGACAGGTGTCCCGATTCTTTTCAAAACGTTAAAAAACAAATCGGACAGATGAGTTTTATCGAAAAATCGTCATGAGACTTGTTTTACTAATGGGTTTCAAAAAACGTTGTTATGCCACCAAAAATGTCCTTTTTCGAACAAATCTCATAAAAAAATGCAGAGCTTAATCGTTCAATGTTTCTGTAATGGAAGTTTTTGTTTAGTGAAAGCGTACGCACAAAAATAATGTAGGTCTACTGAAAATAGCGTAGATCTGTTTTTACTTGGTGAGCGTAGATCTGGCCAAAGGTGGTGAAAGCATCATAGATCTACAGAAAATAACGTAGATTTATTTTTACTTGGTGAGCGTAGATCTTCCCAAAGGTGGTGAAAGCATCGTTTTTCGTAAAAGTAAAGCCTCGTTTTATAGGAAAGACGATGAAAATAATAAGAAAGCATCGTTTTTCTCAATCTCAAATAAATAGACGGTGAGTTGCATTATTTTTTCGTAAAACGAAAGCATCGTTTTACAGAAAAGATGATGAGAATAACAACGAAAGTTTTCCCTAGACACTACTACACGAAGAATAGTGCTGAGAACTCGATAAAGGGAAAGATCACAGGAAAGATAAATCTTTTCCGGGACAAAAGTCCCTGTTTCTAGCGCCAGATTGTGAACATAGAAATAACGCTGATATCAACGTGTTCACAAACAATGTGCGGGTTGTACTTTTTAGTTTACAATAGATCATACTCAGCGGAAATAATGGTATGACCACGATGATCGTTTGACTCGAAGCCTTAGGGCTCGTCATTGTTTGATCGAATATCGAAACATTAAAGACGTTTATTCGGTAAACAAATAGTATATACGAAGACTAAATAATTGAAATATAAGTGCTGAAAGTAAATGAGGCAGCGATTTACGTGGTTCAGCACTAAAGCTTACGTTCACGGGTATTGGTTGTTTCACTATATCTTTCAAGGTTACAACAATGATTGACTCACTGAATGAATCCCGAAGAATAGCTCGGAATTCGTTTCTGTATGTTTCTCTCTTTCTTTCTCTCTCTTAGACTTTCTAATGAAGCTTGCTTGCCCCTCTCACTATGTGGAGAGGGGTATTTATAGTAGTTGGGTATGGCCTCGTTCGAGACAGTTGTTGTCCTTATCTTCTTGAACTTTGTGCAAATTCTTCTGGGTGGCTTCGGTTCTGAACGCCGACCCCATCGGTAAGAGGCAATCCCGCTGGGTAGTCTTCGTTTCCATCGCTGGCCGATCGACACGTGCCCCTGGTTCAGAGTGTTTAATGTGGGTGGTTGGGAAGCCTGCACGCATGGTCAGATGTCAGCGACGCCCATCACCTCTGTGTCAGAGGATTTGATCTCCACCGTTGATCTTGGATCTTCCTCGAGATGGGTTAAAGCAGATCTTCGGTTTCTATCCAGTGCTTCTCAGTGGTTCTCCTGCTTTCGTGCCCCTTGATTTCTATCAGTGGATCGCCCATGCGTGGATCTGAACCGTAGGACCCATTCTTCTATGGTATTGGATGTTGCATCATACCCTGATGCTCCCTCTCTCTATGCCATCCACGTGCTAGTCCTTGGACACGTGTTGGATGGTGATTTTGTGTGTATACATCAAAAATTACAAAACAGAATTATGTACATTTATAATGCATAATGAAGCATATAGATTTCTCATCTGCTATCAAATTTCATATGCCTGTTTAGGGGTGCACATACCCTACCCATATCCGCCAACCCTACCCTACCCGCCAGTTTTTTAACCGTATCCTACCCTATCCATTATTTGGCGGGGATGGCGGGTAAAGATTTTCTTAACCGTCAGTAAACGGGTAGGGTAGCGGGTATAGACATATACCCTACGTAGGAGAACACATACTCTACCCATATCCGACAACCCTACCCTACCCGCTAGTTTTTTAATCGTATCCTACCCCATCCATTATTTGGCGGGTAGGGTGGCGGGTAAAGATTTTCTTAACCGCCAGTAAACGGATAGGGTGACAGGTATATGCCATATCCTACCCACCCTACCCGTTGTGCAGCCATATGCCTGTTTAAGAATAATATTATCAAATTAGAAAAATGAAAGTAACACTTTTCCGAAAACGGATGGAGTATTTTTTACACAGGAAACAAAAACTATCGATAGCCTCTAACTACTGTATATATTTTCACAAATGAGACAACTTCTAGATATCAATTGTCTTATGACACTCCCTTCTTCGATCCTCAGTTTGCCGCTTTCTTTATTCCACAGATGAACTCCATAAGTCTCTCTACTAAGCTGGAGCACTTTCGCGTCTACCCATTTCGATTGATACAGAGTCACCGGCTTCTGGAAAAACCCGCCTATTTTGAGCCAATCTACTGGATAGAATGCCATTGGCGGCAAAACAGTGAAATTGTAACCTGGTTTCCCTGAGACCTCCTGGATCACTCTTGAAACTAGATATGGCCCGTTGAATCCCCATCTGCTTCCATCGAAATTACGACAGAAATTCTCTATGAATTTGTACAGCAGAGGATGATTCTTGTCGAATACTAGAACCGCGTTGTTGAGTCGATTCCATTGTTTCGTCTGGATATCCACACTTTGTGCTCCGATTGAGTTTCGTAAGCCGGAGAAGCTCTTTAGCACTATAAAGTCTGTATCCAGATAAACACCTCCGTACTTGTACAGAGTCACAAGTCTGAGAAGATTCGACAGATTCTGAGCAAATGGTATCTGTCCAGGATTCTTGAGACCTTTCTTCATGTCATCAAACCAGGCTTTCGCCGGGGTGTTCTTAAACAAAAACTTCAAATCTGGTGTCAATGCGGTCACTTTGAATCCACGTGCTGTTAATGGACTTAGAATCTTTTTTCCTTCATCAGAATCCATACTCCGCGATAGAATCATCAGACATCCATTGGGATTGTATTTGAAGACGCTCTGCAAGGCCAGGAATTCTTTCTTGCCGAAGGATGTTGCCGGAGAAATCCATGTCATGAAGAAACGAACCTCGCATCCACGGTCAAAGAAGTTCTGTGCTCGGTTTCTAAATTGCTTGGTCAATTCAGTTGACTTTAACATCTCAATGTTTGGATATTTTTTAACAATCCATTCTACGTTTTCTTTCTCTTGTGATCGATCAGAAGAAAACTTCTGCAAACCTCCGTCGGGCAATTCATTTGTAGAAACCTTTTGCTTGATTGGGTTCACAGCTTTTGCCTCCGTTGATGGTTCATCGGTATTACGCTTTTGCGAAATTGGGTTCGCGGCTGCTGCCTCTGATGATTGATTGCTAGAAACCTGTTGGTGTCTTGATTCGTTAAGGTAATTCTTTTCAGTCTCTTCTCTAACCGAAAGCAGATTCAGCGACGGCGACGAAGAATTGGAACGAAGCTCACGATGAACTTCAAGAGGATGGATGGTATTTGCTTGTTTTTTTAAAGTTATAGAATGGAGGGAGAGATTAAAAAAGATGCAGCCAGTGACAAGTATAATAAACAGAAGAGCACCAAAGTAGATTTTAGAGAATAAGGACCTTGTCTGTACACATGATCTCAGGAACATATTTACTCGAACTCCTTAACAGTGATGATTGAGGAGTTGCAGAGGAGGAAGTTTGATCATGGCAGTTTTGTCAACACAGAGACGAGAAGAGAAGAGAGACACCTTGTAGTAAACGTGGGCAGATTGTCTTTCTTATGAATGAGCTGAATAACGTGGAAGCTACATATGAAGAAGAAGAAGAAGAAGAAGAAGATGGAGAATTTTGAATTAGCCGTCTCTGACATAAGACAAACGAAATAGAAGAATATAAGAACAGAAAGGAGGTCTTGAGTCAGCTCAAGGACAAGAGAATCCTATATCTGATTTTGAGAATAATCTTTTCATACCATTTTTTGGATGTACTATGAGTAATTTATAGAATGGTAATTAATACCTTCCTAATGGAGGATTTTGATGTTAAATTAAAATCAAAAAATTTCTTTTTCTTCGAAAATATTACTACTTATATAATTTTGCATTATAGTGCATGTTTAGGATATCAAATTGGATGCATAGGGCACAGCTTGACTCGTTCTTCGGGGTTGATATTGTGCTCTGACATTCATCTATATAAATCATGAATTGAGTGATTGTTTTACGACTTTTCTATTGAGTAAACAATTGAGTAAAACTTTTGTTAATAGAGACAGTCAGGATAAGATACAATGACATGTTTGACTTTGGGTACGAATATGTGTACCAAACCAAATGACACGGTTGAATTGTATTGATCTGGTGGGTGCACTTCGGTTGGTCACCAATTTATATATTTGTCCATGACCAAACTTAATAATGGAACTACCTAAAAAAATGTAATCCTAACAAAATATCCACTCCAATCCCATATCATATGGATATCAAAAATAAAAGCTCATTTCGTAATTTCAGTGCAAGTATCGGAATCTGGTCATCAGAAAAGGTATATAACAGCAGCAACAAGCTTTTTCGATTCTATTTAGGATGGAACCATCGTGTACCGCGCCCGCCCAAAGCCAGGGATCATGCTTCTTCGTCTTCTTCTGCTTCCTGTCGTGTTCGAATACAAAAAATCTTGCGACAGCTAAGATAAGGTTCCCTGCTAAATGCTGGAATTATTGTTGTTGAATTTGATTAGTAGTAATTAAATTAGATATGTTAGTTTATCGTATCCTCTTAAAATATTAGGTTCTTATGGTGAAACTAATAAACGGAATCTTACCGAGTGGCTATTTCATGTGCTCTCCAATTGTAGGCACACTTCGTCACCCGCCACGTGTGTAGCAAGGGACACGTGGGAAGCATCCCCATGCGAACATCTCACCAGAAGATATCACCGGTCAGCAGATCCGACGATCAGAGATAAATGATCACGGGGTATAATGACTCGGAGAAGCATCGGATAATACCCCATGGGTATTAATGCATCTCAGCCCTTGGAATATCAAATATCAACGGTTGAGGGCTTGACTGACACCGATGTGACAGGACGAAGACGTCTGCCTGACACCAGCGTGCCCAGACAGTCTGACACGCGCAGGCGTCTATCTGCCCGCATTAAATACAAAGGGATGCGTGTCGACCAACCCGAAGACAGAGCACGGATAACCCTTCGTGTTCGAGCCCAAACCGCAGACCTCTGCGTAATGGGCACAAAGCACAAGAAGATAAGATTACAACGGCACTTCAGAAGTAGGGCCCGAATATCAACCCTATAAGTACCCCCCTCCACCAAAAGAGAAGGGGGTCGATCATTCGAGAGAATAGAGGAGAATATAGGAGAGAGAAATAGAAGAGAGTAAGTGATACTCCATCCCCGCAGGCTAAAGGATGTATTAAAGTCATTCGACTATCTTTGTAATCATTTAACACATAGTGAAACATCAGTCCCGTGGATGTAGGCCTTAGTGCCGAACCACGTAAACCTTCGTCTTGGTTATCTTTCAGTACTTTGCATTCATCATAGAACGTTATATGCTTTACATTTTGATTATCTATTGATCTCATCATACATGCATGATCCAGGATGATACTCGACTAGACGATGATAAGTACGAGGACTTGGAGTCGATGAATCGACATAATTATCCCCTATGCGTTTCTAGTATTAGAACGTGTGAGCATTGTTTGTAGATACGCAGATGTCTTCGTAATTTGTGTATCCACAATTTGGCGCTAGAAACAGGGACTTTGTCCCGGTAAAAGATTTATCTTACCCTGTGATTTCACCTAAGACGCGCATCATGGTTGTATCCTGTTTTGGGATCAGCGTGCTTTTAAAACCCTTTTTTTTATTATTCGGGGCACATGACCTTTCATTTTTACAAGTTTTCATAACCCTTGGATTTGACGCTTTAAAAGCCCGATTGTCCACTAGAAACTCGATTTTCCATCATAGATTTGCACGTACATCGTTTTTCTCTTAAAACTAACACTTAATAACCCAGATCCATGAGTTCTCGCCACAGATATGTTTCTTCAAGATCATTTCTTTTCAAAAATAGTCTGAAAACGAGGTCCACAAATTCTGCGGATATGAAGGACCGCTCATTTCATGTTATTTCACATATTCGGCAGATGCGCATAATACTGACCCGATCCTCGTGGATACTTTTGTTCCTCTTCATCTATTCCCCTGTGCAGGAAAAGGATTAAAGGTGGAGATGATGTTAGGAGCAAGGAAAGCCAAAGCGTCATCAAAGGAAACACCGAGGAGTACCCCGGTCATGACCCGAAGCAAACAGAGAGAAGACAAAGTTAAAGCTACTCAGAGGCAGGATGCTGCAGAAATCACCTCACCCATGAACGCTATTTCCATTGCAGTCGCGGCTCTCAAAGCCGCAGCCACAAAAAATAACGCAGCTAATGCGGCCCTCCAGGCCATAGAAGCCAACAAGATTCTAGTTTCGAACCAAAACCAGCGGCAAAAAGAAGGGGTGGCGGAGTCTATGACACACCAGTCCATATATCCGCCAGTCTTCGGAATGCCGTCAACCAATGATCAGAATCAAACCCTACCAATAGTTCTGGCCCCGCGGACGGAAACCCAACCGAGGGGAACAAACGTGGGGACGCCAACAATTGAAGCTGATCCTCTGCCACCCTTAGTACACACAGTAGAGGAAGGGGGAACTATGGCCGTAGGAGTACAAGCCGGAACTCCCAATCATGGATCAAACCAGTCCCACCGACTGATGGTAGAACTCGAAGAGTTGAAAAATAACCAGCTGGTCTACGCATATGCCGTAGCTCTCTTGGCAAGGGAAAACCAAGATTTAAAGGATAGGATTTCCCAAAGCACGAAGACTGGCCAACAGCTGGACGAAGCGAGTTCTAAGGCACCAGAGCCTAATCGAGACCGAAGAATCATCCCAGCAAACGCCTCTAGGAGAAGCATCATATCCAGCCAAGAATATACCACCAAAGATCTAGACTATTATAACAGTGAAGGTCGACCGAAGGAGCGCTCAGTTGAGCATGGGGATGAGGGACACTACCGCGCAATGGAAGAGCTTCGTGAAGAGATGATGACTGAGATCAGATAGTTAAAATCCAGACATGGCGGAGGAAGGCTTGAGGAAGTAATGAAAGAAGCTAACTCCACGCCTCTAACTAATCGCCTAGCCAATGCCCCCATCCCGTTAAAGTGCCTTGTCCCAAGCTTTGACTGCTATGACGGATCCAGCGATCCCGCGGCACATATCCGGTATTATAATCGCACCTTAGCCCGATGGGGTCAAAATGACGCAGTCCTATGTAGATATTTCCCATCAAGCCTGAATGGATCGGCTTTGTCGTGGTTTGACAACCTACCACCAGATTCCATCAACTCCTACGACCAGCTAACAGAGAAATTCTTGAGGACCTACATGTACAACAAAGCTATCAACACCGGAGTGGATAAGCTTTTTTCTTTGGCAATCGATTACAAGGAAAACACGAGGGAGTACACCAATAGATGGCACAAGATCTGCCAAGCCATAGGAAGTGTGGATCCCGTGGTAAGCATCAACTGCTACAAGTGGGGTTTAGACCGAATGAGTCCATTGTTCGTTGAGATTCATGGAAGCGTACCTAAAACAGAGGGACCTTCGAATAATTATTGAGAAGCATGCTCGTCTCGAAGAAATCCAGCGCGAGAACCCACAGGCGCAAACGCAGAGGTCTCACCGCACCAATTCCGCAGAACAAACCAGTGAGGCAAAAAGAATTAATCCCGTGGTGCGACCCCACGAAGATAGGAGGGAGCGAAGAGATGAGCGACGAAAAGACGATCGAAAATTCGAAGATCAGGTCTACACGAAGCTAAACGCTAGCTATGCTCGGATTTTGCGAGAAATCAAGGGAAGGGAAAACATAGAGTGGTCGTGGTCCAAGGGGAAACAGCCCCTGAGGACCAAGAAGTCTAGAGATTACTGTGATTATCATTGCTTCAATGGACACCAAACCGAGAAGTGCAAAAACCGCAAGATGATGATACATAAATTGATTGATGCTGGCGAACTCAAGCAATACATACGGAAGGAAGTCACCGAGGATAGATCCAAACGAACCAAGCAAGTCTAGCTTCCATAGGGAAACCGCACAATCAACACCATCTCGTGTTCCGAAGTCACAGGGCCCTCGCTTACAGCACAGATAGTAAAGAGGCTACGAAAGCAATTCGAAGACCACTGCGAATTATATAATATTGATGGCATTGAGGTGGATGAGCACGAGGAGTGGATGGACGCGCCTATCATTTTAGATACCGAAGACGTCGAAGAAGATATGGAAGATCATAACGATCCCCTGGTCCTCACACTACCAGTGGCCGGATGCAACCTCAAAAAGATTCTCATCGACGGGGGAAGCTCGGTGAACGTCCTATTTTATGACGCTTTCAAACGAATGAACCTTCATGATGAACAGTTGATGAACTCTTATCACACCATCTACGGATTCAATGGAGCACCCACAAAGCCGTTAGGAGATATCGTGTTGCAGGTGAACGCAGGGCCCATGAAAGTAGAAACTCGATTCAGCATGGTAGACGCCCCGTCCCCCTATAACTCCATTATCGGACGGAAGTGGGTACATAAACTCAAGGAAGTGGCAGCAACTTACTACCAATGTCTCAGGTTCCCTACACCCGAGGGAGTGATGGAAATCAAGGGAGATCGGCTCTCGGCAAAGGAGTGCCAGACCGCTCAGGATTGTATCAATAACGAACAAGGAGAGCGACGAAAAACCCGAAGAATGAGAAACAAAGAAGCAGCAAAAGAAAATGCTATAGACCTGTTCCTCGAGGAAATCGCAGGGAAGAGCTTGGCAAGAGAGGATAATGTCCTGAGCACATAGGCAAATACTTCGACAGCCCACGAAGAGCAGGCACATACCAAATAGCAATTAAAGAGCGTCCCAGTTCTTGGGGACCCGAAGCCAGTATTCAGACCGGTGGAGCCCGTGAAAGAAATCAACATAGGAGCAGACGGAGATCCGAAGATGGTCAAAATAGGGACCATGATGGATGAAAAAAGAGAAGAATCGTTGACCAAATTGCTTAAAGAATACGCGGATGTATTCGCCTGGAAATTAGGTGACATGTCGGGCATTGATCCAAAAATAATCCAACACGAGCTGCGCATCAAACCTGGCACGCCACCTTTCAGGAAGAAAATAAGAAAAGTTGCACCAAAGTATCATGAGGCGGTAGAAAAAGAACTCTGGAAACTGCTAGAAGGAGGCTTCATCAAGGAAGTCAAGTACCCTACTTGGATCTCCAACATGGTCGTCGTTCCTAAGAAAAATGGAGGGGTTAGGATATGCATCGACTTCACTAACCTCAACAAGGCATGCCCAAAAGACAGCTATCCCCTACCAAGCATAGATCAACTGGTTGAAGCAATGGAAGGATACGAAGAACTGTCATTTATGGACGGATATTCTGGTTACAACCAAGTAGCCCCGGTAGAAGACGATCAAAAACACACAGCATTTTACACCCCCCATGGCCTTTATTGCTACACCAGAATGCCCTTCGGACTTCGAAACGCAGGGGCAACTTACCAATGAATGGTCGATGCTATTTTTAGGCCGTGGATCGGCAGTACCTTAGAAGTCTACGTCGATGACATGCTCGTCAAAAGTAGGATACGCAAAGATCACCACCAGGACCTGAGGGATATTTTCGAAGCCATGAGAAAACATCACATGAAAGTCAATCCAGAAAAATGCACCTTCGGTGTCACCTCGGGGAAATTCCTCGGATATCTGGTAACGAAAAGGGGTATTGAGGTAGACCCCGCGAAGATTCAGGCCATAGTGGAAATGTCGTCCCCGAATAATTTAAAAGAAGTACAAAAGCTCAATGGGTCTTTGGCAGCCTTGGGCAGGTTTATCGCCCGGTCCTCGTACAAATGCAGACATTTTTTCAATATTCTCAAAAAAGGGAGAAAGTTCGAATGGACCACAGAATGCGAAGAAGCCTTCCAAAGAATCAAGGAGTACCTGGCTTCAATCCCCATCTTGCAGAAGCCTGATCCCGATGAGGTGTTGGCATTGTACATAGCAGCGACGAAGGACGCAATAAGCGCAGTGTTGGTTAAAACCAATACAAAAGTAGAACAACCTATCTATTATGTCAGCAAGACCCTCAACTCTGCGGAAAGGAATTACACGAAGATCGAACAACTCATCCTGGCATTGGTATGGGCTACTCAAAAGCTGAGAACCTACTTCCTGACTCACTTCGTCCGCGTCCCATGCAAAGCACCACTGGAAGCATTACTCAAAAGCGCGGGAAAAGTAGGTAGAATAGCCAAGTGGAACACCCATCTCGACCAATTCAACATCATTCACGAAATTCAACACTCCCAAAAATCCCAAGTTTTGGCGGATTTCCTAGCGGACCTCCCTCTGGACAACGATGAAGAGATTAGGGGAATGCCTGATGCCGACGAGGAAAGAAAGGACCCGGTGGATGTCCTCGAACCCGAGAATCTAAGACAATGGGAAGTCTTCGTTGATGGTTCCAAAAATAATCAAGGGGCAGGAATAGGCATTGTCATCACCATCCCAACTAGAGAAAAGATCGTGCAGGCCCTCAGATTAGAATTCAAAGGGCACACTAACAACATTGTCGAATACGAGGCAGTCATACACGCCCTCCGCTTAATAATAGAAATGGGAATAACTGATGTAAGGCTGACGAGCGATTCGCAGCTTATCATACGGCAAATAAGGCTCGAATACAATGTGTACGACGACACCCTCTCAACTTACTTGTCCCTGGTCCAAGCATTGGCATCGCAAGTTCCGAACATCAAGTTCCGGCACTTATGCAGAAAAGATCTCAGGCACGCGGATGCTCTAGCATACATATCATCCATGCTGAAGGACAAGAGTATTTAATCTATCAAAATAACAAGGGTGTACGAGCCGTCGATCACATCACAATTTTTCTTTGCTACGAATCATGATGCAGCAGGAGAGGATATCGAAGATCAGGTGGGAGAAGACATCCGTAACGATTTTTACGAAGAAAATATCTTATCAAGAGAAAATCAAGACGAAGACTTCAATAACGAAGATGATTGGAGAGTGACGATCCACGCGTTTCTCAAAGATGGAATCTTACCCGCGGATCAGAAACAAGCTAGGAAAATACTTTCAAAAGGTGGAAGATACGATCTTCGGGATGGGATCTTGTACAAGAAATCTTTCCTCGGACCATTACTACGTTGCTTATCCAGGAAAAGGGGCATCGGATCCTAAACGACATCCATTATGGTGACGCAGGGAATCACAGCGGCATGAGATCACTAGCCGACAAGGCAAAAACGCAAGGATATTACTGGCCCACAATGAGACAAGATGCGGCAAGAATGTCCCGACGATGTGAAGAATGTCAGCGCTTCGCCAAAAAGATACACGCACCAGCAACAATGTTGAATTTTGTGGGAAGTCCGTGGCCATTTGCTAAGTGGGGTATAGACATCGTTGGACCTTTCATCGAAGGATCAGAGAAAAGACGATTTTTGATAGTAGCCACGGACTAGTTCAGTAAATGGGTGGAAGCCAAAGCCTTAGCCAAAATCAGAGACGTGGACGTGTTTACTTTCATATTCCAAAACATTATTTGCAGGTTCGGCATACTAGCGGAAATCGTGTCGGACAATGGTAAACAGCTACAAGGGAAAAATATATACATGCTCTTCGACACTTTCAAAATAAGGAAAAACAAGTCCACTCACATATACCCTCAAAGCAACGGACAAGCAGAAGCTACTAACAAAACCCTCGCCCTTATCCTCAAAAAGCAGTTGGACGAACACAAGGGGCGATGGTGTGAGCAGCTACACAATGTGTTGTAGGCATACAGGACGACACGAAGATCTTCCACAGGGGAGTCCCCGTTTCTCCTCACTTACGGTGCTGAAGCAGTCATCCCAACAGAGATCCTCATGCCAACCACCAAGACCTAAGCGTGGGAGAAAAATCTTACAACAGACATGATGTTAGAGAGGCTGGACGACCTGGAAGAAAGGAGGGGAGCAGCATTGCAAAAGATGGAAAATTATCAACGAAGACTAGCAAGAGAGTACAACAAAAAGGTTAAGCTTCGAAATTTTGTAGAGGGGCAGTATGTGCTAAGAACAATCCCGCAATACCAACGAGAGAAGAAATGGGGAAAGTTAGCACATATATGGGGAGGGCCTTTTATAATACACGATATTGCAGGAAACGGTTCCTACTATCTCCGCAATCTGAAAGGCGAGGTCCTCCGGCACCCTTGGAATGCTAAATGGTTCAGACCATACTATCCGTAGGAGCAACGTAGCTCTGCATCTGCGTGAAGAATACCAGAAGAAGAAGGCAGCGTAACCGCTTTGCATGTTTCTATCTCTGAGCGAGGAGTAGCAGGCCTCATACTTATCAATCAAATAAACTTTTTCGAAGATTCTTCGGGCCTACGAAATGATCAAGAGACCTTCGGGGTGAACGCATGTACAGTACATATTTAGTTAACAATATTAGGGAAAGTAGCTAATCTACAATCTCTCAGGGCTCCCCCGTCAGCGTCTATGAGTGTAAGACCAGGGGGAAGGAACCCAGCAGAAAGAGATACCCAACCAATTTTAAGGCATCGGATCGACGGAATGGGTGCATGTAAATACTTCAAATAAGCATCCCATATCCTAGAACGCTGCCTCGTCCCCCACCGTTTGGGAATCCCCTGGCCAAGGATTCGCCAAGCGGGGTGACAGGTCTCAAGTCGATCACGAAGGTACTTACCTTCGGTGTCGCACCCAAACACCCAACTTTCCGCAAAGCATTTATTTCTAGTTTAACACCTCGCATTACTTAATAAAAATGAATTGATAATGCAGATAGGCCAAAAGGATGATCCATTTCATAAGGAGTTGATTACAAGATTCA
Organism: Papaver somniferum; assembly: GCF_003573695.1. Taxonomy (NCBI): domain Eukaryota; kingdom Viridiplantae; phylum Streptophyta; class Magnoliopsida; order Ranunculales; family Papaveraceae; genus Papaver; species Papaver somniferum. The sequence continues at coordinate 114,487,466 of NC_039368.1, read as the reverse complement.
GCGAATAAGATAAAGCATTGTACGCATCGAAAAATGAGACGAAGTTATATAACCAACAAGGATCAACTTTCTATGGAAAATAAAGGAAATCTACTTGGATGATACAGCGCCATCAACAGGATTATCTCTGCGGGATGATGGTACGCTACCACCTGAAGAAGGCCCAGAGGAATGATGAGTGCCAAATAATGTATATATTTATCCCTTTTTGTTGGCAATTTAACTCATCTTTTATGCATTAATTCTACATTTTACCCCATATTCTGTATTTTCATTGTTTTCAAGAATAAATATTTTTATTAATTAATTTTGCATTTTTAGGTAATAAATAAAGTTCGGATGAGTCGCGGAGCGAAAAGAGCAGAAAAGTAGTGAAAAGCCGGGAGAAATTACGCAAGGAAGCCGCGAAGAATGGTGCGCACAACCTCATTTTCTACACACAAAAGCGCCTCCGTTCTCAGCCATCAGATCATTTCTCAGAAGCATCCGACGGTCGCTCCCTCATAGAGCATCGAAATCTGATGTCTCTGCCGAGCACCACAGAGCTGAAATTCCAAGCCTTCAGATTAGATGGTAGTTGAATCCAACGGTCGCTCCCTTGCTGTGCATCGAAGATTGATATCTCCGCCTAACACTACAACACCTAACTCCATCTGGCATCGTTGATTTTGTTGTATTATATAATCTAGCGGTCGCTACAAGCTTCACTTCACATCACCGTCCGATTGATCTTTCATCTCCCAATCCCACGGCTCAGCGTCGCAGATCATCAAGACTCGATGCATTCGCCTTACACCCTAGTACCCGAGCCCATCCACCTAACCCAAACACAGTCGAGCCATACCCTCTCCACCATCTTCTCCACAGCGACGCTGTCGCCATCACCACCACCATGTCCGTCTCCATCACCACCACCTCACCCCAAATCACTCCACTATTTTCTCCCCAAATCACTCTACCTATACCCATCATCACTATCACGTTTACATCAACTAATCTCCTCAATTTCTCATCTCTGCCGACTGAAACCCTAGGTGAGAAATTGAAGATATAAGTTGATGTTAGAGCAGCAATTGGAGCGGGAGATGACTCAGGAAGAGAAATAGAAGGATGGGTCGACGAGATGGAGCGAGAATTTCATCAACAGTAGGTAATTGGCAAAACCTAATTTTACTGACTTTGGGGAAAATTGGGGGAAAACCTAATTTTGTGTAATGGGTATAAATTGGTGTTGGGGGAAGCATTAGAAGGAGACTATTTACCTCTCTGGACTAGCCAGTAGAGAATTGGCTCAAATTTTATTTTTCAGTGTTCTTCTCAGTTAACAGTGCAAGTTGCTTATGTGTTGAATTATTTGTTATGATGCTATCTGTGTTTAACTTATCTCATTTAGTGTATGCTTGTTGTCACAACATGGTTAGCATGAGCTAATCATCTTCAGGCCAAGGCTCAGTGAAGCCTTGTGCACTGTCAAGTGTGTTGGAGCTAGTTGGTTACTTCCTGTTGCTGTGTTGTGAATGTGTATTTGAGAGAGGCCAATGCTCATAGAACCTGTGATTGGCTGTACTGTCAAAAGACAGCCAATGCTAGGGGTAGACTAGTAAGCAAGTTGGTGTTCTCTCATTTCTAGTTGTATGCTTAGGAATGAACATAACCTAGAAACTTGTCACTTGATTAGGACACAAGGTGGAACTTATGCTTTGGCTTACCCACCACTTCTCTTTCAGTCAATTATCATTTCAAGTCCTGTGTGTTTGCTTCCTGTTCAGTTACTTTTCTTGCCTTTCATTTTCTTGCACTTTGTAGCTACTGTGCACTGAAGTCAGTGCACTGAACTCAACCTGCCCTTGGCTTCCAAGCCTTGGTTATTTGCTGCTTCTTTTAGCTGTTTCTTTGCTGCTTTACTTTCCAAGCTTTGGTTCATATCAGTTACATGTTTTGCTCATTGCCTTAATGCATTGCCACTCTTATTAGCCTAGGAAAACTTCTCATATGCTCCTCTCCCTGTGGACAAACCCCTACTCACCATTTTATTACAAATCTTGACCTTGTATACTTGCAAGTGTTTTGTGTGCATCTTAGAAGTCACACCAAGTTTTTGGCGCCGCTGCCGGGGAGCTGGCTGCCTTATCTGTGAAGTTTTCAAGGTCTGCTGTTGGTGTGCAAGTGTTGGTGACTCTGCTGTGAAGCTGCTGTTGCCAACTTTTTGCTGCTACTGGTGCTGTTGCAGTGCTGGTGCCAAGTCTGTTGTTGCCAACTTTCTGCTGCTGCTGGTGCTGCCAACTTGCAACTGCTGCCAACTGCTGCTGCTGATCTGCTGGTGCTGTTGCTGCCAAGCTGTTGCACTTGCCAAGCTTGCTGCCAGCACTTGCCAAGCTTGCTGCCAACTGCTGCCAGGCCTGCTGCCAACCTCTGCTGCTGGGCTTGTGCAACTTCTTCTGAACTGGGCTTGAACCAACTGAGCTGGGATCAGTAATCTCAACTTCTGCTGGGCTTGCAACTTCTGCTCTTGGGCTTGCAACTTCAGCTGGGCTCCGTTGCTGCTGCTGCTGGGCTCTGCTCCACCTGTTGCTGCTGGGCTTGGACGTGAGCTGCTAGGACGATCCTAAAGCCCAACTGGGCCTTGCAACTAAAAGGGGACTAAAAGCCTATTTTTGGGCTTCCCTCCAAAAACAAGTAAGCCTAACCCATGAGTTAACCCACTTGGGCCTCATTTAAATTCAAATTTGGGCTTGTAATAATTTATTTAATTATTTATTTTGGGATTGTAATAATTTTTATTTTCTTTTTCTTTTTTTTATTTGGGATTGTAATAATTTTTTTTATTTTCTTTTTTTTGTTTTTCTTTATTTTTCTTTTATTTTTCTTTTTTCTTTTATGGGTTTGTTTTAATTATTATTATTGTTTTTATTTTCTTTTATGAGTTGTGATAATTTATGATAGGTTTAGTTCAAAAATTTTCAAAAACCAAAAATTTTAAACAAAAAAAAAACAAAATCCCTTCTTTAAACCAAAACCCATTCAAAAACCAAATATCTTCATAACCCTTGGGCCAAATTGTTTTCCGATTGCTCTGTCTGACCAACATAGTTAGTTAAGGTACCTACTAGGACATGATTGTGACCTACAGAGACCAGACAAACAGACTTGTTAGAATAACCCAGACGAACCTATCGAATTCTAAGTTCTGAGGGAGACAGTCCAGATCAACCAGAAACAATGGGAGAACCCCGTACTCTCAAGGATTATATGTACCCAACTAGAGCCAGTCAACCTTCTTGTTTTTGCTGCCCGAGGCTAATGGCCATTATGAGCTGAAATCTAGCACATACAGATGCTTCCTATTTTAGAGGTGTTGAGAATGAAACCCTTACCACCACGTGAGAGAATTCGAGGAAATTTGTGGAACTCTGCGTTTCACTCAAATGACCGACGAAACCCTGAAGTTAAGGCTTTTTCCTTTTTCCCTAAAAGATAAGGCAAAGGCCTGGCTCTATGCTTTACAGCCTCAATCCATCATGACATGGGATGACCTCACAAAGGAGTTTTTCAAAAAGTTTTTCCCGAACCACAAGACTGCGACAATTCGTCAAAGTCTGAATAGCTTTGTGCAATTGAAGGTGAGACCTTAGCTAGATACCTGGAGAGATTCAATGAATTATTGCTCCAATGTCCCCATCATGGTTTTGAAAAATGGAGACTTGTGCAAATTTTGTATGAAGGTCTAGATGTGTCCACCCGAACAACGGTTGAGTCGATGTGTAATGGTCTATTCGTAGATAAAACTGCTGACGCGTCTTGGGACTTCTTGATTGAAGTAGCTGAAAAGACGCAACAGTGGGAATCCATCCGTGAAACCAGAAAGACTACATCCGAAGCAAAGGCTTTTAGGATTGAAGCGGATTTTGAGGGTAGAGCAAACATGGCATCAATAGTTAGGAGATTAGAAGAGTTAGAACTACATAAAAATTCAAAACCTTCCACCACTACTCTCCGAGAACATGTCGCTTCATCTGTTTGTGCTTGTAACGACCCCAACCATCAATTCCAAAATTGTCCAGATTTGCTTGCAATCCAGGAGTCTAGGCTTGAACAGGCACATGCCATGTTTCAGAAACCAGAGCATAACCCTTATTCACAGACCTACAATCCAGGATGGAGAAACCACCCTAACTTTTCATGGTCAAAAGGACCCACTCAAGGAGGACCATCTCAACCCAATCAGAGCTATCAAAACAATCAGGGATATCAGAACAATCAAGGTTATCAACACCCGAGAAACCCTCAACAACAATCAACTCTCAACAACAATCATATCCTCAACAATACCGACAAGAGATTCCACCTTAGAGGATGTTCCAGAGTTTGATGCAAAGTCAGAAAAATCTAGATCAAAAGATGGATCAAATATGTGAGAGAGAAAAGGGTAAACTTCCGAGCCAACCCCAACAAAATCCAAAGAGGATATTTCAAACAGGCACAACATCCTGCACTGAAACCTCACCTGATCAAATCCATGCCATTACCACCCTCCGAAGTGGTAAAGTCATCGAGAACAACGTCGGCGAACCTAATGAGTCTGATACAAATTCCACGTTGTCTCCACAACCCCAGAAAACCAAAGAATCTGAGCAAGTTGGAAAATCTGACAATTCTACTGCTGTGAATGTCCCTTTGCCAACTCATCTTCCTGTTGCTCCATTTCCTCAAAGATTGATCTATCAACAGAAAAGTACCCATTACAATGAGATGTTAGATCTGTTCAAGAGAGTCAACATCAACATTCCTTTTCTTGAAGCAATCAAGCAAATCCCTGCTTATGCCAAATTCCTCAAAGACTTGTGTACTCAAAAGCGCAAGCTCAATGTGCAAAAACGTGCTTTCTTAGCTGAGCAGGTGAGTTCCATCATTCTGAACAAAACTCCACCCAAGTTTAGGGATCCAGGATGTCCAACAATTTCTTGCACTATAGGAGAACACACGGTCAATAAAGCGTTATTAGACCTAGGTGCAAGTGTTAACCTACTGCCATATTCTGTTTATGAGCAGTTAGGTCTTGGGGAGTTGAAACCAACATCTATCACTCTACAACTGGCAGACCGATCTGTCAAGATTCCTCGTGGAGTGGTCGAAGATGTTTTGATCAAGGTTGACAAATTCTATTTTCCCGTAGACTTCATTGTCTTAGACACTCAACCTGTACAAAACCCAGACTGTCACATTCCTGTCATCTTAGGACGTCCTTTCTTGGCTACGTCCAACGCGATCATCAACTGTCGGAATGGAGTGTTGAAACTGTCTTTTGGTAACATGACGGTAGAATGAATGTGTTCGATATTAGTCAACAACCTGTGAATCTTGATGATGATGTGCATGAAGTTAATATGATTGAAGGATTAATGCAAGATTCGTTGACTAACATTCTATCCGTCGACCCCTTTCAAGCATGTATGGAGAACTTTAACCCTGATTTCTGATGATGCATACTGTAGTGACGTCCTATCTCTGCTCGAATCTGTACCTCAAATGGACGTCACTGAAAGGAAATATGAAGTGGAACAACCCCTATTCTCTGATTCCAAGCTTATTCCATCCATTGTTGAGCCACCCAAGCTTGAATTGAAACCATTGCCTAGTACGTTGAAGTACGCATTCCTAGGTTCTTCTGATACTTTACCTGTCATTATTTCATCATGTTTAGACACGGAACAGGAAAGTAAGCTTTTAGAAGTACTTAAGGAACACAAAGAGGCCTTAGGATGGACCATCTCAGATCTCAAAGGAATTAGTCCCACCATTTGCATGCACCACATTAACCTTGAAGAGAATGCCAAACCATCGAGGGAAATGCAAAGGAGACTTAACCCTAACATGAGAGATGTAGTCAAAGGAGAGATCCTGAAACTACTTGATGCAGGTATCATATACCCAATTCCCGATAGCAAATGGGTTAGTCCCATTCAAGTTGTGCCTAAGAAGTCAGGCATTACTGTTGTTCAGAACGACAAGAATGAATTAGTCCCTACTCGTACAACCACAGGATGGCGAGTATGCATCGACTACAGGAAGTTGAACACAGTAACAAGGAAGGATCACTTCCCGCTCCCTTTCATTGACCAAATGCTAGAACGTGTGTCTGGACACAGTCACTACTGTTTTCTAGATGGCTTTTCCGGTTATAACCCCATTTTGATTGTGGAGATTTTTGATGTTTGGGGGATAGACTTCATGGGTCCATTTCCCATGTCTGACAGCAAGTTGTACATCCTAGTCGCAGTTGATTACGTTTCTAAGTGGGTAGAAGCCATAGCAACCAGAACAAATGACCACAAGGTGGTACTTTCATTTCTAAAGAGAACATATTTTCACGTTTTGGTACCCCTAGAGCTATCATCAGTGACGGCGGTTCACATTTTCGTAACAAGTACTTTGAGTCTTTAGTACGCAAGTATGGCATAACTCACAAGGTTGCTACTCCGTACCACCCTCAGACTAGTGGACAAGTGGAAGTGTCTAATAGGGAAATTAAGCACATTCTGGAGAAGACGGTCAACCCGTCCAGGAAAGATTGGTCATTGAGATTGAATGATGCTTTGTGGGCCTATAGAACAGCTTATAAGACACCAATTGGCATGTCCCCCTATCGTCTAGTGTATGGAAAGCCGTGCCATCTACCTGTGGAATTAGAACATCGTGCCTACTGGGCAATCAAAGAGCTGAACTTTTCTCTGGACGAAGCTGGAATTCAAAGGAAACTTCAACTCAACGAGTTGGAAGAGTTGAGAAATGAGGCTATGACAGTGCCAAGCTGTACAAGCAGAAGATGAAGATATTTCATGATAAGCGTATTCTGCGCAAATCCTTCACTCCTGGTCAGAAAGTCTTGCTGTATGACTCCCGATTACATCTTTTTCCAGGAAAACTGCGTTCCAGATGGAAGGGTCCGTACCTAGTACGCACAGTTTTTCCTCATGGAGCTGTAGAGCTGGAGGATGTCTCCAACAAGAACGTTTTCAAAGTCAACGGGCAGAGATTAAAGCCATTCCTTGAGCCATTTCCACCCGACATTGAAACAACCACCTGGAGGACCCAGTCTATGTGGACTAAACTGGTCCACTCTTTCCCTAAATAACCAAAAAGTTTTCCAAATCTTTCCCTAAAAACCAAAATTTTTCGTTTTCCCATCAAAACCAAATGTTTCCCAACAAAACCAAATTTTTTTCCAAAAAGTCCAATCCCATTAAAAACCAAATTTTCTTGTAGATAATGTGTTAGTTAAATTTCCTTTTGTATATATTTTGTGCTCATCCATTGTGACTGCTAATATGATGGATTTTTGCCTTGAAATAACGGAGTTTTAATCGAGCTACCACCGTACAATCGGGTATTCTCTCTCCTTTTACTCTCTCAGCATGTCCTTTCATATTTGTTTTAATTCTTTCCATATTTTGAAACATTGAGGACAATGTTTAGTTTAGGTTTGGGGGTATAGAGTAGATACCATGATAATTGCCATAATTGAAAACAACTCCTTCTTCTTTTGAAAAAAAAATTGAAAAATTCCAAAAAAAAAAAATTGAAAAATCAAAATTCAAAAAAAAAATTAAAAAACTAAAAAATCATAAAAATGGAGCTCATTTACCTTGAAATGTTGACTCTTGTGCAAATATGTATTTTTATTAGGAGTCTTAGTCTAGATATTTAGGCACCCTGATTCTAGCACAATTCACATAGTGATAAGAAATTTGCACGCGCACGATCTACCAATACATGTATGGCCTCGATCTTCAAGGTGTTGATAGGAAGTTACGATTGCCAATCACTTTAGAATACTGAACGAAACTTGACTAGCTTGTTCTTTGGTTGGTTGGGATAGAAGGTGGAGGTTACATTAAGAAAGACAACCATCGAATTTAACTGGGTGCATCAAAAAGGGCTACCTCTTGCAAAGTGTCATGTAATTTTTTTTCCTTTTGTTATGTATCAAAAGTGTTTCCTGTTCAAAAAAAAAAAAAAAAAAAAAAAAAAAAAAAAAAAAAAAAATGTATATATTCAAAAAAAAAAAAAAAAAAAAATATATCAGAAAAATACAAAAAAATCAAGTATTTATCAATTCCATCATCTCTTGTTCCAAAAATAAAAGAGAGTAGTCAATGTAAATAAGAGTCATGTAAATAGTCATCTTTTGTTTTTTGTGTTGTAAGCAAGAGGGGTGATATGCCATTGATGTACAACGCGAGAATTGTGAAATACCTCCAACTCATTCACAATTCTCGTAAAGTCCGGACAGCTAGCTAGATTTCGACCTCAGTTCTTAGCCTGAGAAACTATCTCTTGGTGATTAGTAGTCATGACTTCAGATCTTTCTTTACACATGTGTAGATACACTTTACACTCTTATCACATGTCCTTATTTGTTATCAGTGCTAGGATTGTGCCTTCGATAGCTAGATTGACATCTCCATTTTGCTGTGAGCTTAAACTGTTTTGCACATGTCACGTTTGATGGAATCTGAGCTTATATTTTGACCTAGAACTTTGTAGGTACCTCTGGTAAACCTTCACGAGACTTCAACTCGTCCACTAGGGACACTTAGTGGTTTAAAAGGCTTAGTGCATACGCTAAATGCATTCGAGAGACCAGCGACAGTGGTATAGTTAGGATTTCCTTAGTTTTGTTTTACTTGAGGACAAGTAAAATTCAGGTTTGGGGGTATTTGATGAGTGCCAAATATTGTATATATTTATCCCTTTTTGTTGGCATTTAACTCATCTTTTATGCATTAATTCTACATTTTACCCATATTCTGTATTTTCATTGTTTTCAAGAATAAATATTTTTATTAATTAATTTTGCATTTTTAGGTAATAAATAAAGTTCGGATGAGTCGCGGAGCGAAAAGAGCAGAAAAGTAGTGAAAAGCCGGGAGAAATTACGCAAGGAAGCCGCGAAGAATGGTGCGCACAACCTCATTTTCTACACACAAAAGCGCCTCCGTTCTCATCAGTCAGTTTCTCAGAAGCATCCGATGGTCGCTCCTTCATAGAGCATCAAAATCTGAAGTCTCTGCCAGCACCACAGCGCTGAAATTCCAAGCCTTCAGATTAGATGGTAGTTGAATCCAACGGTCGCTCCCTTGCTGTGCATCAAGTTTGATATCTCCGCCTAACACTACAACACCTAACTCCATCTGGCATCGTTGATTTTGTTGTATAATAATCCAGCGGTCGCTACAAGCTTCACTTCATCTCACCGTCCGATTGATCTTTCATCTCCCATCCCACGGCTCAGCGTCGCAGATCATCAAACTCGATACACTCGCCTCACACCCTAGCACCGAGCCCACACCTAACCCAAACACATCCCATACCCTCACCATCTCTCCACAGCCGCTGCGCCACACCACCACCATGTCCGTCTCCATCACCACCACCTCACCCCAAATCACTCCACTATTTTCTCCCCAAATCACTCTACCTATACCCATCATCACTATCACGTTTTACATCAACTAATCTCCTCAATTTCTCATCTCTGCCGACTGAAACCCTAGGTGAGAAATTGAAGATATAAGTTGATGTTAGAGCAGCAATTGGAGCGGGAGATGACTCAGGAAGAGAAATAGAAGGATGGGTCGACGAGATGGAGCGAGAATTTCATCAACAGTAGGTAATTGGCAAAACCTAATTTTACTGACTTTGGGGAAAATTGGGGGAAAACCTAATTTTGTGTAATGGGTATAAATTGGTGTTGGGGGAAGCATTAGAGGAGACTATACCTCTCTGGACTAGCCAGTAGAGAATTGGCTCAAATTTTATTTTCAGTGTTCTTCTCAGTTAACAGTTGCAAGTTGCTTATGTGTTGAATTATTGTTATGATGCTATTGTGTTTAACTTATCTCATAGTGTATGTTGTTGTCACAACATGGTTAGCATGAGCTAATCATCTTCAGGCCAAGGCTCAGTGAAGCCTTGTGCACTGTCAAGTGTGTGAGCTAGTAGTTACTTCCTTGTGTGTTTGATTGTATGAGAGAGGCCAATGCTCATAGAGCCTGTGATTGGCTGTACTGTCAAAAGACAGCCAATGCTAGGGGTAGACTAGTAAGCAAGTTGGTGTTCTCTCATTTCTAGTTGTATGCTTAGGAATGAACATAACCTAGAAACTTGTCACTTGATTAGGACACAAGGTGGAACTTATGCTTTGGCTTACCCACCACTTCTCTTTCAGTCAATTATCATTTCAAGTCCTGTGTGTTTGCTTCCTGTTCAGTTACTTTTCTTGCCTTTCATTTTCTTGCACTTTGTAGCTACTGTGCACTGAAGTCAGTGCACTGAACTCAACCTGCCCTTGGCTTCCAAGCCTTGGTTATTTGCTGCTTCTTTTAGCTGTTTCTTTGCTGCTTTACTTTCCAAGCTTTGGTTCATATCAGTTACATGTTTTGCTCATTGCCTTAATGCATTGCCACTCTTATTAGCCTAGGAAAACTTCTCATATGCTCCTCTCCCTGTGGACAAACCCCTACTCACCATTTTATTACAAATCTTGACCTTGTATACTTGCAAGTGTTTTGTGTGCATCTTAGAAGTCACACCAAGGAACCAGGAAAGGGCGCGGGAAGGGGACGACGCGGGTATTTCTTGACAAGACCATGCTCGACTTTTAGACCAAGCTCAATCTATCCAGGACTTTGTTGGTCTCCTCCGCCAGCTGGCATCGAGCCTTGTAGGCAATAACAGCGGTCCGCTGGTTGGCCTGAGACAGCGAGGCAGATAGACGTTCCACCTCCTTGGAGGCAATCCCCACTGCTTCCTCACGTGACGCTGCCAACCCTTTAAGATAGGCGACTTGTCCTTCCTGTTGTGTTAGGGGAGTTTGAGCCTTTTTAAGCTCATCATTTGCCGCATGAAGCTGTCCCTCGAGGGCTGAAAACAAGAAATATCGAGGGGTTAAAACGAAGAAATAACAAGATCACACTCGATAAAACGAGGTTATACCTTCGACTTTAGCCGAAGCCTCTTCAAACTCATTAACGACTGCATCCCGAGCTTCATCAAGAAAATCGTATTCGTCGGATAATTTCTTATAATCCGTTTGAAGGTTCGTAAGAGCAAACTGACTCGCGTCTAGGTCTACCTTCTTCATGGAATCCAAGTGACGAAGATGGTTGACTTCGTCATTGATTTCCCCCATCCTTTTGTGGAGTCGATACACACTCATTTCAAGATCTCTTTCAGACTCCACTTGGCGAGCAACATCAGCCCGCGACGCTGCTAGGGCTTTAGTAAGAGCATTAGCCTCAGCCCTAGCATTATCCCTCTCCTCGGCAAGACGCGACATACTGTCCCTATCCTCAGGGCCTAAGAAAGAGCGAGCCTGCTGTAGCTCACCCTCCAAGAAACGTACCCTAGCCTCCAAGTTTGAAGCATGTCCACGGACATCATGCAGGTTGTCACGCGTCCATTGCAGCGTACCATCAAACAGACGACGGTCATGATTATATTTATTTTTCATATCAACCATCTGTGTTAACTTTTCACGCCATTCATCCGCACGAACATTCCACCTCTTAGCTTCGCTTTTCAAGTTACTGACCAATTCTGCAATACGGTATTTCTGTCGTTCCCTTTCTTTCCGAAGCCATATTAGCTCGGGGACTCCACCCACTGAAGATAGGGTGGGGATACTAAGAAATAACACACTAGCGCAAATAGGGAACTACGAGGAGAGAAGACCAATGAAAAACAAAAATACAAACCTGTGCGGGACGATACATCTCTACGGGCTTGCTCCAATTAGTTGCGGGCTATAGCAAGTTCCGAACGAAGATCCTCCTCGGCACTACCCAGCCGCTCTTTCTCCTTCAAACGAGACTTCAGCTCACTTATCTCCGCCTCAGCCGAAGATAGTTCTTCTTCGCGATGACGAAGTTTAGCCTCCAACTTCAAATACTTTGCTTTAAAAAATTGGTACAGAACATGGTTACAGTGCTCGCTCCTCATCATCTAAGATATACGACAAACATTGTTACATCCAGGAGACAGAATAACACGAAAGATACAATGCTCGTACTTCGCAAGGGAATCAGTACCAGGATTTACCTCTAAGACGCGTTGCTGGGGAAAGCCGTATTGATACCCGTCAGCTATAACCATCATATCAGCAACAGTGGAGGGAGGTTCAACCACCAGGTTAGCTTCCGAAACTCTCGGACTCTTCCCCCACATCTCAGCAACACGAGCTTCAGGAGACACTTGCATCATTTGACGAGTATAAGCGTCAGAATTCTTCTCGCCAGGGACCACGGGGGTAGGGTTGGAAACGAACATCAGATATTTTTTCTTAAGCCAGGCCAAAATGGCATCCTCGCCTTCAGGCGTTACTGAATAAGTGAAACCCTCTGAAGAAGATTCAACCGCAGATTTCCCTTTGGACGCCCTCCCCTCAGCCGCGCAGGTCTCAACACCATACTGAGGAACCTCAACCGCACCCTCAACAGCAACCTCAACCGCAGCTTCAACCGCGGCCTCAGTAGGACCGCCGATATCCTCAACCTGTTGAGCGATGGAAACTTCTTTACCATTATCCCCGAGCACATCCCAATCGTCATTTTGGGAAAGCAATGAGAAGTCTTCGGCAAGACCCATGGAAGCATCCATATCAAAGGAATCTCCCGTGGAGTATATCTTACCAAAAGAAAATTCAGGGGAAATAGTGGGCAGAGTACCCATATCAGCAATACCATCGCCAGCAGGGGCAGATTCACCCCCACCGGCACCATCAACATTAACATAACCCTCATATTCAACATCACCACCAACGGCTATTTCTTCTTCGCCATTACCACCTTCACCATCAAGATGAGAAGTATCAATACGTTCTTCTCCGTCGGACATTTCTTCATCCTCAGCATACTTTTCATTGACAGGACTTGTAACCTCCTCAGAAACCTCCGCGTCACCAATAACCACAGTAGACGATTGTTTGGGCCCAAGTTTCTTCTTCTTCGATACCTTCAAACCAATACACACCATAAATGCTCATTTCTTTTCCTTTCCTTTCAAAATTAACAATTATTCCAAGCAAAGCAAAAAGGGGCAAATAGAGTTAGGGAGTATAAGAAGAAACTGTACCTTGGCAGCAGCAGCACTTTTCGTTGGATGGGCAGCACCAGAACCCTCCTCCTCGTATCCATCAACGCCATCAAGAGCATAGGGAAAATTCATGCCCGTGAAGTTCATACGCCAGGGACAGAAATCTCCATAACAAGGAGGAGGAGTTTCACGAGGCTTGCTGTTTTCAGAAGGACGCCAACCACGGGGACCTGGAATCCAACCATAAGCCCAAGGACCAACTACCTCAATAACAGTATCATGCCATTCATGATCATGATCACGTTTAATCCTTTCACGAGCAGGAAAGAGTTTCCGTTTAGCATAACCTTCAGTACCAGGAACATACTTCATTTTGGCATCACTCACCTCGCTCAAAAGGCGAATTTCACCGCGGGGAGCGGCAATATTGCGAAGGCTAACACTCCACGGCTTGCGGTTTCTGCTATTAACATAATCCCCAAAGGAACTGTTAAAATTCTGAGGAGTGTACCGCTCCCTCTCAGCGGAATTTGGAACGTAGCAGGTCATCATAGTTTCTCCCTTGCTCCGCAGGTAACACTCCTTCAGTGAACGAAGATAGTTACCTGATAGCTGTGACACGGAACGATTATGGGTGTTCTTGGAAGAGCCTTCACGACTAGCCAACACGTCATAATAGAAGGAGTCACCAGACTTATATAGGGGCAGCATGAGACCCGCCTCGAAAGCTCCAACCGTAGTCAACAGATGAAACGTGTCAAACTGATACCTAGCAAGTAGCTCATAAGTGATGTCGTTGTCAGGTGCATAGAAGCGAACCTCAAAAGCTTGGAGGTCATGTTTTTCCTTGAACGTCTCAAGATCAACATGTCTGAAAGTAACCTTCTTTCTACCGACTGAAACGCTACATATCTCGGGGATAGTTCCCTCGTCATCAGCGGGATCAGGAGAAGGACTCAACTCTGAAGACTTCCTTTTAGAAGGAACATTCTTAGACAAATCAACCTTCGTTCTCCCTTTGAAACAAACCACGGGAGGAGGTGGCAAAGACCTCTGCAGAGGCGCGGAAGGAGGATCCATTGAGCAAAGGGGCGGGACATCCATTGAATCTTCACGAGGAGAAGGAGCGCACTTTTAGAATTATTGCGGGGAGGAACCTGCGTGCTCCTAGTATCTTCACGAGGACCAGAAGGGGCGCGGTTAACGGCATACCTAGATCCGGAAGGACCTTTCAGCGCACTTTTCTTAGAAGGCACAACTTGTGCACCAGAGGAAGATGGAACCTTATGGCCCCGAAGATCTGTTTGCGAAGGCATGTTAGGACCCTCCCCAAGTAAAGATCTGTCAGAGTCTCGACGCGGAGGGGATCTCGGAGGGATAGATGGCGGGGTTTGGTAAGGGGTCCGCGGGTGAGCAGACATATCTGCAAGGAATCATACAGTTTAGAAAAGAGCACGAGGAGATTGCTAAAGATCAAAAAACCCTAAAAACCAAAAATAACCAGAAATACTCCATCCAGTTCCTGGGATAATTCTTAAGTACAGACTCAGATTGTAACAAAGAGCAGGGGCAAGCCCATATGCTTCGGCAGGTGTTTTCTTCATCACCAAGCCAACAAAACAGCAGCAAGAAACAAGCTGGGAGAATCAGACATGTCAATAATGATCAATTAATGAAGAACCCCATACCTGTATGAAAAAGGACGATGAGCACCAACCACAGTCGAAGAAACAGAGATCAGAGATATTACAGGCTAGACGTCCGTGATACAGGGGCAGCAGTAGCAGTAATTGAGAGCGAAGGAGACAGACAATTGAATGCTATTACCTTCCAACACGAGCAGAGATAAATAACTAAAGAACAAAAACAAAGAAAAGAAGAGAATAAACATGTTCCACATTCTCTCCTATTTATGAAGATTAGAGAAGGCATTAACTGCCCCGTACCAAGGAGCAGTTATGAGGAGTTAATGCGACATGGGAAATGTGCCCGCATCTGTAGGGGAAGTTATTCCAGGGGAGGTGAAGCGTGTAGGGCAAATCTTCTCCTAACTTGCACAATACGCCCAAGTCAGAAGAAGAGGGGGCAAATTGTAGGCACACTTCGTCACCCGCCACGTGTGTAGCAAGGGACACGTGGGAAGCATCCCCATGCGAAAATCTCACCAGAAGATATCACCGGTCAGCAGATCAGACGATCGGGGATAAAAGATCACGGGGGTATAATGACTCGGAGAAGCACCGGATAATACCCCATGGGTATTAATGCATCTCAGCCCTTGGAATATCAAATATCAACGGTTGAGGGCTTGACTGACACCGATGCGACAGGACGAAGACGTCTGCCTGACACCAGCGTGCCCAGACAGTCTGACACGCGCATGCGTCTATCTGCCCGCATTAAATACAAAGGGATACGTGTCGACCAACCCGAAGACAGAGCACGGATAATCCTTCGTGTTCGAGCCCAAACCGCGGACCTCTGCGTAATGGGCACAAAGCACAAGAAGATAAGATTACAACGTCACTTCAGAAGTAGGGCCCGAATATCAACCCTATAAGTACCCCCTCCACCAAAAGAGAAGGGGGTCGATCATTCGATAGAATAGAGGAGAATATAGGAGAGAGAAATAGAAGAGAGTAAGTGATATTCCATCCCCGCAGGCTAAAGGATATACTAAAGTCATTCGACTATCTTTGTAATCATTTAACACATAGTGAAACATCAGTCCCGTGGATGTAGGCCATAGTGCCGAACCACGTAAACCTTCGTCTTGTTTATCTTTCAGTACTTTGCATTCATCATAGAACGTTATATGCTTTACATTTTGATCATCTATTGATCTCATCATACATGCATGATCCAGGATGATACTCGACTAGACGATGGTAAGTCCGAGGACTTGGAGTCGATGAATCGACATAATTATCTCCTATGCGTTTATAGTATTAGAACGTGTGAGCATTGTTTGTAGATACGTAGATGTAGATGTCTTCGTAATTTGTGTATCCACAACAATGTAGTTTACATCTTACAAATTTAGGACATGTTGGCACATGGACTCAACGTCTCAACCCAATCATCTGACAAATACCACGGTTCGTATTGATTTGAGAACCCATAATGTGTCGAACCAACAAAGACTTCCTATTTTAAATTATCGGAAAATGGATCATTTGTCCAAATATTTTTAAATCACGGTTCAAATGGACGAGTAAAAAATAGTTTGGGTGAAATGGACAAAATATTTAGCAAGGATGAAACTGGATTCATCCTAGCTTAAACTTAAAAAATAGCAAGGATGAAACTGGATACATCCTGTGTAAATTAAAAATAAGGAAAAAATATTTGAAAATTGACAGGATGAAACCGGTTACATCCTGACTATTTTTTAATTTTTAGCCATTTAAACAGTATCAAAATAATTTTTGGCCATTTAAACAGTATCAAAATTTAACTGTCCTTTTCACCCAGAAATTATTGATTTTGGTCCTTTTAACCAATTTTGTATTTAATTATTTAGTTCCAAAACATTACGAAGAGAATCAACGTCAAGATATCCAGTTGACGACATGGCGAACTTGAGTATTGACAATAAAAAAAGAAATCATGAGTTTCATGGTATCACAATTTGTTGAAATTAATCCCTGGTAAATATCAGATGGTAACCGGGTCATCCTATCTATCATTAGGATAAGTGTGGAAAAATAGGTCCCCTGCTTCATCTCATTAAATCTTTTCAGAATTCGTAATGTCTGAAAATAAAAGAAGAAACGATTATACAGATCGTTCTGGTCATGTCTGTGAGAGCTGGCAGTAGAAAATTTGAAAATCCTTAGATATTTTTTGTATTAGTTTTAAGAAAGGAAAATCGGTCATTTGTCCAAATATTTTTAAATCACGGTTCAAATGGACGAGTAAAAAATAGTTTGGGTGAGATGGACAAATTTTTTTTAGCAAGGATGAAACTGGATTCATCCTAGCTTAAACTTAAAAAATAGCAAGGATGAAACTGGATGCATCCTGCGTAAATTAAAAATAAGAAAAAATATTTGAAAATTGGCAGGATGAAACCGGTTACATCCTGGCTATTTTTAAATTTTTGGTCATTTAAACAGTATCAAAATAATTTTTGGTCATTTAAACAGTATCAAAATCTAACTGTCTTTTTCACCCAGAATATTTTGATTTTGATCTTTTTAACCAATTTTGTGTTTTAAGAACGAGTGGGAGCTCAAAATAATTGATTTATATGCAAGTGATTCTAGTTAAATCATGGATCCCGTGAGTTAAGTAAATATCGAAAAGCATCTTTAACATTAATAAAAGGTGGTTGACACTACGTAGTGGCGCACACTGAATGAGGGCTTAAAACAATAATGCCAGTAAAGAGTTTAATGCAGTTTCTGTTGATCCCCACCATTATTAAGGGATAAACCTAATTAGGCCCCCCAAGCAAGGTCACGTCCCGTCATCTTGCATATCCTTTTCAGTTTAGTTGCGGCAAAGGAAATGCAGCCTTAGTGTACAACATTTTCGAACCCAATTTTGCATGGCTGCTATTGCAAGATCGCTAATAAGGGGATCGGTTTATCTGGGGGTGTATCAAAATATGAATAAAACGAAACAGTATTTGTCTTGGAATCGGTATATCCTCGAATAAATTGGTACCCCATTAATAACTTTGTTGTTATTACGTAAACTTTTTCTTTTTTTATCGAAAATTACGTAAACTCGCCGGATATTCTCAATCGTCAATCCCGGTCTGAAAACGCGTTATTATTAAAACCTTACCTCATAATTCGCGTTTTTTTCGAATTGACGCTCTTACTCACTCTCCTTTAACATAGCCCCTGTACTGTTCGATAAAATGTTTGAACCAGAACTTTTACATGGATCATGGTGATACATTTTTGTTCCTGCTGCTGTAACCAATGATTCTATGTTAAATCGAAGCTGTTTTGAAGTACAACATCAAACAAGTTTTTGAGATGAAGAATTCTCTTGAATTAGAAACATTACCCACCAAAAACTCATATGAATCAGTTGTTCTAGGTGGAACTTTTGATAGATTACATGGAGGGCACCGTCTCTTACTCAAGGCATCAGCTGCATTAGCCACTTAACGTCTCGTGGTTGGTGTCTGTGATGGACCAATGTTAAATATCTGATTGAACCGATCGAGGTAAGGGTGCGTAATTTCAAGGACTACATCAATTCTATTAAACCTGAGCTGATAGTTCAAGCTGAACCAATCACAGATTGTTACGGGCCTTCGATCGAAGATGAAAATTTGGATGCAATCGTAGTCAGTAAAGAGACGTTACCAGGTGGATTATCTGTCAACAAGAAGACAGCTGAGGAAGGCCTACCGCAATTGAAGTTGGAAGTAATGGATTTACTCTCTGAAGGATCTACAGGTGAAAAGTTAAGTTCCACGCTATTGAGAAAGCTTGAGGCTGAGAAGGCTAAACAACAACCGCAACCTACAAATTAAAGACTAGGATTGTGCACGTGCAGCAGCTTATCAGAAGATGTCTACTGAGCATTGGAGATTCACATTGACAACACGATTTTATTCTTGCTGGTGTGTCAGAAACAGGTTAGATTGCTCAACTTGAGCCGCATTGATGGATAGAGATGCATACATTGTTTTCTTTGTTTCTTTCAAAGCACATAATATCGCTAGCAATGACTTTTTGAATTACATTATATTCTCGTTGGTCTGCAACTCGCGAATTCAAGGAATGACTTTCTAGTTCCACGCATTTTCTTAACAACATCTTTCATCACCATCCCTTCACTAGTGAAGTGAGAAGACATAGGACATCATATGCATTTTATTTAATGCAAATATTGCTTCTCTGTGCTCATTGTTCATTAGAACTATTGCTTCTGTCCCTTCTCTTGTGATGGTTTAGACCGTCTCTGAATAATTCATCTGTAGGTCTTTTACCTGTAAATAACTCCAATAAGTCAGATGGAGCAGATCCGTTTCCACTTTTCAACTTTCTTATCCAACAATAAAGAACAAGAGACGGTAACAGAACTACAAGCAGAACCCCCAACATTAATAGGACTACGTCTGTTGGTGAATTTTTTTCCCCGCAATTTGTGAGTTCTTTGTTTTGAGAAAATTGGTAATTGTAGTTTGGTTACCACCGGAGAGCGTATAGTTTGCAAGAACTGAAGTAGCCCCTTTATCCACCAATATACCTCCTCTTGACACTTGGGGTACATTATTTATATGTCCACCCAATAAATATATCCTTATACAATAATAAATATGTCCTTATTTTTTAATAATTTTACCTATTTAAATTAGATTACCTTAATACCCTCACCAATATAATCTTTTCTTTATTTCAAAATGGAACGAATTTCTTCTTCTACCACTTCACCACCACCACCACTAACATTCAACTACAATTCCACCACCACCGTTCAACAACCACCACCTACCAACCGCCACCACCATTCCTTCACCACCATCATTACACCACCACCAGTCCTCCACCACAACTAGTCTGTCGCCGCCACCACTAGTCCGTCGTCGCCGCTAGTTCAGATATTTTTGTATCAACAACAGTAGTTGATCCAAATAAAAATAGAACCAACAATGGGAGTTGATCCAATTCAGGGGATCAACAACGGTAGTTGATCCAAAAAAAGGATCAATAGTATAATGAAAGTTGATCCATGTAAATGGAGTGAACTTGGTGTGAGTTGAACACGCATCATATGACATGGAGTCAGTCATGCTACCATTGCACTACAAGTTCAACATTAGAAGAAATTTACATGATTTAAGCTACAAGCATGATTATACTTATCCAAGGAAATATTGTCAACAATAGGAGTTGAAAGGATCAACAACAGTAGTTGATCCCATAAAAAAATTGGGTCCACAACAGGAGTTGATCCCATAGATGGATCAACAACAGTAGTTGATCCCATAAAAAATTGGGTCAACAACAAGAGTTGATCCCATAAATAGGATCAACAACCGTAGTTGATCCATAAAAACCGAAGTTTATCCATTTACTTCTCAATCTCACATCACATTCATCATGGCAGCAGCAACTAGTCTTGCGACTTCATCACCACCAACAACTACAATCAAATCCATATGAATCTTCAAACATCAAAACCACTTCAAATCCATAATCATCTGAAACCCTAACTTCCACAAACGAAATCAATTCCTTCTGAATCTCGAAATGAACCAAAACCCATCATCCTTCAATTTCATAAACCTCTTCCTAAATCAAATTCCATCTCGTCAGATCTGATTTTGAAAATTAATCTTCAAAATGCCTAACCAGTTAGCAGCGACGAAGGTGGTGATAGTTGCAGAGATGGTGGTGGTTGGAGTGGTTTGATTTGATTTGATTTTCAATCACAAAACTTTCTTTCTCAAATCTCAAATCTAATAAATGGTGGCTATGGCGATGGAGATACGGATGGAGGCGGTAGTTGTGGTGGTGTTGGTTTATCGTTGCAGCAACAGAGACGGTGGTTGTGATTGCAGCGGTGAAGTTCGTGGTCGTGGATTCAGTTGATTTTTATCTGAGTGCTAATGAAACGAAGAAGGGAAGAAGAAGGGAAAGGTTAAATAAGAGATGTTACAAAATATATTTCTATTAATAATTTCAATTATGCAATTAGGGATATTTATAAGGGAAAAATACGGTTTAATCCAAAATCTCATCCAAATATACTAGTTAATCCACACCCATTCAACTAGGTACAAATTAGTCCTTTATTTATTTGAAATATGAAAGGACACTAATAACCCTTAATATTTCCAATGTAGTCCAAATATTTGCAGTTTAGTCCACCGTGACTTATGATGACATCACCAATTTAAAATAATATAAAAATAATTTCAAAACGATTTATCTTTCGAACCGCTCATCCAAAATTCAAGAACTTTATATATTCAGAAATCTCTTTTCGATAGCTACAAAAAGAGTACCCATATGACTATATAATTTTCATTTAAAAAAAATTGATTTTCACTTCATTATTTGATGTGTACAAAAAAGTGCACCTGCATGAAACTTTTAAAAGTTTATGCAGTCAGTTTTTCACATGTGCACCAGTTTGTATACACCAACAAGACATGGATGAAATTGGTCATTTATATCCACTCTCAAACCTTCTTTTTCACGGAAATTATACCGGTGCATCAATATGTAAATCCCTGCAAAACATGCATGAAATCGTTTATTCATAACGGCATATAAATCTATTTTTTGAAGGAAAATACACCGGTGCATTAATATATATACCCCTGCAAAACCTATATAAAATCGATCATTCATAGCTAGACACAAACCTACTTTTTCATGGAAAATACACTGGTGCACCAATATTTACACCCCTGCAAAACATGTATAAAAGCGATCATTCTTAGCTACAACAAACCTACTTTTTCATGGAAAATATCTCGGTGCATTAATACATGCATCCCTGCAAAACATATATAAAATTGATCATTCATAGCTATACACTAACCTATTTTTTGATGGAAAATACACTTGTGCACTAATATGTACATCTTGCAAAACATGTATAAAATCGGTCATTTGTAGCCTACAACAAACATATTTTTTCATGAGAATTACATAGGTGTACCAATATGTACATGCAAAACATGTATAAAATCGATTGTTCATAGCTACAACAAACCTACTTTTTCATGTGAAATACAAAGGTGTACCAATATGTACACACCTACAAAACATGTATTAAATCGATAATGCATACCCACATGCATACCTATTATGAAAAACGTGGAACAATATGTACACACCTACAAAACGTGGAACAAATCAAACCTATTTCATGGGAATTAAACTGGTGCACTAGTATGTACATACTTATTCAAATTGTATAAACATCACATGGAAACTCAGATGGATTTGAACCATCAACCTCCGCAACCTTGTGATAGGTTTGGGCGCCCTACCATTTTGAGCGTATGAGTCTTAAATTTAATACAGAAAACCAAAAAGATAGATGTCAAAGGTGCATCAGGGTATACAGTGTTGTACCATTGACAATCAAAAGGTGTACAACTATGTACGCATTAACAATCAACATGTTCACAACTATAACATAAATTGTTTCATGTTCCCATAGACTTAGTTTACCTACTTCTAAGTACCGGTCTCTTCTAACCTATACCACCAGTTTTGTACCAAGAGATCAAAATCAGTTCGGGAAGTGCACAAACTAGTGCGTTATTAAAAAATACCAAAAAAAAAAGCAATGAATTACATGCACGCTAGGTGAAGTATCTTACCTGTAAACTATAATGCACTCTTTTTGTGATTGTTGCAAATGATATTGAATGAAGGATAACCAATAAAAGCTTCTACAACATCTGCCGAGCTAAATTAGAGAAGCCTCTTATGGTGTAATGAGACAAAATTGGAGTACTAAATAGTGCCCATTCATGCAATATTATCGACCAATCTGCTGATTACAATAGGCAATTAGAATACATATAGATTAAAACCACAAGAAAGGAAAAAGATGTAAGTCATATACAGAACGTTAACAACATCGTCAAGTCTCATCATGTACACATTAACAATTAACAGATGTACAACTATGTACACATTACAAACAAACATGTGTACAGTTATGTACACATTAAGAATCAATATGTGCACAAAACTAGTAAGACGAATATTTAAAGTATCGAGACAATATTCAAGGATCATCACTTTTAAAAAACAAACGCACATGCTTATGGTCATTTTTTTTTAAACGTGCACCAATTTGTACACCCAAATTATTTATACAAACGTATGTTTACGGAATCAATTTTTCACGCACTCACTAGTTTGTACACCCTAATTAAGAATCCAACATAATATACAAAATACAATCAATTACAAGAGAAGCAATTAAAAGTTTTATGAATAATAAACTAGTTAAAACCCATAATAAACAACAAAATTCATATTGTTATGGAATAACATATTTGTGGATTTACACCACACTTACACCATCACCCTTTCACCTCCTCTCTTCCCTCTTTACTTTGTAACCACCACCACTACCACCACCATCATTAGTAATAGGTAGTAAATGGGTGCATGCCTTAATGTCATTGTAAATGCTCATGTAAATGCTCATATTCTTTTCCCTATAAATAGAGAGCATTTCTATTATAATTACACACACCTAATGAGAATCCTTGTACATTTTCTCTCTACTTTATATGTCTCTATTTTAGTTTATAACACGTTATCAGCATGCTTTACACCGAGCTTCGGAACTTCTAAGAAGAAAATCAGCAAAGGAGAATTTGTGTTATAAGAAAATTTTCTCTCCAACAATTTATATTAATAATTGTTTTATAAATCTTTAAATACACTTGCACGGTTATGCTAATTATTTGTTTGATTTCTTTTTATATGTACTCTACTTGGATGTACGTATACTATTTCTTTTTGGGTAAGTTCACCTTGGTTTGAGGTAAGTATATTGTAGAATTGTTATTTATTATATCATACGATTACATTGATATTATTTCTTTTGTTCACTTTGTAACCGCATAATAATTTTATTTGACATAATTGATATAAAGACCAATTAATACTGGTTTTATCTCCGTTAAATTTATGAGAGATGTAAAAAATAAAAATTGGCATTTTAAATCATTTTGAGCCAATCTGGTATGATCATCTTCGCTGATTCAAAAAGAACGGTAGGATCGTAGGTTTGCAAAAAACCTTAACCATTAAATATGGTTTTATTCAATAATATTCCATTGGTTTCCATTTTTTATGAGAAACCATTAATCAACCAAAAAGTGGATTTTATGTAGAAACAATAGTGATTTCTTTAATTTTTTAAAGAAACATTTCAATCCAATATAAAATTGGTTTTCTCTACCGATCCCAGTATGAGATATCATTTCTATGGTAGATGAACAGTTTCAGATACCAATAAAATGAGGAATTGTTGTATTCTTGAGGGATATTTAGCAACTTTTGATTTTTCCTCGTGGTAATAATCTCCAATATTGAAACCACTTCACTTGTAGATGAAATATGGCTGGACATAAAAGATCAAAGGGTGCGCACCTGGCTAGTCAGCTTATATTATTAGTCTTTTTAGAGACTATATTGATCTTGGTATGATTTTATTTTGATAAAGAATATGTCCATAATTTCCTTCTAAATCATTATTTCGTTGGACCTTAAGGTTACGAAAATTTTGGAGATTTATTTGCATATCTTATATGCTTTTTGTTTGTAACCAATAAAATCCATGGTTGATTTTGAATTTGTACGCCTAATGGACTACAATTTTGGGACAATTTTATTTTTATGGCTCTTGGAGTCAGTACCTATTGTCCAACCTGGTATTGTTAACATCCAGAAATTATTATAAGTATATGTCCTTGAATTAATTGGATAATACTTTATGAAATTCGTTTTTTAGTTTTATGAGATGATTATATTTCCGCAGAATCAGGGGGAGACTAACCATTACCATCAAAAGTTGGTTTTAATTAACTTGAATATCATATCAGTTTCTCCCCCATTATGATCAAATTGAAAAAGACTGCTATTAAATAGGCGCGAAAGTATGTCTTATAGCTTTTTCTATAAGCTTTTGCCTCTTGAAGAGGAATATCCAGTCACATCTAACCGATAGGTAACGCTCTACAAGAGACTACAGGTAGTGCTCGAAATGAGTTTCAAATTACGATCCACATTCTCTTAGTTCATATTTCCTCATTGGAAGACGGGGAGATTATAACTCCCACGGGCTGGTACCAGTAATTATTTGAATTTTCAATATATACATTAATTTGAGAATTATGTGGGATCACAATAAGTTAATTTGATTGTCAATTATTCACAGTAGCTACTGAAATAAGAAATGATGTTGTTTGTCAGCCCTTATGTAGAGAAATATCGACATATGTGATTGGTATGCACGAAATTCAAATTATGTTGGATTGAAATCTCTTGAATAGCGCGATTTATGGATACAAGATTTAACACCGTAAACGTGCAAGCCTGAATTCTTAAAATTACAGGTTGGTGTAGTCGTGATGCGTTATTAAGAGAAATTAATCGTATTAAAAAGGATTTGAGGGTTTTATTTTTACTCAAACCATACGATTGATTCAATAATATTCTTTTCTCCCTGAACAATGCATTTGGAGTGGTAGTCTTTGAATGACTCATATTGCATTCGGAGAATATGTTCTAATTTCTAATCCTTGTAGGATTCAAATTATATCCAGGCAGTCACCTGACTCGATTATATCTGGTTTAACAATCCTTTGTGTTTTTAGAAATTTGGTACGAAACCAAAAATCCGGATTAGTTGATGCTATCAACTTTATAGGTCTCTTGAAGAGTATATAAAAACATTAAAATCCACCCTTTAGCAGCAGAAGTTCTATTTCATTTTTATTTTCTTAAATATGCAGTTAGAATCATGCTAGCTTAAACTCGTCTTTGAAATAGACTAGAGTTATTATTTTGATGCTTTTCTTTTGTAAAACTCATATAGTTGAGTAATTATCCATATTTACGTCAAAATTTGTACCTTTTTCCCTTCGTTTTTAGGTTTATCCCATGTGGTTTTCCTGAAAAGGTTTTAGCGAGGCAACATCAGACGTTAAATTTTTTATGTAAAATGTTGATATTGTGCTCTTTTCCTTCGTCCATATATTTTTTTTTCTCGTTGGGTTTTTAATGTCAAGGTTTTTAGTGAGACAATTTAATTCAACATGGTGGTCATCCAAAGGGGAGTTGTATCATTTTTGGTTATTTGGTGGATTCCCACCATTAACAAGGTCAATCTCTTAGACCAAATCAACATAACCATCTCCTAGAAATTTGGATATCCTTCTAAACAACATTAGGTTCAATCACAAATACGGTTTTTATTCACATATTGTAATGTATACATATCTTGGGACTTCGTTGAAGAAACTACATCAACTACTTCTGCAAATCATATCCGAGAAGCTAGTAATTCAAGACACGGGTCCTCAATGCATTTAAAGAAGCATGAAAACTCGAGAACGCTACTATTAGAAGACTGGCACAAAAGACAACTTCATCAACTACCAATTTATTCATGAAGAAGCAAACCTTCTTTTGCATTCATGACATTTGTTCATCGAAATTTGGAAGTCTTATCTCAAAGATTTGCAAGCCAAGCTTTAACTGAAGTACTTCTTAGGGGGAGGATCATACTAAGAGGTATTTTATTGGACTTATCGCGTTGTACTCTTTTTCCTTCATCAAGGTTTTTTCCACTGGGTTTTCCTTGTCAAGGTTTTAACGAGGCAACATATGCTTGTCCACATCACTTTTGTACTCTTTTTCCTTCGCATAGGTTTTTCCCACCGGGTTTTTCTAGCAAGGTTTTAACGAGACAATCTTAGTAGCGTGGTGTCATCCAAGGGGGAGTTTTATGGAATAACATATTTGTGGATTTACACCACACTTACACCATCACCCTTTCACCTCCTCTCTTCCCTCTTTACTTTGTAACCACCACCACTACCACCACCATTAGTAGTAATAGGTAGTAAATGGGTGCATGCCTTAATGTCATTGTAAATGCTCATGTAAATGCTTATATTCTTTTCCCTATAAATAGAGAGGATTTCTATTTGTAATCTTACACACACATAATAAGAAATCATTCTTCTTTCTGTTTCTTTTCTTTCTTCTTTCACAACACATATCACAATAATAATGAATACCAAGAATTCATTTTAACCAAGACACTAAAGACCTTTTGGTTGAAAACTTAACTAAAAGTTAACGTACAAATAGTATATTAAGGGGGCGAAAAATGAACTAAAACTTAACAAAGAGTATTATATAAACAAATTCTCGCCGCACCAGCACATTCCTGCAATATTGTTGAAGGATCCATGACCATTTCCTAACTTGCTGGTGGCACTATCATAAGAGGAGAACCAAGATATATCATCAAACAAAAGAATGGCGAGGTTGTATGAGAAACCATCCATACTAGTGGTGGCATCGTCCCTTTGATAAACCAAATGCATACTGTGCCATAAAAATGTTTTTTAATGTATAAATTACGGTTGCGTCATTTTTCTAATATGTGTTTCAAATTATCCCTAATATAGTTGAACCATATACATGAAGCGCCATAGTCATAGACCATAAATTGTGGTGTAAAATGCTTGAATTTATTGTCCAAAGACGGCAATCATCTTTTCAAACATTTTGATGGGAAACCATAAAATACAAGCAGTGGACTTGTTTTTGTAAAGATCCATTCTTTTAAATAACTAAAGCAGAAACATGACTGAAAAATAGCACCAATTTACCACTCTCTCGTCTCTCTTTCCTTCTCCATTTAAGAATCAATATGTGAAATTATTAACAGTCAACAGATGTATAATTATGTGCATATTAATCATCAACATGTATACCATCTGTTACATCCCATTTTTAACAACAAAACAAATATGATGCTAACACGAAATCATTTTCCGTTCCAGTAAATGCCATCTTAAATGTGTTACTTCTTAAAGCATTCCCAACACTGGAAGCACTTACTGGTTAAATAAAATAATCTGTTTCTAAATATTCATTCGTTATAAAGTCATCAACAAATCCATAGGAAAGAATCATCAGTTTTAAGAAGGAAATTATTTGAAAAACGACAATGGTTTTACTGGCAACATAGAACTATACATTTCTATAGACAGACTTTGTACCTTCTTGTCGACAAAACCAACTTTTCCCAGCTGTGATGAATATTGTAGTCATTCCATTTCCACTTATCTCTGTCAAGCTTCTAGCAATTGCCTGATATGCAAGAGACAATCAAAAGATAGTCAATAAGGCGAAAGTATAAATTACAATCAATAATATAGTGCCTAATTCTATAAAAATGTGTAACAAATAATACTGGAGCCCTAAAACAATAATTTTTAGAAAAAGACTTCACAGAAGGCCGAACGCCATTGCGAGAGAAAAGGTAATAACAACAACCAAAACTATGGGAGTGTTATAAGTTGAATTAATCCAGTTTGGGTTTTCAGACTAAAGCCTGACCTGACTAAAAATATTTCCCAAATATTTTAATATTGAGAATGTGTCTGAGACTAATTAGGAAGGTCTCAGATGTACACGTCTCTTAGAACATAAACTAGGAAAGTCTGAGACTGATATGGAATGTGTTTATACTAGGAAAGTCTAGGAAAGACTTATTCTAGGAAACCGAGACTGATATGGAATGTATTTCTATTAGGACTATATTATGTGGTCGCACATATATATATCCTTGTAATCAGTTTTGAAGAGACATGAAATAATATACACAAAATTCTTAACATGAAATAATATACACATTCTCAGTTGGAAGAATGGATAACAGTGCAATCAATGCTGGTCTCATGGATCAGTAACACGCTGGAGTTATCAGTGAGATCAACTCTGGGAGATTATGAGGATGCAAGTCTATTATGGGCACACTTGAAGAGAAGATTTTGCGTTGTTAGTGGAACAAGAATATGCCAACTAAAAGCATCTTTAAGTGACTGCAAACATAAGAAAACGGAGGAAGTTGCTATATATTTTGGAAGATTGAACAAAATATGGGATGAGATGGTGACTTATATGAAGATACCCCAATGCAAGTGTGGAAAGTGCACCTGTAATATTGCATCTCAGGTAAGTTTGTTGAGGGAAGAAGATTTATTGCATTATTTTCTGATTGGGTTAGATTCTGTATACAGCTCTTTGCGTGAACAATTGCTTGCAAGAGAACCATTGCCGTCTGTGGATGTTGCATATCAAAAAATTGTGAACTCGGAACGCCTGAAAATTGGAGATGGAGTTGTGACTACAGAGATGCAAGAGAATGTTATGGCTTTTAAGGTGCAATCTGATCAACGCCTACTTAATAGTGCTTATGATCCCAACAAGTACTGCAAAACTTGCAGCAGACAAGGACACTCTGATGATGGCTGTTTTAAGATTATTGGATATCCAGAATGGTGGGGAGACAGACCAAAGAATGGAAGAGGAGGAAGAACTGGAGGAAGAGGACGTACTGGAAGAGGAGGTAGAGGACAAGGAGGAAATCCTGTTCGTGCTCATAACCTGCATATTTCGGCAGCAAAGGAGAGTGCTGGTGCTGGTACGTCATCAGCTGATGGAACGGGTCTAGTAGGAGTTACAGCAGCACAAGTTCAAGAGGTGATGGAGTTTTTAAACTCAAGAAAGTCTGGTTCTCATCTACAAGGTAAAAAGAATAAAACATCCTGGATTGTTGACACAGGTGCAACAAATCATGTTACGTATGAACTTATTAACATGAGGAGTGTACGAGATATTAGGGCATGTTCAGTTGGATTGCCTAATGGAAAATATGCATACTCTGAGAAAATTGGAACCGTGATTCTCCCTGGTGGATTGAAACTTGAAAACGTGCTTTATGTACCACAGATAACCTGTAACCTAATTTCAGTCACACAACTTATTGATGAGATGAGTTATATTATTCAATGTACTAACAAATTATGTCTTATACAGGACCGGTCTACGAGGAGGATGATTGGAGTGGCTGAGAGACAAGGTGGACTATATATTTTCTGTGGTGTGCCGCATGTTGAAGTTATGGTTGTGCATGAAGATTCATATGAGTTGTGGCATCAGCGTATGGGACATCCTTCAGAAAAAGTTTTGCAGAAATTGCAAGGTGTGAGTAGATTAATTAAGAAGAATAATGATGCTTGTGATATTTGTCCCCGGGCAAAGCATCGTAGAAGCAATTTTGCTAGTAGTTTGAGTAAATCGAATTGTATTTTTGATTTAGTTCATATAGATTTATGGGGTCCTTATAAGATCCATTCATCATGTGGAGCACAATATTTTCTAACAATAGTTGATGATTTTTCAAGAGGTGTTTGGATTTATTTATTTCGGAATAAAACAGAAGTTGAATCAATATTTCGTGAATTTGTTGCTCTTGTGAAGCGTCAATTTAACAAGGATATTAAAATTGTTAGAAGTGATAATGGAACGGAATTTAATGCATTACGTGGGTATTTTAAGACTAGTGGAATAGTCTTTGAGACGTCTTGTGTAGGTACTCCACAACAGAATGGAAGAGTTGAGAGAAAACATCAACATATAATGAATGTGGCACGGGCTTTGAGATTTCAAGCAAGCTTGCCGAAACGGTTTTGGGGAGAGTGTGCATTGACAGCGGCGTACTTGATCAATCGTACTCCTACACCTATCCTAAATAATAAAACACCATATGAAGTATTGTTTGGAAAACCACCTCTATATAAACAGTTGAAGGTCTTTGGATGTTTGTGTTATGTATATGATCAAAGTAGCAAAGGAGATAAGTTTGCTAGTCGAGGAAGAAGGTGTGTGTTTCTAGGATATCCATTCGGTAAGAAGGCATGGCAAGTGTACGATCTCGACACAAGAAGGTTTATAGTGTCTAGAGATGTAAAATTCTATGAGACACAATTTCCATATAAGACCGAGTTGGATGGAATTAGAACTCATATAACGACTGATGTCGCTGGCACTACACATGAGACAGATCGTGTTGGTGAAGAATGGAGTGATGATAGTGATGAAGATTCAGTAATAGCTGGCGGAGAAGAAGGTGCAGAAATACAACGACAGAAAGATGCAGATGTCGTTGTACAGACTGCAGCGCCTGGTGGAAATGTTGCAGTTCAGACTACAACATCTGCAGAAACTGCAGCAGAACCGACTGCGACATCTGCAGAAACTGCAGCAGAACAGACTGCGACATATGCTGAAGATAACGCTGTTAAGCACAATTCTACGGCATCAGAAATTAAGGCAGATGTAAATGGTGATGGACAACCCACAAATACCGTTGTTGTGAACAACGATTTGGGCAAGGGCAAGCGTCAGAAGATCCCATCAAGTAGGCTGAAAGGTTTTGTGACGCACACCATTCGAGAAAATAGTCCATCTCACTCTCAATCATCACAGTCATCATCCTCAGGTACACCTTATCCTTTGACATATTATGTTAGTTGTGACAGGTTTTCTGACATGCATAAAAATTATATTGCTGCATTGTCGGCAAAGTCTGAGCCGAAAAATTTCAGAGAGGCAATGACACATCCAGGTTGGAGGAAAGCAATGGCGGAAGAAATACGGGCCTTAGAAGAACAAGGCACATGGGATATCACCGAATTGCCACCTGGTAAGAAGGCTCTAGGAAGTAAGTGGATATATACGGAAAAATATGATGAAAATGGTACTTTGGTACGTTTAAAAGCAAGACTTGTGATTTTTGGAAATCATCAAGTTGAAGGTTTGGATTGCAATGAGACGTTTGCACCAGTGGCAAAGATGACAACTGTTCGTATGTTTTTGGCTGTTGCTGCGGCTAAGCAATGGGATGTGCATCAGATGGATGTGCATAATGCATTCCTACATGGAGATTTGGAAGAGGAAGTATATATGAAAATACCACCTGGATTTGCTAAGGGTAATCCTAATATGGTGTGTAAAATGAAGAAATCATTGTATGGACTAAAACAAGCACCGCGGTGTTGGTTTGCGAAGCTGTCCACTGCATTGAAGAATTATGGGTTTCGGCAATCGTACTCAGATTATTCTCTCTATACTATGCTAAAGGGAAAGATACAACTTAATGTGCTGGTGTATGTTGATGATTTGATTATTGCAGGAAATGATCTGGTTGCGCTTACACAATTTAAAGCATACTTGGGTCAATGTTTTAAGATGAAAGATTTAGGAAAGTTGAAATACTTCCTAGGATTGGAAGTGGCACGTAGTAAAAAGGGTTTCTACATATGCCAAAGAAAATATGCGTTGGATATTATAATGGAAACAGGTTTATTGGGTGCGAAACCTGCAGAATTTCCTATGGAGACAAATCATCGTCTTGCCTTAGCAACAGGAGATTTGCTTAGTGATGTAGAGAAATATAGAAGATTGGTTGGGCGTTTAATATATTTATCTGTCACCAGACCAGATCTTGCTTACTCAGTGCATATCTTATCTCAGTTTATGCAGCGACCTAGACTGGAGCATTGGGAAGCAGCACTTCGTGTGGTTAGATATTTGAAAAAGAATCCTGGACAAGGAATTCTGTTGCGCTCTGATAGTAGTTTCAAATTGAGAGGTTGGTGTGATTCGGATTGGGCAAGTTGTCCTATAACTAGACGCTCACTGACGGGTTGGTTTGTTCTTTTTGGTGATTCACCAGTATCTTGGAAGACTAAGAAGCAACAAACTGTGTCTCGTAGCTCGGCTGAAGCAGAATATCGTTCCATGGCGGCGGCTACATGTGAATTAAAATGGTTGAAACAATTACTCCGAGATTTGGGAGTTCACCATACACAAGCAATGAGTCTTCTTTGTGATAGTCAATCAGCGTTATATATTGCGAAGAACCCTGTGTTTCATGAAAGAACGAAACACATTGAAGTGGACTGTCATCTAGTCAGGGATGCGATAATAAGGAAGATTATTTCACCTTCTTATACTCCTACCACAATACAGTTGGCGGATATATTCACAAAGTCGTTGGGGAAAGCTCAGTTTCATGGTCTATTGTCCAAGATGGGCATTTGTGACCTGCATGCTCCGTCTTGAGGGGGGGGGTATTGAGAATGTGTCTGAGACTAATTAGGAAGGTCTCAGATGTACACGTCTCTTAGAACATAAACTAGGAAAGTCTGAGACTGATATGGAATGTGTTTATAGTAGGAAAGTCTAGGAAAGACTTATTCTAGGAAACCGAGACTGATATGGAATGTATTTCTATTAGGACTCTATTATGTGGTCGCACATATATATATCCTTGTAATCAGTTTTGAAGAGACATGAAATAATATACACAAAATTCTTAACATTTAAGCATGAAACTAATTATCTTCCTTAACTACCTTACTCTTGAATGGAGCTTTATTCGGTTACCGGCAACAATAAGGCACTTAATTAATTGACAGGTTATGGGTTGATGATCAGGTGTAATAAAAATAGACTAATCCAGTTGAAATTTTTTATAAGATAGCTAAACGAGAGCTAGAAGAGATATCCATGCAAACCTGCAAGACAAATGTAAATATTAAGCCGGAGTGAATAGGCTAGCAACACCTAGGTTGAGGTTCTTATGATCCCTACATGAAATCCACTTACCAGTGCAGGGCCATCATCAAACAGATCTTATCAAATAAAATATCCAAATCAAGAATCAATAAGTTTACAATTATGTACACATAAACGATCAATTGGTGTACAGCTATGTACACGTTAAGATAGAGAACACAAATTGATTCACCATCAAGAATTACAAAAACAAGAGCAACGAATTACAATATCCTCCTAAGTGTATTCTAGAACGTAAGAAAACACTAGTTAAATCCATCATAAACAACAAAATTCATATCACACTACTAATGAATGTCAATAATTCATTTTAGCCACGAAATTAAAGACCTTTTGGTTAAAAGTAAAATAAAACTTAACAAATAGTATATTATAGGGATAAAAAGTTAACAAGTATATTAAAAGGGACTAACCAGCCACAACATCAAGCAGGGAGGGTGAAACAAATACTTGCAAGGTAGTTCCTGCATCTTGTCATTTATAACCAAACTCGCGCCGCAAAGAGCACGTTCTGTACCAAATTCCCAACCTCATTAAGGACTACTCTGGAATAATATTGTTAGAAGATCTATGGACACTTCCTTACTTTTACAATCAAATAATAAATATACGTAAAACGATATAGTAAATACCGGTGAACTAAGTATACGAGATTAGAAGCCAAGGAACTCGGTGTTGGAACAATATTTATTAATTATTGTTTTAAGGTTTTTAACTAAATAAAACTAATTTATTGTTTTGTTTGTGAATGGAAAACTTATTAGTCCCACATCGTGGAGTTTCCACTTTTTAGTTGTTTTAAGAGACTATATAAGTTTTTTAGTCCCACATCGGGGAATTCCTCTTCTTAAATTGTTTTATTCCATTGTATAAAGAAATTCACTACTTTTGTAAAATCTATGGGAAAGGGGTTGCTCTATATTTTAGAGGGACCTCTAAGGGAAAAATATTTTATAGCGTTTCTTAAGCGTTCGCGATTTTCCTTAACGGTTTTTCGGAGTTGCCAAGCTCAAGTTGAGCATCTACTACATATGCTAGCAGTAGGTGTATTAGGGTGTTTTATCCTGGAGATATCCGTCCTGTGAGGGCTATAGCATCACTCTTGAGTGTAGCCGGACGCTAATGTCTTAAGGACAGCGTGTTGAACACGTGACTCACTCTGTTTTCCAAAGTTTTGCCTTGTTGCTGTTGCAGAGATATGAGGAGCTTGTTCGTTTCGTCAAAGCGATCACTTCCATTATAAAGGAGCTAAGCATCAATAACTTTTGCTTATTTGATTTTTCTTTGTTTTTGATTATTGCACCCAACAATCTTAAGACATTAATATTTGTAATAATCGAAAACCATTGATTGGTTTGTGAATCATGGATGTTAATTGTGGAGTGAAAAACAAAAACGAATTTCTGGTCAGTTGTAGAGTTTCAATTTTATCTTTTAATATAGAAGGAATTTCGATGAACCCTTTTTACCTAATGTAGTAGACATCCAGATAGTTACCCATATAAAATTTTCGGAATTTTTGGAGTTGTAAAAGTATTTTTTTGATATTTTACAAAACAGAGAAACGTTCCTGAAAAATTCTGACGAGCAGAAATTTGTTGTTAACTAGAGTAGTTTTTATGGGGTAACCATGAGTTTTTTGATATGGTGATTCAAACGAAGTTTGTAGATCTAGATGTTATCTTCAAAAACTCATATTCTATTTTCCGATTCGGAACTAAGGTTTGTGAGATGTGGTG
The DNA here is from genome assembly GCF_003573695.1 of Papaver somniferum. Lineage (NCBI taxonomy): Eukaryota > Viridiplantae > Streptophyta > Magnoliopsida > Ranunculales > Papaveraceae > Papaver > Papaver somniferum. The sequence continues at coordinate 114,452,455 of NC_039368.1, read as the reverse complement.
TTTTAGGTGATTGGGAAATTGTCGTGTCCGTGGTCAAAGTATAAACGGATATTATGACATGAAATTGGGAAGGGACATGGATACCAGGAGCCTGTGGATGAACACAAGTCTTCCAAATATGACAAAGGAGAGAACATCAAACAATTCTAAGCATAGTCTTCAGAAGAAAGGTATGTTTCGTAAAACCGAATCCGGCATTACTTTAGTTAAGGGTGAGTTTTATGTTTGTAAAATTCCTGGCCACGCGGCAGTAAATTGTAGACAATATAAAAACCTTAATAAGTAGAAAGTTAATGCTAATTTAGTTGAAACAAACTAGATCGAGTTTAGTGGCATGATGTCGGAAGTTATTTTAATAACCAATGTGAGAGACCAGTAGGTGGACTCTGGAGCCACCAAGAATGTTTGTTGAAACAGAGACTTGTTCACCTCCTATCATATGATAGGGGATGTCGAGAAATTCTTATTGAGTAACTCATATGCAATAGAGGTTGCATAAAAGGAAAAGGTCGAGCAGAAGCTCATATCTGTAATATTCTCACATTGAATGAAGTTTTCATGTTTCGAGCATATGCGAAAATCTTGTATCTTGTTCTGTTGTAGATGAAAAAATATTTAAGATCTTAATCGAATCTGGAAAACTTGTTGTAACTAGGCAGTGATTTTTTAAGCAAGAGTTATAGGACTTTGGGTCTATATAAGCTTAACGGAAAAACTGATGATGTGAACGTAGTTGATTCTTGTGATATCTTTGTGTGATTGATTGTTTTACGTGGTAGAATTGGAACCATAAACTTATAAGTTAATGCTTAACTGGCTACCATAGACTTCGTACGCAAATTTAGTTTGGATTCTGAACACAAAAGTGAAATCTGTGAAGAATCAAAATATGCTATAAAACCTTTTAGCACAAATGTTCATAGTAATTCTAAGCCTTTACAATTAATTCAGTTAGGTCTAGTTGACATGAGTTCAACCCAAAACCACTATGGTAAAAGATGGTTTATAACTTCCGTAGATGATTATACGAGGTACTATCTTGTATACTTGCTTAGGGATAAGGATGACGCCTTAGAAGCCTTAAGATGTATAAACTTGAAGTTGGAAACCAATTATAAGCCTTGAACATAACAACAGTATCCTTAAGGAGATGATAATTGCCATGTTGATTAGTTTAGGATTACCTGTGGCCTTGTGGGGGAAGGCAGTCCTCTTAACTAGTATATCCTGAATAAAGGACCCTTTTAAGGATCAGATGAAACTCCATATGGTTTATGGAAAGGTAGATGACCTTCTTATGAATGCGTCAAAGTGTGGGGGTGTTTGACTAAGATTGTAATTCTTCTTCCTAAAAGAATTGATTGCAACCAAAAATGTTGATTGTGTTTTCATATAGGGTATGCTTAGTATACTTCTACAAATAGATTTTTGGTTGTGTGCTCTAATTTTTTCTGACTTTGGTGTGAATATTATTACGGAATCTAGGGATGTTGAGTTTTTTGAACATGTTTATTCTAAACTTGTACCTCATTAGAGATGTGTTGTTGATCCCCTAGATTTATTTTCAAATAGTCGGAACTTATTTTAAAGGAAGATGAAGTTGATGTTGAGCCTAAGAGAAGTAAAATAATTAGACTTGAGACTTCTTATGAAACCAACTTCATAACATGCCTAGCTTAGTCTGAGCCCCACACTTATAAAGAAGCCTTGATATCTACTGAAACCCCATTCTGGTAAGAAGCTTCATTTAGTGAAATGAACTCAGTCCGTTGGAACCAGACTTGAGAGCTTGCTAGTTTACCTCCAGGTTGTAAGACCATGGGATGTAAATGAGTCTTTAAGAGGAAACGATAGTTAGATGGAACTGTGAAAAAATATTAAGCTAAGTTGGTAGATAAAGTCTATAAACTAAAAGAAGGTGTAGATTTCCTTGATTCTAATTCAACTGTGACGAAAATTACTTCCGTTGAGATACTAATTGTTATTGATGCCATAAAGAACTTAGAGATACATCAGATGGATGTTAAGACAGCTTTTCTAAAACCGTGAATTAGGTAAAGAAATTTACATAGATCAACCTGAAGACATTGTAGTGAAAGGTTGTGAATACAAAGTTTGTAAGTTGAAAAATCTTTGTATGGTTTTCAAAAAAGCACGTAAACAGTGACATGGAAAATTTAATCATGTAGTAATGTATAGTGGATTTAAATTAATGAATCTGACAAATATATTTATAAGTAACTTGTTAAGGATGCATGTGTAATTGTATGCTTATATGTTGATGATATGCTTGATACAAACATAGATGTGATCAATTCCACTAAAACTATGCACTGAATGAGAACATTGACTTGAAAGACTTGGGCCCTTTTGATGTAATCTTAGAGATGAGGATTAGAAGATAATCAAATATTTATAGTCTTAGCCGTTCTCATTATGCTGAGTTGTGCTTAAGAGATACAATCAGTCTGATTGTAAGCCTGCTTGTACTTCGTACGATTATTCTTGTAGTCTCAAGAAAAATAAGGGTAGTAGAGTATCTTAACTTGAATACTCAAAAGTTATAGGATGTCTGATGAATTTAATGAACTGTAAGAGTCCATACATTGCCTATATTGTGAGTAAGTTAAGTAGATATAATTGTAGTCCAGAGCAAGAGAATTCAGATGCACTGAGTAGAGTATTATGGTACCTAAAATACTCTTTTGATTTATGAAAGGTATCTTGCTGTCCTTGGGACTTTATGATGCAAACTGGATAATTGACTCAGAGGAGTCTAAGTCTACGAGTGGATATGGTTTCACTCTAGCATGAGGGTTTGTTTTTGGAAGATTTCCAAATAAACATATCGCTCAATTCATTATGGAATATGAGAGTATTGCGTTAGATAAAGCATGAGAGGGGGCCGAGTGCCTAAGATGCTTTTTAGAAGACATTCCTCTCTGCATAGGCCTGTGCCAGCTATACCTACACATTGTGTTAGCCAAGCTATAATAGTTAAAGCTAAGAAATAACTAATCTCAATCGACGTTATTTCCATTGATTGGATAAAGTCCAAGGAGAATATCGCGCAACCTTTGACGAAAGGTTTGTACAAAGAGATAGTTAAAAATGCATCGAGGGGGTTGGGGCTTAAGCTCATATATTAAACTTGCCATGAAGGATACTCAACCTTGCTGACTGGAGATCCCATGATCAAGGTTTCGAATGAGACAACTAATTTGTGGTGGGTAAAGGTAAACACTATCAGAGATTTTCATTCTATGTCCCTTCCCTATGGTGTAGACGTGATAGTGTGACTGCGTGTGGAGGATGACTTTTTAATAAGTCTTAATGAGTTCTATAGTTTCAATTTAAGATTGAAGTGGGGTGTAGCAGTAAACACTCTTGATGGAATTCACCTATCTGAATGAGGAAGTGGGTCGCTTCCTATGAGAATATGAACTGATTATCTAGAGCATTCTGAGAAACAGGATACGTCCTGGGCCAAAAGGGACAAAACGGCACGAGCTTGGCAGCAACCTTCGAGATATCATCCGTGGTTTTTATCACGAATTACATCAACCGCTAGAAGTTCAATACATAGTTCACTGTCTCTAGCAAGTAATTCCGGTAATATCTCACTAAGCAAAGGTTCAAGACCTCATGGACACCTGTGCCTAAAATGGTATTTCCTTCGTTTTTTATATGATTTTCGTTTTTGATGGTTTTGGTATTACTGGAAATTAGTACCTAAGAGTCACTAAGGGTTCACTGGTTCATGCCTTTTCACTTTCGTGAAAGGAACCTTTAGTTTCACTTGTGAGGAGCTAAAGATGAAAGTTCTCTATACTATATGATTTTTGCAATCCATAGTATGACCCTGGGGTCAACACATTTTTGTGTGAAGGAGAGGACATTGAAATGACTAGTATGATTTCAACACACAGACGATCCATATGTCTGTCCGATCAGGCCGGATCGTGGAGATTGGGTGTTGACTTACCAAGATTTATCTGTGTTTTTCATGTTTTATTGAGGTTTTCATTCATGTGGGGGATTGTTGGAACAATATTTATTAATTATTGTTTTAAGGTTTTTAACTAAATAAAATTAATTTATTGTTTTGTTTGTGAATGGAAAACTTATTAGTCCCACATTGTGGAGTTTCCACTTTTTAGTTGTTTTAAGAGACTATATAAGCTTTTTAGTCCCACATCGGGGAATTCCTCTTCTTAAATTGTTTTATTCCATTATATAAAGAAATTCACTACTTTTGTAAAATCTATGGGAAAGGGGTTGCTCTATATTTTAGAGGGACCTCTAAGGGAAAATATTTTATAGCGTTTCTTAAGCGTTCGCGATTTTCCTTAACGGTTTTTTCGGAGTTGCCAAGCTCAAGTTGAGCATCTACTACATATGCTAGTAATAGGTGTATTAGGGTGTTTTATCCTGGAGATATCCGTCCTGTGAGGGCTATAGCATCACTCTTGAGTGTAGCCGGGCGCTAATGTCTTAAGGACAGCGTGTTGAACACGTGACTCACTCTGTTTTCCAAAGTTTTGCTTTGTTGCAGAGATATGAGGAGCTTGTTCGTTTCGTCAAAGAGATCACTTCCATTATAAAGGAGCTAAGTATCAATAACTTTTGCTTATTTGATTTTTCTTTGTTTTTGATTATTGCACCCAACACTCGGTGCATGACACTTAATTGTAAGAACCACATGGAGTGGAAAAAACTGCCTCACTTAGGTAGGAGTATATGAAAATGTTTTGGAACAGATTGAGTGGTTAGTGCTCACCCTCCAACATATGAGAGCAATTCCTTATGTTCAGGTGCAATTTTATCCTTATTCTTGTCCAAAATTAATTGTACAAATTCATCCATCCCAGCTTCCAATTTATCAAAGCATTTTCATTTTACTGCCATGATCTTTCTTTGATTCCGTAACACCTGCGAGAATCAAACTTTCCCCTGCCTGAGTGCCCACAATGCCTGCTTCAAATTCCGCACAAGCACAAAATCATCATCTCCCATGCGACAATAATTTCACTAATTTTGCAATCAAATCCCATTCTATTTCAAGAAAAATCATAAATCAATACAATTGTCTATGAGAACCTTGTTAGGTGCTTCCAATGCTGGATCAAGCACAATAGTAATCCATCCAGGATATTTCCATGATTTTACCCCAACGATATCTTCTGTAACAAAATATTTCTTTTTAGAACTCATTAACTCAATAAATCAAACAAATTATCTCAATGAAAAGAATCCAAATCCATGAAACATACCCTAAAATTAATTTCTAGAAAAACAATATCTAATTAAGATTTCATATACCTAAATTGTGGTTTTAATCTGCTTAATTACATCAAATCCTTTCAATTATTTGATTCAAGAATACGTCGTTCTCAGTATGAATTCAATTTGAGACATCAAATCTTCACATGATTCGATTCGAGAATACTCGTTTCATTTTCCTAAAGTTAACACAAAACCACAACGATTAAGCAAAAGGAACTATAATCTGACGCAAAAAAAAAAAAAAATTAGGTTAGGCAGTGATGTTAAAAAGAGATTTCGATTCGATTATTACCTCTAGAATCGAGGCCATTACGACGAGCTTCATTTCAATAATGAGATTTCTGTGGAACTTGAAGTTGAATATGTTGTACGTAATATTGTCTAAGATCTTCACCTATTTTACGCTTAGCAGTCATGGCATATCACTTGTTTCTACCTGCTTCCCTTCTACTTCTACTGCCATCATTGAAGGTTAAGCGATTTTTGGTATCGTTTCAATGGATTTCAGATATTGTTCTCCATTCTTCACTTTCATCTCCGTAAATCGCTTCATATCTCTCTCCGAAAAGAAATCTAAGCATAAAATTAGAGTTGCACAGGACCCGCCCAACTTACCCGAATCCGCCTGTACTCTCTAAACCCATGGATTTTTAATCCGAATCCCCGCAGCTGGTTGGTAGTTGGTTATGAATATAAAAATGAACGATTTTTTGGTCACTACTCAAAAATGGTGGGGACTACTAAGTGATAAAATATCCACCTTATAATTATAAGGGGTTAGAGTGTAGAAATGACTAACCTACCCTTAACCTTTATATATATAACCACCTCCTCACATCACCACCACCTATATGTCTATAACTACCTCCTCCCATCACCACCACCTACCACAACCACCCACCTCGAACCACCACCACAACCACCTCTATATATAGCTTAATTTAAATCATTAACAAAATCAAAATCAAAATTATAACAAACCCATTACTTGTCATTCGTTTTTGGTTGGAAAAATGAGAAGTAATCATCAAAATTAGTTAAAAATTGAAGTTGCAGAGAGAAGTTCGGTTAGGAATTTTATGTGAAAAACTTTGTCGAACTAATCGAACTCAACTTTAGTGGAGTTTTTTTTTCTTTCAAAGAAAAGTTCGGTTACGTCGCAAAATATTTTTCCTAGCCGAACTTTTAGTTCAGTTACGTCGCAATTTTTTCATTTTTTTTCCCAGCCGAACTTTTAGTTCGGTTACATCGCAATTTTTTCATTTTTTTTCCCAGCCGAACTTTTAGTTCGGTTACATCGCAATTTTTTTCTCCTAACCGAACTTTTCTCTGAAAGAAAAAACTCCATTAAAGCTGAGTTCGGCTACCTGTGTTTTTAGAAACATTAGCCGAACTACACTTGCAGATGAGTTCGGCTACATGTTTTTCAAATGTCGTAGCCGAACTTTGTTAACCAAACTAAAGTCAATTTATGAATTGTTCATTTTTAGGAATGTTTTGGTCAACTCAAGCACCATTAACTAAATTTGAAGTATCCGTGAGTACCCAAAATATCATGCTCTTGCTGTGGCTCTTAAAGAAAAAAATGTAACTTTTTTTTCTTTCTAAAACCCTCATCTTCATTATCATCTTCATCTTCTTCTTCTCCCTCTCAATCATTCTTCTTTTGAAAAAAATCAAATTATTAATTTAATCTCACTAATCATTGATTAACCCATTCATCAATACACTAATAGGGTGTTTGGATACCAGAAGCAGAAATACTTCTGCTTCTGAACTTCTAGAAGTTACTTCTGAGAAGTCGAAAAGTTGAAAAATAAGTTTGGCAACCGATTAATTTTTAAGTTGAAAAGCTAATAGTAAGTTTGGCAAATTAACATAATTAGAAGTCAAAATATCATTATCTTATTATTATATTACATTGAAAATGATTAATTTATCAAAATACCAATTTTCATTCGACCACTTAGAGTGCATAAGCATAACCAGTGTCGGTATTTTATTTTATTTTTGTCTTGTGAACATTTTTTTGTTGCGGGCACCTAGATCTCCACTTGTCTAAAATGCAATACCATTACATTAACGTGTCTTTCAACTAGGATTTAGTTGTCTTCCACAGAGTCAGATAAGAATGATTCTATTATGAGAACAAGAAAAGAAGAGAGAGTAAAAAAAAATATTTGGAAATGATATTTAGCAGTTTTCGGAAATTAGATTATGGATTTGTCCATCAAATCTATGGAATCCGTTTGTAGTTCAGTTAAGTCATATAGTAACTATATGTACTTGTGTTTTAGTTCGAGTTTTGAAGAAACATCGTCGCTGTTAGCTTATAGCGATGGTTTATGATGATGAATTGATGTAAGTTAGAATTTTTAGACTGGGTATATTACTCAAATTGTTGGGTTCTTATCCAATTATAATTTAAGACACAATATCAAAATGGGTTATCTCTCTGCCAACAACAACATGCCCACAACCTGCTCGAAAAAAGTTTGAAGAGAAAAAATTAGTGGTTGTTGGCAATTTAATCAAGAACTGATTGTTTTGATGGGCAAGAAACAAGGAGTACTAAAAGAAAGATCAGGCTAAGGAGCTTATTTCTAATTATGGTTGTTCGTAGATACTATTGGAGTTAAGGCAAATTTATCTTTCTCCGTGTTTAGGATGTATCGAGGTCTTAAATTAAGTTTTGTAGCTTAGTCAAATTTAAGGATTGTTTTCATTCTCAGTGTTTTCATGTAGTGGATAACATTAGCAAATCTATGTCAATTCTATGTCTAAAGGGTATGGTTTCGGGTGCATTTTCATTTGTTCTTATGGTGTATTTTAGATTTTTATTACATTGTTAGTTTGGTGCATGTGAGGCTATTTCTACTTTGATTTATGTTCCCCTTTCAAGGTGTTTACGGAAGGAAAGAAAATAAAATAGGATACGTTTACCCAGAAGAAGTTATAGAAACAGTTTCTGAGAGAAGTCAGAAGCCAGGTTTTTTTGCTCCAAAAAGAAGTTGCTTTTTTGCTTATATAAGTTGTTCTAGTTTGGCACACCCAAACTGACTTTCAGCTCATTGACTTAAAAAAGTCAAAAAGCTTCTTCTTTATAACCATCCAAACGACCTATAACTAATTTTACAAGTTTGGTATTAAAGAAAAAATTAGATAAGGGGTGACTCAAAATTACTTCAAATATCCACCAAAAACATGGAGAGTAGTCCCCTCCATTTTTGAGTAGTGCTCAAAAAATCATTCATAAAATCCGTTATAGTTGGGTTGGTAATTGATATTAGCTAAAACCCGTCCGAGAAAACCCGCATCAGGAAGAAACAATTCCGTCCGAAAAAACCCGCATCAGGAAGAAACAATTCATTCATAAAATCCGTTATAGTTGGGTTGGTAATTGATATTAGCTAAAACCCGTCCGAAAAAACCCGCATCAGGAAGAAACAATTCTACAGAAATAATTCAGTGGTCATGATCAAAGGTATATAGCTTTTAGAAGAGAAATTCAGTGGAAAATTGGGGTTAGTCTATATAATGGCCACTGCATGGGGACAATTTCTTTTTTTAATTTAGCTTTAGCTTCTTTCTTTCTTTGCTTCCAAAGCTCTGGGTTGTTTGAGAGGATCTGGTTTGGGTCGTCTTGTAATCTTTTCTGTGGTCTATGTTCTTTGAGATTCTCTTTATTACTGCTGGTAAGCCATTAATACAGTTTGCCGACTGAAAAAAATGATCACAGATGTATTGTCTATATACTATTATTAAGGTTGCATTCGACCTTTCCAATGGCCGTTTCTCATTAATACTAATAAAACATATACATTTGAAGAACACTCATTCGCATTTACATATTCTTCAAATGGTTATGGTAACGTGAAAATAACGAGACAAAAATAAGACGGCAATGATCTTTCTCAACAGAAAACTTTCGCTTTGTAAGTGATTTAAAACAATGGATTGGTTTTTGCATTCTTTTCATGTTAGTCGCAACATCATTCTTTCCATATGTAGTATTAGTTCCCACGTAGAACGTTGTTAGATATATTCTTTTTTTTTCTCGGCAAAGAGAATAATATTGCTGGAAATATTGAACTACAACATGAAACGGGTTTAAACCCGAACCCGACCAACCCGTAGCGGGCGGATCAAAAAATCCGCCCGTTATTTATGGGTGCGGGATTGGTTAAGAAAATAAAAATTCGTTATAGTTGAGTTGGTAGTTGGTATTAGCTAAACCCGTCCGACCTTATGTGCAGCTCTACATAAAATGATCACAAAAACATGAAAAAGGAAGTTAAGGTAATAAAAAAAGACTGTCTTTTCTGGATCGGTTGAAATTTGGACTAACTCGTTCAACAATGGACTAAATAGTACACAAGTTTGAAAATTTGGATTAATGAGTACTAGGCCTCAGACGCTAGGACTAGAGCGTCCAAAACCCATCAATAATGGGACTAAACGTTAATTCCTACTGTTTATAAAGAGGCTTAGAGATATTTGCGAAGGCCCATTAAAAGAAGGGACAATAATTCAATTTCCACTTGATAGTTCGCCATTGAAGTAACTGTAAGAAAGGTTAAGGTTCGTTAGAGACTGAATGTTCTGAAAAAAATCAGGAATCTTCCCAGATGGGTTAGTATATGAGTTAAGAGAGAAAATAATAAGGCTGAACACTTGTGAGTCGGAGAATTGCGCATAAAACCATGGTGTTCCCAGTTACAACTTACATGTCAATTTATTTGGGACAAAAAAAAAAGAAAAAAGAAAGAGAAAAAGTATCACTCTTTTAGGACGGAGGGAGTACAACTTGGTAGATTTTCCTACAATAGTAAAGCAGGCCTATCTTAACTGAAACTTAAGGAGTATACTGCTAAGCTTGAGGTAAACCTTTCACTAAACTAAGGCTGCTTGTGTAGTTTCCAACTCCGGTGACAACAACCTGCTGAAATACGTCCCTGATCACAGACAATTCCATAACAATGTCACTGATGTCGCCTCGTTCTCCCGGTGATTCAACAGAGTAGGCGACTCCAACTTTGAGTACTGAATATAAGCATTCGTTAAGTTTCCCATCATTGTTGACTGTTTCTTGACCGTGTTCTCCTTCGTCAATCATCAGTCGTTCATCTACCGACTCCATGACTTGATCCTCAGATAACAAAGCCGTCTTTGAAAAATTGTGAAGGTTTAGGCCTTCCTTAAACATATCTTCTGTTGGTGCTTTTCCTGTAAACATCTCCAATAAAACGAACTTGGTTGAAGCTAAAGCTTGCCAACACATATTTAGAGAAATATGTAAGTGAGTTAAATTCAGCTTGAAATCTCAAATGTGTATAATCGAATACTCTATAGTAATACGACTTTTGTCTCAATATAAGATATAGAGTAGAAATATACTTTCCAAGTGATATATGATTTTTAGTCTCCACATACCTTTTTTTTATGAAGTTCCACAAGCTCTCCTTAATAGTTCTTCGTCTTCAATTGATGAACAACGTGAGGTCTAATGCTCAACTACACAATTTATCCTAGTCTGATACATCACTATAAGTAGACTAGAAATCAAGACTTATATTTTTGATCACTAACATTGACAAACAAGCTTGAGATAACAACGCTTGCGAGTTCGAACGAGTAGTGTTCTAACACACACGAATAGTAATTTGGATAATTGTGGTAAGAACCATAACCTTCAGAAGGTCGGTAATGGTCCCAAGTACTATCCACACAATGATCAAAGAACGAATATTGTCCATTTTCAAATTTGGTTCGATATTCATTATATTGGTCCCCATAATACCAGATCGACATTTTTTTGGGTGCACATGCAAATGCAGGGTCGAATAAAATAGGTAGGCTCGGGTTAACTTAAGCAGAATATACCTATAGTCAATGACTGATCAACGGTACTGGGCTAAGGTTTGTGGTGTTTCGGATGATAACGCCCAGAGGGTTCACCTTACAAAATGTCACACACCCATTTAATCCCTTAAAATTTTCATGGGACATGACCGGCAATACTATGTGGTTCAGTGAATCAACTTCACCCACAAGTACTCGGCCTTGCGTACTTGCATCAAAGTATGCATCTTCTTTCACTCATAAGGCAATATGCAACAAAAGTCTTCATCTTCTTTCTCTCTAACTCTTTATGCCCCCATAAGCATAAGAGGTTTGACATGCATCAAACCAATTGATCAACTCACAAAATCAGCAACATCATAAAAATAAATACATGACACAATTAACCCATTTTATTGCATCAAAGGGAGATTACAGAACTCGTCCATCTCATGGACCAAAACAGGCCATTCACCCTCTACAAAATCAGTTGTTCTTCTCTCAATTGAACAACACCAACATTATTGATTCTTAAGTTATTTACACATGTTAGGATCAGGCCAAAACTATGTGCAACCGCTTGCACCTGCATGGAACAGCCATGTGTCCCATCAGTTTCTATAACCGCCAACTTCAACTGCCACCTTTTGTGTTGTCACGCCAATTGGTGCCACACCTTTTCTTGGTGGTTATGAACAGTCCACATGGTTATAAACTTGCTTTATAACCATTCTACTTTGTATCGCGTCATTGGCATGCTTGTGAAGCTCGTAACCAACTCCTAACAGTCACTTGAGCCGTATTGCACCACTGTTGCGCTTTACTGGATACTTGGCCTCTGTATTGCGCCACTGTTGCGCTTTACTGAACTTAGCCTTCGTATTGCACTATTGTTGCGCTACAATCATCTCGCCCACTTCCTTAACTCAATCTGGTTATCTGGCACCATATGCTTCACTTAGCCAATCTGTTTGACAATAGTAATGCCACTCTTTCATTACTAGATTGATTGCATTATTCAAGATTGGCAAGACTTGAACTAATTCCATAGACCAACTCTTGGCCTATTCTACCATCTTGCATCATCCTTGAGTTTGGGACAACTCAATTCCACGGATATGCCTTAATCCCAACATCACATGTTGCATTTGACAACTTTGGCCATATCTTGTCAATCCCTCAATGAAGCTTCGTTGTGTCGGCCAATAAGATTCATTACTTAGACATTACATTGTAACGCCACCTTTGCGCTTCACTGTCCCTTCGGGGATTTTCCATTCTTAGTACTTGATAGTCTACGCAGTGTCGCGCCATCCTGGCTGCATTCTGACTTGGCCCGCAACACTGTAACGCGCAATCGTTATGACACTTGCCTGGAACGTTATAGACCTCCCCCACCTAATCCTTTCAACGCCCTAGTTGAACGCAACCAAGTATAAAATCTATATTAGTCTCAATCGTCGTTGTATGCACTTTCAGAACCCTTTCTGAAATTCAGCAATCTTTGCTAGCTTTTGCAAAACGCCTTTAGCCAACTTCTATGCTTTAGCATCAGCATCATTTAGCTTTACTGACTTTCCATTGATCCTAATGATCTTGAACTTTGTAGTTACGTTGCGCATACGTTCCAACTCTGCAAGCCGCATATCAATACTCAAATGCAAACTGAAATTCTCCTTAGCCAATTTCCTGAATTGTGTTTGAACTTCGCATGAATCATTTGCGCTTAAGTATACACAAGCAATGATTCTTACAAACTGATCACTATGATCATTGACATAGTCTTATGCCTTCATTCCGACTTTAGTTGCACCATGCAACATAACAAGACTTATACAATATTTGGACTAATTCTTCAATCATGTGCGCCTACGCTAAATCATGACATGCCTTAAGGTATGCAGTCTATGATTCCATACCACTCTTGGTATACGCCACAACCTATAGCTTTTGGTGCTCCTTGCAAACATCAGCCCTTTTACTAGATTTTGCCTCCAAATCATACTGCAAACTTCACCTTCTTGGACTTGCATTACTTGTATGCCAAAGAACCAGCACCTTTCTGTTCTTTGCTTGCATTGTCGCAACATCTTGATTCAAATACATGACTTTGGTATTGTCATGACTTAGGACTACCTGGGACATCCCACCGTCATTTTGGACAAGGTATCCTCTTCATGTGACTTTGAAACCAGAAATTTAAGCATCACTTGCTTTTTCAAACTGCTACACTTTAATGTGGACGAAAAACAACATCATGTTCTTCCTAACTATGAGTTACTCTTAACTATACTTGATGGACTTACATCTTCATTCTTGTTGCGTTACTACATGCTATCGTTTCCAAATGATGTCACACTTCCATATAATTATCAACAAAAAACTCGACTATGCCACCAACTCTATTTGCTCATTTCACTTTCAACGTCTTATATTGCATATTTTGGCTTAATATGCTACGTAGCATCTTCAACGCGAACTAGCTTTACTTTGAACGAAAGAGACAAGAACCCTCGTCTCAAATACCCTCATTCACTACTACCTTACATAGGGAGACAATTCCGAACACCAAGGTCCACTCGACCCAAACTGATTGTTTACTCAAACATGAGCAAATACTCGCGCCAACTGATTGCAACTTGTAAGACCTAACAAGCCTTGCAATACTAACTTCATCTCCGCTTCTAAGAAACAAACAAGGAAGCCAGACATCACCTATTGTCCCCAATGTAGCAATTCACTTTGCCACATGCACTCTTCTACTTATCAACGTTCTTATGCAACTCCCATAACGAAGCATAATATAATTGACACTTAGTTGAATACTCCTTCAAACGGATGCTATCATGTTGCTTTAGCTTTCATGAAGATTTCTCCAAAAATGACATCATGTCATTCTCATGCATCACCACTATTTTGTCCTTATCTTTCCTGCATTCACAATTCAGCCTAACTTGCATCTCCAAACGCATTATGCATCTTGGCCATGCCCAAATCCCATTTGGCGCATGCTACTGTTGTTATGTCAATTAGAACCCAAATCTTGACACAAACTTATGCACCTTTGCACAACTTGAACAGACTTAACTTAGTGATTCTGAGCTTCACCATAGAGCTCAGCAAAGTCATATTACTCAATGACTTTCGCGTACAAATCCCTTAGACAATCTCAACAAGGCCATAATCCTTGGAAATGAGGCATCCACTTCCTACGTTCCTTGAAGAAAGAATGTCGCGTTCTTCTTCAAACTTGGAACTCATTTTTACTTCCCATGCACAACTGGTTACTCTTGTCTTTCCCCTTCTCCCAAATCAACTTCAGTAGCAATAATTGTTGATTTGCATTCGACAAGAACATACGCTTGTGGTTATGATCAAATGCAGGTCTTTGAACACCCTTGTCCAAGCATATTGATCACACTCATAAACCAGGTGCAAACACACTCCTTGTGCGCATCTAGCATCAACGAAGAACTCTTTGCAAACGCAAGACCGTGGTGTATTGGTTTTTCACTAACTTGCGCTTTTTTCTTCAGCCTTTCCATAAGATTTATGCTAGATAAGAATTGGCCATCCAATTCTTCTTTTATGGCATCACAATTGCTACAAAAATGTTGGTTCACAACCATACTTTGCATTACCACCAAGGTATATGCATTCGAGAGAGATAACTTTAACCGTCCATTCAACTGGCTACAATGAGACACCTTCAATTCCATCGCATAGAAAGGTTACCAATTATCTTTTCCACTGCAAAGGCCAACAATATATTTGCATTCAGGAATTTTCGCAAAATTCCCATTACAATATGTAATGTACTCGTTACTGATAACACCACAAAGATATGCATTCCAAATACGTAATCTTTGCATACTTGTGAGAAACATGGACTTAAACACCTGACTTGCACCATATAAGTCAGCATACTCTTGAGTTTTGTCATGCAATCACTTGAAAACCCGGTTTTCAATGATTCTTGCATGTTCGTCTAACATTTTGGGCAGGAATTTTGACACCTTTGTCATAAACTTTCATGGCATGATTGCTACTTTAAGCTTCAAAGTTCATTCCATTTTATCTTTCCATACAAGACCAACTTCTTATAGTCTCCATACTAGTGAAACCCAAACAAATCTTCACTGAATTTGACAAACAAATGACACCAACTTGAGTAAAAGAGAGAAAAAATCAAGAACGGTGTCCCCAAACACCGCTCTGATACCTGCTGTCACACGCCCACTTAATCCCCTAAAAATTTCATGGGACATGACCGGCAATACTATGTGGTTCAGTGAATCAACTTCACCGACAAGTACTCATCCTTGCATACTTGCATCAAATTTTGCATCTGCCTTCACTCATAAGGCAATACGCAACGGAAGTCTTCATCTTTTTTCTCTCTAACTCTTTATGCCCCCATAAGCATAAGAGGTTTGCCATGCATCAAACCAATTGATCAACTCACAAAATTAACAACATCATAAACACAAAGACATGACACAATTAACCCAATTTATTGCGTCAAAGGAAGATTACATAACTCGTCCATCTCATAGACCAAAACAGGCCATTCATCCTCTTGGTGAATGCTTAACTCTCTCTATAAAATAGGTAGTTCTTATCTCAATTGAAGAACACCAACACTATTGATTCCTAAGATATTTATACATGCTAGGATCAGGACAAAACTCTGTGCAACCGCTTGCACCTGCATGTGAAAAGACGAGGGTACCCAAATATACCACAATATTAAACTTTTCTACCTATAAGTCCTCTTTTCTGAAAGTGATTGTCTGTGGAAAAAGTCGAGACAATACAACAAATAGGTATTCACACTTTGTGTCATCGTCTATGGATACAAAATCGAGACAATACAAAAATCAAAGTGTGATTACTTGATAATAGGTTCGGACTTAACCAAACACTATAGGATCACTATCAAATAATTAGGATTTACTGTTTGTGTAATTTACTTTAAATTATAATAAAAACAATTATAATTGCAGAAAGAAAAAGTAAGTGACACAGCAAGATTATGTTAACGAGGAAACCGAAAATGTAGAAAAACCCCGGGACCTAGTCTAGGATTGAATACTCTCAGAATTAAGTCGCTATACAAAATCTAAACCAACTTCGTATAGTTGAGACCAAGCAACTAAACCTTGTTCACTTAGTTTTGTCAGTATCCCTGCGCTTCCGACATTCGATAAGTGCATGCATTGGAACAATTCCTTTGGGTTTGTATTCCAAATAGTAAAGGAACAACAAATAATCGTTATAAACACTTGTTCTTGGTGCCACACCTGTTCCTGGTGGTTATGAACACTCCAGATAGTTATAAAGTTGCTTTTATAATCGTTCTACTTTTTCTCACGTCATTGGCATGCTTGTGAAGCTCGTAACCAGTTCCTAACCGTCACTTGAGCCGTATTGCACCACTGTTGTGCTTTACTGGATACTTGGCCTTTGTATTGTGTCATTGTTGCGCTTTACTGAACTTAGCCTTCGTATTGCACTACTATTGTGCTACAATCATCTCGGCTACTTCCTTAGCTCGATCTGGTTATATGGTGCCATATGCTTCACTTAGACAATTTATTTGACAATAGTAATGCCACTCTTGCATTACTAGCTTGTTTGAATTATTCAAGATTTGCCAGCCTTGAACTAATTCCATATACCAACTCTTGTCCTATTCTACCGTCTTGCATCATCCTTGAGTTTGGGCCAACTCAATTCCATGGATATGCCTTAAAGCCAACATCGCATGTTGCATCTGACAACTTTAGCCATGCCTTGTCAATCCCTCAATGAATCTTCATTGTGTTGCCAATAAGATTCATTACTTATCCAATGTCCTTTAAAGTGTAGCGCTACCTTTGCGCTTCATTGGACCTGCAGGGTTTTGCCATTCTTAGCACTTAACAGTCTACGCAGTGCCGCGCCATCCTAGTTGCACACTAACTTGGCCTGCAACACTGTAACGCGCAATCATTGTGTGTCACTTGCCTGTCACGTTATATTAAACCATGTGTTTTCCTAGAAATAGGTGCCATACGATGCAATTGGTGTGTGCACATGTATTTTTTTAATAAAATACTACAATATTTACAAATTAAATAAAAAGAAACCTAGTCTAATTATGTACAAATAAAAAAATTTCCTAATTTAAATATTTACAAAAACAAATACATAAAAAAAAATATACTATATAAAAATAAAATCTAGGATTTTTATACTTACCTTTTTGGCGGTGTATTCCACTTTTCCCTTTTTATTTCATTAAAAATCTGCACACCAAAAATACAAGAAAAATACCCAAAGACGTAAAGTAGGAAAAATAAAAAATATAAAAAATAAACAAGCAAAATATTTATAATAGAAAATCTAAAACCTAACCTAAAGGCAAGGTCGCGTCGGCGATGCCAAAAATTGATGCAGTTTTACCAATGACAAGTGTGGATTCGATTCTCAGATTATTTTATTAACTAAATAAAATACTAATGAACTTGATTTTTTTGTCAATCAAGAAGAGGCGAATATAAGATTTGGATTCCACTAATTCTTATGATGTAAACTCAATAAATATACTTGGACATAATACTCCTAATTATCTCAAAGCAGTTTCGAACTCAATCTCATGCTTTGGTGAATATAAAATTACAATCTCCTTTTTTATGACTTTCGTCGTTAATATAAAGCCGAATTTTCCTTCGCTTATAAAAGATCGACCGCCGAAGACGATCCAAAACAGTTATTATGAAGCATACAAGAAGAGAATTTTTTTATGCAATTAAAAACATTAAATGGAGTAAATATGCCAAAGAAAATAATTACTAAGAATTACTCATAGAGAAATAGCTTCTTCCAAAACCCTAGAAAATAATTTAGCTACTCATGAATTGAAGTTTGGAGAAAAAGTGATTAATCATTGTATTGAAAATAATTAAATTCGCTTACAAGGATATTTAGTTCTAAAAGTCTCCAGCGACTCAGACAGCTCTGGCCATTACAGTCACAAGAAGTCTAATTCAGAACTTACAGAACTGTCGTTGAATCAAAGACTGCTTTCTGCGACTGTTTATGAGGGTTTAATGTTCTTCGTTCTTCCTCTTCAATGGCAGGAGCAGAGAGGTTTGGTAACTCTCGATTCTCTGCTCCCTAGCCTCCCCTAACTCTCCGTACCCTCTCTATGACTCCCCAACATCCTTTATATACAACACAGGCTCAAGAAATCTCGATAATAAATTCAGAATATCTTCAATTACTTGGGACATATATAGTTTTTTTAACTTACCCACGCGTCTGTAGCTGTTAATTTAGGGAATAGTTACCCTTTTTATCTCCTTCACGCGACAACAGAGATCTCAGACTCTCCAAACACGATAACTTCACTTCTCAGACACACACAAACGCATAGAATCCCGAGAATGCCTTATTCCCTGTTTTCTTAAAATCTTGATGATCTGGCGAAATTTGATTGAATCCAAAAGTTGTAACTTCTATGTTTCGGTTAATTAAGTCCAGCCCAAGATATTCCAGCGATTGAATCACGTCCAAAATCCTTATAGAACTTCTCGGAGCAACATAAACCCGAGAATGTTATTTTCTCCAAATACATGATTCACACCAATTCTGATCGAAACAAAGACCCATACCATCCCTTTCTAGACCAATGGAACATAACCAATGAGTTTCAGCACTTTAGTCTCTTTCTAACACCTTCGAAATTCAAACCCAAAATCTACTGGTTCAAAACCAGTTTTCTCCGCCAAACTACATTATTCAAACGAATGAGATGAAGGTTCCCCCTTAACCAGTTCTGGTGTCCGTTTAGCTATTAGGGTGCCCCTTAGCAATTTGTGGGGCATTTTTAGTATATTCCTTGGGTGTTTTTTAACAGTTTTCTGGGGCATTTTCAATGCACTTCTGGGGGTGCCCTTATCCAAAGTTCTGGTGCCTCTAACACTTTTTGGGTGCCTTTAGCAATTTTTCGAGCGGATTTCTCCAAAAAAGTTTCTCTTCCAAAAATACCTACACACATAAAACACCATAATAAGTACAAAAGTGTGCACTCACAATATAGAAAATTATGGACAATTCAGACACATAAATGTGTCTATCATCCACTACCATTGTTATATAATCAGTTTGACTACCAAGGAGGGAACATATACAGACACTTCAGGAACTACACATAAATAATAGGAAAAATAAACAAGAATATCAACAATGGTCGGGCTCGTGCACCTTATGCTTTTGAAGTAATTAAGTTGCTAATAATGTGTTTGGATCAGGGCTGTCAATGGGTACCCGTTACCCGGAACCAGAACCGGATCCGAGCGAATATGGTCCGGTTCCGGGTCCCAAAATTGGACCCATTAACAAGTTAGGATCCGATTGGACCCGAATCTAAACGGGTCCGAACGGGTAATACCCGATGGGTACCCGCGGGTAACGGGTACCCGGTT
The DNA here is from genome assembly GCF_003573695.1 of Papaver somniferum. NCBI lineage: Eukaryota > Viridiplantae > Streptophyta > Magnoliopsida > Ranunculales > Papaveraceae > Papaver > Papaver somniferum. The sequence continues at coordinate 114,432,857 of NC_039368.1, read as the reverse complement.
ATTCATTCTTTTATCCCTCTTTTTAGCAAAATTACAAGTATTTTTCTAGTTTGGTTTTGAATTTTTTTCTCATTTTTCATTTCTTCTTACATTTAATCTTTATTTAGTACATTAATAAAGAAATAATACCAAATTTTTATAAAAATAAGTTTGATTCAAGCAAAAAAAAGGGAAAGACATCAAAATTTTGAACTTTTATGTGTGTTTTCTTAATACCGAACGGGTACCCGGAACTGATGGGTACCCGGGGTTTTGAACGGGTCCGATTCTGGGTCCACTAATTTAGGAACCGGACCCGGAACCATTAGTAACCGGACCCGACTTTTATAAATAGGGTCTGGGTCCGGATCCATTGATACCCGGGAGGACCCGGACCCGTTGACAGCCCTAGTTTGGATACCACAAGCAAAAGTGCTTCTGCTTCTCCAGAAGCAAAAGTCAGAAGCAAAGATGTTTTGATTCACAAAAAGTCAATTTTTTTGTTTCTAGAAGTCATACGAAAATTTCACATGTGTATCCAAACATGCTATAAGACAACCATAAAATGGGAAGTTTGTTGCTTTGGGAGCCAACCCCGTATTTGCACAACAATATATGAATGATAATGGAAACAAAGTTCGTCGTACAATGTGCACTTGGTAAAACAAAAAAAGAAAGAAAAAAAAGAAGAAGATAACTTCAAAACTGAATCAATTACAAGGATGATTTTTGTTCTTTTTAGTATAATGATCTGGCTAAAGTGTTTAGGATAAGAAGAGATAGATATGATGCCAATGCCTCAGATAGACTGCGAATTGAAATCCTTGGAGATCGCCAGGCAGATGGAATACAATATAATTTTCTCATATGAACAAAGATAGCGGATAATGTTGGTATCCCCCTTTACCAATCGTGATATTTAGAGTTCTGCTTTAAATTGTCGTCAACACATAAATCCCATATTTATAAATAAAAAAAATCAGTTTCTAACAAAAAACCGAGAAGCACTTTATGACACTAGCCCGTGCATTTGCATGGGCATGCACAACCCTTGTTATTATTTATAATTGTGAAGTGAAATAATTTAAAATAATTTTGCTTGGTTTACAACCTACCAAATTTTCACATATTGGACTTTCAAACAGCACATACTTGCATGCTCAGTGCAAGGAAACTTTTGTGTTTGGGACAAATTTAAAATTAACTCATGTTTTATATGTTCCTGCACTTAATTGCAATTTAGTTTCCTTGGCATGTCTAATTAAAGAATGAAATATGTTGTCACATTTACTGATAAGAAATGTGTGATACATGACCGCACTACGAGGACTTTGATTGGTGTGGGTGAGCAAGAGGATGTGGTCAATGTTCTTCGGAGTGTGTCTCCAACTATAGATACTCGAGTCATTGCATGAGATAGTTACTAATAATGACATAGGTGGTTAATTCATGCTTCTAATAAGATTGTTTCGCAACTTCTTAATGTTAGTAAAGTTGATTGTTAACATTTTCGTGGTGAACCATGTGATGTTTGTTTCAAGGCGGAACTAACTCGTGATATTTTCCAGTTAGTTCGAATAAACCTAATACTTATTTGGTTTAGTTCATTGTGATGTATGAGATGCTTATCGTACTCCTTCTTCTTGTGGTGCGTATTATTTTATTTCAATAGTCGATGATTATTCTAGTGGTGTTTGGGTTTATTTATTGGCGCACAAATATGAAGTCGTTCAATTATTCAAAAAGAATTGTGATATGGTTAAGACCCGATTTGATAAGAAAGTTAAAGAAGTACAATGTGATAATCATTCGGAATTTTGACCACTAGTTCCTTTTTTTGCTGAACATGGTACATAATTTTAGATGGCGTCATGTATCGATATGCCTAAAAAAATGGACGCTTAGAACACAAACATCGTCATCCACCAGCAAGATATGATCCTAAAAAGCATGTCATCACAGAAGCAAACGATCTTCTAATACTAACAAAAAGTGTTATAGTTGGTAAACTAAAGATCTTTGATAATGCAAAACAGTCTGAAAAAAAAAGATAAGCATTTCTCTTAAAGTTGTAAATTCCTCTAAAGGTAAATCTTGTATACCAGAGATTAAGGATGATACTCCGCGATAATTTAGAAATTTTTGAGAAACAAGAAAAATATATTTCTAAAGATATATCATCTTATTATTATGTCATATCCCAGTTATGGGCTAACCATCTTGATGGGTGCCTTTATAACTTGTCATTTACTGCGTCTGTAATTGTTATCACTTTACCGTTAGTTGGTTGAGTCATGTGCTTCGCATACTGGCCAGGTGAATGCTGTCCTTATAACCTCTCTTGGTTGAGAGTAGAAGGAGGAATTGTATTATTGAATTTTTAATTTATTTTCTCTTTCGTCCAATCCTCCTCCTATCTCTATTCTTCGGTCAAACACTATCTTTACTTATTCTTCTTCTCTTCATACTCTTGTCGTCTCTATCTTGATATAAGAGTTATTTCTGCATATCCATTGTATTAGTAATCATTACAAGTGGTATCAGAGCACTCGGTTCTGAGTGACCTTCAACCATGGTAAGTAAATCTGAATTTGAGGCTCTAACAAAATAGTTAACGTCGGTTCTTCAAGCTAATGAGAATCTAACGAAGGAAGTGTTGGAAATTAAAGCTAAACAAGATTCACCTTCTCCGCTGCTGATATCGACTATGATGGAGTTGTTCAAAACAGAATCCAGGAAGTTGTTAGAAGAATTTCGAGACCAACCTGCTAGATCTGGTGATGACATACTTAACATTCTGATTATGCCTGGTCATACTGATCGATCAAGTAGTGGTAATTTCTTCCCTGGTGAGAGTTCTAATTTTGCCCATACTCATAAGCTTAGAGTTTATTTTCCTAGATTTGATGGGGTTAATCCTAGATCGTGGGTTAGGAAATGCTCTGAATATTTTCAACTGCATCAAATGAACGACGAGCAAGAGGTACATGTAGTCTCCATGTATTTGGAAGGGAGAGTTGATGTATGGTTCCAAGATTATCAGGTGGGTAAAGAGTATACTCTATGGGGATGTAATTGATAAGCACGAAAGTGCGATGCTTTTTCACCCATAATTACAATATTTGGGACTTATTATTTCTCTAATAAACTTGTTTTAGTTGTTTTTGGAAAAATAAGCTCTTGTGGAGAATTGACTCGAAAAAATGTTATTTACCCCCAAAGGACATTTGCTAAACGGGTCCCCACTTTGGATAAGGCGGACCTCAATTACTAAGGGGTACCCAATTGATATTCACACCCACATATTTGGTTAAGGGGCACCTTCTTCTTCTTTGTTTCAAAAATCAGTTTCGGCGGGAAAACAAGTGCAACGAAACTACATATTAGGGTTGGATTTTCGGAGCTGATTGGTGGAGATTCAATCGCCAAATTCAGCTTGGTTGGACCTGTTCACACTAAACACGCTTGGTATAGTCATTATAATGGAAAAAAATGGGCTGGATAATCACCGGTGATGAGAACAGAATTCCATGGAGTTTCACTGGAATTTTGTCCAGTTACCGGAAAATTTAGGATTGGACTTTTGGAAGAGTTAGAGGGAGATTCAACGACTGAAATAAAATGGGTTTTATACACTAATCTAAACAGGTCTGGTAATGTTGTTGGTATTGATTAGAATTGGTTGTAACCATGGATTTGAAGAATTTATCATTCTCGGGTTTATTTTCCCCGGGAAAGTTCTGTTAGAGAATGGGAGGAGTTTGGGCGAGACTCGATCATGGTTTTGGACTTGCACGGGCCTGTTACAACTAAACAGTATTGGAAAGTCTCCCAGATTCTAAATAAAAAGAGGGATAATTTCGAGTTGGAGAAAACATAGCCATCTTGTACGTGAGTTATTCTCGGGATATTCTATCTCGTATTTGGAAGATGTGCATGTGTCTAAGGGAACTTTGAATCTGTTGAGAATGTGTTTGTGTCATGTTTGGAGTGCGCAAACTTCAGTTGACGCGTGAAAGGGAGAAGAATAAGGAATTATTTCCTTAAATGGCCTCCGAGAATATTATTGATAAATGGAGGATTATTTGCATTTACACGGAGATATTATTGTTCCTGTGGGTATAAATATGTTTATGAGGAGTCTTATAAGGGGCATCGAGTGATTGGGGAGGCAACAAAGAGGAATAGAAAGCTGCAGAGCAGATTTTTCTTCTGCTGCTGTGAAAAAGAAGCTGAAAAACTTTATACTGTCAGAAACTATTGTTTAGAGTGTCTTATATCTTAACAGTTTGTAACAGTCTGTTTGTAACTTTTATTTTCAGTTTGCAACATATATTGTAACAGTGTGTTCTATAACGCTGCAAAAGGGTTGTGAATCTCTGTTTTATCTTATTTCTCCAATAAAAACACCATTTGAGTTATGAGTTATCTTTTTGAGTGTGTTTTTACTATGTGGAGCTAAACCCCGATGCTGGGACAACGGAGGAAGCCGAATTTCATACATGGGTAAATTTATTTTATTCTTTTTAATGACTTTTGCACTTATTTTAATAGAATTATGATTTTGATTAATTAGTTATCATTTTATTTGATGGGTCATGCTTGCTTAAATGTTTGATGTCCCATGCTTACGATTTATAACTAATATTTTGAGAATCTACTTTGGCAAAATAAGAGTACATATGTTTTTTATTTATTGAGCGATAATTGCTAAGAATAAATAATTGAACCTTACGATATGAATTCGGTGGAATCCTAGTTCCAGTAACTCTCGCTTTTATTAAATCTTTAAATTTAATTTTCACAAGTCTTAGAGTTCGAATCTTAACTACTACAACCACTGTAAAAATTTAATCAGTAATCATTAAAGATCTATGTTCACGCTTTCAAGAGCTTGGGCATGATGATATAGTGGGAGAATTTAACAAATTAAGTCAGGCTGGTATTGTATTAGAATATCAGGAGGTATTTGAACAATTGAAGGCATTGATGTTGGCTAAGAACAGATACCTTACTAAAGATTACTTCACCTCCAGTTTTATCAGTGGACTAAAAGAAGAGCTAAGGATTGTTGATCAAATGTTTTCACCAGCCACATTAGAGAAGGCAATTTACTTGGCTATGATGCAGGAAGTCCTCATTGATAACACAACTAAGAAGATCATGACCAACATATTACCTCCATTATTCATTCCCCAGAGCCATAAAAATATGGTTACCATCCCAAATTCTACTTCACTATCACCAAGAGGGAATGTCTCCACCATCCCCAAACTGCCTCCAGTTAGAAGACTTACTTATGCTGAGATGAAGGCTATGAAGGATAAGGGGTTATGATACAATTGTGATGAGTAATTCAAGGATGGTCATACGTGCATCAGGCAGCAATTATTTATGTTAGTAGCTGAAGAAAATGAGCTAGCTTTCCCTGAAGAAGATTCGCCTTCCAGTTCTCCAGTAATACAAGAAGTGACTAATGAGGAGGTGGAAATTTCAGTTCATGCTCTGTCAGGTAACATATCCCCAAGTACAATCAAAATACATGGCAGGACTCAAAATAAGCATCCTATCACTATTTTGGTAGATAGTGGCAGCACACATAGCTTTATAGACCTTGGAGTAGCCAAATTAAGTAGTTGTTATATTGAGCCCATTGCTTCCTTCCAATAAGTTGTTGCTGATGGAAACAAGTTAGTAAGTTCTGCTAAGTGTCCAAAATTTAAATGGGGAATGCAGGGCATTAAGTTTCAGTTTGATATGAGAATATTAGCTCTTGGAGGTTGTGACATGGTACTTGGAGTAGACTGGATGAAGGGAATAAGTCCCATACAGCTTATGCTAAAGCATAGCTCAGTTGAACCCACCAAGCGTTGGTATGTCAAGTTTGGTTGTCGTATTTCAATGAACCAAAACTCATTTAAAGAGTCGCTTGATTATATGCTAAAGTCAAATTCGTATAGGTTAGCTAGAAATTTACTAGGATATGAGACATACAAGTATTACGGGAAGACTTGAAGAATGTGAAGAAGTAAAGAGCTACATCGACGACATCATCCTTCCTCTTGAGGTTAGTAATATTTTGACTTGAACTGTTTCATTCCTAAGGTATCTTTCAATTTATGCATATTGAAAACATAAATGTGAAGCTGTGAATATACTCTAGTTAGACATAGTATTAAGGAATTAGAATACGAAGTATAACGCCTATCTTTTGAACTTCGTATATAAGACATCGACATAATCGTATGAATGCTATTGTGATTATGTGTGTGGGTATGGGAGAATATTTTGTCCTAGGAAACAATGTTCTACGTTCGTTTAAAGGAAGTACATTCGTAAACTTGTTTTGTGAATCAAAAGGGAAATCGCTAGGCTTATTGGTATTGTTATTCATTGCAAATCTTTGGATTACCAATATGTGTGATTAATATAACAGTTCATAATTCATTATGTATCTTGGTAAAAATATCACTATGCCTGACTTTTATATTGGTATGACTTTTATTAGTGAAACCAATCTTAAGTAATCACTTGAGATGGTATGATCGATATTTTGTAATTGGTATGACCAACTCTAGACATTGGGTAACAGATCCTAGTAAGATGTGCAAATGATCACAAGCATGTGGAATCGATCCTTGTAAAAGGTGCAACAAGTCTTAGTAATTGGTGTAACCTATCCAATGACTTGTGCAACCAATCACAAGTAAATACCATAATAATGTGGTAACCGATCCTAGTACCTAGTCAACCAACTTTTGGTAACTAGTGTGACCGATCCTAGTACCCACATGGAGGTAGAACCGAAACTTATGTTGGTAGAACCATTAAACCCATGATAAGTGATTTGATAATTGATATTGATCAATCACATATAGTTCTTGGAAATCAGACGAACCAATTCTAAATTCGTTTGGAAGAATGGAAAATCGGTTCCAAGCTTGTAAATATGAAAAAAGATTTACAAAGTAAAGATGTCGACATACTTTGAACATGTGCAGTAATTCTTATCTTTTATTGTTCAAAGATATTCCTTAATAACTAAAGGAGAATCTCGGATCGAAATAAATTGAGAATCTTTTAATTAAGGTTTTTAGTTTTATGAGCTTTTAATATCCAACAATTAAATGCACATCTCTGGAGAATAAAAATTAGTAATGTGCATTTACTTATCAGAGAGTTTCTAGTGAGATTTCGGTCAATATTTGGACAGAGCATTTCCAGGAATTATGAAAACCGATTTGGGCATTTATTGAATATCTTGAGAATATTCTGTTTTGGAAATTCTTTGGTGTCCAAACTTCATTTATCTATAAATATTAAAGTTTGCATTTCTAGCAAACTAATCCTCAGAGCCAGCAAAACTACCTAGTTGTGTTGTTACTAGTGGAGCAGTCTATTCGGAGAGGAAAGTACCCGAATTAGGCGAAATATCTTACGATCGCTCGTTTTAAAGACTTCTTTGGGATTGGGAAGCTCTACGAGTACCGTTAGTGGGAAACTAGATAATTGAAGTATTATTAGCTTTCGATTTGATTTGATTGACTAACGGTTATTGAACTTTGGTTGCACCTGGTTTGTTTATGCTCGAGAATCTTCTATTCTGATATAAGATTCACTCAAACTAGATCAAAATATCGACGGGGATCTTTGGAACTGTTTGTAGATATAAAAACGTATTGTGATAATCCATCTTTAACAGACTCCGTTCTGTATGTGATTGATAACATGAGATTCAAGTTGTTTGTGTGCATGTGTTTATTGAAGATCTAAGAAGATTTGGAGACAAAGAAGATATTTGGGTTCATAATATTTGGTGTGCGCAAAACTTGATCCGCAAGAGGGATTCAACTATAATCAGTTTATCTTGATAGACTTGATTGATTAGTTATGTAGATCGGCCTCAATATATTTTCTTTGTGACTTAGAAGTATTGATTAAAAAATTTAAACCCAACTACTTTGGTAGTTGTATTTTTAGATAGATCTCGGACCCGACAAAGGAGTTTATTGGTTAAACGGAAAAGCCTTTGTCAAACTCATATCACGTTGATTGAAAAGAGTTGTTACCGAACAAATTTGTTGTTCCTTTACTGTTTGGAATACGAACCAAAGGAATTGTACTAAGTGCGTGACTTATTACAATTTGGAGGCGCAAGGATACTGAGGGAACTAGGTGAACTATAGGTTTAGTTTCTTGGTCTCAACTGTACGAAGTTGGTTTGATTTTGTATAGCGGATTAATTCTGAGAGTATTAAATTTTGGACAAGGTCCCGGGGTTTTTATGCATTTGGTTTCCTCGTTAAAAAAATCTTGCTGTGTCATTTACTTTTGTTTTCCGCAATTATAATTGTTCTTATTATAATTTAAAGTAAATCACACAAACGTTAATTCCTAATTACTTGATAACAATCCTATTGTGTTTGGTTAAGTCCGAACCTATTATCAAGTAATCATACTTCGTTGTTGTATTATCTCGATCTTGTATCCATAGTCAATCACACAAGTTATCATGTTGTCGTATTGTCTCGATCTCATATCCATAGACGATCACATGGAGTGTGAACCGATTAGTTGTATTGTCTCGACTCAGTCCATAGACAATCACTTTTGGAGAAAGGACTTATATGTGAAAAAAATTTAGATTGAGGTATATTTGGGTACCCTCTTCTTTTCAGTTTGACTTCAAGAAACTAACAGTATCTTTCAACAGGAATGGGCAGAAGGTGTTACTACAAGGCATTACTGAGGCTACTGGTATATCATTAATGACATGTGAGGAATGTGACAAGTACATGAATAAGCACAAGCATGGGCTTGTAGGGCATTTGTTTTCCATTACTGGTGAAGAGAAACAAACCATAACCCATCCTGACCTCCAACCACTCTTGAATTCTTTTCAGTCCATATTTAAAGAACCTATTACCCTTCCTCCCACTAGGAGTCATGATCACCATATTCCATTATAACCACTATCATCCCCACCAAATCAAAGGCCCTATAGAATTCCTTACATTCAAAAAGATGTAGTAGAAAAATTGGTACAAAAAATGTTAACTTCTGGAGTTATTAGGCCAAGCCACAGTCCTTTTTCATCTCTAATATTGCTTGTTAAGAAAAATGATGGGAGCTGGAGATTTTGTGTTGATTATAGAAGGCTAAATGAAATTACAGTCAAGAATAAGTACCCAATACATGTTATTGATGAGATTTTAGATGAGCTGAAGGGATATAAGGTGTTTTCTAAAATAGACTTAAGGATGGCTATCACCAGATAAGGGTTTTTCCAGCTTACATCCACAAGAGAGCCTTCAAGACAACCAAGGACATTATGAGTTCTTGGTAATGCTATTTGGGCTTAAAAATGCTCCAGCAAGCTTCCAAGCCTTAATGAATAATATTTTCCATCCTTATTTGAGAAATTTTATACTGGTATTCTTTGATGATATACTTATATACAGTCCATAAATGGAAACCCACATTAAACACCTGACCATCACCTTAGAGTTGCTTAAAGATCATTCTCTCTTTGCTAAGCTTAGCAAGTGCTCGTTTGGAAAACCACAAATTGACTACTTAAGGTACATTATATCTGGAGATGGTGTTGCTGCTGATCCTGAGAAGGTTTCCTGTATGGTGAAGTGGCCAGTTTCAACTAAATTAAGAGATCTCAGAGGGTTTTTGGGACTTACTGGGTACTACAAAAAGTTTTTTAAGGGTTATAGCCTTATCTGCAAGCCCCTGACTGGGATACTTAAGAAGAACAAGTTCCAATGGAATGATGTAGCTCAAACAACATTTCAACTACTGGAGGAAGTTGTTACTACCACTCATGTATTAACACTCCCAGATTTCAATAAACCTTCTTAGGTAGCAACTGATGCTTGTGATGTTGGAGTTGGAGCTGCATTAATGCAAGAAAAAAGGCCAATAGCTTTCTTCAGCAAAGGTACATGCACTAGATTCTTAGCATTATCCACTTATGAGAAGGAAATTATGGTTGTTGTACTATTAGTAACTAAATTGAGAGCTTACTTACTGGGTAATAAGTTCACCATATACACTGACCACCAAAGTATTAAGCATTTCATGGACCAGAGAATTCATTCAATGCTACAGCAAAAGTGGCTTTCTAAACTGTTGGATTATACTTATGAGCTTAAGTATAGGAAATGAGATGATAACTTAGTGGCAGATGCTCTATCTAGAGTTAAATGGGATGAGGAGGGTTCTTGTCAAGCCATTACCCAAATTATTCCTTCATGACTCCATATCTCGGAAGTTAATCCCTGAATTAGCAGTCACAAATAAGGAAGTGGATGGATTCACTTACCAACAAGGAGTTCTAAGATATAATCAGAGATTGTATGTTGGTCAGAATGGGGATATCAGAAAAACAATAATGGATGTTGTTTATTCTTCTCCAGTTGGGGGACATTCAGGAGGGAAAGCAACTTATCAGAAGGCCAACAACATAAAAGTTTAAATACATCACCAGCTGGGTTGCTGCAACCCTTGACAATCCCAAATCAAGCTTGGGAGCACATATGTATGGACTTCATCACAGGATTACCAAAATGAAAAGATGAGGGTACCCAAATATACCTCAATCTAAAACTTTTCCACCTATAAGTAATTTCTCCTAAAGTGATTGTCTATGGACCGAGTCGAGACAATACAACTAATCGGTTCATACTTCGTGCGATCGTCTATGGATACGAGATCAAGACAATACGACAACAAGATAACTTGTGTGATTGACAATGGATACAAGATCGAGACAATACAACAACGAAGTATGATTACTTGATAATATGTTCAAAATTAACCAAAACACAATAGGATTGATATCAAGTAATTAGGAATGTTATCGATGAAGTGTGTATTTTACTTCTAATTATAATAAACAATTATAGTTGCGGAAATAGAAAAGTAAAAGACACATCAAAATTTTGTTAACGAGGAAGCCGCAAATGCAGAAAAATCCCGGGACCTAGTCCAGAATTGAATACTCTCAGAATTAAGTCGCTACACAAAATCAAACCAACTTTGTATAGTTGAGACCAAGCAACTAAACCTATAGTTCACCTAGTTACCTCAGTATTTCTATGCCTCCAACTTGCAATAAGTCACGTACTTGGCACAATTCCTTTGGTTCGTACTTTAAACAGTAAAGGAACAACAAATATGTTCGGTAACAACTCTTTTCAAACAACGTGATATGAGTTTGACAAAGGCTCTTCCGTTGATCCCAATAAACTCCTTTGTCGGGTCCTTAGATCAATCTATTCAACAACTACCAAGGTAATTGTTTAGACTATCAATCAATATTATAAATCACAAAGAAATGTATTAACGCCGATCTACTCCACTAATCAATCCAATCTATCAAAAGATAAACCGATTATAGTTGGATCCCTCCAGCCGAATCAAGTTATGTGCACACTAAAGATTATGAACCCAAATATCTTCTTTGTCTTCAAATCTTCTTAGATCTTCAATAAACACCTGCACACAAACAACTTGAGTCTCTTGTGATCAATCACACACAGAACGGAGTATGTTAACTATAGATTATCACAAGACGTCTTTAGCTCTACAAACAGTTCTAAAGATCCCCGTCGACACTTCGATCTAGTTTGAGTAAATCTTATATCAGAAGAGAAGATTCTCAAGCATAAACAAACTAGGTGCAATCAAATTTCAACAACCGTTAGTCAATCAAATCAATCGAAAACTAATAATAAACTGTAATTATCTAGTTTCCCACCAACAATACTCGTAGAGCTTCCCAATCCCAAAGAAGTCTCTAAAACGAGCGGTCTTAAGAGATTTCGCCTAATTAGGTTACTTTCCTCTCCGAATAGACGGCTCCACCAATAACAACACAACTAGGTAGTTTTACTGGATCTGAGGATTAGTTTGCTAGAAATGCAAACTCCAGTATTCATAACAAAAGAAGTTTGAACACCAAGGAATTTCCAAAACCGAATATTCTCAAAGATATGAAATAAAGTCTAAATCGGTTTTCATATTTCTTGGAAATGCACTGTTCAAAAATTGACCGAAATCTCACTAGAAAATTCCAATTAGTAAATGCGTACACTAATTTTTATTCTCCAGAGATATGCATTTAATTACTGGATATTAAAAGCATATAAAACTAAAAAACTTAATTAAAAGATTCTCAATTTATTTCGATCCGGGATTCTCCTTTAGTTATTAAGGAATATCTATGAACAATAAAATATAAGAATTACTGCACATGTTCAAAGTATGTTGACATCTTTACTTTGTAAATCCTTTTTCATATTTACAATATTGGAACCGATTTGCCACACTTCCAAACAAGTTTAGAATTGGTTCATCTGACTTCCAAGAACTATGTGATTGCTTATCCTATCAAATCACTAATTATGGGTTTAACGATTCTACCAAAACAAGTTTTGGTTCTACCTCCATGTGGGTACTAGGATCAATCACGCTAGTTACGAAAACTTGGTTGACTAGGTACTAGGATCGGTTACCACATATTTATGCTATAAACTTGTATTCGATTGCACAAGTCATAGGATCGGTTCCCCAATTACTAAAAAATTGTTGCACCTCTTACAATGTTCGATCCCCTCTTACATGTGACCGTTTGCACCTCTTACTAGGATCGATTCCCCAATGTCTAGAGTTGGTCATACCAATTACACTAAATCAATCATACCATCTCAGGTGATTACTTAAGATCGATTTCACTAATAAAAGGCATACCAATACAAAAGTCAGGCCTTTTGATTATTTCTACCAAGATACATAAACAAGTTTATGAACGGTTATACTCAATCACACATATTGGTAATTTAAAAGATTTGCAATGAATAACAATATTAATAGGCCTAGAGATTTCCCTTTCGATTCACAAAACAAGTTTATGAATGTATTTCCTTTAAACGAATGTAAAACATTGTTTCTTAGGATAAAATATTCACCCATACCCATACATAATCACAATAGCATTCATACGATTAAGTCGATGTCTTATATACGAAGTTCAAAAGATAGACGTTATACTTCTATTGTAATTCCTTAATACTATGTCTAATTATAGTATAATATTCAAAGCTTCGCAGTTATGTTTGTAATATGCACGACTTGAAAGATACAATGAGAATAAAACAGTTCAAGTCAAAATATTACTAACCTCAAGAGGAAGGATGATTTCGTCGATGTAGCTCTTTACTTCTTCGCATTCTTCAAGTCTTCACGTAATACTTGTAATGTCTCATATCCTAATAATTTTCAAGTTAACCTATACGAAGTTGACTCTAGCATATAATCAAGTGACTCTTTAAATGAGTTTTGGTTCACTAAAATATGACAACGAAACTTGACATACCAACGCTTGATGGGTTCAAACGAGCTACACTCTAACACAAAATCTGAATCAAGAGAGTGATACTAGTTGTAGTGGATAGGCTTACCAAGTACATCCATTTCATTGCTCTAAGTCATCCTTACACAGCAGCTTCAGTAGCTAAAAGGCTCATAGATATAATTTTTAAACTGCATGGCATGCCCAAGTCCATTGTGTCTGACAGATTATTATTTTCAAAAAATTCTTCCAAAAAATGAGGAGAGAGAAAGTCTGGCGACTATCCTAGGTTTTTTGCGATTTTTTCATTTTTTCTTGGTTTTGATTCATGATCATGGGAGAAACACTGTTACTTCTTGAGAATGGTACTAACGCAAATCAGACTTTTGCTGAGAAAGTGAAAGTAAAGCGAATTCTACAGCTCACTGCTATTGATATTAATACTTTACCTAATCCATCTCTTATTGATGGAGAACCATCTTTAGTCATTCCTGTTGATTTCTACCAAGAAGGATGTAGGCCTTTTGGATACAGTTTTATTGCTCGTCTTAACTTCACAGGCCTGAAGTTTGTGGAGGTAAAGAAAAGTTTGATTACTCAATGGTAGCTAAACCATAATTCTGTTAGGTTTATGTCTATGAGCAAAGGTTTTTTCATTGTCATGTTACAAGATGAGCAAACCAAAGCGAGAATCCGTAACAAAAAGTGGTTAGTTAATCAACAAGAGTTATGGTTGATGGATTGGTATCCTGGATTCGATCCTGAACGTCAGAATACATCCCATGCAACTGTTTGGGTTCATTTTCCACGGCTTCATGCAGAGTTATGGATAGAGCATTCTTTGTTATCAATGGAAAAGCTTTGGGAAGTCCAATTGTTGTTGATCAGAAAACCCTAAATAGGGAGTTTGGTAATTTTGCTTCAGTTATGGTAGATGTTGATTTTGCGAAACATATACCAGAAAGAATTCGCCTTACTGCAGGTGGTCGCTCTTTTTGGCAGTACGTTGATATACCAAAACCACCAAAATTATGTATGCACTGCAACATTATTGGTCATTCTGACAATGATTGCAGAAGAAAGTCTAAGAAGGACGAAAAACCAGCAAAAGATAATGCAGCTAAGGGTGAATCTGTTCAAGGTTGGCAGATAGTGAAAAGGAAGAAAAACTCACGTACTCGTAAGAATGATACTGCAAATACAAGTGGGGTTGACAAGTCAGTTGAGGAGAATGCTGGTGTTGTGAAGGAAAACACTCAGCTTGAGGAAGAGCTAGCTTCTTCTGAAGCTAATTTTCGAGCAGCGTATGAAGCTTTTGAGAAATCTAAACAGGTTGTTGCTGCGAAAAAAAGTTTTATCTAGCAGGTCTGTAGTGGGTGAAACTGCAGCCTCGGCAGCTAAGTCAGGTGTGAGTGATGAATTGGCGAGAACTAATCACTCAATCACTGATAAGAACAATGTTAGATCTTTCGCTACTCCTGCAGCAACTGAAAGTGATACATCACATTAGTCTCATGGCGCTGTTGTTGATAATATTATCCAAACTCCAATATACAATGATGTTATTGAATCTGAGGTGGTTTTATCACCAAATAAATAAAATATTTTAAGTGATGAGCTGGGTTTGACGGATACTGTTCAACATGATACTGCTCAACAAGATAACATTCAAACTAAGGAGAGTTCGGATGAGGACATAACATCTGAGCAGGCTGCCTCTGGTGTCAAGGGTTCGAAATTGAGTGAAGTTCCGGATGACTGTGTTAAAGCTAAGTAAAAAAGGGAAACCAATTCGTGTTCGGGTTTCTAAGAATGATCAACCAGTTAACAATTCAGAATCCAAGTCTGAGTCGGAAACTAAAACCAATAAGTTAGGAACCAAAGTTCGTAAAGGAAACTCTTCGGGTCTTTAAAGAAGAGTGGTGCAGGACTTGAACCTGATTTCAAAAGATAAAAATAAACCAAAGAGAACAGTTTCCTAATGCGTGTGCTCTTTTGGAATATCAATGGGGTTGCGAAGGTGGAGGCTGGATTGAAGTTAAGGGAGTTAGTTCATGAATTTAAGCCGGTAATTCTTTGTGTTGCTGAGCCAAAAATTCAATATTCTGATGTTGCTATGTTAAGGCTAAATTTAGCTGGGTTTACGAAAAAGGCAATTTATAATTCTACCACGAGTTATTTGGGTAATCTTTGGATTCTGTGGACTGAGGATATTGATGATCCGGAGGTGTATAATATAACTAGAAAGGCCATTACAGTGAAAATTGAAGGGGTGTTTATCTCTTTTGTGAATGCTAGTTATTTACAAGTTATTAGAAGACGTTTGTGGAGTCAACTTTAGGGGGTAGACTCAAATTCTCCTTGGATGGTTATTGGAGATTGTAATTGTGTCATTCGTTGTGATGAAAAGAAGGGGGACGGGGATCCGCTGATAGACGCATTTATGTGTCTATTTTGTTCTCAATATTATGTATTGTTAGACTCGATTAAGTACTTATTGTGTTATTTTGTGTTTTTGTAGATGTTTTTAGAGAAATAAGCTCTTGCGGCGATATTGGCTCGAAAAGTGGTGTTTTACACCCCAGGATAGAGTACTAAAGGCACCTCAGAAATGCGTGGGAGGAACCCAGAAAAAGTGTTGAAAACATCCCAGAAAAATTACTATTTACGCCCCAAAATTACTATTTGCACCCCAGTGCAAGTGCTAAAGGCACACCCGTACAAGATTAGGGGGAGGTCATCTTCTCCATTCAGATTCCAAAATTGGCGGGAAAACAAGCTTCTTCACTGGCAGATGTTATGATCAGAATTTGAAGGTAATCTGGGTAGACTAAAGAGCTAAAACTTCATGGGTAGATGTGATATGTCCTAATACAGCTATTATGGGTGTTTGTTTGGATCATAATTGGCTGGAATCATCGCAATCAAGAAATCAGGAAGCACGTTCAAGAAAACGAATATCACACGATCACATCAAATTTAGACGTGACTCACGTGTTTGGAGAGTGTGGAATCAATTATACAACATTTAAAATCATGTTTGGAGTGTTTATGCATCATTTCATCGCGTGGAGAGCTAAATCAGGGAAGAAAATATTCCAAGAATATTTTTCATCAAAGCCGAGTAAAGAGAGAATTATCTTGAGTTATAGCGTGACTAAATGAGTCTTAGGAGTATAAATAGATTGTTGGTATCACATAGAAGGGGGGTCGAGAGGAGGGCCAGAGAAGCAGAAATCACGAGTTTCCCAAACTCTATTTCTGCTGCTGTTGATGATGAAGAACACGAAGAACAGACCAACGGGAACAGTCATAGAGACAACGGCTGTGGGTCTTAGAACGCAACAACAACAATTCAATTTTATCGTTCTTTTGTGACGCTTTCTGTGGGTCGCACATTAGCTGTTCTACACCATTTTCTCTTCTTCTCTCCATTGTAAACACCATTTGAGCAATAAATAAATATTTTGAGCGTGTTTTTACCATGATGAGCTAAACCCCAACACTGGGGCGATGGAGGAAGCCTTATTTCACACTTGGATAATTATATTTAATTCTTTTCATGACTTTTGCACTAATTTTAACTGAAATTATGATTTGAAAAATTAGTTGTCATTTGATTTGATGCGGCATGCTTAGTTTAGATGATTTGATGTCCCGTGCTTAACATTTGCATCTAATAATTTGAGAATTTATCTTGGCAAAAATAAGAGTCAATATATTTTATATATTTATTGAGTTATATTGTTAAAAGAATCATTATTTGAACCTCAAGAAATGAATTCGCCGGAATCCTAAGCCCCACTACCTCTCGCCCACATTTTGTTAATATTGTGCATATAATTTTATTTAAATCTGAAAATTCATTTCCTTCACAAGTATGAAAAGAACTCTTTTTTACCACTATTGCTACAACCACTTCAAAAATTATAATCATCCGCGCACCTTTTGTATAAAGGATTTGAGTGACTGGATGGAAGATAATGATTTATTTGAGGCAGATTCTTTGGGTACGAAGTTCACTTGGACTAATGGCCAGTCGGGTATTGGTAGAATTCTCAGTAAATTGGATCGTGCAATCATCAATGAGCATTGGTTAAATAAGTTTTCGGATTGGCGGTGTAAAGCTCTTCCAAGGGAATTTTCCGATCATTCAACTCTTATTGGTTTTCCTTTTATTGCTCCTAGGCCAAAGCGTGCTCCTTTCCGAATTCATAAATGTGGTTTACACATCCTGATTTTTTGAGAATGGTGGAAGTTTCTTGGAATGCGCCGGTTTACGGTAACCCTGGTTTTATTTTTCCTTTCAAATTGAAACGCTTGAAAGAAGCTATGAATTTGTGGAATCAATCGGTTTTTTGTAATGTTAATGCTCGTCTAAAACAGGCTCAACTAAAATTTGAAGTGGCTAGTCGAAATTCGGATGAAGATCCTCATAATGTTGCGAAACATAATGATATGAAGGATGCTTTGGTTGTTGTCCAGGATGTTCGTATGAAACATCATATTATGCTCAAGCAAAAGTCCCGTAACAAATGGTTATTAGAAGGTTCAAGTAATACTTCTTATTTCCATAGTACTATTAATAGTTGTTGGAGTGCGAATACTATTTCGGAGTTGGTGGATGAGGATGGTACTATTATTAATGATTCAGATCATCTTCGTGAGCATGTAGTTTCGTATTATGAGGCTAAATTTAATGGTGAAGATCTGCCAATTGAAGGGAAGCTTTTTGAGTATGAGCATGAGTCTATTTCTTCTGAGGAGAGTCATATGTTGGATGCTGTGCCTACAATGGAAGAAATTAAGATGGAGGTTTTGGATTTGGGGGCTGATAGTGCACCAGGTCCGGATGGGTTCTCAGGGTGTTTTTACAGGCATTGTTGGGATTTAATTCACCAGGTTTTATTCAAGGCTATTACTTTTTGCTGGACTAATAAATCAGTTCCCAATGGAGCTAATTCTAGCCTTATTCTTTTGCTTGCGAAGGTGAGAGGTGCTGATAACTTGAGAAAGTTTAAGCCTATTGGTCTTAGTAACTTTTTCTTCAAAATTTTCACTAAAATTCTTGCTACAAGACTTGGTAAGGTCTTGGGAAATTTGGTTTTGGATGAACAAGTGGCTTTTATGAAAGGGAGAAATATCCATGAAAACATTAGTTTGGCGTCGGAGATGGTTAATGAGTTGCACACTAAGAGAAAGGAATGTAATTTGGGTCTGAAACTTGATATTTCTCAAGCTTTCGATAAAGTTAGTTGGCCTTTTGTGTTGGAGGTGTTTAGAAGATATGGTTTTTCGGAGGGTTGGTGCTCTTGGATTCTTACTATTCTGAATTCAGCCCATATTTTGATTCTTCTCAATGGTAGTCCGGAGGGTTTCTTCAAAATTAATAGAGGTTTGCGTCAGGAATATCCTCTCTCGCCTCTTATCTTTTTTTATAGAGGATATTCTTAGTCGAAACATCACCAAACTCTTTCAAAAAAAGAATATGACTCATATGGTAAGACGAAATGGTATTGCTCCTACTCATTTATTCTTTGCTGATGATATTATGATTTTTTGCAAGGGAGATATGAAAAGTCTAACAAATTTGGTGAAGTTACTTGATGTTTATCAGCGTGCTTCTGGCCAACGAGTTTGTAGAGAGAAAAGCAAGATTTATTATGGTGGTGGGTATCTTAGTAGAATGCAAACTATTGTTAATTACTTGGGTATGGGTGTTACTAGCTTTCTGGATCGTTATTTGGGTGTTAAAGTTATGCCAGGAGTGGTGAAATACAAGCATTTTAGCATTGTCATTGACAAGCTAAAAGACCAATTTTCAATTTATCAAGGTAAAATGCTCTCTTTCCAAGATATAATGGTTCTTATTAAAACGGTTATTTCTAGTTACCCTATTCACAACATGGTTGTTTAAAAATGCCATTTAAGTTTATTCAGCATTGTGAGCATCTTATTCGCAATTTCCTTTGGTCGGGAGATTCGAATCTTTCTAAAGCTTTTGTGGTGAGTTATGATAAAATCTGCAGTCCGGTGAAGGAAGGTGGTCTTGGCCTTACTAGTATGAGAAATATGAATAAAGCCATGCTTTTGAAGTTTTGGTGGAGTATTAAATCTTCCAGTAAGAAGTGGACTCGGTTCTTGGAGTCAAAATTTCATTACAGGGATGGGAGAATTAAAATGACTGGAGTTAAATCTTTTATTTTGCCTGGCTTTCGTTGGGTCAATGAGGATATGGTTAATAATTCTAAAGTTCTAATTGGAGACGAGAGGAAAAATTCATTGTTTTATGATATTTGGTATGAGAAGACAACTCTGGATGATGTTCTGAACCGCACTGACCTGGATAGGAGTGCTCGTGTTAGTGATATTATTGTGCATGGTGAATGGTTTTTACATGGAGATTATATACAAGACCTGGTAAGTGCTGGTATGGTGCTGGAAGATTTACCGAGAATTGCTGGTGGCTTGGATAAACGGATTTGGATGCATGACTTAAAAGGGGTCTTTTCAGTCCGGTCTGCTAGGAATTTGATTAGGACTAAATATCTTACTCTGGAAGAAGCGAATTTATTGTGGAGAAACGTTGTCCATCCTTCCTTGTCTGCTCAGAACTGGAAGTTTGCTCGGGGTGCTTGTGCAAATTTAGATAAAGTTCGCAGCAGGTTTAAAATCTCTCTTGCTTCTATGTGTTGTGTTTGTCATGATGATGAGTAGTCGTTAGAACATGTGTTGTGGCAATGCAGTTTTGCGAAAAAAAAGCTTGGATCTGGATTGCAGGTATTT
This sequence comes from Papaver somniferum, assembly GCF_003573695.1. Classification (NCBI taxonomy): domain Eukaryota; kingdom Viridiplantae; phylum Streptophyta; class Magnoliopsida; order Ranunculales; family Papaveraceae; genus Papaver; species Papaver somniferum. The sequence goes on along the minus strand of NC_039368.1, from coordinate 114,412,729 downwards.
TTAATATAACGCCTGATTATAATTTGATTGCAACAAACAAAGCAGCAACAGACAAGAGTCGTATGGTGAAATATTTGTGGCTGGTCTCAAATATGGTGTTGCGCTCGGGGTTCACTAGGAACAAGAAGGTGTATGAGAAAAAAAACCAGTGCTGGAATTTTTTCAAGAAGCGAGTTTTCAATATTATTCATGGTTACTCGGCTAGAATGAGTGGTTTTATGTTCAATTCTATTGAAGATTTAAGAATAGTGAACTATTTTCGTGTTAGATGTCGTAGGGTGAAGTCTGTTGATCCTGTTGAATATTTTTGGTACCCTCCTAATCATGATGAGCTCTTGTTGTGTTGTGATGGCGCCTCGAGGGGTAATCCAGGGGTGGCCGGTGCAGGGGTTGTAGCTAGAGATGCTACTTGTGCTTTGGTTGGAGCTATGAGCATTGGCCTAGGTGTGGCTAGCAATTATATGGAGGAAGTTTATGGTATTTTGGTGGGCCTGGAATGGGTTGTGCAATGCGGTGTTAGAAAAATTGTTATTTGCACTGATTCTCTAAGTGCTATTCATGCTTTTGAAGACTCCTCGGTTCCGTGGCTTGCTATGCAAAGGTGGAGTGAAGCTAGAAGTTTATATTATTCGATAAGATTTGTTCACACTTACCGTGAGGCAAATTTTGCTACTGACAATATGGCGAAGCGTGGATGTTTTTTGGATAACGGAGTGGGAATGCATTATGTAGGCCGTCCTGTTTTCTTAAGAGCTATTGAGTTTCCTAATGTATCTTATTTTAGATTTAAATAGTTTTGTGAGTTTTTGGGGTTACTGTGACCTCTTTTCTCATAAACTATCTTGTAAATAATTTTTTGATTAATATATTTTTGACTTATAAAAAAAAAAAAACCATTGTGTCTGACATGGATAACATTTTCATCAACATTTTTGGCAGGTTTGTTTGCTAAGGTGGGCGCTTCACTACATCTAAGCACTGCCTATCACCCCCAAACAGATGGGCAAACAAAAAAGGTGAATGCTTTCCTAGAGTCTTATTTGAGACGCATGACAAGTTCTAGGCCTTCAAAGTGGGTCTCATGGTTATCTCTGGATGAATGGTGGTTTAATACTTCTTACCACACCAGTTTAAAGCTCACTCAATTTGAAGCTCTATATGGCTATGCTTCTCCATAGTTTGGAATTATATCTTCTCAGGAAGGAATTCATGCTGCAGTTGAAGACTATTTATAGCAGAGGCAAGAAACGTGGAAATTACTCAAAGAATCCTTAGAGTCTGCTCAACATAGGATTAAGCAACAATCATACAAGAAGAGGACTGAGAGGTCATTCAATGTAGGAGGTTGGGTCTATTTAAGATTACAACCCTATAGATAGTCCAGTGTGCAACTGAGAAGAAATCTGAAGTTAGCTGCCAATATTTTTGGTCCTTATCAAGTAATTTCCAAGGTTGGAGCAGTGGCATACTAGCTGAAGCTACCAGTGGGCTCGATAATCCATCCTACCTTTCATGTGTCACAACTTAAGCCAAAATTAGGGGCTGGGGGTGGTAGCTCAGACACTCCTACCTGCAACTGACAGCAATGGACAATTACAGACTATTCCAAAGGAAGTTTTGGCTAGCATAAGTATCATGAAAAACCAGCAGGTCATAGTTCAAGTGTTGGTGAAATGGGAAGGCCTTGGGAGGACAAGCATCTTATGAAGACACAATTTCCAAAGCTGATCCTTGAGGACAAGGATCTTGTGGAGTAGAGGGTATTTGTCATATCCCAGTTGTGGGCTAACCATTTTGATTGGTGCCTTTTAAAACTTGTCATTTACTGCCTCTGTAATTGCTATCACTTTACAGTTAGTTGAGTCATGTGCTTCGCACACTGGCCAGGTGAATGTTGTCCTTATAACCTCTCATGGTTGAGAGTAGAAGGAGGAATTGTATTATTGAATTATCAATCTATTTTCTCTTTCTTCCAATCATCCCTTCTCTCTCTTCTTCTGTCAAACCCTATCTTCACTTCTTCTTCTTCTCTTCATACTCATGTCGTCTATATTCTTGTTCTAAGAGTTTTTTCTGCATATTTATTGTAGTAGTAATCACTACATATTACAAGTCTCGAATTTGTGCTTCAATTGTCTTAGATACGGGCATATGCCTAGCAAAGACCATACAACAAACCATCACATGTTTCATATCATGATGATATGCCTGATGACTAACTGTTAAGGATGTAAGACATACAATATTTCCTAAGTAGTTGGAAATTCTGATTCAAGATACATCAAAATCAAGAAGGTTGTTTTTAAGCATACCAAAAACTTTCTAGGCATATCAAGTGAAGACAAAAAGGGATGTCAAATAACAAAATCAGAAAGCCCCCTAACCAATTTTTTTTTATAATGACAAATCTTCCCTTTATGTATTAGTGTTAATAATCTGGATTAGTGATTAAAAATTTTGTTTAGTGATTAAGATAATTTTCAGAATTATAAGGTTTGTTTGTGTGGATGATAAATTTTGGGGGGATTTTTTTTTTATTGAGAAGGAGATAAGGAGAAGGAGAAAGTGAGAAAAAAAATGTCTTGATTCAATGGAGGATGAGGAGGGTCATTTTTCATATAAAAAACCTAAGAAAATACATATCAACTACAACAATGATTCCCAAATGGTTGATTTCTTAGATTATGAGAATGATTTTACACAAACTCAAACTCAAACTCAAGGTGATGATTTTTATGAGCCACATCCATATGATGAAGACATTGATGAGGAACCAAATGCTTCTAGTACACAGGTACACTTCTATACTATACTTAATCTCACTTTTATAGCTCGAAATTATCAAAAGTTTTTATTTTTTCATTGAGGTTTGGCGAACCAGGAAAAGGTTCGGCTTACATCTATGAGCCGAACCAATCCCTTGATGAACAGTTCGACTTGCTGAAACTGTTTAGGTATGCGCCGAACATATATTTTCCACTTCCAACCCATTTGCTAGACACTAGTTCGGCTTGTATAAAATTTTCCTAGAAAGCCGAACCTATTCATGAGAGTTCTGAAATGAAAAATGTTAATGGTTCGGCTTATATAATGAAAATCTTATGAGACGAACATACCTTTAAAAATCGTTTGGTACAAAATTTGTTGATTGTTCGGCAGATATTTAGAATATCGTATAAGCCGGACCTATTCCTGAGAGTTCTGGAATAAAAAATGTTAATGGTTCGGCTTGTATAATGAAAATCGCATGAGCCGAACATACCGGTAAAAATCGTTTGGTAAAAAATTTGTTGATTGTTCGGCACATATTTAAAATATCGTATAAGCTGAAACCTCTGTATGTACAAGATTCGGCACATTCTATGATTATCGTATAAGCCGAATCTAACTATTAATTTTTCCGTCGTTGTATTGAACCTTGTGATGTTCTTTGTAGATTACGTTTTCCGGACCTGTACCGATGGAAAATCAACTTGATCCAGTAGAAGTAATTCACGAAGATACTAAGGATCACTTCCAAAATGATTTGGTATGTAAGTGGTAGGAGGGGAAAACAACCTACAAACTATGTTTTACTGCAAGTGCACAGGGTCAATGTAGATAGTGTGCAAGAACAGGTCAGTCCACAGGGACTTGGGTGTGTAAAGTTGAAGTTGAACTAAGCTGGGATATTTACAGTGACAGTAAGTGACAGTGGCAGTGAAGCTGGGATATTTACAAGTGATAATGAAACAACAATATACAAGGCAGTTAGGATGATGGTATTTACAATGAGGTAGTGACAGATCAAGGACAATGGCCAAGGGCCAAAGGCAGGGACAGGGCAACATTACAGCTACAAGAATAGAGAAACAAAACAAAGAAGTAACTGATGTTTTGACTCAACCATTCATTCTTAGCTAATGCAACAAGGCTTCTATTGTTCTTGCTCCCTTGGTTTTAGGCAGGGATGTGAGTTCCAGCCCACATTTGTCCCAGGATTCATAATGGTGGACTAATTAGGATAACACATAGAGTTCTCCAATAACTTAGTGTTAGTTGGCTAATTAAAGGATCAATCTCCATACTAAGCCTAAAGCCTAGATTCTCCTAACTCTCCTAGTCATTAAATCACATAAGATACAATTATAACCAAGTGCAGTTGCCTAAGATTTTATAGTTTCATCTCAACCTAGATATTGACACAAAACATGACTGAAACAAGAACAAAAACAGAACTGAAACATGAACTGAGATAAGAACAACACTTGAATTAAAACATGCAGGAAATAACTAGAATTGAACTGAAACATACTGGAATTGAAATAACATAGAACTAAAACTAGAAGTTACCCAATAGTTGAAATAAAATCTAACCCTTGAGGCACTGGCTATTCCAGTCCTCTTGGGTGACACACTGGCTAGTCCAGGCATGCTCACAACATACACCCACACATCCTATTTATACCCAAAAATTAGGGTTTACAATTTTCCCCCAAATCAGAAATTAGGGTTTCACAGAATTATAAAATTAAACTCACCTAATCTCTGCTAGACACTCAATGGCGCTCACCCATGCTGCTACATCCTCAATTGCTTCTACCCATGCCTCCAATTCGTATCTAGCTTCAATATATTTCATCAATTTCTAATCCTAGGGTTTCAGTGGAACTAGGGTTGAGAAATCGATGAAATAGGTGGAAAGAGAGTTGGTGAACGTGGTGGTGATGATGGGTTTGGTGTTGATTTGGTGGAGAGAGTTGCTGGTGGCGTTTGGTGGAGATGGCAGGGGAGAAGGTGGTGGTGATGGCGTATGGGTTCTGCAGACGAAGTGGAGGAAGAAGAGGTGGAGTCGATGGAATTAGGGATAGGGGTGTGTTTGGTTCTGCGGGTATATGTGTTAGGTGCTCGGGTGTTGAGCGGGGATAACAAAGTTTTGATGTTTGGGGAGCATAAAGCGTTGGATGCAAAGATGATGAATTGATCCAATGGCGAGATGGAAGGAAGCGAGGAGCGACCGTAGGATGATGAGTTACAATGAAACTTACGGCTCAAGATGGAGTTAGGTGTTGTAGTGTTTGACAGGAGCTTCAGATTTCGATGCACGAAGATGATGCGACCGTTGGATGATGAGATGGATCCAATCTGACGGCTAAAAAGGGAAACGGGTATGGATATTGGAAATGGGTTTGGGTGAGGGTTTGGGGCCTTGGGTATGCCAAGCCCATATATTCTTTAAGAACAATTCGTCCTCTTCAAGCCCACTTCTAGCCTTTGAGTTTTGCGCACAACATTCTTCGCGGCTTCCACCACTTTTCTGTTCTTTTTCGCTCCGCAATTCATCCAAACTTTATTTATTACCTAAAAATACAAAATTAATTAATAAAATATTTATTCTTGAAAACAATGAAAATACAGAATATGGGATAAAATATAGAATTAATGCACAAAAGATGAGTTAAATGCCAATAAAAAGGGACAAATATATACAATATTTGGCACTCATCAGTAAGAACTTGGTGTCTACCTTAATGTTGTAGGAATATTCCGAAGTTTTTCTTACTAATTATTTGTGTTTGAATGAATGTAGAGATGGAAAACTAAACCCGAAGCACTGGCTTGGGCTGAGGAACACGCGATGAAGATAAATTGCGTACTAGTTAAAGGAAGACAAAGCCGAGGGAATCGGTTTGAATTGATTTGTGAGCGAAATGGAACTGGCGATAACAAGGTTAAAAAGGGTTTTGTATATGTTGGGAAGACCGGGAGAAAGAATAGGACAAAGACGAAGAAAACAAAGTGCTCTTTCAAGATCGTTTTCAACCTCAAGAAAAAGAATAAGTCTTTGAACAAAGATGATGAATATCGGGTTATGAATAAAGAAATGGATTGTCGTCATAACCACCCACGTCCACGTGACCTTCATGGACATGCAAAAGTAGCGCGAGTCAAACCCAACGAGATTCTAGAAGTGGATAAAATGACACGAGCACATATGTCATCGTCTAAGGATTCTTAGTAAATTGAAGGAGGATGACAAGAATAACAAGTCGACTATGAAAACTATCTACAATGCAAGAAATAAGATTAGAAGACTCAATTTTCAAGGTAGGATGGTGATGCAACAAGTGATGTGGATAGGGGTGAAGCATAACTATGCTTGCCAAAAGAATTTGGATGAGTTTGGTCAAGTCACACACCTTTTTCTTGCCCACCTGGAATGCGTCCAATTGGATCTATGCTTCTCACAAGTTCTTATATTGGATTGCACGTATAAGACTAAAAAATATGAGACGCCGTTGATGAACATTGTGGGGCATACGTCATTGTGGGGCATACGTAGACAAAGGCACCGTTCACCGTGGATTTTTGTTTCTTGAAAAACGAAAAGAAAGAAAGTTATGTTTGTGGGTTAGAACAATTGAAGTTAATCTTCCCGGAGGGTTCTCTTCCTAAAGTGTTCGTTTCCTGTCAAGATTCGTCGTTGATGTATGCTATTAACAAGGTATTCCGGAAGCATTCAACTTTCTTTGTACGTTTCATATACGGTGCAATGTTAGGAAAAAATGCCAACCGTTAATTCAACCACTTAAGATGAAAGAATTAGAGAATATTGCTAAACTACCGGTGGAGACACGAGTAAAGAAAAAGAAGAAATTCTTGAAACAATATGAACATAATGAGATGTTATGGGCTTCTTTCCATGGAGAATGTGACGCTTTGGTATGGTCAATCACCGAGTATGTTTATGAAGAAAATGTAAAAATACTTATTAACCATTGGAGGACTGACTACCCTGACATCATTACTTACTTGCTCAAAGATGTGTTGGAACCTAATAAAGAAAGATTTGTGTCTTGTTTTAAAAATCGATACAAACACTTCGACAACCAAGCCACAAGTACGGTAGAGTCGGCTCATTATCGGTTGAAGAAGAACCTTTTTGGATGTGTTGACACGTTTGTTACGGTATTTAATGCAATTGATGAATATTTCAAAAGTGATATTGTGAGAAGTAAAGCGGATTTCGAACATAACCTTATGTTCAGACACGAGAATTATAATAGTAAATGGATACGGGGATTAAGTCATAGAGTCTCCCATCTATGCATTAACAAATTGATGAAATAAGTAGATTTGATTGAGATATTTGGCGACAACTTGGAGGAAGAATGTGTTTGTAAAATGAAAACATCTATGGGACTTCCATGCCACCACGACATACTTCGGAACAAGGATGATGTTATACCATTTGAGGATATTGATCATTTTTGGAAACAATTAAGCTTCGATCCTCTCCCAACCGAAGACGACGAGGATGATCTAGAAATTTGGGACACGACAAATGGGAAAAAGTTGGCGGAGATGTATCGGAAGATGTTCCGAGCTCAAAAAAAAATCCTATGGCACAACATGATGCCGGTCATGTATCCTTTCACCCAAGAAAATATTTTGGAACCAGAGAAGAGTGAACCGAAAGGTAGGAAGAGTAAGAAAATGAATAATTTTCAAACTAGACAAACCAACAAGGAACTATTGGATACTCATAGGGATCCATCCGGCGTTGAATACCATGATGCATGAGAAACAAGTAACAAAGAGGTCGATGAGAATGATTGTCCGTCACAAGCAAAGGATATTAAAGAGGATGTCAAGGGCAAGAGTAAGATGTATCATTCACAAACCAACAAAAAGGAGAAAAGGACCGTACATGAAAATGGTAGGATGAGAGGGCCAAGAAGAGATAAGTCCGGTAACTATTTGAGGCCTATCAATTTTATATACGATAACTACTTGGAAGATGTATCACCGATAATTCACGAGCATATTGTAACAAGGGACGACGTAAAAGGTGATGGAAATTATGGATATAACGTCACGGCGGAACAACTTGGTCCTTTTAAGGAAGGGAACAATCCGGTGCCCCATGAAAATGAAGTCAACTATATTAGGCAACGATTGTTACAAACGCTACACCGAAACAAAGAATTCTACAAGACAATGATGAAAGGAGGTCCAAGAGGAGATGCAGGGGTGGAAGAAGGTTACATTGCATTCGAACGTCGTCTACACGGGGATTTAATAATCACCCAAGAACATTGGATGTCAATGCCCATTTGCGGGTTTTTAATAGCGGAGGAATTCGATTGCGTCGTACATTGTTTCAGGTGGATGGGTAGTAGTTTTACTTACGCGCCCGCAAGTTGGTCCAACAGGTAAGCTAGCGAAGCCGTTCCCCAAGCATACTTATTAACAGTAGCAATATAGAATTCACCTTGTTTCTCGTAAGGTCAGGAAAGATATCTCTGGGTATGAAAACGGAATCGACATCTTTAACGGATCGGCAAAACTCCAACTCAGTTTTGTATGCATCCCAACCAAGAAATTCCTCGAACAACTTGTCTAGCTCATCCCAACTCATGTCATAATAATCAGCTGCCACACTTACATCCCTTGCCTTAAGGCCTGTAATCTTACTCGCCTCATCAGGAGTGATTTTCATCTCTCCAAAAGGTAAGTGAAATGTGTAAGTCTCTGGACAAAATATCTCGACAAAAGCGGACGCTGTCACACTATCGTATTCCTGATGTCCATTTTCAACGTCTGGCCATAAAGCACAGGATTGTACGTAAGAAACCACCTCATGAACCTCTTCAGAAAGTTTCCATTCCGCTGCCCTCTGGTTTATTAATACTCGGACTGAACGGTTGTGCTCAGGAGTCTCATAAATTATTTTTGCCCAAGATTCGGCGTACCCAATCAACACATTTCTACCATCTTCCGGAAGACCATGAGGCAAACCATATGATCTAGGTGAAATTACGTCATCTTCATCGGGGAATGTGTAAACTTGTTACCCGTTGTTCTGCAACCTTCTTCCCTTTCTCGGGTTTTCGTTGGGGTTGTGTTTCTTGATTATCATCAACTTCTTCATCATCATCTATTCCTTCTTCTTGTCTTCCAACTCTTCCTTGTTCATCTGCTTCTTCTAAAATGTCAGTTCCTCTATCTCCCGCTCCCAATTTTTTCTTACCTCCTCCTCGAGGATCGAGAGTTTCAGAAGTAGAAGGAGTTACCTCCATCTTTTTCCTCATATTAGATGCAACGTTCCTGACACACGTATAAAACTTATAAGCCTAATACTTCGAACAACAAAAGAAAACAAACTATATATGAAATATAAATTTGAAACACCAAAAACTTGTCAACAAATAACAAGGTTCGGCTAACCCGAAGTAACACAAATGAGCCGAACTATGTCTTTAGATTTTGATTATTATACACAAGGAGTGGTTCGGCTTATAGATACAGCAAACTTGCAAGCCGATCCTCTATATTCGTCTCATAACTCATACTATCGAATAAGCCGAATCTAAACTTATGAAATGAAACACATATTCGACACATAATGAAATCATGTAATAGGCCGAACCTACACTTGCACAACTTATGAAAAATTCTACCAATACATATTCAGCGCAAAACTAGTAGAATCGAATAAGCCGAATCTAAACTTATGAAATGAAACGCATATTCGACACATAATGAAATCATGGGATAAGCCAAATCTACACTTGCACAATTTACGAAAAATTCCAACAATACGTATTCGGCTCAAATCTAGTAGTATCGAACAAGCCGAATCTACACTTATGGATTAAAACATATATTCAGCGCATAACGAAATCACGGAATAAGCCGAACCTACATTTATGGAAACCAGGAGATGGTTCCGCTCAAAACTAAAAGTGTCGAATAAGCCGAATCTACATACATGGGTGGTATTTAACAAAGTTCGGCTCAAAACTAAATTAAACTGTTAAGCCGAACTGTTCATCTACACTTTCAGAGATCAATTTCAAAAGCAGTTCGGCGCAAATCTAGACTTAATTTTGAGCCGAACCATGAACTGTAACCGCCGAAAAAAACTATTTTTTGACGTATTAACCTATTATAACAAACAAAAATAACAAATAGTGATATGGGTTTGTAGAAATTACTTTCTTATTCTCATTTCTTGAGTTAATTCTTCAATTGGATGATTTTCCCGTTCGACTTCTCTTTGGTTTTCAATTTCTACATCTTCATCTTCAATTGGTTCTTCAATTGATTGGAAGGTTTTAGAACGCAATGCTTTAGTCTTTACACGACGACCCATATTGTTATATAGTGGAGTTTAATCGACGCTTAAATTTTAAGGAATCGACGATTAAAAAATTTCGTGCGGTGATTTTTTTTTTGATGGAGGTTTGGCTGAGAAGGAGAAGAAGAAGAGAAGATGAAACTGATTTAGGATTTAGAATTTAGGTTTATATGTTAAGGGAAAGGGCAGATTAGTAATTATGAAGGTTTAAGGGTAAATAGGTAATTGAACAGCCTTCAAGGGATACCCCTTATAAGATACCCTAAATAGAAAAACTAATTGGTATGCCTAGAAAGTTCTAGGCATGCCTAAAAACAGCCTTCAAAATCAAGGTCCGAAAATCCTCTTGAAAAACATCTTGAATGGACATCCCTGCTATGGACTTTAGTGAGTATCAGTAATACTGGCCCATATAAAACCAAACACCACATGCATGAAGTGAGAAATCCACAACAAGGCCCATTATTACACAAAACCAACCAATATCGACCGTTAGATTTAGGTCATCGCATTTCTTTCCTCATTCCCAACTTCGCAGTCATATAAATACCCTCAATTCCTCGTCTGAAACACATAAAGATAGAGTTAGGGTTTTTAGGTTTTCCTTTCGTCTCCAACCAGTAGAGAGAGAATACTTATACAGGGGCTAAGGAGACAGCATCATCTTGCTGTCCACCTCGACGAAGTTTCATAGCTGAGTCTTGGACCTCCTAACTCGATATACTTAGTTTTAATTTTAGGGTTTTTTCACTCAAGTTTTGTAAGAAATGGCACCAAAACCATCAAAGGCTGATAAGAAGATTGTTTACGACAAGAAACTTTGCCAACTTCTTGATGATTACACTCAGATTTTGGTAACTGCTGCTGATAATGTTGGATCCAAACAGCTACAGGGTATTCGTAAAGGTCTGCGTGGTGATTCTGTTGTGTTGATGGGAAAGAACACTATGATGAAACGTTCTGTTAGACTTCATGCTGAAAAGACTGGAAATCAGGCTTTCCTTAACCTAATTCCTCTCCTTGTTGTGAGTATATTTTTGACTCATTTAGTATGTTTGCTTAAGAGTGGTTAGTTTTTGATTTTTGAGATTTAGTTTTGATTTGTTGATTGATTTTGGATATGTAGGGAAATGTTGGATTGATCTTCACTAAGGGAGATTTGAAGGAAGTCAGCGAGGAAGTGGCTAAATACAAGGTTTGTTTACTGCATAAACTAGATACTCTAAAATTATATTTAGTATTTTGAATCTAGTTCTAGTGTTTAAATCAGAGATACCCCTGTAATGATTACTCAGGTTGTTGTCAAGATGCACTCTGTTCATGGATCTATGAAAGACACTATACTCATAAAATTTTGGTTATTTGACACAAAGATGAAAATAATTGTTAATTCTTGATGGTAAATGTTATGTCTTTTGACTTGTCAACTGTAAGAGTGACTGTGTTTTCTTTTTTTCAGCCCCATTAAAACCATAAAAATTATTTGAATAATGTTAAAAATACAGTTTAAGACTACACTTGTATATGAATGTAGTATTTTAACCCATAATTATGGTATTCTTGAACACATATATGTTCTTTTATGCCGACATTTGTAAGAACAACTTGTGTCCTCTCTGATTTTGTTAGGAATCCTGTTTTTGATGATTGTATTGTACTGTCATATATGTTATGAACTTATAATAGTTAGTATCTTTGAAGTATATCAACTGTATGATGGTGATCTTGATGGAATGGACGTATCAACCTTTCTTGTGTTGTGGTGATAAAAGTAGCTCACCTTGAATCCTAATCTTATCTTAACTCTTGAATTCCCTGTATTTTGTTTATTAACTTTTTCTAGTTTGAACTTCAGTTTGTAAAGAATTGTGTTCTTATCTTAACTCTTGAATTCCCTGTATTTTGTTTTATGAACTTCTTCTCGTTTGAACTTCTTCCCTGTATCGTGTTCACACAGCACGACTATAAGATCATTGCACTCCAACATAACTATTTTAATCGTACTTTAAACCCCTTAACTAAAGAATACTAAAGAATTGTATTTTGTGAACAGGTTGGAGCTCCTGCTCGTGTTGGGCTTGTTGCCCCAATTGATGTTGTAGTTCCACCTGGCAACACAGGGCTGGATCCATCCCAGACATCTTTCTTTCAGGTTTGCCATATAGTTTGTTAAAGTTTTTTTTAACAGACTTTCGAAGTTGCATATACTGACAACCTTTGCTTAACAGGTTCTTAACATCCCAACCAAGATTAACAAGGGTACAGTCGAAATCATCACCCCTGTTGAACTTATTAAGAAGGGAGAAAAGGTCGGATCTTCTGAGGCTGCTTTGCTTGCTAAGTTGGGTATCAGACCATTTTCATATGGTCTTGTTGTCCTTACTGTCTACGACAATGGGTCAGTTTTCAGTCCTGAGGTGCTTGATCTTACTGATGAAGACCTGATGGGGAAGTTCGCTGCTGGTGTTTCCATGGTTACTTCCTTGTCTCTGGCTATTGCATACCCTACTCTTGCTGCTGCTCCTCACATTTTCATCAATGCATACAAGAACCTTTTGGCTGTTGCTCTTGCCACAGAGTACTCATTCCCTCAGGCTGAGCAAGTGAAGGAATACTTGAAGGTTTGTGTTTTTGGTTTATAGTGATTTTTTTACTGATTATTATGTAGGTTTGTGTTTTGTGAACGGTTTTCTTTTGAATCTCAGGATCCAAGCAAGTTTGCTGCTGCCGCTCCAGCTGCTGCTTCTGGTTCTGCTGCAGCTCCTGCCGCTGCTGCTGCCAAAGAGGAAGAGAAGAAGGATGAACCTGCTGAAGAGTCCGATGATGACATGGGTTTCAGCTTGTTCGATTAGGTCTTTCCATATGTTTGGTGAACAATCTCTTGTCTGCTGTTTTCTTGTTCGACTGTTTACTGTTCAAAAGATTCTTAGTTGTTTTGTTTTCTGGATCATGTATTTTGTTTTGTTGAATTTAAATACTGTGAGATTGGTAGATTAAATTTAATGCCTGTTCGTCAAGCTGCAAATACATCCCCTTGGTCAATTTGGGTCTGTCATTTCGGACATTTGTTAGGGCTTTGCCACCTTCTTACTGTTCCTCTACGGAAATGATTAAGTTTCTGTTGGTTTTCATATATTACCCGAGCCCTGTGGGGATCAAAAATCTAAGACACAAACTTGTAGAACTCATAGGCCAGTTTTCTGTGATAAGAGGATACATATCCTCCGGGAACTGCTGACCCATCTATTTTTCCAAATGAGCTGCTTCTCATCTTCTCGGAACCCTGGTGTTGGTAGATAGGATGATCGCCCTGGATATATAGGTCGATCGCTATCTCCAGATTCTCAACCTCAAATAGTAGTTCGTTTGGGGTTGTTCGCATCGATCAAACTTAGTCCTAACTTCTTCCAATGAACAATAATAGTGAACAACAATAGCGATTAGCCATGAAAATTCTTGTGTAGAGCAAACAGCCAAACACCATGACGTGGGGAGTGTGGAAATTTTTACCTCACACGGGACCAAAAGAGGGGAGGACTACGACATTCTTACATTTTCCCGGATGCTTGGTATCTGGCTCAACTCTATTGTGCAGTTAGTACCTGGCAAACTCTAAAAGTATGAATACGCTTTCTTTTAAATCGTGGGATTAGCTATTGGCCGGACACCAAATCCCTTACTAGGCCGGATACCAAGTCTCATCCAGACTCCAGAGAACCCTATTCTACGTGGGTGTCAGTTATATATAAATCACTGTTTTGTGGGTTTTCCCTCCGGCACTGCTTGCCCTATCCATCTTTTGTAACCTGCAAGGGAGTGAGTGGGAAACCGACTACCATTGTTCTTCATTGACCAAAGGGTTTCGGTAGATAAATCTTATCATTGATTTGGAAATGCCGGACCAAATGATATCTTCAACGTTCACAGCCTAAATCAATTTACCACTTCAAAATTGCTTCCACGGCCTGAAATTTTCTGAGCAGGTGTATATGTAGATTGGTTTTGTATACGAACAACTGACTTTTCAAGATATTGTGGGCACTATTTACTCTTTTCTCTTTTCGGAAAGAATTATGAGAAGTACAATCGCAACCGTTCTTAATGGAGATGTTGGTTTTTGCCTTTGTTCTCAAAACAAGCCGATGCAATTACATCACATTAGTCTGTTATGACTTATGAGTTAGTATATTGTATCGAATGTTAGGCTTAGGCAGCCCACTTTCAGATGATATTGCGAGCAACCCCATCCTTACAAAAGAAATTGAGGTTGAACCGGTTAATCAACCCATGGGTCTTGGCCTGCTAAATATAAATAGAATAAATATAAATGTAGCTGGCAGATGCAATAGTTTGGCCAGTGAAGAGTTATGACCTACACACTCTTCCCTGTGTTCGTACGTGGTGCAATACTGCTCTTATTGTATATGAATGAATTCTTAGTATTTCATATGGGAATAAAATGTGTTTATTCTTTTTGAACTTCTCACAAGAGTTTGGTAATGGTCGTTAACATCAATCATAATTACATAACTTCTATCCAGATTTATAGTTTCCTATAAGGACAATAATAGTAGAGCTTTATAGTAATATCAACCTTATCGCCATCATATTATTGTATATATGCGTGGAAAATACGAACACATATTCGATGGTTCTTAATGATCATCACAATATATGCTAATGTTGAACCACACGCAGCCCTCAGTTTCCTGGTCACTCCCTGTTGAGCCCACACACTATGAAAAAAAATCTAACATACTACTAATATATCCACACCTCTTATTTAAATATTACTGAGGCGTCATTATTATGCAGCGATAAAATTATTAGACGATGATATCAGTGGTCTTTGTTCCAAACGCAGAACCAATTAAGCAACTTGAGAGATTGGTCCACTACCATTATCCTTGTTAGGAATCACATAGCAGCTCTATTTACCAGTGCATGCATGCAAGCTTTCGGAAGTCAAAAACAAGAGCATTGCCTTGTATTTCCTCAGGTGATGTGTCCGAACTTTGAAGATAACCTAGCACCTAAACAATTCTATCATATAGCTTTTCCATACCACGCTGCTCTGTATATGCAAGTTGTATCCCACCTTATCCACTGACCGATCTAACGCGCCTAATCCTTAAAAAGCCAGGTGAACTGCAACTATAATTCCAACGACCCCTCCAACCGTCAAACCACGTGTCTGCTTGAAAAGATTCCCTTTTCTGCCGTCCACTCAAGTCAAACATGCAAGTTTACCTTGTGTTGTCATCCATTCATTCCCAGCGTACGTGAACGGTGAACAACACGTTACAGAGAGAATCTTTTTTATTTCTGATAATACTTATCATATCAATGCTATCCATGGAAATTTCAGTGGTTCCAGATGAGAAGATACAAATCTTACTCAAGATTGCATTTTGCTTTTATCAAAACAATGTAAAGCGACATGATGTAAAAAAGGCTGCGGACTATGTTGCAAAATATGCTAGTAATAATTGGTTTGACTCACTGTTGGATGCATCAAGTTCCCACTCCTTTTAAGACGAAACTTGCTTTTGTTTTGTGATTAATGGTAAGTGAAATGCTTTCAGGAAAAAAAGAATCCAGCTTGTAAGCAATTGGTCTTATTCTTTCAATACAGTTGATTATGTAGGATTCATATTAGGTATTAGTTATTATTTTGAAGATTCACACGAATATTGGCAATGGTCGTCAACACCAATCGCATTTGAGCTAACTATTAACATGCATGTACAGTTTTGCTACTATAAGGATAATAATAGTAACACTGTCATCTTATCAATCGTCATCATAGTAAAGTATATACGTGAAAAACACGAACACATAATAAATGGTATTTTTCTGCCATTTGTCAAACATCCAAATGTCCTGATCATGCTTATGTTACGTGTATCCAATCCAACTCTCACAAAATTTTGGTCATGGTAATGTTAATAACTGTGTTAAGGATCGAGCAAGAGAGATGAAAGCATAAATGCGGAAGTATAAAAAACTACATTGATATTAATTTTGGTGTATCTTTCTCATTAATCCTTTAAGTTCTTTATACAATTACAAGACTTGGCTCTCAAGACACAAGACTTGTTTATTAAGATATTCAATTCCTAATATAACTCTCACAAGAATCTCCTAAATATACTCTCCTATATTTTTCCTAATACCCCCTCTCAAGATGGAGCATGGAGATCACGAATGTCCATCCTGGACAAAAGAAATTTAAACTAAGCTTTCCCGCTTTTGTGAAAATATCAGCCATCGGTAGTTTATGGATCGCGGTCCCAATTGTAGTTTATGGATGTTATGGTCCAAAACATAGTTTATGGACATTGCGGTCCCGATCATAGTTTATGGACATTACGGTCCCCTTCGTAGTTTAAGGACGTTTCAGTCCTCTTCGTAGTTTAGGGACATTTCGGTCATCTTGTTAGTTTAAAGACATTTCGGTCCCAATCGTAGTTTAAGGATGTTTCAGTCCCATCTTCGTAGTTTAGGGACAATTCGGTCCTCTTCGTAGTTTAAGGACGTTTCGATCCCTTCGTAGTTTAAGGACATTGTGGTCCCCTTCGTATGAGTAGAATACTTCTTGTACTCTTTAGACAACTCATAGGATTTTAACCTACCTTTTGTCGTTCTCTATCTCATCATCTCTTGGTGATTGCTTCCCTTTCTTCACAACCTCGTTTGTTGTTGTTGTTGTTTTTTTTTTCTTTTTGTTAAACGACTTGTAAACTCCTTCGAATAACATCTAACTTTCTCTTCCTCTCCTCTCTCCCTCTATCCTGGCTCTGATACCATGTTAAAGATCGAGCAAGAGAGAGGAGAGCATAAACGCGGAAGCATAAAAGACTACATTGATATTAATTTTGGTGTATCTTTCTCATTAATTCTTCAAGTTATTTATACAATCACAGGACTTGGCTCTCAAGACACAAGACTTATTTCTCAAGATATTCAGTTCCTAATATAACTCTCACAACTTAAAATAAGAATCTTCTAAATATAGACTTTCCTGTATTATTTCCTAATAAACTCTCATGTGCAAATCCTCATCTGCGAGACTTGTGACAAATATAATTTCGTTGAACAATATCTTATCTGCAGTTTTCTTGTTTGAACGTTTCCTGTTCAAAAGATTCTTAGTTGTTGAGGTTTAACTCCAGTTTTGTTTATTGGATCATATATGTTGTTTTGTGGAATCTAAAATGCTCGTGAGATTGGTAGCTAGCTAGATTAAGTTTAATGTCTGTTCAAGCTGCAAATACATCCAGATAGTCATTGGGGATGGCATATCCTTGATACTGTTATGAGTTATTTTGCGTTTGGGTTCCAAGTTTTGGTACGGTTCAGTGTTTGAGTCCCAAGTTTGTTCAATTTAGCGTTTGGGTCCCAAATCCATGAGTCAAACTAAGTCAACTCATTTCAATACAAGTGATTCAGCCATTAGACCGTGAATGATGTGAACCCCGATGTAAAACAAACTCCATTAGACACTAACATGTTACTACGGATTTGAAGATGTTAATTTGAAATGGTTTGACTAATAGGTTTGGGATCCAAACACTAAATTGGACAAATTTGGGACCAAACACTAAACCGTACCAAAACTTGGGACCCAAATGCAAAATAACCCTATTGTTATTAGTTAAGGTTTTGCCACATTTCTAACAGTTCCTCTACCATGTTCTCCTGGGAATCTTTGCCTAATAATGATTAATCTTTGTTGGTTGTGGGAATTTAGTTTTTGTCCTCCGTGGTGATAGCAAAGTATATTGCCCGAGCCCTTATGGTTCAATCTGTTGGGGATTAGAAATCAAAGACGCAAACCTGTAGAAACTCATAACCAGTTTCTCCCATATCCTCCTAAATGAGCTGCTTCTTGTTATTTCCGAACCCTGGTGTTGGCCTAATAGTAGATGGAATATATATAGCAAGGTTGACATGTGCGAGGTGCGTTGCCTAACCCACCATATAGCTAGCTTTTCGTTTTCGTCCGACGTAGCCTTAGAGTTTAACGCAATTGTAATACTGCTGTTGCATTTCATCCACACTCTTATCAAAAGTGATAATTATTCCGTTAACTCATTTGATGGGAACAAGATGAGAGTAATACAGATATTTGTTTTAAGAACTTCAAATAGTTCGTTTGGGGTCGTTCACATCAATCAAACTTTGACCTAACTTCTTCCAATGAATCATAGAAATTGTAACCCTACAGTCTTTACCCATGAAGATTCTTGACAAGAATAATATACACTGATACCATTCAATAGTTTCGATTCTAGCATGTGTCGAATACAGGTAATTTGTTTACATGCACTTTTTTTTGTCTGCATATATGTATTTAAAGGAAGCTGTAAGGAACCATCTACATGTACACGGGTCAAATCTAGGATACCGGGAAATCGAGGTTTCGTTCATCCGAAACCGATATGTTTTCATAGAAATCAATTCCATGACTCTTACCTCACATGCGACCAAAAGAAAGGGGTGGAAGAGCAACTGAATGAATTCTAGTATTTCATACGTGGTGCAGTACTGCGCTAATTATACATGAATGAATTCTAGTATTTCAAATTGCATGAAAGTTCACCTAACATACAAGATATACCATCCGCACATAGGATTCCTCCTCCGGAAATAGTTAAATAACTAATCCAACCTGATCCTATCCTTGGAACTATTTTATTCAAGTCACCCCCCAATAAGCTTATCTTTTCCAGCTTGTATGCGTTTGGCCTTGTAGTTTCCAGTCAGAAAACCACATTTGGCAATTCATTAAGACTTCCATAACACCGCTTAATTGGGTGTCCTATGAAATAATTAGGGGCCTCATATTACAAGACAAAAAAGATCATTAAAACTTAATTTTAATTACCCCTTATCCAATTTTTTTAAAAGTGGCTAAACTACCTCTAATCGATTAGTATTAATAATTAGTTAAGTTAAGTTAATTAGTGTAGTTAGGTTAAAATCAGATTTAACAATTAAAATTTACGTTGATGATAAGATTATCTTAAATTCTCTTATGAATTGGATATATATCACAACACAGAGCAAGAGTCGTCAATGTCGAGGGGTGTATATCCTAACGACTCTACAAAGTCGTCAATGTATTGATACCCTAAATGACGACTCAAACCTGCAACTTTTCCAGATTATGAAAAATCGTCAAGGTAATATGATACACCCTGACGACTCTTAGTAGCTTGGGTAGGAAGAGTCGTTATTTTGTGTATTTATACCAAAACGACTCTGAACATTTTTGGGACAGAGAAGCTATTTTTTTCATTTAGGGTCGTTAACGTTTAAAAGAGGTCGTTCATAGAGGATCGTCATAGGTTTATATATTATGTTAACGACTCTAATCAAGGGAAAAAAATATGAAAAACCAGAAATAGGATCGTTATCTTCCTCATCATATACCCTAACGATTTTTTATGGTCTTTAAATGCATATGAAAAATCGTTAGGGTTTAGGTTTGTCGGGTTGACAACCCTTTTAATGTAACTGAAAATTTTCGACTGAAGATTTTTTTCTTCTTCTTGGAGTCGTTAATGGAGGAGAGGAAAAGAGAAGAGACGGGAGAGTTAGAAGGGAGGGAGTCTATTTTTTTGTTTAGAAATAGAAATGAATTGGAGGCTTAGAATTAAGGATTAATAAGATTTTAAGATTTATTAATCGTGAAGGGCAAAATAGTATTTTCACTATATTTTGATACGCCCCTAAAATATTTGGGGTGGATATAAAATTTCTGAGGCCCCTAATTATTTCTTGGGGCCCAATTAAACGGTGTTCCATAAGATCCCGTCACATCAATGAATATTCTTGGAAAATGTACAAAACAGTCATAATATTAGGACCAGATTCACAAAAACATCCTACTGTTACAAACTATTAACAAAATGGTCACATTTCCATTAAAAAGAGAGTTAAGTGATGACTCACAGTTAAATATGTTCACCAAATTATCTATGTGTCCTCCCTACTTATCTCTCCATACACAATTTTAAATTTTGTCTTCATTGTAATTGTTTTGACGGTGGTGCTATTTGAAGTGGTGATGCCGCCACTTACATACCGTTACACCACATTCAGGATCGTTACACCACATTCAGGTTCGTTACACCGCATTCAGGTTCGTTACACCGCAATCACCCAAATGGTTCATCGTTTCCCTTCAGAGGTTTATTGAAGATTTTTAAGCTTCTACCACCAACACCACCGCTTCATCACCATCACTTCAACTAATTAGTTAAATGGGAAGGGTATTTTGAAGATGAGTATTTTAGGAAAAAATAACACCGTATTATTCAAAAATGTTAAATCGGATGGAAATGTGACCATTTTGTGAACGATGACCATTTTGTAATCCAATTACAAAAAATATGACCATTCAGTAATGACCCAATATTCTTTCAACTGCGTGAAAAATTAGAGATTTATGGGAATAAAATGTGTTTATTCTTTTTGAACTCTCTCATAAGAGTTTGGTAATGGTCGTTAACATCAGTCACAATGGACACAACTTCTATCCATACTTATAGTTTCCCACAAGGACAATAATAGTAGGAGCTTTATTGTAATCGCCATCATATTGTGGTATATGCGTGGAAAATACGAACACATAATCGATGGACGATGGTTCTCAATTATCGTCAGCATATATGCTAGTGTTGAACTGCACGCATCCCTCAATTTCCTAGTCCCTCCTAGTTGAGCCCAAAGAAAATCAGTCTTTTTTAGAATGCATTTTTATTAATCACGAAAAACATTTTGTTGTAAAATATCTAACGTACAATGAATATATCCAGATTTTTTATCTAGATATTACTAATATTTTGCCGGTATCACTATAGTATAGTAATAAAATTGTAAGTGAACCTGCATAAATTGAGTCAATACATGTACCGAGTAACACAATTCAGAACGCGTAATGGTCAAATAAATCAAGCGTCCAATAAGACGACGATATTGGGATGAATCAGAATACAAGGGTCCATCATCAAGAGCTAAACAATGGTGTTGATCATTAGGTGAAGAAGCTGGTTTGGCTCCAAGAAGTCCAGTCTCAGACAAAATATCCAAGGTGTATTTTCGTTGAGATAAAAACAAACCATCGGTTCCTCGAAATATTTCAATACCAAGAAAATACTTGAGATTGCCCATATCTTTCATATGAAAACAACGGCTTAAATATGTTTTAAAAGTAGCAATAGCAGCGGAATTGTTCCCAGCAATAATTATATCATCCACATAGACAATTACGGTAATAATATTCTCACCTCGTCGCAGGGTAAATAAAGAATAATCAACATAGGACTGTATAAATACAAAAGTCTTAAGAGCACCTGCAAGCTTAGCAAACCAATTACGAGGAGCTTGACGAAGACCATACAGAGATTTATGAAGGCGACACACTTTACCAGGAGAATTAGTCGTATATCCTGGAGGGAGTTGCATATATACTTCCTCATCAAGATCCCCATGTAGAAAAGCATTGTGAACATCCATTTGATGTAACTCCCAATCACGAGTAACAACGACTGCTAAAAATGTTCTTACCGAAACCATTTTAGCTACATGAGGAAATGTTTCATGATAATCCACACCTTCTACTTGTCTATTACCGAGGACAACCAAACGAGCTTTATACCGCTCGACAATAGCATCATAATTATATTTAATTTTATAAACCCATTTACAACCAATAGCCTTCTTTCCTGGAGGAAGATCCCTAACAGATAACGTGTCGTTCTTATCAAGAGCACCAATTTCCTTAGACATGGCTAAACGCCAACAAGGAAGATGAACATCTTCTGCATAGATAGTAGGTTCTTTAAGAGCAGTAATCGCCGCAAAAAAATGAGTATGATTAGCAGAAAAAAGTTGCACAAGAGACATAATTAGTTATGGGATAAGGCGTACATGAGGACATTGATGAGTGAGGAGTGGAGGATCCGGGGTCTATTTCTTGAATAGTATTGCATGCGTAATCCCTTAACCGAGTATTAGGAAACCTGAACCGAGCACTTCGTCTAACTGCCGTATCAGAAGTATCACCGTCGGCAAAAGAAAATATTTCTTCTGACAAGCTGCTGATAGGAGGCTTCGTGGATTAAAATTATTACGATCACGAGGCACAATACTTGCATAGCACAAACATCCAAATACCCGAATAAGATTATAAATAGGAGGCTTCCCATGTAAGGATTCATATGGAGTTCTCCCATTGAGCAAAGGAGCAGGCGTGCGATTAATAATATAAGCAGCGGTTAAAATGCACTCATCCCAAAACTGAAGAGGTAAATTTGCTTGAAAACGCAAAGCATGACCCACATTCAATATATGACGATGTTTGCGTTCCACTCGCCCATTTTTCTGTGGTGTATCCACACATGAGGTTTGAAATTCTATTCCTCGTTCAGAAAAAAAATCGAATCAAAATCACTAAGAACCAGCTTAACTTGTCTATCAAATTGTGTCTTAGCCATAACACAAGAATTCTGAAAATTCTTCACCACCTCAGTTTTATGTGCCATCAAATAAACCCAAACACAATGGGAGTAATCATCAACAATTGTAAGAAAATAGTGTGCACCACAAGAAGACGAAGTAGGATATGCACCCCATACATCACAATGAACTAAACTAAAGATGTCATTAGCTTTATTCTCACTAATAGGGAAACTAGCACGAGTTTGTTTAGCCTTAAAACAAGTATCACACGGCTCATTGAGAAACTTATGACAATCAACTTTGTTCATACCAGGAAAGAAAGAAATAATCTTATTAGAATGATGACCAAGACGCCTATACCGTAAATTATAATCTTCACCAGTAGTAACTCAATTGGCCATAATCTGCGCTCCACTGTGGAAGATATAGACCCCATCTCGTTCCTCTCCCACACCAATCAACGTCCTCGTAGTGCGGTCCTGTATCACACACAACTTATCAGTCAAAGTGACAATACATTTCAGATCTTTAATTAAACATGCTAGCGAAATCAAGTTACAATGAAGATCAGGAACATATAAAACATGATATAATCTCATAGTCTCCAAATACAACAGTTCCTTCATATGGAGCGATAGTGTATGTCCCATTCAGAAGTTTTACGTAAGAAAACCTTTTTGATATGTTTTACACAAAAACTCTTTCCTTCCTGTCATATGCCTTGAAGCCCCTGTATCAAGTATCCACTTATTATAAATTTTTTCTTTCGAACCATCCCTATTCGAAAAATTAAGCATATTCACAATAGCTTCCCATTGTGCATCAGTGAGATTATTAGCAAGTGGTACTCGATCTTGTGATGAAATATAACTTCTATTTGAATTCACATCAATATTCATAAGTGCGGTATTAAAAATATTTTGTCCATCTTGTTCATAATTATCGCCATTCAGTTTCACTGTATTACGTACATCCTTCAAATCATACGGGTATAATGATTTCACCAGTAAAATTGAATCAATTTTAGGTTTACCAAAAGAAGTCGATTCTTCCCAAGCCATGATGCTAAAAGGAGATTAACTTCTGATTTCAATTATTTATATTATTTCGATTCTGGCTCAGATGCCATGAAACGACAAGGTAGAGAAAATTTCTTATTATGAAAGCTTGAAGATACATTGCGGTTCTGTGTGACTTAATAGGGAGAGAACCCAAAACAAATTTACACCAAAATAAAATCTTTCCCAACTCACACATATGCTAACCATATATACAATATACTATATATACGTATCTCTCAATAGATCTCAACTCAAACTTTCCAGCATCAATCCTTTACCGATCAAAAATGTGAAATATTTGTTGGAGAAAATGAGTTATTTAATAAATGGATTTTTGGTCTTGGTGTGGTTTGATCTCATGACTTAAGGGTCTAAGGATACTCACTCATTTTTTAGTGAAAGAAATGGAACCTTTAGTCCCACATTGTGGAAAGCTAAAGAGGTGCTCCACAATAAAACCATGTGCTCATGGATATATTGTTAAACAATGTGGGTGGAGCGGGTGGGGCGAAAAATACATGTTTCGACCCATGCCCATGCGCATATACCATGCACCAAGTTCTTCTTCTACTGGTTTTATTTTTGGCGAATTTTTCTTTAGGAAATTAATTCCAAAAATATTTTCTTAAGAGTTTTATTTGTGGGAAATTCCTTTTACGAGTTTTACTTGTTTTTGAAGAAAACAAAAACCTAACTTGATTTGCAAGTATCTCATCTTATAAATATGACTCGAAATTCTGTTTTCAAAACACACAAGCAGCGACTATCTCTAGGTCTACTTTTTTTCTTCTTCTTATATTTTGTGCGGCGTTTTACTTCCATCCCTGTTGCTGAGTTCAAGAGTGGGTAACTTGCGTTGTGCTAATTCAAGTTATATCGGGAAGTCTTATCCTGGACACATCTTCGCACGTTGGGGTTTAGCATTACTTCAGAATATACCCGCGAACTAATGTGTTAAGGACGACTTGTTGAACCTGTGATCAATTTGTTCGTGGTAGAGTTGTTTGATACGGTTCTTTATATTTATTGTTTGATACATCTGACGTTTCTTCTATTGTTGCAAGATTCCAAAAATCTTAACACATTAGTTTTCCTTGTAGCAATGGGAAAGAACGACGTTGAAAGACCACAGAAGTTTAACGGAAAGGATTTCAAGAGATGGCAATCCAAGATGTTATTTTATCTAAGCCATCATAAACTGGATTATGTACTTGTTCCACATGATGAATTGATGAATGCTGAAGGTTTAACTGAGGAGGTGATCGAGGATAACAAGAGGTGTAATTTTCTGGCGAAAAATCATATCATGAATGTTTTGGAAGATGCGATGTATGATTTTTACAATGCTAAAGAAAATTTCAGTGCTTATGATTTGTGGACTGCGTTAGAAGCAAAGTATCAAGCGGAGACTCCAGGGAGCAAGAAATTTCTGGTGGCGAAGTTTATGGACTTCAAGATGACGAATGATAAGCCTATTGTTGATCAATTCCTCGAATTTCAACATATCATTAATGAGATTCTTGCTGAAGGTATGGTCACTGATGAGACGTTTCAAGTATCTACGGTAATTGAGAAGTTACCATCTTCTTGGTCTGAGTACAAGAAAAAGCTAAGACATGAAACTGGCGAGATCAACATGGTTGAATTAGGAAAGAAAATTCAAGTGGAAGAGATGTTGTGCACCAAGGA
Source organism: Papaver somniferum (assembly GCF_003573695.1). Classification (NCBI taxonomy): domain Eukaryota; kingdom Viridiplantae; phylum Streptophyta; class Magnoliopsida; order Ranunculales; family Papaveraceae; genus Papaver; species Papaver somniferum. The sequence continues at coordinate 114,387,385 of NC_039368.1, read as the reverse complement.
CAAGAACGTGTCTTCTTCAAGGGACATGAGTAACAAAACTCATATGACTGAACATAGATCTTCCAAAGCTGGAAAAGGTGAGAGTAACAATCGTAACTCTAAGCGTGGTCCTCCAAATAAAGGTATGTTTCGAAAACCAGAGTCTAGCATTACTTGATGAGTGCCAAATATTGTACATATTTGCACCTTTTTATTGGCATTTAACTCATCTTTTGTGCATTAATTCTACATTTTATCCCATATTCTGTATTTTCATTGTTTTCAAGAATAAACATTTTTATTAATTAATTTTGCATATTTAGGTAATAAATAAAGTTTGGATGAATTGCGGAGCGAAAAGAGCAGAAAAGTAGTGAAAAGCCGGGAGGAATTACGCAAGGAAGCCGCGAGGAATATTGTGCACGAGACCAAAAGGCTAGAAATGGGCTTAACAAGGAAGAATTGTTCTTAAAAAAGATATGGGCTTGGCATACCCAAGGCCCAAAACCCTTACCCAAACCCATTTCCAATATCCATACTCGTCTCCTTCGTCAGCCGTCAGATTGGATCACATCTGAATCCAATGGTCGCAGTATCGCCAGTACATCAAAGTCTGAAGCTCCTGTCTAACACTACAACACCTAACTCCATCTTGAGCCGTCAGTTTCGTTGTATCAGGAATCCGTTGGTCGATACCAGCCTATTCACTTGTAGCCGTTAGATCAATCTATCATTTCCGCATCCTACGGCTCAGATTTGTGAATCATCGAGACTTGATGAAACCGCTCAACACCCAAACACCTAACACCTATACCCGCAGAACCAAACACACCCCTATCCCTAATTCCATCGACTCCACCTCCATCTTCTCCACTCCGTCTGCAACAACCTCACCTTCACCACCAACTCCGCCAACTCCACTGCATCAACCACCAATATCCATCATGGCTATCCCTCACCGAAACCCATCATTCCCCTAAACTTCTAGCCATATATTCTCTCGATTTCTTCCCTGATTTTTCTCTGAAACCCTAGGTAATAAATCAATAGAATAGGTCGAGTTAGAAACGCAATTGGAAGGCATGGAGAGGAGCAGGAGAGTCAGAGAAGAATGGGTCGACCTTCTTGAGTGATTTGTCACGTCAAATTAGGTAAAGTCGAACCCTAATTTCAACTGTGTAATTTGGGGATTTGGGGATTTTCTCTGTAAACACTAATTGATTAATTTGGGTATAAATATGGGTTGTGGGTGTGTGTTGTAACTATGCCTGGTCTAGCCAGTGCTTCACCCAAGAGGACTGGAATAGCCAGTGCCTCAAGGGTTAGTTCTTAGTTTAAATTGTTTTGTAAATTTCAGTTCATTTTAGAATTTAATTTCAGTTCATGTTCTAAATTAATCTGCTAGGGTTTAGATGAAACCCTTAATCACATGTTAAGATAATTCAAGTTCATATTATTGTTCTTATAATGCTTCATAGCTTTAGGGATGCTAGTTAACTACATTGATCAAATGAACCTGTGATAAGCTGTACTGTAAGAAGACAGCTTATGCTAGGGGGGAATTAGTGAAGTTGGTTGATAAGTTATCCATTTGAGATCCCACCATAGAATAAGAACTGTGCTTAATTGAGAAAGGAATGAGAGTTAGCTAATTGAACCAAATTATCCTATGATAGGTTGTGCTGTAAGAAGACAGCCTATGCTAGGGGTGAGTTAGGAAGATTAACTGATAAATCATTCTTTGTAGTTTTCTCTGGAAAGGAACAAGAACATAATTTGAATAAATATTGCCTTAGCATAGGATTAAGAAGGTGGATTCAAGACCCTAGTAGTGTTACCACAACTGTTTACTTTGATCTTCTTTGCTTCTTTTATTCAATGCACTCTTTCCATCACTGCCACTGTTTTACTTTGTTTCTTTGGCTCTTTACTTCACTGCCTTGCACTTAGAGAGTAGCTTAGGAGAATTTAAATACACACCCTAGTCCCTGTGGATTCGACCCGTATTTGCACAAGCTACAATCGACACCGTGCACTTGCGGTTAACAAGTAGGCTTCCTCTTTGCTCTTATTTTCTTGCATCCTTAAAAGCCTACCAAGTTTTTGGCGCCGCTGCCGGGGACTGGTGCTGTGTAGTTGAAAAGTTTTTTTTTTTTTTTTTTGTTGTAGTTGATGTATCTTAGTACCCCTGTAACTTAGTGCAACTTAGTATAATGTAGTTGTAGCTTAGTTTAACTGTAACTTAGTGTAGCTGTAACTTAGTTGTAATTAGCATCATCACCTGCATCATCTGCATTTTAGCTGTAACTTAGTTCTGCATTCATATTGCATCATTTTCTGCATCTGCATATCTGCATATTGCATCATTGCATCATTTTCTGCATCTGCATATCTGCATACTGCATCATTAGCATATTTCATCTTGCATACATGCATCATTGCATCATCTGCATCTGCATCATTAGCATTGCATCTGCATCTGCATATTGCATCTTTAGTTTGCATCATCTTCAGCATATTAGCCTATTCCTGCATCCTATCTTTGTAGTGTAAGCATGTAGCATATTCATCTTGCATATCCTAGCTAGATCTTGCTGTTCTTAGCTAGTTCTTAGCTTGTTCATATACTTGTCGTTCTTAGTTTGCTCTTAGCCTGCTCTTAACTTGCTGTTCTCAGCTTTTCTTGCATACTTGCTTTTCTTCTTACTTCCTGTAGCTCTCGTAACCTGCTGTGTATGCAGCTTTGCAGTTTAACTGCCTCATTGTCTGTTGCTGACCTGAGTTCCTGTGGTGCTGTTGGAGTTGCTGCTGCTGATGGTGCTGAGCTGCTGCCTGCTCCTCCTCCTGCTGCTGCTGAGCTGCTGGTGATGAACTTGCTGTTCAGGCCTGCTAAGTGTTGTTGCTGCCTAGGCCAAGGAGGAAGAGCAGTTGGGGCTGAAGAAACCAACCAAGCATACAACCCATTTACTGGGTTTGGTATTCTTTTCCAGCTCAAACTGAATCTGGGCTTGCTTCTGAATTTTGGGCTTTACCCAACTGAAAAAAATAAACAAACAAATTCCAAGCCCAAATAGGCCTCGTACTTTGAATATCTGAAAGCCCAACAGCCAAATACCCAACTGGGCTCCTGAACCCAGTTTGTGGGCTTGTTCTAACTGTTTTTGGGCTTGATTAATTTGTTTTTGAGCTTGTTTAAATATGTTGTGGGCTAGTTTGAATTAAACTATAGGCTTGTAATTGAAAACTGAACTCTGGGTCTCAACAAACTGAAAACCCACCTTTTTCCCTAAAAACCAAAAAATTTCTTTCTCCCATAAAAACTAAAGTTTTCCAAATATTTCCCTAAAAGCCAAATTTTTTCCTTGTCCCATAAAAACCAATTGTTTTTCATTCCCGACCAAACCAAATGTTTCCCATCAAAACCAAATGTACGGTAGAATTTTCTTGTATATATTCCAGTAGATAAAATTTTTAAATCCTAAGCTTCTTTTGTACATATTTTGCTAATCCATTGTGCTTTCACTTAAGTTACTGTTGGATTCTTGCCTTGAATAACGGAGTTCTAATATTGCTTTCGCCGAAATCGGGTATTCTCTTTCCTTTTTCTCTACTCAGCATAATCCTCTTCATATGTTGTATTATAATTATTTACATCTTTTGAAACATTGAGGACAATGTTTAGTTTAGGTTTGGGGTATAGAGTAGATACCATGATAATATGCCATAATTGAAAACAAGAACTCCTTCTTTTTGAAAAAATTGAAAAATTGAAAAAAAAAATTAAAAAATGAAAAAATCATAAAAAAATCGAGCTCATTTACCTTGACATGTTGATTCCTGTGCATGTATGTAAATGTAGGATTCTTAGTCTAGATGATAAGGCACCCCTGATTCTAGCACAATTCACATGTTGATAAGAAATTTGCACACGCACGATCTACCAATACATGTTTAGCCTCGGGTAGGTGTTTGATTGGTTAAGTAGACTGCCAATCATTTAGAATACTGAATGCGACTTGACTAGCTTGTTCTTTGGTTGGATGGGAAAGAAGTTGGAGGATACATTAAGAAAAGCAACCATTGAATTTGACCGGGTACATCGAAAAGGGCTACCTCTTGCAAAGTGTCATGTAAATTTTAATGTGTGTTCATCAATATTGTTAGTATGATGTAAATTCTTGTTTCAAAAAAAAAAAAAATCAGAAAAAAAATCAGAAAAATACAAAAATATCAAGTATTTATTTCCAAGTTTTGTCATGTTAAAGACAAAAGTTTCTCTCTTGTCCAAAAATATAAGAGAGTAATCAATGTAAATAAGATTCATGTAAAGAGTCATCTTTGTGTTGTATTTAGTCATGTAATAAGCAAGGAGGGTGCAGCCTTCGATGTACAACGCGAGTAAACTGAAATATCACCAACTCTTAGGTGAACATTCAAAATTCTCGTAAAGCCGGACAGCTAGCTTGGCTTTGAATTCAGTTCTTAGCCTAAAAACTATCTCTTAGTGATTGCCAGTCATAACTTCTGATCATTCTTAACATGTGTAGATACACTTTACACTCTTATCACATGTCTTTAGTTGTCACCAGTGCTAGGATTGTGCCTTAGAAAGCTAGATTGACATATCCATTTTGCTGTGAGCTTAAACTGTCTTGCACATGTCACATTTCATGGAATCTGAGCTTATATTTTGTCCTAGAACTTTGTAGGTACGTTCTAAGCAAACCTTCACGAGACTTCAACTCGTCCACTAGGGACACTTAGTGGTTTAAAAGGCTTAGTGCATACGCTAAATGCATTCGAGAGACCAGCAACATTGGTATAGGTAGGATTTCCTTAGTTTTGTTTTACTTGAGGACAAGTAAAATTCAGGTTTGGGGGTATTTGATGAGTGCCAAATATTGTACATATCTGCACCTTTTTATTGGCATTTAACTCATCTTTTGTGCATTAATTCTACATTTTATCCCATATTCTGTATTTTCATTGTTTTCAAGAATAAATATTTTTATTAATTAATTTTGCATCTTTAGGTAATAAATAAAGTTTGGATGAATTGCGGAGCGAAAAAGAGCAGAAAAGTAGTGAAAAGCCGGGAGGAATTACGCAAGGAAGCCGCGAGGAATATTGTGCACGAGACCAAAAGGCTAGAAATGGGCTTAACAAGGAAGAATTGTTCTTAAAGAAGATATGGGCTTGGCATACCCAAGGCCCAAAACCCTTACCCAAACCCATTTCCAATATCCATACCCGTCTCCTTCGTCAGCCGTCAGATTGGATCACATCTGAATCCAATGGTCGCAGCATCGCCAATACATCAAAGTCTGAAGCTCCTGTCTAACACTACAACACCTAACTCCATCTTGAGCCGTCAGTTTCGTTGTATCAGGAATCCGATGGTCGATACCAGCCTCTTCACTTGTAGCCGTTAGATCAATCTATCATTTCCGCATCCCACGGCCCAGCTTCGCGAATCATCGAGACTTGATGCAACCACTCAACACCCAAACACCTAACACCTATACCCGCAGAACCAAACACACCCCTATCCCTAATTCCATCGAATCCACCTCCATCTTCTCCACTCCGCCAACTCCACTGCCTCAACCACCACAATCAACCACCAAAAGCCATCATGGCTATCCCTCACCGAAACCCATCATTCCCCTAAACTTCTAGCCATCTATTCTCTCGATTTCTTCCCTGATTTCTCTCTAAAACCCTAGGTAAGAAATCAATAGAATAGGTCGAGTTAGAAACGCAATTAGAAGGGATGGAGAGGAGCAGGAGAGTCAGAGAAGAAATGGGTCGACCTTCTTGAGTGATTTGTCACGTCAAATTAGGTAAAGTCGAACCCTAATTTCAACTGTGTAATTTGGGGATCTGGGAATTTTCTCTGTAAACCCTAATTGATTAATTTGGGTATAAATATGGGTTGTGGGTGTGTGTTGTAACTATGTCTGGTCTAGCCAGTGCTTCACCCAAGAGGACTGGAATAGCCAGTGCCTCAAGGGTTAGTTCTTAGTTTAAATTGTTTTGTAAATTTCAGTTCATTTTAGAATTTAATTTCAGTTCATGTTCTAAATTAATCTGCTAGGGTTTAGATGAAACCCTTAATCACATGTTAAGATAATTCAAGTTCATATTATTGTTCTTATAATGCTTCATAGCTTTAGGGATGCTAGTAAGCTACATTAATCAAATGAACCTGTGATAAGCTGTATTGTAAGAAGACAGTTTATGCTAGGGGGGAATTAGTGAAGTTGGTTGATAAGTTATCCATTTGAGATCCCACCATAGAATAAGAACTGTGCTTAATTGAGAAAGGAATGAGAGTTAGCTAATTGAACCAAATTATCCTGTGATAGGTTGTGTTGTAAGAAGACAGCCTATGCTAGGGGTGAGTTAGGAAGATTAACTGATAAATCATTCTTTGTAGTTTTCTCTGGAAAGGAACAAGAACATAATTTGAATAAATATTGCCTTAGCATAGGATTAAGAAGGTGGATTCAAGACCCTAGTAGTGTTCCCACAACTGTTTACTTTGATCTTCTTTGCTTCTTTTATTCAATGCACTCTTTCCATCACTGCCACTGTTTTACTTTGTTTCTTTGGCTCTTTACTTCACTGCCTTGCACTTAGAGAACTAGATTAGGAGAATTTCAATATACACCCTAGTCCCTGTGGATTCGACCCGTATTTGCACAAGCTACAATCGACACCGTGGACTTGCGGTTAACAAGTAGGCTTCCTCTTTGCTCTTATTTTCTTACATCCTTAAAAGCCTACCATTACTAAAATTAAGGGTGCTTGTTATGCGTGTGGAGTTACTGGCCATATGGAAGTTCATTATAGACATTGTAAGGACAAGAAGGATAATGTTAACTTGGTTGAAAAGAACAAGGACGAGTTTTCTGCTGCAGTGTCTGAAGTTAATTTGGTGACCAAGTGATGGACTGGTGAGTAGACTCTGGATCTACCAAGCATGTTTGTGGGAACATAGATCTGTTCACCTCCTACCATAGGGTAGGGAAGGCGATAAACTCTATATGGGTAACTCATCTGCATCAGAGGTTGCAGGAAAAGGAAAGGTATGTCTGAAGCTCACATCTGGCAAGACTCTCACATTGAATGAAGTTCTTCATGTTCCATACATCTGCAAAAATCTTGTTTCTTGTTCTGTTTTAGATGATAAGGGTTTTAAAGTTTCAATTGAGTCTGAAAAACTTATAGTAACTAAGGGCAATGATTATGTGGGTAAGGGTTATAAGACTGGGGGTCTTTATAAACTTAATGTAACCTGTCCTGAAGTGAAATTGAATGCTTCTTCTGCTTACATGTGTGTCATCGAATGTTTGGTATGGTAGACTTGGTCATGTAAATTACAAATCAATGCATAAACTGGCTAGCCTAGGCTGCATACCTAAATTCACTTTAGATAAAAGTCATAAGTGTGAGGTTTGCATAGAATCTAAGCATGCTAAGAAATCATTCAGTAAGAATGTCCAGAGAAACACTAAACCCTTAGAGTTAATCCATTCAGACCTAGTTGACATGAAGTCAGTTCAAACTAGAGGTGGTAAGAAATGGTTTGTCACTTTTATAGATGATTGTACGAGGTATTGTCATGTTTATTTGCTTAGAAGGAAGAACGATGCCTTATAATCCTTTAAGATTTATAAATGTGAAGTTGAAAAACAATTGAATGCTACCATTAAAACTTTTAGGTCTTACCGTGGTGGTGAATATAAAATTCCTATTGGAAATTTCTACGAAGAACATGGCATAATACATGAAACTACAGCCCCTTATTCACCTCAATCCAGTGGTGTAGCTGAACGTAAGAACCGTACCTTTAAGGATATGATGAATGCCATGTTGATTAGTTCAGGATTACCTTCGAACTTGTGGGGGGAGGCTATCCTCTCAGCCAATTACATCTTGAACATAGTACCCTTTAAAGGATCAGATAAAACTCCATATGAGTTATGGAAAGGTAGACAAGCATCTTATGCTTACTTCAAAGTGTGGGGGTGCTTGGAAAAGGTGGCCACCCATCCTCCTAAGACAACTAAGATAGGACCCAAAACCGTTGATTATGTTTTTATAGGGTATCCTGAGCATTCTAGTGCTCATAGGTTTATGGTTGTGAGTTCTGAAATTTCTGACATAGGATTGAATACTATCATGGAGTCTAGGGATGCTGAGTTTTTTGAGAATGTTTTTCCTTTAAAACGTGACTCTCGTAAGAGATGTATTGATTATTCCCTAGACTTTCCTTCAACTAGTCAGTCTTTACCTTTAAAGGAAGATGACCAGAAGCAGAACCTAGAAGAGGTAAAAGGGCTAAAACTAAGAAAACCTATCCTGGTTGCATTACATACCTAGCCTAGTCTGATCCTTAGAATCATAAAGAAGCCATGACTTATCCAGAAGCTCCATGGTGGAAAGAAGCTTCCATTAGTGAAATGGATTCCCTTCAAGAAAACGATACTTTTGAACTTGTAGATTTACCTCCAGGGTGTAAGGCCATAGGTTGTAAATGGATTTTCAAGAGAAAACGTAAGATAGATGGAACTATTGAAAAATACAAGGCTAGGCTGGTATCTAAAGGCTATAGACAAATAGAAGGTATAGATTTCTTTGACACATATTCACCAGTGAGTAGAATTAGCTATATTAGGATGTTAATTGCTATAGCTTCTGTCCATAATCTAGAGATACATCAAATGGATGTAAAGACAACGTTTCTTAATGGTGAGTTAGATGAAGAAATTTATATGGAACAACCTGAGGGCTTTGTAGTTAAAGGCTGTGAAAAGAAAGTTTGTAAACTGATTAAATCTTTGTATGGATTGAAATAAGCACCTAAACAGTGGCATGAGAAATTTGATCATGTGATGATTTCTAGTGGTTTATGAATTAATGAATCTGATAAGTGTGTTTATACTAAACTTGTCAAGGATGCCTGTGTGGTTGTATGCTTGTATGTTGATGATATGCTTAGACTAGGTACAAACATGGATGTTATTAACTGCACTAAGAAACTGTTGAATCCATACTTAAGAAATATAATCAGTTTAACTGTAAACCTGTTTGCACTCCATATGATTCTTCTTGCAAACTCATGAAGAATAAGGGTGTAGGTGTTAACCAACTTGAATACTCGAGAGTCATAGGAAGTCTGATGTATTTGATGAATTGTACGAGACCAGACATTGCTTATGCTGTGAGTAGGTTAAGCAGGTATACTTGTAATCCAGAGCAGAAACATTAGGATGCACTTATTAGAGTGCTAAAGTACTTGAAGTACACAATGACCTTTTGTTTGAATTACGAAGGGTATCCGTCCGTCCTTGAGGTATTTTGAGATGCAAACTGGATAGCAAACTCAGAGGAGTCTAAGTCTACGAGTGGATATGTATTCACTCTAGCAGGTGCGTCTGTGTCTTGGAAGAGTTCCAAACAGACATGTATAGCTCGCTCAACTATGGAGTCGGAGTTTATTGCGTTAGATAAAGCAGGAGAGGAGGACGAATGGCTAAAAAACTTTTTAGAAGATATTCCTCTCTGGCATAGGCATGTGCCAGCTATATCTATACATTGTGACAGCAAATCTGCAATAGGTAGAGCTAAAAATAGCTTCTACAATGGAAAGTCTATACATATGCATAGAAGACATGATTCTTTGAAATTACTAATCTCAACAGACGTTATTTCCATAGACTGGACAAGGTCCAAGGATAATATCGCGGACCCTTTGACGAAAGGTTTGTCCAAGGAGATAGTTAGTAAAGCATCGAAAGGTATGGGGCTTAGGCTCAAATAATTAAACTTGCCATGAAGGATACTCAACCTTGCTGACTGGAGATCCCAAGACCAAGGTTTCGAATGAGACAACTAATTTGTGGTGGTTAAAGGTAAACACTATCAGAGAATTTCATTCTCTGTCCCATCTCTATGGTGTTGATGTGATAGTGTGACTGCATGTGGAAGATGACTTTTAATTAAGTCTTAATGAGTTATATAGTTTCAATTTAAGATTGAAGTGGGGTGTAGCAGTAAACACTCTTGATGGAACTCACCTATCTGAATGAGGAAGTGGGTCGCTTCCTATGAGAATGAAGCCGATTCTCTAGAGCATTATGAGAAACATGATATGTCCAGGTCCAAAATGGACAAAACGACACGAACTTAGCAACACTTGGAGGATATCATGCGTGGATATTATTAGAATTACACCAAACACTAGCAGTTCAAGACATCGCGTTCACTTTCTAGCTAGTAGTTCCGGTAACTTCTCACCAAGCAAGGTTCAAGACCTCATGGACACCTTTGCCTAAATGGTATTTTCCGTACTCTGATTTTTCGTTATTTACCGAGATTTCATTTATGTGGGGGATTGTTGGAGAAAATGAGTTATTTAATAAATGGACTTTTGGTCTTGGTGTGGTTTGATCTCATGACCTAAGGGTCTAAGGATACTCACTCAGTTTTTAGTGAATGAAATAGAACCTTTAGTCCCACATTGTGGAAAACTAAAGAGGTGCTCCACTATATAACCATGTGCTCATGGATATATTGTAAAACAATGTAGGTGGAGCGGGTGGGGCGAAAAATACATGTTTCAACCCATGCCCATGCACGTATACCATGCATCAAGTTCTTCTTCTACTCGATTTTATTTTTGGCGAATTTTTCTTTAGGAAATTAATTCCAAAAATATTTTCTTAAAAGTTTTATTTGTGGGAAATTCCTTTTACGAGTTTTACTTGTTTTTGAAGAAAACAAAAACCTAACTTGATTTGCAAGTATCTCATCTTATAAATATGACTCGAAATTTAGTTTTCAAAACACACAAGCAGCGACTATCTCTAGGTCTACTTTTCTTCTTCTTCTTATATTTTGTGCGGCGTTTTACTTCCATCCCTATTGCTGAGTTCAAGAGTGGGTAACTTGCGTTGTGCTAACTCAAGTTATATCGGGCAATCTTATCCTGGACATATCTTCGCACGTTGGGGTTTAGCATTACTTCAGAATATACCCGCGAACTAATGTGTTAAGGACAGCTTGTTGAACCTGTGATTCTTTCCTTATCAATTTGTTCGTGGTAGAGTTGTTTGATACTGTTCTTTATAATTATTGTTAGATACATCTGACGTTTCTTCTATTATTGCAAGATTCCAACAATATTACTAATGCTTTGGAAGAAAGAAAAGGTAAGCGGAAGCAACCGGAAACAGAACTCTTGACGAGGTTCCACTACCATAATCCTGTTAGGAATCAGAGCGGCTCTACTTATCAGTGCATGCGTATAAGCTTTCAAAAGTCAAAAACAAGAGCATTGCCTTGTGTTTTCTCATGTGATGTGTCCGAACTTTGAAGATGACCTAACCTAAACAAATTCTATTATATAGCTTCTCCATATCTCTCTGCTCTTTACGTGCAAGTTGTATCCCACCTTATCCACTGACCAATTTTACCCGCCTAATCCTTAGAAAGCCTGGTGAACTCCAACTATAGTTCTAACGACCCTTCCAACCGTCAAAACCACGTGTCTTCTTAAAATTCTTTCCTTTTAGGCCGTCCACTGAAGTCAAACATGCACTTTCACATTCTGTTGTCATCCGTTCCTTAGCCGGTACTACTATAATATCCCGGTAAAGTTGTTGAGTCATAATATTAGTGACGTAAGTTGGAAACCCGCAGGTACCAAATTCTTTACTTCCATCAATAAAAAGAGAAAACCATCCATTTCTAGCATACGTGAACGGTGAACAACACCTTACAGAAAATATCATTTATGTTTCTCATATCAAATGCTATCCACGGAGATTTCAGTGGCTCCAGATGAGAAGATACAAATCTTATTTAAGATTGCGTTTTGCATTTTGCTTTTATCATAACTATGTAAAGCGACATGTATAGATATGCACGTAGATAGGATGCAAATAAGGCTGCGGATGATGCTGCAAAATATGCTAGTAATAATGGTTTGACTCACTGTTGGACTCATCGAGTTCCTATTCCTTTTAAGGTGAAACTTGCTCTAGTGGTTAGTTTCTTTAAGTAAAATGCCCCTTTCGGCAAAAAAATCCAGCTCGTAAGCAATCGGTGTTATTCTTTCAATACAGTTGATTATGTGTAAGATTCATATTAATTAGGCACTGGTTATTATTTTGAAGATTCACACAAAGATTGGCAATGGTTGTCAACATCAATCGCATTTGAGCTAACTAATAGCATGCATGCATGCAATAATAGTAACACTGTGGTATATAGCAACCTTGATCCTGTCAATCGGCATCATCATAAAGTATATACGTGAAAAACACGAACACATATTAAATGGCATTCATTCTGCCACTTGTCGAACATCCAAATGTCGTGATCATGCTTATGTTCAACTGCACGCGCCTTTTTTACGTGTATCCAACTCTCACAAACTTTTCGTGATGGTAATGTTAATAACTCTCATGAGCCTCATCTGTGACGAACATTCTCTGAATTGGTGTCACAAATAGTGGATACTTTGAATTTTGAGTGTAATGGATGAGCTGGAGAGATTGGTCCATCACCATGATCCCTGTTAGGAATCCAGACTCCAGAGCAGCTCATTTGACCATTACAAGGTTTTTAAAAGTCAAAACCAGTCAGCAGTTGGCAAATTGCCATGTCTTCTTACATGTGTTGTGTTTGAATTTTGAAGATAACTTAGAAAATTCTTATTCTCTTATCAAGTGACCAACCAACCTTATGGGCCTGATCCTTAAAAACAGGTAAAATCCAACTATAACCTTAACGACCCCTCTCAACCGTCAATACACGTGCTCACCTAGTGTTAGTTTCCTGCAGCCGTCCACTCACATCAACTCAGAAAGAGATAATTTATGTTGACCCACTTCTAGTGTATGTGAACAAGACCTTAACCCTAAATTGATGTTGTTGTGAAAAATCGTGAATGTGTTGTCTACCCATGCTAGAACGAGGTCGTTCAAAACCATGCGTCTTTATCAACTTGGGAAGGTAATATTACCTGGTGGTGTGCATATCACGTGATCTATCTGACACGTGTCGGAAATAGTAGTGTTTATAGAAGGGAGCATATTCACATGGTTAAACGCGTGATCAGCTGGCGAAAAGCCGTATACGGAGCTGGACATCAACACCAGGCCGTGTTGTACGTTTACGCGGCAGTTAAATGAAATGGGGGCGGCGACTGATTTAGTGAACGCGGGGAGTTGGAATAAAAACTACTTTCTCCGTTCTTTTTTAATAGGTCAGTTTTTATAGATAAAAATTTCAAAAAAATAGGCCAGTTTTCTAATTGGAAAAGTTAAATGTTATTTTAATTTTTGGGGACCACTTTTCTCTTAACTTCTTTTGATGATAAGTGTTATGTGCACCACTTCACTTTACTTCTTTTGCTAACAAGTGTTATGGGGACCATTTCACTTCACTTCTTTTATTGACAAGTGTCATGAAGACCACTTTCAATGATTAGTTCTCTTAATTTTCTTAAATTTCATTAAAAACAAAACTGACCTATTAAAAAAGAACGAAGAAAATAGATAAAAGTAAAATAGTCGTCGTGTGTCGTTCAACCAAATACGAGTACCGAGAAAACTCCCCAACACTTTTTTTTTTGGACGGGTCGTGGTAAAACAGACCGTGGAAAATGTGCATCTGAGAGGCATCGAGGAAATGGTGATCCAATCTATGCAGTATGCAAGATCTTTGTTTCAACAATTTTGGCCATCCATTTTGAAAGAATAACTAATGCTGTTTATCCATGTTTCCACTTTTTTTTACTTTCTTTTTTTTGTGTGGTGTAACAATGATCATCTCTAATAGTTACTTATCAAAGAAAGCTAAAGAAAATAAAGGGAAAAGGATTATCTTTATTAGGTTAGTTGTGTGGCACATGTCCCCCTATAAATCGCGGATTTGCTAAACTACACTATAGTACTTTAAATAATTTATAGGAATACAAACGAGAATCAAGAAGACGAAAAATTTAATGAGATTGAATCCTCAAGAAGGAATAAGAAAGTTTATGTATTAGTGTAAGGGAGAAAATACTATCCATTTATACTTTTACTAGTGGATTGTTTGTGTCATAATGGCACGAGGCCCGAGTAGTGCTGGTGATCTAATGGTGTATAAGGATCCATATCCACCAGTTTGTGAAGAATATCTTTACCAAGGCGAGCTACCGAATTTCATAGCAGACAGTCGATAAGAAAGAACTAATATAGTTTGAGTTTATTTGTAAAAAGATTGGCATTTGTATTCGTTATGTTACTCAATCTATCTGTACATTTTTTTATTAGTCTGTAATTGTGTGCCAATGTAATTTACGCATTGGCGAAAAACAAAAATAATAACCATGTCAGTTTGTGTTGCAATCAACATTACAACTAACACAAATTAGACATCAAATTAGCCATGAATAAACGCGGCTGATAAGAGCAATGTAATCAAATTTAAAAAAAAAAAAAAAAAATTTACGACAGGACTTCTGGATACACAAAATTTGTTGTTTCATGTCTAGTATTGTTCTTTAAGAGTAACACATGGATCCTAACGGCGCTTGTGCATCTGAACAATGCAACATAGAGTTGTCCATGGTTGAATACGATGCTCCTCAAGTCTACCCCCACATATTTTAGCGACTGAGCCTGAGGTTTGTTTATGGTCATCACATAAGCCAATTTGATTGGGAACTGCCTCCGTGTCATTCGAATAAGGACATGCGATGAAGATGATATGCGTGGAATAAAAACCACTTCATCAGCTTTATTTCTTGTTAAAATTGTTGCCACAGTGACATGTTATTTGCAAATCTCTACCCTCAACCTGATAACACAAAAGATCATGCCACTATTAAACAATCCTTGATGCAAGTCTAGGGTTCTAAATATAAACAACACGATGAGAATATATAAAGTGAATCAAATGACATATGATAATCTGGATAAAGCAAAGCACATACCTAGACTTCAAAAACATATTCCTAATTAAGAAAAATATATTAGAAGCATGCTCCATAGTGAACTACGTTTCATATACTAAAAGACATACCTAAAATAAGTACTCAGCAAAAGCAATGCTATCAGGATCTTGACTATCAAGCCTCATGTTTTGTATGAGCTTGAGAACATTCACGTCTCTCCACAAAACAAAACTTCTGACCGATGCGTCTACGATTTGTTAAATACGACCCTTTTGTACCACCGATAAAGTTTGCATAAAGTCCTCCTCTAAGCACAGTGATTCCTCCAAATGGTTCGCTACTTGATCTTACATTTCTTAGCGCTAAAGTTGCTCATATTTTGGATGCAGTTTCACCTAAACTTGCATGTAAATCGGTGGATAAGAAACATGGATCCTATGACGAGGTTCACTCGAAGGACCACCCTCCCTTCTCGACCACCTTTGTCTTCTCGTTTTCTATCCTAATACAACTCGAACACACACCTTTCACTGCTGTCACACTCAAAGTACTTAATATCGTGTATCGCATCATATCGTCCGGGTCCGATATATCTATATAAAAGATTATATCGGTTTTTATCGGTTATACATCTTTAAGACCTAGAATTTTAAATATTTATAAATGTTGTAATCTAAAAAATTTGGTGCCATATGATGCATTAATTCTCAAGATCAAAATTTTCATGGTATAAATTCAATTACATTCCACCATCATTCAGAAAAATGAAATTGTTGGAAATTTCTTTACATAATCAGATTGAGTTTTCAAGGGTATAAAGGAAGAATATGATTAGGAGGAAAGTGTTGTATCAGAGACAAGAACACTGGTTTTGTACTGAAGATTTATTATTGCCTACTTAGAAATGACGTACAATGATCATTTAAATAGATCATGAAAGGACAACTAACACAAACGAAACAGACTCCTAAAATGACGCCAACAAACTGACTCAGTCTAATGACTTATTCAAACTCCTAAAGATAAGGAAGCATCAACAAACTACATCTAACTCGATGACTTGCCTCTCATGCATAGCCGTTTTATTCTTCATTTCTTCCCCTAAACTGGAACTCCTCCCTTCCAGTTTAACCTTCTTTAGTTCCAACTCCCAAGCTCTTCCTCTGTTTCTCAAATGTGTCTCGTTTTACTGCTTTGGTCATGAAATCCGAGAGATGCTCCAATGCCGGACAATACTCAAGTTGAATAATCCCATCATTCACTAGCTCGCGTAGGAAGTGTACCTGACATGTATATGCTTGCTTCTTCCATGTAGCACCAGGTTCTCTGACAGCTTGATGGTTGAGCTGTTGTCACGGAAAATTACAGTCCCTTCATCTTGTTTAACTCCAATCTCTTTTAAAATGTTCCTGAGCCATACTCCCTGACAAGCTCCATACGCAGCATCCACAAACTCAGCCTCAGTTTTCGACAAGGTTACTATGGGATGTTTCTTTGACGCCCACGAGACTGCTCCGCCACTCAGCATGAAGACATAACCAGATGTGTTTCTTCTATCGTCTACATCCCTTGCATAATCACTGTCTGCATAGCCAATCAGTTCATCTTCTCCTCCTTTCTTGTACTGAATTCCATACTCACTTGTGCCTTGCACATACCTCAGGATTCTCTTAGCCGCCAACATATGTATCTCCTTAGGTTCTTCCATGTATCTACTCACAAGATTTACTGAAAAAGTTAAGTCAGGTCTGGTAACGATGAGGTACCTGAGACTCCCAATGAGCTGCTTGAACAATGTTGGATCAACTGCAGCGCCTTCACCTTCCTTAGATATCTTCTGTCCTGGAACAATTGGATTCATCACTGGATTACAGCTCTCCATTCCAAATCTTTTCAAGACATCCAAAGCATGTTTGTGTTGATTGATGAAGATTCCTTCTTGATCTTGAATCACCTCAACGCCTAGGAAGTATCTCATTCTTCCAAGGTCTGTCATTGAGAACTCCTCCATCATTGACGCCTTGAACCTTTCAAGTAATGTGGCTGAGTTACTAGTGTATATCATATCGTCAACATACAAGCTTACTATCAAGATCTCTGCTTCATTCCGCTTCACAAACAGGGTGTGCTCGCAATAACACTTCTCAAAGCCCTCTCTTGAGAAATAACCTTCAATGCGAGTGTACCAGGCCCTAGGGGCTTGTTTCAAGCCGTAAAGTGCCTTCCTTAGCTTGAAGACCTTTCTTGTGTCCTGTTGATCTTCAAATCCTTCTGGTTGATTGACATAGATGTCTTCACTTAACTCACCGTGCAGGAAAGCACTTTTCACGTCTAACTGGAACATCTCCCAACCTCTTCGTGCTGCTATGGCCAAGATAACATGTATCGTGTCCCACCTCGCAACTGGTGCGAACACTTCATGAAAATCAATATCTTGTCTTTGATGATATCCCTTGGCCACCAATCTTGCTTTAAGCTTGTCTACTTCTCCTTTTTCATTGTACTTCTTCTTGAAAATCCACTTTACTCCAATCACTTTAGCTCCCATAGGTAGTTCTACCAACTCCCATGTGTCATTTTCTTCGATGGATTTTATCTCTGTTTACATCGCTTCTCTCCATCTATTGTCTTGAACTGCTTCTCTGAAGCTCTCAGGATATTCCGGGTGGGCTACTATAACGTATTCTTCCTCCGGGTGGGCTACCATAACGTATTCTTCCTCAACAAAGAGACCCACATAATCCTTCATCCAAACAGGTACTTGCTTTCTTCTTCCACTAGAATCTCTCTGAGCTGTTCCACTTGTGTCTCCTAGCTCAGGCCACTTTCTTCTTCTTGTCTAAGCGTATCTGAAACCTCTGTCTCAGTATTCACTTCCTCTTCAGGTGGGGTAGCTTTTGTTTCACCTTCTTCATCATCTGATTCAGTCACTAGTTTCTCCCATACGTAGCCATTTTCTTGTTGATTCTCTTCCCATTCCCATCCATGATCTTCATCAAACTTCACATCTTTGCTTATTATAACTTTCTGTGTCTATGGATTGTAGAGACGATAACCCTTTGACTCCTTGCTTACTCCCAGCAAGATGCATTTTATGATTTTTTCATCTAACTTGATCCTTCTCTCATAAGGTACCATTGCATAAACAATGCAGCCAAAGGTTCTGATGTGTGCGATTGAAGGTTTGTGACCGCTCCATCGTTCTTCTGGTGTCACCTCTCCTAGTGCCGTAGATTGACTCATGTTCAGAATATGAACAGCATACTGAGCTGCTTCAGCACAGAACTTCCTTGGTACCGACATACCTACAAGCATACACCTTGTCATGTTCATGACCGTTCTGTTTTTTCTCTCTGCTATGCCATTTTAGTGTGGTGTGTATGCGGTTGTTAGTTGTCTCTTGATTCCCTTTTCTTTGCAGTAAGTTTCAAACTCCTTGGAGTTATACTCTCCTCCTCGATCTGACCTTAAACATACCAATGCTTGTCCAAGCTCTCTCTCCACAGCCGCTTTAAACTCTTTGAAAGTCTGTAAAGCTTCTGACTTCTCGACAAGAAAGTAAGACCAACATTTCCGACTGTAGTCATCAATAAAGTTTATCATGTACCTCTTTCCGCTTGATGATACTGGCGTAATGGGTCCACAGATGTCTGTGTGAATAAGTTGCAGCGCACGATCTGACTTCTACAAGCTTTGCTTTGGTATATTCTCTCGGTTTTGTTTCCCCTTCATACACATATCACACAAGTTCTTTTCTCCACCGATCTTGAAAGATGGAAGTCCCAGCACCATATTCTTCTCAGCCAGCTCTTGCATTCCCTTGTGACTAAGATGTCCAAGTCTCTTGTGCCACAACTCTTCTGTCTTTCTTTCTGTGACTTGTAAGCATCTTACTTCATCGTCAATTTGCTTCATCTTTGCCAGAATGATGAACATACGATTTTTTCTCATCGTTGACTGCATCAACAACCTCCTCTGTTGTTTGTGCCATATTTCACAGACGTCATCCTCAATGATGATTCTCAGCCTCTTTTGTTGCAGTTGTCCCATGCTCAGTAGGTTATTTTTAAGTCCCGGCACAAAGTAGACTGAGGTAATGGTCTGTGCAACTCCATCAATTCTCAGACTGAGACTCCCTCTTCCCTTAACATTCATTCTTCTGTCATCTCCTAGCTTCACATTCGTATGGAAGCTACTGTCAAAGTCACCAAACCAACTCCTAGTTCCACACATGTGATTACTGCAACCAGAGTCAAGAAACCATACATGTTCTTCTTCTTCTTGAAATGTCTCCACACGTGCCATAAGTAACACATCCTCTTCTAGCTCTGCATAATTGGCATTCTTCTCCCAGTCTGGACACTCGAACTTGTAGTGGCCCTTCTTGTGGCATTTGTAGCACTCAATTGACTCCTTATTGAAACTTGATCTCCCTATTCCTCTACCTTGATAACCTCCTCGCCCTCTCATGTTTGAACTTCCTTGACCTCTACCTCCATCAGATTTCCATCTTCCTTCTATCTTCAGAGCATGTTCTTCCCCTACATGTCTGATCAGTTTCTGCTCATGCACCATCAGAGAGCTTTGCAGTCCATCAAACGTAAGATCCTTTATGTCGTTGGATTCCTCGATCGCGCACACGACATATGTGAATCTTTCAACAAGCGTCCTCAAGATCTTCTCTAATACCTTGGAGTCAGCCGTCTCTTCTCCTAGGTTACGCATGTCGTTCACCACTAGCATGACTCTCGAGAAGTAATCTGCTATAGCCTCTCCTTCCTTCATCTCCAAAACTTCAAAGTTGCGCCTCAATCTTTGTAACTGTGCACTTTGAACCCTCTGGTTCCCTTGGTACTTCTGCTTCAATGAATCCCATAGATCCTTGGTCGTGTCCTTCTTCATGATTGTCTTAAGAATCGACTTGTCTATTGATGCAAACAAGTAATTCTTCACCTTGATATCTTTTAGCGTTGCCTCTGCTAACTCAGTTCTCTGCACACCAGTCAGAATCACGTTCCTCTCCGGTCTTGTGATCCCAGTTTCAATTAGATCCCACCACTCCTTCGACTTGAGCAAATTCTCCATCAACATGGCCCAGTACTCGTAGTCTCCATCGAATTTTGGGATGCTTAACAATGAATCTTTATCACCCATCTTCTTCCTCTCTCTCACCAGGCTCGTATCAGGCTCTGATACCACTTGTTGTATCAGAGACAAGAACACTGGTTTTGTACTGAAGATTTCTTATTGCCTACTTAGAAATGACGTACAATGATCATTTAAATAGATCATGAAAGCACAACTAACACAAACGAAACAGACTCCTAAAATGACGCCAACAAACTGACTCAGTCTAATGACTTATTCAAACTCCTAAAGATAAGGAAGCATCAACAAACTACATCTAACTCGATGACTTGCCTCTCATGCATAGCCGTTTTATTCTTCAGAAAGTTCTGTTTACAAATTTTAAATCTAAATAAATTTACTCTACCAAATTATCCTTTCCTATATTATCAATGTGCATGTGAACCCGATACATCGGTTTATACCGACCGACACGAGTGTTTTTATTGTTTAATCCTTGTATCGCCGATATTTTAGATATCGTACTGATTTTTTCCGATACACGATAAAAGCCTATAATACCGGCCGATACAACCGATATTAACTACCTTGGTCATACTAGACGAAATCGAGATTGTCAATCTGGTGCTAGTTGGGTCTGGGATGGAGACAATTAATATGACAATTGTATTCAAAGAATTCAAGCGCGATGTGCTTCAAATTAACTCAATTCCTTCAACGGAGTTCATTAGTATCAAACAGTCGCTTGACCATCTTAAGGTCAAGTACTACGTAAATAAGATTGATCACGTTCCAGACTGGGGTTCCAAACTGAAGGAAATAAGAGATTACCCAAAGAAGTTCATAGAGGATGGTGGCTGAAAGTTCTTAGGTTCGGAGGAGAGATCTAATTACTCCGACAGCTCAGGAAATGAATATAGTTTTGAAATAAGATTGTTTTTCCGCCTTATCCATTTCCCTAATCTATACAACAAGTTGTCGTGCATTCATTGTTGAAGTGTTCAAGGAGAGTAGCTTGTTCATCTTAAAATCCCTGTAGTGTTGTTCTCACGAAAGACGATTTTTTCGAAGTTGCCTTATCGCAATGCCACGGTTCCTGCTTCTATCTTGTTCTACCTTCTGCTCAAATTCCTTGAACTTAGAATAGTTGATTTCGTTTGAACCTTCTTTTAATGCTCTTTGGGATGCGTCTCTCGCTGCTTTTCCAGCTTTCTGTCCCATTTTCTTCTTCTTTTGATGTTGGTGTTACATCCAGATTGGTGTTCTGTTATTCCTGACTACTTGGAGACCCAACATATTGAGATTCATTTCCTTCTAGTGAGGAAGCAAGCCCACCATTTTGAAAATCCTGCGAGATTGTACCATGTGGTGATCTTGTAGGCACTTGATTATCTTCCAACAAGTATGGATTAAACTTGTTAAGCACCTTCAGAATGTTGTAACAAGATTCTTGTTGAAACCAGTTTTGTGGGATTTTTGCCAATTTTCCAGACATCTTCGTTCCACACCCGGTTCAATTTCACCACTACTTTTTGTGTGCCACATTTCCATGATTATAGCTACGTATCCACTAACATCTTTGCTAATTGCATGAAAACGATGAGACAACCCGTCGACATCACGACTATTGTCAGTTTCTTCACAAAATATTTGAAAAATATTTCAATAAAAAGTATTCTATTCTTTTGAGAAACCATTGATTTGATCTACCGTAAATAATACATAATTCCTACAAATTGATTTGTCTTCATCCATCGTATACTTGACACCACGAATTCTAGTATCTCTTGCTTGAGATTGTTGTTGTGATCGTTACGTTTGTTGTTGGGATTGTTGCGAGGGGGATGCCATATTTGTTAGAAAAATGGGATTATTTGAAATTTTTTTCTTATTGATTGGGATGGTATGAGTAGTTGTGTGTGACATACAAGAAAAAAATGGTATTGAGATGATATAAAATTGAGAAATTAGAGGTAAAGGTGTAAAAGATGTGAGTTTTAAGTGAAAAGAGTAAGAGTCGTTATATGGATGGATAGACATAGCCGTTGGCTGATTAACCCCGCTGGCGGGTTATCTCAGTCCCGCGCGGTTTTTCTTCACCCGTCAGTGAGTTTTCTTCGCCCACGAGGTTCTAAATAAGACGCACGTCTCATATTGGTCCGCAATGAATAAACCATAAAATTTGTTGGTTTGACCACTCGTTTTTCATGCTTGTTGAGCCCATAGTTGGAGCAAAATGAACAAACTTCAAGTTTGTTCATCTCATAGGAATTGCACTGATGTATCCTATTTTTTCAGGGGTATAATTGGTAAACAAACTAGAATATAACATATAGTTTAATTTGGGGCCCCAAAAAACAATTGGAGGCCTCACACTACATGACAAAAGGGTCATGAAATAGCAATTGGTGGTTATCTCTTATCCCAATATTTTTAAATGCCTAAACTACCCCTAAATCATTAGTGTTAATTAAATTAATTAAGTTGTTAATTAGTTTAGTTAGATTAAAATCAGATTTAGGGATAAATTTTTGATAAAATAAAAATTGTGTCTTTGTGTCGTGGAGAAGGAGAAGTTAAGTTTTTGGGGGAAAAGTTAGGATTATTTGAAATGAGTGATTCTAGTGGAAGAAATGATGTTGGTGAAGCTTCAAATAACAAACATGATTTTGTTGAGATTATCTAGATGCTGCTCTAAGTGGTCGAATCATAGACATCATGTCACAACTCAGAGAAATAGTCGTCAATGTCGGGGGGTCTATTCCCTGCCGACTCTGTAATGTCGTCACTGTATTGTCACAAAGGTTGACGACTTAGACCTGCAACTTTTGCAAGTTATGAAAAATCATCAAGGTATTATTTTATACCGTAACGACTCTAACAAAGAGTCGTTACCATTTGTATTTATACATAGACGACTCGGCAATAAGGGTCATCATCAAGAAATCTTAACCACTAACGACCCTAACATACCAAATGACGACTCATTGTTATACTGGCAACGATTCTTAGGCTAACTAATATGGGCTAGATTGGACTGCTAGATTCGCCAAAAAGTGTTGCAAATCATGAAAAAAGTGTGGGAAAAAAGTTAACACTCTTTCTGGCTACTTCTCTCTCCTAGCATTTGCTCGCAATCGAACTATTGGCGGGATTG
The DNA here is from genome assembly GCF_003573695.1 of Papaver somniferum. Lineage (NCBI taxonomy): Eukaryota > Viridiplantae > Streptophyta > Magnoliopsida > Ranunculales > Papaveraceae > Papaver > Papaver somniferum. The sequence goes on along the minus strand of NC_039368.1, from coordinate 114,364,205 downwards.
AAACGCTGAATGGTTCGGCGCTCAAAAACTAACCAAAACGCCGAATGGTTCGGCGCTCAGAAAAATCACAAAAATTTAACGGTTGAGATTGAAACGCTGAATGGTTCGGCGCTCACAGATGACGTGGACTGCTAATCTAACAGCTCGATATCTAGCCCATAAGACTTAGGAGGTTTCCCAAGCTGACGTGGATGGCCAATCTAGCAGCTAGATATCTAGCTCATAAGACTTAGTCTTAAATACACAATGACGCTTCTACTAAATTAAGATAACGATCCTTCCATTTTTTAGACATAGAGGTAGTTTTTGGTCATATAGAGTCGTTAGTGTATAAAAAAGGGTCGTCATAGTAGGATTGTCAATTGGTTCTATAATACATTAACGACTCTATTATAGGGGAAAAAATCTTAAAACCCAGAAAAAGGGTCGTTGTCTCCTACACCTTAGACATCAACGATTTTTCATACAAGTAACATGCATATGAAAAATCGTTAGGGTATATAACTATCGAGGTTGACGACCCTTATTCTGTAACTGTTATTTTTCAATTAGAAACCGAATTTTACAAACAAAACTTCAAATTAAACGCAAATAAGAAAAAGATTAGTAAGTTTTAGTTCAGTTACTTTCTAATTGGGTGAAGAAAAAAAAAGTCTCGGAGTCATTAATGGAGTCGTGAAAGAAGATAAAACTGATTTTTTTTGGGTTTAGAAATGAAAATGAATTAGGGCATACGGTTAAGGATTAATAGGTTTTTTGTTTTTATTATTAGGTAAGGGCCAAATAGACCTTTCACTAAATATTGGAAACCCCCTATGATTTATGGTGTGAGTATAAATTGGTCAGGGCCCCTAATTGGTTTTTGAGCCCCCCAATTAAACGAGGCTAAACATCTGTGCCTTGAAATTTTAAAAATCTTATCTCGTTGGAAAGATTTTAAAGAGATCTACACAATGAGTACAAACAACAATATCAAATTTAGAGTTTTTACGAAAAATTCGAAGGTGTTTTTCATTTTAGGAACAATTTTTGAAAGTTGAATGCATAGCCATTATACAAACCACCACAAAGAACGCATAACACATTATGCAGCCATATTTTGGTTTATGCATCAACTAATTTGGTTATACAACCACTAAAACGATGTATATGTATCAAAAATAACATTCCAACGAAAAAAAATGATGTATATTGCGTTATACAATCAGCGGCGTTTCGTCTTCCTTCGGTCGGCCCGACATCGATGGTCTAGTATGCCTCTTACTGTCAAAGTTGCATGCTATTATCTTGGCAATAGTTCTCGGTTCATTTTTCTTTTCTTTTTTTTTCTCATTTTTTTATTCCAGGGAAAGAGGTTAAACCTCTGTACATATATTGATAAAGCCAAGATCGGAAACCTGACAACGTTTCTTCAAGATCATCGAGTAGTCGTATAATTTATAGTATCTCCACCAATTCTTGTCTAGCAATTCTACCCGTCAAGAACTAAGAACACAGTTGTCCGTTCACAAGCAATACAAAAATATGTGGAAAATTTTCCCACATGTTATCATGTGTGGTGCCCATGGTGAGAACGCGTAATTCTCGTGGAGAATCTTCATGCTATAAAGGTGTTTAAAATCTCCGTATATTATTTGCAATTTTTCATGTTTTTCATGTTAAGGATTCTTAGATCCACTAAATCTTATTTAATGATTGGTATGCTTGATTGAATCCATTCTTTTAGATTTCTTTTATATATGATCTATTTTACATGTGAACTAAAAAGAAAAATGACGATGAAAAGAAATGAAAGTTTAATCTACTGACCGGCGCTATATAACTGGTATACGCATTCAAAAAATGTTAATTTGGTTTGCCAAATTTGGCTGGCTTCAGAGGAACTGCAGTGGTGGTGCGATCAAAACCAAAGATCAAAGATAAAAAAAAGATCAAATTTTGGGTTTAGTCCGTGTTGTCACGTAACGGTCGCGATTAAAATTTGATTGCGCGTAATTTAAATCTCCGCCCCAAAAAAATTTCATCGGGCGTATCTCAAATGTCCGCACAATCAATCACCAGGCACACTTTAAGTTTACGCCTGTCAACAGGCGTACTTTAAGTTTACGCCTCATTTTTCTTTTTCTTTTTTCTTTTTAATTTGAATTTTCATCGGGCATAATATAAATCTCCGCCGGTTAACAAGCGTACTTTAAATTTACGCCCAGTAACAAGCGTACTTTAAATTTACGCCCAACTATATTAGGATTTGGTATTTGGTCGCGACCAAATATGGTCTGGAATTTGTTCTTTGGCTGGGATTTAATCTTTACTCCGTTCAACTGCGTTACGATTTCATACCAATTTTTTGGTTATACGCGCCCACCGTAGATGCTCTTAGCACGAAGGGCAATTAGTAAGTGAGTTTGGCACGGATCCTGCCTCTAAACTCCGCCTGTGAGCTAGCCAGCTAGGCTCTCTTGAATTGTTCCCGACATAATTTCCAACAGAGGGTGTTTTGAGTATACTAATTGGACTTCAGTCCGGGGGCGGAGCCAGCCCATTGCAAGGGGTTGTACTTGCACCCCCTGCCCAGCTGGCTCCAAAGCCCATTTCAAACCCAAAATAAAGAAAAAAATTTATATCTAAGCCTATTTTTGTACTTTTGCACCCCCTAAAAAATGTTCTTGCACCCCATAACAAATTTTTACATCCCCATCCAACATTTCTTGGCTTCGCCCAGCTTTAGTCCTCCGTCCTCTGATATCAGTATAGTTTTACTTTTTACTAAGAACGGGAACAAGTTGTTAAAAATCTACTGAGAGCTTGCCATGACCTAGTTAGCATTCTAATTAAGCTCAGATTTATTTAACCAAAAGACGATTTTCTAGTGTCAGGACTACTGAATTCCCCTGCTATTGGTCGACTTCACCTTTGACTGCTTTAACAGCTTTTTTCATAATCCACCCTCCCTATTTACACTCTTGGCTAACTGAATAGTCAGTCACATAAGCAGCTAGTTGTTCCAAGATTCTGGCTTCCTTGAACTGTACCCTCCAGTTCAGATCCTTGCTCTTACGTTCTATCAGATAGCCTCCAAAAGAGTAATTTCCCTCAACGATGCTCAGACCCAATCGCCAAAAGTTCTTCCAAGTTTCCTTTGTGTCTTTGGTTTTGTTGACAATAAAAAAAGTAAAATTACAAAAATACAGCCGAGCAGAAAATCTAGAGAAGTAAGAGTGAAGCCGACACAAAATCTTAAAACCTGAAACACTCGATGATTATAGTTTGGTGCAGGTATAATTAATGTTTTTTATGGCAACCAAGTTTAAAGTTTAAATTTACGGAAAATGGATCATTTGTCTAAATATTTTTAAATCACGGTTCAAATGGACGAGTAAAAAATAGTTTAGGTGAAATTGACAAATATTTTTTAGCAAAGATGAAACTGGATTCATCAAAGCTTAAATTTAAAAAATAGCAAGGATGAAACTGGATACATCCTGTATAAATTAAAAATAAGAAAAAATATTTGAAAATCCTGGCGTTTTTAGGGGCCACCCGAAACGATTTAGGGGCCATCAATTTATACCCAGCCAAAGACTCTAGTTAAGGGGTACCCTATATGATATTGAAGTTACATAAATGCCCTTCTGGTAAAACTGTATAAAAACCAAATCAAAAACAATTCTACTCATTTCAACTCTTCTTCTTCCAGTTTCCTATTATCTTCCGATTGTGGAAGAGAAAAAAAAAATTCCACTCCAAAGTCAAATGGCCCCAATTAGGTAAGAATCTATCATTTTTGGGGTTTATTTCGCTTTAATTCGACGAATCGAGAAAAAAAAAATTCTAGGGTTTTCGGTTATTTATCCAGATTCGGGCGATATTCATGCTCCTTTACTTCCGAATGTAGTCGTGTTCTTCATTTCTCAAGAAAATCGACAGTATTCGGGAGAAAGATTTGATGGTTATCTGCCGAATATTGGTGGCCATATCTTCTTGGATACAAACTGCTAATAATCGGTAGTTTAATGAATTTTTTGGCTACCGAATATATTTAAGTAGACACACAGTATTCGGAAGAACACTCACTACCGAATGTATATATTGAAAAAATCTCAAAATTTCTGATATAGGAAAAATCCCATTTTGGGGCCAGTATTTATTCGGAAGACGATATAATGTTTTATACCTTCGATTATTTCAATTTCAAAATTTGAAAAGTATAAGTTTTTCCCAAATTCTGATTTTTGGGCCATCGTACATTCAGGACTTTACAAAACAATTATCCTCCGAATATAGCAAGTTCAAAACAAACCACGCCATGGCTCTAGGTGGTTCCAAGGGCCAATATAGAATGTTAGACAATCCATATTCGGACGTTTTGGTAACTAATTATACTTCCGATTATTTCAATTTCAAAATTTGAAAAGTATAAGTTTTTCCCAAATTCTGATTTTTGGGCCATCATACATTCGGGACTTTACAAAAAACTTATCCTCCGAATATTGCAAGTTCAAAACAAACCACGCCATGGCTCTAGGTGGTTCCAAGGGCCAATATAGAATGTTAGACAGCCCATATTCGGACGTTTTGGTAACTAATTATACTTCCGATTATTTCAATTTCAAAATTTGAAAAGTATAAGTTTTTCCCAAATTCTGATTTTTGGGCCATCGTACATTCGAGACTTTACAAAAAAATTATCCTCCGAATAATATAGTCGTGTTTAGAAATACCAACTTAATCGGTAGATAAGAATTTAAGTTTGCCACCGAATGTCTTATTCGGAGGGAATACGTGTATTGTTAACAACCTATTGTAGTGCACCAATGATACGAAACCTCAACGGCCATATTTTCAGAAACCTCAACGGCCATATTTTCAAAAATTAGATCCGTTGGAACTCTAATCTATATAAGGAGGGTAACCCCTCTCAGTTATTATTAAGTAAAAAATCTGAATGAAAAACCTTTTCAATGGCAAGTCCATCATCAATCGACAACATACTTCGAAGATGCAAGCGAACAACTACATCAATTGCAGCAATGGAAGAAGAAATACAAAAAAGGAACAAACAACCCAAAAAAATTAAACCATCGTTAGTGGCAACGGAGGAGAAGGAAGAGGAAATCAAGGCTAAGAAGCGAGGTCAAGAACAATTCCATCATAGAGAAAGATTAAAACAAGTTGAGGAAGAGACCGAATGGATAAAAAATTATTACATTGTGAAAGATCTACCCAAAGAACAGCAGGGCGATCGTATATTTTGGATTAACGTTTCATTGGGTCCTTTTGTTGGTAAGTACAAGAATCCACGCCACAATTATGAACCATCCCATGTTTCTTCAAGGGTGCACCATGTTATAAAATTGTGCACCGAGTACAACCGTATTCTTGCTAGGCACAGAGACGACAGGTTTGCGGCACAAGATGCTTATTCTAAGTGGAGAGGAGAGTCGTTTCTACATTTCGAAGCCGCGTTGATTGTTGCATCTCGGACTGGGAAAAAAGAATAACATGTGATGTTTGAGTGCTGTAAATTCAAATTTTTAATATTAATTGGCGGTTTGATAAAATATGGAATTCCCGAATATGATTAATCGTATTGAAGTGTTATAATACTGTTGTTCCGATTACATAGTTTCAAAAAAAATTATAGTCGTGCCTCGAAAAAAAACGATCAAACATCGTCATCATCCGAGGGGATCAATTCGAGTAACTCAGTGGAAAAGTTGTTGTCCATAACACGATCCCAATCAACCATGTTGGACTCATATTGTTTAACCCAATCCTTGCAATGGTTCATCGGGAAGTAATCGTGCCACTTACTCAACGGAGGTAACAGACAATCTTTCTTTACTCTTAAACCGATAAAATGCATTTCATTCGCAAATGCCATTACGATTCTTCTATCTTTAACAGACTCGTCGCAAGCCGTTCTTGTGGGTGCAAACGTCATGCTAAGTCCATACATAGGAGTAAAAAAGAAATGTACCACGCAATTCAAAACGTCCGCTAGGAGATATCCAAATTTAGGCATTTTCATCCAATACTTGGATCCGATTGTCTTCAATCCCTTTCGACACTTCACACGCGCAACTAAGTCTTTGAACTCTTGTTCTTTGTCGTATCTATCTCCTCGCCTCATCATCTCCATATAAAAACCCTTGTCCTTCACTAGTTGTACCGCCATCTTATTTCTTAAATATTGGCATTGGGTGACATCTTCGATATCCGCCTCTCTAAAGTAAACCATTTGTTCCGTAGCAACGTGAAACCCACAATTTCCATCCCCATCAACCTCGTCGGTCGACAAAACAAATGGAATGATAAGTGGAGGGAGTTGTTCCAAATACTATTTGTATATTGTATATGTGGATCGATTTGGTCTTCCATTAAGATCTCTATGGCAACGAAGAGTACATTTGTCCTCTTTTATAGTAATAATTTCCATTGGTTGGGTTTGTTGCGAGGCGTTCAATTGGGTTGACTTACTTGAGAAGGATCTGTAGATATCTTTGGCGTTACTTGTCGGGTGGTTGGTCCACTTTGATCATTTCTTGGACGACCTCTTTTTTTAGGTTCCGGCTCATCTTCAAATTCGTCTTCCGAATGCTCCTGCCTAGACAATATTCTTTCATTATACAAATACTCCTTCAACTCTTTTCTTTGGATGGTCCACGACACTTCGGTGTTCGTCCTACCGGTGTTCTTTTGCTTAATAGGTTCATCAACCTCCCTTAAACAAGGGTGAAGGGATTCCTCCAAATTATGCATCAATATTTGCTTTTTGGTGTCGTTTGATGTAGCGTAACGCTCGGCTATTTGTGCACACAATTCCGACTCGAAGAAAGACGGAGCATCAACTACCGGGGTGTTCGGAGTGAAATTTAATTGCTTCCAAAATGGGTGAATATCATCAATGTCAATCACTTCAACATACCTACCCAACTTATGACGACATGGGAGTCCAATACCTATCATATCCTTGCAAATACAAACCGTATTCTCGTCATCATAAGTTTTATATAACTTCAATTGTTTCATCATACGATTTATTGCCCATCTTGAAACTTTATGAACAACTCCCCTTAGAAGCAATTTTTCCTTAATATGTTCCATCGGGAATTGGTATACACTAAATTGCATACATTTCCTAATCTTTACGAGATCACGATTGCTGAATTCATGGATTGCTTCTTGGATCGACACAACTCCATTTTGACTACCAATTAGTATTTTCTTTAGTCTACCATGAGACCCCTCCGCAATGCTTGTCTCCTAGTTCTTGAAGTTACGATATTCATATGTCCATGCAAACACAAACCTCTCCTTAATCGTTAACCATTGTTTATTACAATACTCAACCGGTCTTGGGTAGTCCGTGCCGTATTCATCCTCAAATTTCTTCAAGTGACATTCGTAAATTTCCTCGGTCATCGACCAAACGATTTTGTCCCATGCTTTCATGAATATTTTCCAAATTATTCCATCCTCCTTCCACTTTTCTTCAAATAGCCTATCCTCTTACTTACGTTCTTCCACGGTTAATTTACTAATGCGCTCATCCTCTTCCTTTGACCTCTTGGTACCCTTCCTTGGTCTTTTAACTTGGAAATGATGATGGCAATTGGTTTTGAGATTGCATTGAATGTGCCACGTACATTGCAAGTTTTGGGCTTCCGGAAACACTACCGCTATTGCATGCATTAAGGCTTGATCGTTATCCGTTACAATAACCCTTGGAAAATTATCACCGTTATAAATGGACCTCAACGTCTCCAACATCCAAATGAAACTCACATTGTTCTCATGATCCATTAAACCCCATGCAATCGTAAACGTGTTTTTGTCCGAAGTATGGCAAGCAATGTTCAACAACGGCATGTTATACTTGTTTGTCTTATAAGTAGCATCTATCAACAAAATTTGATGAAAGCATTGAGCCAATTGGATCATTTCGGGATGTGCCAAGAAAATACGAACCACTATACCATCCTTTTCTTCCCTTCTCAAGGTGTAGCCGTGTAACTCCGCTAACCACTCCGATTGTTGCATGACCGTTCTACCATCCCAATCAGTCCTTTTGATCGTAGCTAGGGCCGACTTAATTGTAGACAAAGAAGACAAGTTGTCGGGATCGTCCGCCTTTATTTTACTTAAGATCGCACTCGCTTTTTGGATCCGCATAGACCTCACCGTCTGCATTTGATGTGGTTTTAACTTGGCAACCATTACATGTCCAATTAAATCCAACGGATCATCATGGTTGTGACAACCGTTATCAACTTTATACATTTTATACTCTTTACCTTTAATACCATCGGGCTTATAGAAGACAATCTTAAATGGGCATCCTATCTTCTTGGTATTGCTTCGGTATTTCCTATTCGTCTTCCGTATGTACTTACTATTCTTTCCCTCGTGACTCTTTCGCGTCCCACCTCGCTCACAAATCATTTCAAATCGAGTGTCACTAACATGATTATTTTGAACTACCACGCACATGTTATCTTTTGCCTTGTTCATAAGCCATTCCTTTGCCTCCTTCTTACTTCCAAATGTCTAAACGTGCATAAAACAAAACAAACCTAATAAGCATAACCATTTAACATATAAATTTTGAAAAAAAAAAAAAGTAGTAATGAGTATACCAAATCGTTTGCATAGTATAGGGAAGTGTCGGGCCTCAAATAGAAGTCATCAACAAACTCTTCAACGGCCTGCATATGAAAGCAACAAATTATTATACAATAATCGGAGGTTATTAAATAAGTCAAACTTCCGAATATTCTATATTCGGAATCCTATCGGTTACCCAAAACACCCGATCTATGCAAATGAATGTACACAGTTTACTGAGTGAAAAAAATGATATATCGGAGGTAATTAAATAAGTCAAACTTCCGAATACTTTATATTCGGAATCCTATCGGTTACCCAAAACACCCGATTTATGCAAATGAATGTACACAGTTTACTGAGTGCAAAAAATGATATAATCGGAAGCTAAAATATATAGTAAACAGCCGAATATAAATAACCGGGAGATAACTTTAATCGATAAACATCCGATTTTCAAGTTTTCGGAAATTTTATTTTGAGGCCACTGTTATATTCGGCAGTCAAATAATGTTAAACTATTACCGATTGTAAAGGATAAGAATACTGAGTTTTGAAATTTTCTGAGGAATTCGTTTTTGGGGCCATTCGGAGGTAAATAACTCTACATAACTACCGAATGTAGATATTTTTGGAAAACCAGTTTGGGGTTTTTCTCATATTCGGCAGTAAACTAGTATCTTGTAACTACCGAATATACATATTTGGTACTCAGTGTGTTATATTCGTAAGTTTAATCTAGAAATTATCTACCGAATCTGGGTAGTTCATGGCATTCAATGCATGCAATAATCGGTTTTTCTTGTTTACAAAAGCACACAAACGCATGCAAATCGAGTATTTGAGTTTCTTAACACAATACCTGTGTTTTACATGCATCGTTAGCTTCAATATCATGCGATTCTCCATTTTTTCCATGAAAGGGTCGTCTATGTTTTCCTCTCCACAAAAGTTTGGATCATTCAACATATACCCCAAATCGTCTTCTCTAAACGGTCGTGAACCCTCAACATTTTGTTCTTCGTCATGATTCTCACCTTCTTCTTCGTATCCATCCATTTTTGTAGTGAAAAATGGTTTTCCTTTTTTCCTTCACCTCTTCTCTATAACTCTATAACTCAAAAAAAAAAGAAATGAAAAAATGAAACAAAAATCATTCTAATACTGCACCGACCACAATCGGAAGTCTGGGAAATATTTTGGCTTCCGATTGAAATCGGAGGATAATAATGTTATCATATCCTCCGAATATATAAGGGTAATTTCGCCATTACGAATTACGCGAGATAAAGGATGGCTACATTTTCCCTTTGGGTGACCTTTTTTGTTTTATTGTTGGCCCCTAAATCCTTTTGAGTAGCCCCTAAAAACGCCAAATGGGCATCATAAAATTATTTATATCGTGTCTATTTTTATATTTTTGTCCATTTAAACAGTATCAAAATCTAACTGTCCCTTTTACCCAGAAATTGTTAATTTTGGTCTTTTTTAACCAATTTTGTATTAAATTTAAACATTGATAGCTGGCTGGAGTCGAGTCGTCCTCGTTTTAGAAGTTTGATTTTTCATTAATCAGCCGCAATTGCTGATTATTTCTCTTTTTCGATTACCGTTATTTTAAGACAACTTCATATCTCCACCAATCTCGGCCGAAAGATCCTGTTGTTTCTTTTTGTGTTGTAATTAATGGACGGATTGTACTCGGATTCAAGGTGAAGTAAAACATTTCCCAATTTTAAGCAACATTGCTCAAACTTCTAAATCCCAATGATAATGATGTCGGTTGGACGTTTTTAGATTGCTTATTTCAACGACCGGGCGAGGAAAGATCGAGCCGATATGTGTGAACTGTTTTTCCCGGAAGACACGGACGCAAAATGCAATACTTTTCTTTCGAGGCTTCCCATGAAAGAAAGACAATATTCCCTTCCACTTAAAGACAATATTATCAGCTGTTGTCACATTGACGAACTCTTTCTAGGAACAATCTTTTCCTAGCCTTATCCACATTTTTCCAAGGGAAGAATCAAATGGGGGTGTGCATACGTGCTTGACCTCTTGTCTTGTTTTTCTTGAATTGGCATTTTTATAGGATAAACTAAGACTGATTCATTCTACGCAAACTAGGTCATTTTTTCAAATATTTTTAAATCACGGTTCAAATGGACGAGTAAAAAATAGTTTGGCTGAAATGGACAAAATTTTTTTAGCAAGGATGAAACTTGATTCATCCTAGCTTAAACTTAAAAAATAGCAAGGATGAAACTGGATACATCCTATGTAAATTAAAAATAAGAAAAAATATTTGAAAATTGGCAGGATGAAACCGGTTATATCCTTGCTATTTTTAAATTTTTGGCCATTTAAACAGTATCAAAATAATTTTTGACCATTTAAACAGTATCAAAATCTAACTGTCATTTTCATCCATAAATTGTTGATTTTGGTCTTTTTAACCAAGTTTGTGTACATACAAGTTATCTACCGAATGGATCATACTAGAATGGAACGCAAAGATTGCCATATCCGTTGTTGACTCTCAGGAGTAACATAGTTTCCATGGGTCAAGCATTCTCCTTCTCCATTGACTAAGGTAAGTGTTGGGCTCTTTCTCTACAGTTGATCACTGACTCAACATTTAGCTAATCTGCAGTTAACGAAGATTTTTGACCGGGGAAGCAAGTTCTAAAAACAGGGTTACACGCAGGACACAGGATTTCCCAAATAAGTTAACGAACCAAATCCCATTTCTATCCATTATCCTATTTCTGTCCATTAACCGATAATTAAATATTCCCTCCGGCCCTATTATATAGGCGGAGTTTTAAAAATTTGTAGTTCCATTATATAGGCGGTTTTTCAATTCCAAGATGAGTTTTTCCATAAATTATTCTTATTTATTATAGGTAGTTATCACCATAATTAAGTTAATATGTCCAATGTTGCAAATTGTACAAAGGATAATACAGGAAAGAGGATGGATATGCAGAAATTAAAGTTTTTTCTTATTCTAAGAAAAACCCCCTTCTCCGCATATATACTGGGACCGAGGAAGTAAGCTTTTACCGAGTAAAAGGATAATTTCGTCATTTCGGAAATAAACTAATCAAATTGGATAAGGCTTCGGCTTTTAAAAATCAAACTTAGAATTCTAGTTCTTCTTCTTCCACCGCCGCGACTTTGAACCTCGTCGTGTTTTCCACACGCCTTCTTCACTCCTTTATAAATACTCCTGTCTGGCCGACTTTCTCACTCAACAAAACAATTCTTCCAAGCCTTCTATTCTTTTCATCTCTCCCTCTCAACTAATTCTTTCAAACATTCTTCTAATTCATCTCTAATTCTTACAGAAAATGGTTGATCTTGATTGGAAATCAACAAAGATGGTATCATCAGCAAACAAATCACCGAAGATCTCAGCAAATACTAAATCTGTTCCACCACCTATTCGAATTAGCGATATCTCACCGGCTTCATCTTCTTCGTGCTCAGCTTACGAGCAGTACATTCGATATTCCCAACTTTCTAAACTCCAGACCTGTAAAGATTTCCCAAACTGGAAAAACGAAACAATTCTTAAACCAGCTCTACAAGGATTAGAAATCAGTTTCAGGTTTATATCTATTGTTCTCTCCGATCCGAGACCTTATGCGAATCATCGTGAGTGGAAAAGGAGACTTGAATCATTAACAACTCACCAGATTGAACTCATCGCCATCCTCTGCGAAGATGGAGAGAATGATTCTGAATCACGAGGTACAGCTCCGATTGTTGATCTCAGTACATCTAATGGGATGTTGGCAAGAGATGGAAGTATGGCTGAGGTTTGGAAATTACCTGGTGAAAGTGAAACTCATGTTGTGAACAAAACAAGCGAAGCGAGCTTGTTACCGCGTTTAGCTACATGGAAGAAATCTGAAGATATTGCTTCCAAGATTATGTTTTCGATTGAATGCGAAATGAGGAGGTGTTCATATACATTAGGATTAGGCGAACCTAATCTCTCAGGTAAACCAAATTTGAATTATGATCGCATCTGCAAACCTTCTGAACTACATTCTTTAAAAACCAGCAGTTTCGAGCAGACGAAACTTAATAACTATGAGAATCAGACACTTGTTACGATTCATCAGATTTTGGAATCGTGGATACAAACATCTAAAGGAATTCTTAAGCGTATCGGAGATAGAATCGAAGATGGTGATTATGATCAAGCTTCTAGTGATTGTTGGTTATTAGAAAGGATATGAAAATTATTAACCGATATCGAAGATCTTCATGTGTTGATGGATCCTGATGATTTTTTAAGATTGAAGAATCAGTTATCGATCAAAGCGAGTTCGGAATCGGAAGCATTCTGTTTCAGATCGAAAGGATTGATTGATATTACGAAATTATCGAAAGATTTGAAACATAAAGTTCCGGCGATTCTAGGCGTTGAAGTAGATCCAAAAGGAGGACCCAGAATCCAAGAAGCGGTGATGAAACTATATCACAGTCACAAGAAAAGTGATTCTGGTAAAATTCATTTACTTCAGGCTTTACAAGCGAATGAATCGGGGTTGAAACGGTTCTTCTTTTCGTATCGGCAGTTGATTATGACCGTTATGGGGAGTTTAGAAGCAAGAGGAAACCGCTGTCTTAATTTGACTGAATCGGCTGATTCACTCTCTCAGATTTTCTTAGAACCTACTTATTTTCCGAGTTTGGATGCCGCCAAAACCTTTCTGGGTGATTTCTGGCAGTATGAACATGGAGTCATGAAAACAACTCGGTCTTAAGGGACTGAATGTTGGAATCAGTTCCAACAGCTAGAAGAAGAAAAAGAAAACATCCTATAAATATTTGTTAAACCTTGATTATTAATAATTTTGTTCCTGAATTTGCTGTAACATCTAAAAAATCAGATTAGATAGAAACACATTGATATTTGATTTTGTTGTATAATCAATTAGTTAAATGATACACATTGTTATTTAAATTTCTTTTGATTCTTTTGATGCAAAAGTAAGATTTAGAAGCTTGGAATCAGATTTGATAAGATTGGTCATCCCTGACAATAGATAAAATGTCACCTGGGATATTTGCCAGAAAACCCAAAAAGAAGCTTCTGCTTTTTATCCAACAAACCCTGGTTTCGACCAACGTACTGCCCAGCCACTACTTGGTTATCCGACTTAAAAACAATCTTGCTTTTATGAAGACAAGCGAACCCATGTGATTGCTTCCTACGGTGCAATGCATTCTACTTGCTGCGGAACCAACCAAGGCACCATTAAAGAATCTTTCCTTGACTCCATGCATGGCATTGTCCATTCATCTCTCTAATAATTATGCCAATAGTAACACAGGGAATTCCCGATATCTACATTGCTGACGATTTGAATCAAAGATTGATTAAAAGAAAGATTAAAGGGTTTACAGGACTGGACTGAGTTTATATAGTCAAACATATTCAAGCACTGACCGACACTCTCATGGTTCACACGTTTACAAATCTCTCAGCTCACACGGTTACACCACACACACAGACTGTCTCAACCTATGCTAATACCCTCCAGGTATATAACATTACAACATAAGTATGAGAAATAAGCATTACATACCAGGATCACCAATAAACCCAGCAAGAAATACTAAACTTGCACCAACCTGAGCTGAATGATAGAATCACCAAAAATATGCAACTTGTCCTGACCTGAACCAAGCAGTTGACTGTACTCAACAGTATGGTAAACGTGTATGCGCCAGAAGTATGAGTAGCAATTGGTAATGCCACCAACAAAGCATCCATGCAGTAGTTGTTGCAGGAACAAGCATGAAAAAGCAGCAGGCAAGTGGATGTAATACTTGCAGGTAGCATAGTTGAAGAAATAAGCACATTTGGCACCATTAGCAGCATTTGGTTTGATGCAGAAACGTCACAACAACTTTATTAGGATGTAACAGCTAGTAATCAATATGCAAGACCATATTGAGAAGTGGGTGATGCCGCAGGACACAGAAAGCAAGAGATTGAAGCATCAGGTTAGTCTTGGGTAACCAACACAGGAAGTAGAAGTCCAATTGCACACCAATTGCTTAACACGAGCTTGTAAGCTGCAGACTCTCTTGAAGTTGAACTCATAGGCCTGGCCGACCTTGCTGAATTTTAATTGTGGCACGGCTGATGCGAAAGCAGAATACTAAGCAATATGACAGTGAGCACCTAGCACTGACAGCAAAGATCCATCAAATAGCCAAAGTAAAATCCAACACGAGTAAGTTGAGACTGCCCAGTTACAGGAAATGAAGATGCAGGACAAACAAATGTGTACTAGTAATTCTGTAAACAGCATCTCACAACATTATTACCATTAACCAAACGTTGAGAGTCTTTTCGAAAGTACCAGGACATAACAACTCTAACAGCAACTGAAGTAGTAGATTACCATCCAGTTAAGTGTCTGGCACTATTCATTATTTAACACTTACTCCCCTTAGTCTGTTATAACCACTTGTAAGAGCTTCTCAATATTATTGCCGAAACCATTATAGATGATCCCATTATTCAAATTATTGCTTGAGCTAAACTAAACCAAGAAGTAAACAGCAACAAACCAACATAAAGTAAAAGAACAGATTCATAAACTGAATCCATTTATTGTCACCATTGAAGATAAACTTCAACTGAATTATTCGAAGAGCATGAAAAGTAGAAGAAAAACAGGTTGCACATCGAACATATATGCAAACTGAACACTAGGTTGCATACTGAGTGTATACAAACTCAACAAAGAGAACTTCAATCTGTACTGAATATAACTCACTAGTTCCAATCCCATAACATCATCTTCAGTTGCATCATTAAACGCGCAAGCCAACTCACTCATAAAAAGAGGACTGTACCAAAGCCAGTACCAATGGGATGAACTGATAAGAATCTAAATAAGCATATATAGTGCAGCAAACCTTCATTCCATACACATTAATAACATCTGTGATTTAAGAGGAGATTTTCCTCACTTTCAAATGGAACAACATTAAGCTTCTCTCTAATCTAGACAATGTGTAGCAGAGATAGGCATGCTCAGATTAAAAAGCTCCAGGTATCAGCACAAGCAGGACTTGATTAAAAAACTAGTTGCCACAAACTAGTTATGATGAAAAAGCTTTTGAAGACAGAATTGTGTGTTGTTGAGCTAGTGATGTAGAAGTTGAACATATGAGTTTAAATTTGAAGTAATCTAAACATACAAATGGAGATTACCAGCAGAGATTTGAATTGAACCAGTTGAGGTAAATGAATCCAGCTCCAAACGAAAACGGTAACCAAAATCATCAAGAGCACAAGTAATTCAACCAAATTTCAAATCTAAAAATCATACTTAATCATGTTTGTCGACGTAGCAGGGGTATCAAACCAAATCAAAACTCTAATTCCTACCAGAAAACACCATTAATGGAGGTGGATGAAGAAAATTACCTACTGAGATGTAGATAGAAACACATAGATTGGTTAAATTAGTCGCAAATTTGAGATGATTCAATCAAATCATCCTATGAATTTCGATTTACAATAGCAACAACAGAAGATGGTGGATTAATGGTGGTGATGATTATTGAAGATGGAAGCAATGGTGGTTTTGATGAAGAAAAAGGCTAGGATCGGTACCCTCAGAAATTGATGACTTCTGAGTCTGATACCATAGTAACACAGGGAATTCCTGATATCTACATTGCTGATGATTTGAATCAAAGATTGATTAAAGAAAGATTAAATGGTTTACAGGACTGGACTGAGTTTATATACTCAAACAAATTCAAGCACTGACCAACAAATCTCTCAGCTCACACGGTTACACCACACACACAGACTCTCTCAACTTATGCTAAGGCCAAGTTTTATGGACTAGATATCTAGCTGCTAGAATGACCATACACGTTAGCTTGGGCAACCTTCTAAGTCTTATGGGATAGATATCTACCTGCTAGATTAGCAGTCCATGCCATCTGTGAGTGCCGAACCATTCAGCGTTTTTCTTAACGCCGAACCATTCAACGTTTTTCTTAACGCCGAACCATTCAGCATTTTGATTATTTTTTGAGCGCTGAACCATTCATCGCTTAAATCTCAGTCGTTAGATTTTTGTGATTTTTCTAAGCGCCGAACTGTTCATCGTTTGGTCACTTTTTGAGCGCCGTACTGTTCAGCGTTTCAATCTCGTCTGCGAGCAAATGCTAGGAGAGAAAAGTAACCAGAAATAGTGTTAACTTTTTCCCACACTTTTTTCATGATTTGCAATACTTTTTGACAATCTAACAGTCCAATCTAGCCCATAGGACTTAGCCTAATAGCCAGTGCTGCTTGTTCCAACTTCTTTGTTGCATGAAGCATCTAAACATATTCCCATGTTGCCTTGTGGCGGAGGAACCCAACTTCTCTGTGTAGAGCTAACTGAAATAGAAGAGTAAATAGTCTTTTGG
Organism: Papaver somniferum; assembly: GCF_003573695.1. Classification (NCBI taxonomy): domain Eukaryota; kingdom Viridiplantae; phylum Streptophyta; class Magnoliopsida; order Ranunculales; family Papaveraceae; genus Papaver; species Papaver somniferum. The sequence goes on along the minus strand of NC_039368.1, from coordinate 114,347,132 downwards.
TCAATGAGTAAGCAATGAGTAACAACTTCATTGTAGGATGGTGGGATTTCCATGTTTGGATAAAGAAAAATATCTATCCTTCCGAGTCAACATTAGTAGCTACCATTTCCAAAAGTTTCCATCAGTTGAATCCATGTTATCATTGGACGCGGTGATTAATTGCCGTTGTTGTTGTAGAACACCGTGCAATTTTAATGTTGACACTTGACACCTAACCAAGTGGCTCTTGAATGATCACATTCAATCAGAAGTAGGGGTGAGCATGGACCGATTTTTAACTGGTGAGCATGAACCGATTTTTAACTCATTTATATCCGATCCAATATCTAACGGATTTATATTTATTGGATGCGTGGATGAACGGATTTGGCACGGATAATCCAATAGATTTGTTTTAATTAAAATTTATATGAAAACATAAAGCCCACATAGATAACTTCTTATAGAGCCTACGGATTTTATATATGAATATAAATATAGAAATGCCATGGACAACACTCCAAGCAAATACCTTAAGAATTCCTAAACTATTTATATATTTTCTAAAAACTATATAAAGGCCCTTAATCTAACAGATATGGGTGTCCAATGAATTTTCAAAGTTGTATCCGGACCCAATCTGTAATACGTTGGATTTCAAAAAATTTATCCGCATCCAATCCATTAGTGAACGGTCCGGGCATCCATCCGTAAGAATACATTGGTCCCGGTTAAATCCACGGATGACGGTGCAAATGCTCACCCCTAATCAGAAGGCCTCAATATGCTTACAGTTGATGTTCACTCTCCAAGAATTTTGCACCAGTCATAATAAAGCCCAGGTTCTTAAAAATCTTTAACAAATATGGAACGATTTTTTGGGCACTAGCCCATTTTGGTGGGGGACTTCTTTGTGATTCAATTGTTTACCCTACATTTTAAGGGGTGTCCTAAATGATTAGTGGAAATTAATCTTTCCTTATCCTAATTAAAGTTACAACTAATCCTAATAACTCACTAATCTACCACTAACCACTAATCTAACCCATTAAATTAAAACCTAAAAACTACACTGATTAAAATCAGTTTCTATTCACTTTTCTTCTTCATCTCATTTATTTTCCTCTTCTTCGTAGACATCGATGCTAATCGTCGATTCGAAAAAATTTCATCGTCGATTAATCCATCTTTATAAGCAATGCGTACCAAGCAAACACCCAGATTTCTAGGGTTGAGTCTGGGACTCGCAAATGTAGCGAGTCTCCCAAAATAATTGCAAATTGATAAAGAACTTGAAGCAAAGTTGAGCGGCCAAATCAATCATCCAACAACAAAAAAGAAGTACGATTAGAGTAAAATACAAATCTGCGGGTAATTTCCTTCATACCCATTCATTTTAGTTCGTTTTTTGTTGAAGAATCGATTAAAAATCATCAAAACCAATTGAAAATGGTAGTTACAGTAAACATTTCGGCTAGAAGAAATTTTAAAACCCTAGTTTTTTTTGTAGCCGAACTTTCAGTATGAAGAACACTTCGGCAATGTCGCAAGTTTTATGAATTTTTAGGTAACAGAACTTTGTAGTTTGGTAAGCTCGCAAGAAATTTTTGCCTAACCGAACTCCTTATTTATATGGGAAATCAGAGTTCGATGGAGTCGATAAGTTTATATAGGTAACCGAAGTTTGGTATTATATAATTCGGTTACTTCGCAATTTCAAGGGGGTAACCGAACTTGGGTCTGTCAAAACCAAATATGTAGTTCAGTTACTTCGCAACTTACACCAGTTAACCGATCTCCTAGTTCGGTTACTTCGTAACTTATATACCAGATAACCGAACTTTAGTCTGTTAACATCTTGTGTTTGATATAGTCCCATGTTCAATTTTATTTGATAAGAAAATATTTTGTTTAGCTAATAATGTGGTTTCCATTCATTAGGAAAAAAGGAAAAAGATATAATCTCCACCTAGATGAAGATTTGAGAACCCCCACCCCTCGTGGTAGAATACATTTGGATTTTTGAAAGACTGGTACTAAAAATGCTAAACATGGAGGGGGATCGTTACAGGGAGTGAACCAAGAGAATGTTCGTAATATAATTCAAGATGTCAATCAAGAGGTGATGGAGAATATAATTGATCATGTCTATCTCTCCATTCATTCCTTTTAATTGTCTCAATTGCATTATAAATGGTGGACAAAGATGGGTGGTTATCCTTGTTATCTTCCTTTAATATTTGGAGCATTTGAAGCGGTGAAATACCCATTTTCCTCATTTTCCCAACCTTGTCCATTTCTTAAGGAGTTAGCTTTGCCGCCATGAAATGTCCTTCAAGATACTCCGGACGAGGGTGGTTATGATGACCTTCCATAACCCGGTAGAGAACTCATCCATCCAAACCTTTGTTGTAATTAAATGATAATTTGAATGGGCAATTGATCTTCGTTGAAAAAGTTTTGTTCTTCCTATTTGTCTTTCTCTTATAAACATAACCCTTCCTCTTGTGGATTTTGTGTTTCATTCCCATTCAAAACTTATACGCAATTATCGTTTTCTGCATGTTGTCTAGCCCAACTCTTTGCTTCCGCCGATCTTTGAATACCAAGTCATTCATATAGTGATGGGATGTGTCCTCGTACAAAATATCAACTGGGGAAGGTTGATTTTCCATCGGTATTGGATCACATTAAACCTAAGAGAAATAACACAACGTCAATGATACCACAAACAAGAAACACTTATAATTTCGGCAGTGTTAAATTTTTATCGGCCTAACCGAACCCAGAGTTCGGTTATCCAGTAACTAGATTTTTTTTGCGAGCTTGTCTAAATTTGATGAAAAAATTTCTCATAATAGGTTCAGCAATGTAAAAAGTTTATCGGATTAACCGAACTCAGAGTTCGGTTATCCAGTAACTAGAAATTTTTTGCGAGCTTGCCGAAATTTGATGAAAAAATTTCTCCTAATAAGTTCGTCAACCCCGATAGTATACTAGACTAAACTGAACTATTATCTGTCTACTCTATGCTATTAGTTCCACAACGTGTTCTGGAAAAAGATAACCAAAATCGGATCCATTATAATGGAGTTCGGCTACCTGCGTATGCTACATCAAGTAACCGAACTGCACATACAGAAGAGTTCGGTTACATCACAATGCATATTTGGTAATCGAACCCCCTTGACCTAGCCGATTTTTTTTACTGAAATTTTCTTTTTGGCCAACTTTTTGCACAATTCAAGCTACATTAACTAAATTTGAGCATACCTGAGTACCCATATCTTCATCTTCTGGTTGTGGATGATAAAATTCATCATTTGGGTTGTTACCTTGAGTTTGAGGAAAAAAATATTCATCATCTAACAAATAACTCATACCCGGATCATTAGAAGTATTGACAAATACTCTAGGAGATGAAAGGGGTTCCGAATCTGAGGAGGAGTTATCATCACATGAATCACTCATATCATATTTAGAAAACTCAAAATAAAATTTTATGGGTCCAACCCTATTTTTCTTCATCTTTTCTTCTTCTTCTTCTTCTTCTTCTTCTTCTTCTTCTTCTTCTTCTTCTTCTCTCTCAATATTTCTGATTCTAACATAAGTATCCTATTAATAACTCACTAATCACTAATTAATCATTACACTAACACTAACTAATCATTACACGAACAATGATTTAATTACAAAGGGCTTTTTTGGTATTAACAAAAAATAAAGATAAGGGGTGGCTGGATTTTACTTCAAATATCCATCCCCAAATAAATGAGTAGTCCCCCACTAAAATGAGCTAGTGCTCAAAAAATAGTTCGAAAAATGAGCATTCCGTTGGATCAAAAGCTCTGGACATATCCAACTTTAGTCATAATTATTCAGTTTTGTCATTAGATCTTTTCATTGCGTGTAGGAGCTCATGAGCCATCACTATATTGTTAATCCATGGAGGTATGTATGCATCTGGATAAAGAGATAGGATATGGCTTCATCCTATATAGATTATAATTTTATATTTGCTATTACAAAAGACCAACTGGTCTATGGCAGAGTTTTTTGTTTTGGTATTAAGCATATGTGAGTTTTGTTTATATTTCCAGGCATGTATTTCAGAGCATTTCTACTACCCCAGTAGGCCAACAATACCCATTGAGATGAAGGCTGTTTTTGGGCATACCTAATCTTTCAAGGCATACTGAATAAAGACAAAAAGGAATGTCAAATAACAAAATCAGAAGCCCCCTTAACCAAATTTTTTTATAATGGCAACTCCGTCCTTTATGTATTAGTGATAGTAATCTGGATTAGTGATTAAAATTTTTGTTTAGTGATTAAAATAATTTTTCAGAATTATAAGGTTTGTGTAGATGAAAATTTTGGGGAAAAAAATCAAGTTTTTATTGAGAAGGAGAGAAGGATAAGGAGAAAGTGAGAAAAAAAAAATTCTTGATTCAATGGAGGATGAAGAGGGTCATTATTCATTCAATGCTTCTAATACAGAGGTACACTTCTATCCTATGTTTAATCTCACTTATATAGCTCGAAATTATCAAAAGTTTGTATTTTTTCATAATGGTTCGACGAACCAGGATGAGGTTCGGCTTAAATCTCTGAGCCGAACCAACCCAATTGATGAAAAGTTCGGCTAGCTGAAACTGTTTACGGTATGTGCCGAATATATATTTTCCCAATTGCTAGATTTTAGTTCGGCTTATATGAAAGTTTCGTAGAAAGCCGAACCTATTCCTGAGAGTTCTGGAATACAATATGTTAATGTTTCGGCTTATATAATGAAAAATCGTATGAACCGAACATACCATTAATAATTATTGGATAGATAATTTGTTGATGGTTCGACACATATTGAGAATATCGTATAAGTTAAAACCTTTATATGTACATGGTTCGGCTCATTATATGATTATCGTATAAGCCGAACCTAACTATTAATTTTTCTTTGTAGTATTTAACCTTGTGATATTCTTTGTAGATCACGCTTGTCGGACCTGTGCCGATGGAAAATCAACCTGATCCAGTAGTCATAATTCACGAAGATACTAAGGATCACTTCTAAAATGCCTCCTCTATCTCCCGCTCCCAAAACATGAAATATCAAAAACTTGTCAACACATCAACAGGTTCGGCTAACCCGAAATAACACAAATGAGCCGAACTATGTCTTGAACTTTTGATTATCATATACAGAGAGTGGTTTGGGTCATATGTACAAAAGACTTACAAGACGATTCTACATATTCGGCGCAAAACTAATACTATAGAATAAGCCGATCCTAAATATAAGGTTCTATTTGACTAAGTTCGGCTCATAACTAATATGTACTGTTAAGCCGAATCGTTCATATGCACTTTCAGAGTTAAGTTTCAAGAATAGTTCGGCTGAAATCTGAACTTAATTTTAAGCCGAACCCTATCTTGTAATCTAAACTTGACGAAGAAGAAAAAAGGTTGGTATTGAAATTGATTTTTATGTTTATTGATTTTAGGTTTTTGTATTAGGGATAGAGATAGATTAGTAATTTAAAAGATTTAAGGATATATACATAATTGAACTATCCATAGGGTGTCCCTTAAAAGGTCACCCAAACTAGGACTATTGTTTTGTATGTCTAGAAATATTTAGGTATGCCTAAAAACAGTCTTGACTGGGATATAAAGAACCCATTTGGGCATGGTGCTGCCTATGCAACGAACCATACTTTTGGTTATGAATGAAGCATATCTTGTTGCCTGTTGGACGAATTTGAAAAGGAACGAACAATCTCTTTTTCTTGCTTTGTTTTGTGCACGCTCTGAAATGTGCACAAAACTGGACTCCTTAACTTACGTAGGACACCTAATCACCTGTATCGTATTTCATTGCGAGGAGAAAAGAGAAAAGCCGAATCCCTTCGGTTTGTTGAATGGGGAGGCAGATATATGGTTTTCTTTTCCATTTAAATGACACGCGACACAAGTATTAGTAGTGGAGCTGAGTTGCCTATGAAGCTAAAAGAAATTTGGACGTTTGGTTGCAAACTGAGGCTGGGGAATGCTTAAAAAAGAAGAAAAAAAAAGGAACCCTGTTTTAGGGCATACATACAATTTTCAGGGTATACATGAAATTTTCTGGGCATATAAATCAATAACCCTATCTAGGGTAATCTTATAAGGGGTATTTATTAGGTAGTTCAATTCCCTATATACCCTTAATATAAAAACCTAAAATCAGTTTAATAAAAATCAAAACTATAAACATCTCTTCTTCTTCTTCTCATTGTAGCCGAACTTTTCCCCTTTCTCGTGAGAAAAAAATTTCATCACCATGATTAATTGTCGATTCGCGAAAATTTGACCGACGAATAAACTCAATTACCTAATGGGTCGTACAAATCAAAAAGCAGGAAGTAAGGGTTCTAAATCGTCTTCAAATCCATCAATTGAAGAAGAAGAACCAATTGAAGAAGGAGTTGGAGAACCTGAAATTGAACCTCAAATCGAACCAGAAAATCAACCAATTGAAGCACCAATTCCTGAAATGAGGATAAGAAAGTAAGTTGTACAAACCCAATCTCTTATTTGCTGTTTTTAATCGATTCAATAGGGTTAAAACTTGTGAACATTCATTCACTGGTGGCCGGTGGGCTTTATACATGTTAATAGGCGTGAAGTGAATTAAGTAGCTGTGAACAGTGGGTAAAATCCGTGGATCTGGTGTCATCCATGCCTGGACCATCAAAATGGTGGTGGTAGATTTTCATCCGCGTCCAATACATCACCCACAACAGGACAAGAGGATAAACTGGATATTGATCGATCTGTAATTTGTATTACAATTATTTAAGAAAGATGAAAGCAAAAATAAATAACAACATAGTTTACTAACTGGTTTTATGATGTCTTAAATCATCTTTATAAAAGTATATGTACATGTTTAACTTAATTATTTCCACTCTCCGCTAGGAATCTGTAAGCATAAAAATTTCCATCATAGAATTTTACAGCATCACCTCCATAAAAATCTCCTCAGATTCTATTCCCTTGTATCTATTCATCGACCACTTTCCTCTCGCCCCTTTTCTCTCAATTCTTAGATATATGGTCGGTTTCTGAGAAGTTGGAGTTTCTTAAATTTGCATGATATCGATGTAAACTTGGGACGAACTAAAGTATCCATTTTGATCATTTTTATTTATTTATTTATTTATCATTGCTTCGATTTCTTGATTTCAAGCTCTGATTTTAGTATTTTGATTCAATTAAGTTATGAAATAAGCTTAATTTGGCTCATCTTTGGTGGTTGGTCAGTGGGTTCTTTGGTTTGAAGAAATTATTAGGTTTTCAACTTGTTTGATTTTGTTCTTTGAGGTTCAAAGCTCGAGGTTTGTGATGGAATTACCGTTTTCAACTTTTTGGTGGGAAGCAGACCTGTTTAATTGTGCAACCAACAGTACAGAAGTTTCTTTAGACTGCAATTATTGAGGATACAATGCAATAAGTTCATTGGTCTTATGGTACAGGATCGCAGATTGGTTGCAGTACAAACGAGATTGGGAAACTCAATATCATTTGTTACACAGCCCGTAGATTATAACCCCGTCCTTCTTCATTATAAAATAAAGTAAGCACATGGACCTAGACAGACATAGATAAAATTACTTAAGCAGAATTACCTAAGTAGAAGTATGTTGAAAGACCTTTTTTAAACCAGCTAGGAAAAACCTAATTAAAAATAGGTAGAGAGATCTATTTGGAATCATCTAAAAAATCTATATAAAAATAGGTAGAAAAACCTCTTAAAATAAATTTAAATAAAATTTTTAAGAAGATATATTTAAAATTATCTAGAAAAACCAAGGTAGATCAAGGTACAAGGACCAAAATAGCGAATCCCGACTAAGGTTTTGTTATCTTGTGCATTCATGCACAAAATATGAGTCAATCATTGATATGAGAAATTAAAAAAAAATAAAAATATAAGAGAGATAGTGTTTCTTTTCATTGGAGATTGTATTTGTAAAAAGAGAAGTTTAAAAACCAATGAATATTTGCCTTCTCCGATAAAAAGATACACTATCTCTCTTATATTTTATTTGTTTTTTCAATTTCCCATGCCAATGATTGGTTCTTATCTTGTGAATGAGTGCACAAGATAACAAAATCCAAAAAGGAAAGAGCCGATGCCTAGGTGATGTTCCCTGTCGTCGGCGCCGACCATCCCTCTTCCATTTTTATTTTCTTTGTCTACTCTTTAGCTTCTTCTTCTTACATGTTTCCTTGTAGCATAGTCTTATGAACTTATGTAGGTTATGCATGCTTGCAAGTTTTTATGGGCATCCAGTGTCAGCCCATATGCCAGAAAATACAAATGTTCACAGTCATCCGAGAAAAGTTATATATCAATTTAGTGATTTATTTTTGACACATATAGAATACTCCATCGAAATCCATTTTTTGGAATATAACACTAGAATATTGCAAGTTGTTACTTCCTTTATTTCAAAATAATACACCGGTTTGTGCATAAATTTGCAATAAACCAACCTATGTAGGGAGCACTAAACAATTATTAATAAATAATTTATCTATGAGCAGTAGTATAACATGCACGCGCGATGCGCCTATTGTTCAGTTCGTTTGGTAATTTTCTTGTTTATGTGTAGTAACTAACAATCAAAGTCAACACTCGGTCAATGGTTACCATTGCGGAAGGTTCATCCCCATCAACAAAACGAATTAAAAACTCAGAATAAGATGCATCCTCGGCTGCGCACATGTTATTATTCAGAAACATGAACTTTTTCCCACAAATGTGATCTGTCAAGAATGTAATGTAAATCGGTGTCATTTCGTATTATTCGCTTAAAAGTTAGTTATCAGAGTTTACAAAATATTAAGTCATAATTATCGCATACCAATATATAATTTTTTACATGCTAAGACATGCATCAACAATTCCCCCCCTTGTAATCCTTGGAATCACTGGTAGTACCTGGCGTAAATCACCTCCCATGATTAGAATCTTTCCACAAATGGTTCAGAAACATATATGATGTCTCTCATCTTTCAGTCAAGTGCTTCCAAAGAGTAGCAATGTGTCATTGTAGCTTCATCCCACATAAGTATGGTAGCATGCCTCAAAAGTTTAGCTTCATCAGATTTCTTTTTCATATGACACGTTGAAGTTAATGTCGATGTCATCAGAAGCTGAAATCTTGAGTGTGTTGTCCTTCTACCAGGCAGCATAGTAGCAACAATTCCAGACGCCGATGTTTCTATCGCAATACCACCATTTTCCCTGACAATTGCCAAAATAACATGATACATAAATGTCTTCCCAATACTTCCTGAACCATCTATGAAGAAGATATGGCTGTTATTTCGCTTAATTGCTCCCATGATTGTATCATAGGCCTTAGACTGGTCTTCATTCAACTTGTGGACTGAAGATAGGTCTTCCCTGGATACATGAATTGCCAACTCTTCTTGAATCAGGCTTGAAATCTCAAATCCCTCACCCAATGTGCCTACAATTGGTGGAAGATCGTACATGGATATATATTTACCGTGCTGCTTAATTATCAAATTAAAATTATGAAAAAGACGATCTGATAAGAATGTCAAGATTTTTTTGCTTGAACTTGAGTAATCCTCGACCATATTGTTTAAAAATTCATCCCATAATTCTCTCATGCCCGACGGGTTACAAAAGGCCAAGATATAGGAGAATTTTGTTCTTAGAGAAGATGGCATCTTGACTTTTGTTGCTTCAGCCAAAGACGCTCTCACACTCTGATCATTCTCTAAGAGTCCCAACTTTTCAACAACTCTTTTGAGTTTTCGACATCTCTTTCCACCAAAAAACAATAGATTATCAAAAGAAGTCGGACCTCCAACATGGTTGTACCTTAAGAACCACACCTCTCCTGCACATGAAGATACTGTATAAAATCTTTCAATCGCTTTATGTGTATTTCGTTTTCTTCTCCATTGTTTGGATTTTGTATCCCAAGAGGAGCATTTTGGAAATTCACGGTATAACAACTCCCATGCTCTAGGATCGTGAGCATTTTTAACAAAGAACTCTGTCAAAATTGTTCTCAAATTCCTTCCATCGGATTTTCTTAAATCTAATATTTGGTAATCATAATATACGACGCTTTGTTGGTTGAGAAGATGTATCTGTAATCTCACTACCGAAGGATAGAACTTATAAAGACCAAAGCTAAAGATCTTCCACATTTCCTCTTGAGCACAAACCCATGTTGCATTAATATAACCTTTTATCTCATCACGGTCTTCTGGTTGCATTCCAAAAGATGTATAACCTTATACATATAATTGTAAAGATATTTTGCACTCTCCATACTGCTAAAATTTTCTACGTTTATGTGACAATCATACTTCTTGACAACCAAGGGTTATAAGGCACAACCATCCTATTGTCCACATCAAAATTTTATATCTTGGGTATACGTCGTCCATTATACATCTCCTGTAAACATGGTATGCATATTTTTATTGTACAATACACTTAGATATCTGTTTTGAAAATTTTATTTTATATTTACCATCTCTCATTCACTTACTGCCGCATGGACCGTGAATCATCCATTTGTTTACTCACTCGTGTAGTTATGGCTCTTCATCGAGGTCAAGTATTTCTGCTCTTACTATCTTGTCATAATCATCGAGACCTTGTAATTTGTCTTCATCACTCAAAATAATTAACATATGAACATGAGGCAAACCCCTTTTTTGAAAATCAACAACATGCACGTGGGCAGCTACTCTGTCAAATATTGACTTGGTAAAAAAATCTCCTTTCATCTTTTCAAGTTTTGCACGGGACACCCTTGTAGTCAGATCAGGTCTACCCACTGCAGATTGAATCGGTTTTGGGTTGGACACGATTTCATCATAAAAAGTGGGTTGCAAGTCACTGAAATGAACAAATAGGATTCCAATAGTTTTGCACCAGTGACATGGCATCCTGATATCGCTGGTACATATCAAGGGGATGCCCATGTATGAGGAATGAATCACTTTCCTTTGACCAAGATTCCCTGTCATGATTTTTTTCTTTCTTTTCCAGATTTCAAGGAAGTACTTTCCTTTAACTGTTTGTCTTTAACGCAATCAGGGATCAAAATTTCCTTGGTCACTTGCTTTTGGTTTATAGTACTACTGTGATGATAGTTTTTAGTGATTATTGGGACCAATAACATAGAATTATACAACTAACCACTCGGAAAAAATAATAAAAACATAGCTATTCTGATGATTAAAAAGCATAAAAACACGTCGCTTACATGTGGAATTGGTCCAAAGAGGAAAGTGATGTTTTATTAACTTACTTGCATTGTTTTTACCCTTCATTCACACATCTTGTAGACCTTGATGCAAATCATCTCTTACCTCATGTTGATGATTCCATAATCATCTAAGTCTAAACGAATCAATCTTCACCCAGTTATCCACAACATACTGTTGTAGTAGTCTTCCACCTCGAAGAAAAAACGACGTGTCGTTACATCGAATCTATCAAATAATAACAACAACAAATATATAAATTATTTATGTTATTTGTGTCAACATAATATATGTAAGTTCAATCATAAAGTGTAGTTTTTAAACATTTATATCATATATATATATACATGTAACAGGTAGGAGTAGTACTCAAGGCATGCAAATTTTTTGTCATTCTCATCCATACTATTCTAATCCCAAAAATAACCCCCATATGGTAGCAAAAGTGAATATTTGAGATGATCATAATAACATGTTATTTATCTGATAAATAATAGTTATCCTTCCATTGTTCGGACTACAATGTCTTGCTTTCCAAGAATTCCAGACCCATCTCCTTTAACTACAATTGCGGCGACTTGTGAAGAAGTTGGAAGCGGGTACTAATTCTTGATCGAAGGTTGTTATTTAATCACCAGCCTATATATTTAGATGTCTTATCGTTGCGCAAGTATCCTGATTACATGCACGAATCTATTATGTATATCTAGAATTATCCTCAACTTCTCCATCACTTCTCTGTTTAGATCGTCACCACCTACTTTCATTCTCAAACTAATATCGTTATCTATATCATAAATAAACATCTATATATATCTGGGACAAACTGTTTTTGGAGGATATATTTCTGAAAAAGCGGGGGTCTAACAACCACACGGCAATCTATATAGACTAACACCAATATAATTTCAAGAGAATCAACTAGACAGTCTGACACAGTCAAGCGAAATATATCCAACAGTTATATCAAAATTTCTCAACACAATCTACAATCGAACAAATAAAGATATCTCGGCCTGATTGATATGAGAAATAACTTGAACGGTACCAAAGACCAATGTTCAAGAGTCAATCAATTTTTATCAACAACCAAAGGTTGGATTTAACAATTGATTGAGCTATGCACAACATGTGATATTTCAATTATATATATAAACAATATAATGCAGAAAAGAAATAACACGGCCACCAAAAATTTTGTTAACGAGGAAACCGCAAATGCTGAAAACCCCCAGGACCTTATCCAGAATAAACACACACTGATTATAAGCTGTTACACCAATTTTCTACTACCTATTCAGACTAGATGTAATACATGCGTCAGCTGTATTCAAGAACTTGTATAACTCCTAGCAGAACACATGTTCCCTTTAGGAATTCTTCACGTAAATCTTCTAGCGGAACACAAATTCTCTTTAGAAGTTATTCTCGAAAATCTTCTGGCAGAACACAGTTCCCTTCAGAAGCGCTCTCAAAAATATTCTAGCAGAATGTTAGTTCTGTTTAGAAGATACAAAAACACGTAGATTCTTTTCGATATGTTGTTTTCACAAAATACCGGTTTGATTTCCCTTTCGATGTTAATCAAAGTTTTGGAAATCTTGTATTTGTTTTGAGAAAAATCAATTACTAGGTAAAAGTAATATCAAACAAAATTGTATATTAGGGTTTATTATACTCTTCCAAAATGGAAAAGAAACCTAATTATTTTACAACAAGAACAACTAGAAAAAATCTAGAGATATCTTGTTTAAGACTTCTTAAGGATTTTTACGAGATACCTTAATAAAAGTTTTCTTTCTAGTTCCGATCTCGACTAACAAATGTTGACTATACGATCAGAACTGAAATCTATCAAAACCTAGGGTTTATGATCAATAACTCTTGAATGGTATTATATTAGAAGAGAATACCTTAATATAAACAAGAGGTGAAAAACCTGGATTACAAGTTTGTTAGATCATTGCTCGGTTGAACCCACCAAGCGTTGGTGTGTCAAGTTTGGTTGTCATATTTTAGTGAACCAAAACTCATTTAAAGAGTCGCTTGATTATATGCTTGAGTCAACCTCGTATAGGTTAACGAGAAAGTTATTAGGATATGAGACATACAAGTATTACTCGAAGACTTGACGAATGTGAAGAAGTAAAGAGATACATCGACGACATCATCCTTCCTCTTGAGGTTAGTAATATTTTTACTTGATCTGTTTCATTCCTAACGTATCTTTCAAGTCGTGCTATATTGAAAACATAACTGCAAAGATGTGAATGATTATATTTTAGTTAGACATAGTATTAAGGAATTATAATACGAAGCATAACTCTTATCTTTTGAACTTCGTATATAATACATCGACATAATCGTACGAATGCTATTGTGATTATGTGTACGGGTATAGATGAAGATTTCATCATAGGAAACAATGTTTACATTCATTTAAAGGAAGTACATTTATAAACTTGTTTTGTGAATCGAAAGGGAAATCACTAGGCTTATTGGTACTGTTATTCATTGCAAATCTTTGGATTACCAATATGTGTGACTAGTATAACCGTTCGTAATTTATTATGTATCTTGGTAAAACTATCCACAGTGCCTGACTTTTGTATTGGTATGACTTTTATTAGTGAAACCGATCTTAAGTAATATCCTTAGATGTTATGCTTGATATTTTGTAATTGGTGTGACCAACTCTAGACATTGGATAACCGATCCAAGTAAGAGGTTTGACCGATCACAAGTATGTGTAATCGATCCTTGTAAGAGGTTTAACAATTTTTAGTAGTTGGTGTAACCGATCCTATAACTTGGTCAACCGATCACAAGGATTACCATAAGAGAGTGGTAACCGATCCTGATACTTAGTTAGCCATTTTATGGAAACTAGTGTAACCGATCCTAGTAGACACTTGGAGATAGAACCGAAACTTTGTATATTTGGTAGAGCCGTTAAACCCATGATAAGTGATTTGATTATTAGATATTGATCAATCACATATAGTTCTTGGAAATCAGATGAACCAATTCTAGATTCGTTTGGAGGTGTGGCAAATCGGTTCCAAGACAAAGAAAATATGTCGACATAATTTGAACACGTGTAGTAATTCTTATCTATTATTGTGCAAAGATATTCCTTAATAACTAAATGAGAATCCCGGATCGAAATAAATTGAGAATCTTTTAATTAAGGTTTTTAGTTTTATATGCTTTTAGTTTCCAGCAATTAAATGCATATCTCAGGAGAATAAAAATTAGTAATGTGCATTTATTAATTGGATATTTTCTACTGAGATTTCGGTCAATAATTGGACAGAGCATTTCCAGGAATTATGAAAACCGATTTTGGGTATTTATTGCGTATCTTAAGAATAATTAGGTTTCGGAAATTCCTTGGTGTCCAAAATTCCTTTGTCTATAAATATTGAAGTTTGCATTTCGAGCAAAATAATCCTAAGATCCAGTAAAACTACCTATTTGTGTTGTTATAGGTGGAGCCGTCTATTCGGAGAGGAAAGTACCCTAATTAGGCGAAATATCTTACGACTGATCGTTTTAAAGACTTCTTTGAGATTGAGAAGCTCTACGAGTACCGTTGGTGGGAAACTAGATAATTGCGGTTTATTATTAGTTTTCAATTGATTTGATTGACTAACGTTTGTTGAACTTTTATTGCACCTAGTTTGTTTATGATTGAGAATATTCTCTCTGATATAAGATTCTCTCAAACTAGATCGAAGTGTCGACGGGGATCTTTAGAAATGTTTGTAGAGCTAAAGACATCTTGTGAAAGTCCATTGTTAATAGACTCCGTTCTGTGTTTGATTGATCATAAGAGATCTAATTTGTATTGTGTGCAGGTGCTTATTGAAGATCAAAGAATATTTGAATACAAAGAATATATTTGGGTTCATAATCTTTGATGTACACAAAACTTGATCGGCTGGGATCCAACTATAATAGGTTTATCTTTTGTTAAATTGGATTGATCAGTTATGTAGATCAACATTCAGTATTTAGCATCTTGATAGATCCTATTATTGATATGCATAAGTCTAAACAATACTTTGGTAGTTTTTATTAGATTGATCTAGAACCTGACAAACGAGTTTATGGAATAAACATAAGAGCCTTTGTCAAACTCATATCACGTTATTTGAAAAGAGTTGTTACCGAATATATTTGTTGTTCCTTTACTGTTTGGAATACGAACCAAAGGAATTGTTCCAAGTGCGTGACTTATTACAAGTTGGAGACGCAAGGATACTGAGGGAACTAGGTGAACTATAGGTTTAGTTGCTTGGTCTCAACTATACAAAGTTGGTTTAGATTTTGTATAGCCGCTTAATTATGAGAGTATTCAATTCTGGACAAGGTCCCGAGGTTTTTCTGCATTTGCGGTTTCCTCGTTAATAAAATCTTGCTATATCTTTTACTTTTCTATTTCCGCAATTATAATTGTTTTATAATAATTAGAAGTAAAATACACAAACTTTAATTCCTAATTAATTGATAACAATCATATAGTGTTTGGTTACGTCCGAACCTATTATCAAGTAATCATACTTCGTTGTTGTATTGTCTCGATCTTGTATACATAGACGATCACATGAAGTGTGAACCGATTAGTTGTATTGTCTCGACTCAGTTCATAGAAAATCAATTTCGGAGAAATGACTTATAGGTGGAAAAGTTTTAGATTTTGTATATTTAGGTACCCTCGTCTTTTCAAAGTTGTGCAAAAATCACGAAGATTATTATCCACTCATCTTCGCGATACCCAAGGCAAAGACTTTTATCTCGCTCTTGTTCACGAAGAAAAGAAGATATGGAATACAGTCTTATGAACCTTACATCAATTTTCCAAGGGATGAAAAATGTGGTATTCACGAACCCTTTATTTATAATGAATAATGTAGCTTAAAAGCTAAGCAAGGGTAAGCTGTTTTTCTTTTACAAGACTCTCCTAATTTTGGGAGTCTTTCCTAAGTTACAATATTCTTGCATAAATAATTAAATAAATAATTACTTTAACAGATATTGTATTTATTTGAATAAATCACAATTTAACTTAGGAAGGAAATCTAAAATATCACAAACACTTTAGTATAATAAAAAAATATGTTTGATGTAATATCCATCTTTGCTAGATAAGGAAACATCAAAAACTTGACTAAAAAAGGCCTCCAGTCACGTATTTGGGCCCAAGTCCGTGAACCGTTACAAACAGTTCGTGGACTGTTTCCTACTAACTAACTGCAACAGTTTCAGCAACACTTATAACTATTGCTTTAATAAATCACTCATAACTTCATTGTTATAACTCGGAATTGGGTGATTCTTGGCTCTTTGAATTCGCAATATCATTCACTATAAAATGAAAACCTTTCCATGGATAAAGGTTATTTTCAAAAAAGTCATGGCTCAAATAACCTCGAGTATATATACATAAATGCACATTTATCGTCATAGGAATTGTTCCATAGAGTGAGCATTTATTTTGACAGAATAGAAAGGTAAAATTGATAAGAATCTTAATGCAATCAATCACCACATACCTTTGTTGATGAAGTCCTTGTTGATGTCTTCTTGTAGTCTTCAATCTTCATCTTTCAAGGATAGCTTCGATTATACTTCTTAGACCTAATCTAATCGGAAACTAACTTTAGTATACTAAATCAAGAATGTGTTTTGGAAACAAAATTTGAATACTAAATTGACATACCAACGCTAATGGGTTAAACCGAGCAATGCTATAAAAATCTTCCCCTTTGTCAATTTTAACAAAAAAACCATTTTACATATGGTTCTAAACAAATAAATACATTACAGCTCCAAAATCCATGACGCTTGATTTCCTTGGTGCTTCAACTTCTTCAAATATGCGTGTATTCATACTTTACTTATGGAAGATTCATATCATTGTATTATTATAGAAAATTAAAGTCTATTTGTATCACTCCCTCTTAGTCGATACTTTCGTCTCATAATGAAAACCTCTTCCCTTTACATAGTGATCCGTAAAAAATATGTATGTAGTGTGAAATCCTAAATAATTCTCCCTCTTTTTGTCAATATAAATCGGCAAAGGTATGAAACTACGGGATCATAACTAAATTCTCAAAAAGATAATTCATGACTAAAAGAAAACATATCAACTTTGTTTCGATGATTTCACGTAGTCGAACCTTAGTGTATTTATCAAGGAGTTTATTAAGATACAAGTAACCCCTAGATATTCCACAACCGCCTCCCCCTACAAAGATTTGGAAATTAAGCACAATTTCAATTAAGAATTCTCCCCCATTTGATATCATTCCTAAAAGAATAACACAAGTGACCTTACTCCAGGGAGAAAGATTTATATATATTGGATGTTAGAAGTCCCACAAGGAGACATGAGCTAAGAACCAATCATTGAAAGTCTCTCATCAGATCGTGTTACTAAAACAAAAATAGAACTATCTCATGGTAAAAAAAATAATACACAATATGTAATCATGAGAATCAAATATTGTGATCATCTTTTCTAAGATACAAACTTGTATGTACAAGAATTGACATTCTTAGAAGGAAGAACAACCTTCTCCACAAGGAATTATACCAAGAATGGCAACCATAAATGTATGAAACTTTCATAGTAAAAACTAAAATCCATGGACTTTGATTATTTATTCACCTGTTATACTTAAGAATTTCAACACATATCAAGTTAGGTAATTAAAAATCATATACGTGGTATATAGATTGTTTATCCATATTCATCTAGCACTTATAAATCAAATATGATAATCAATCAATCATGATAGATAATTAAATGAATCTAATTATGTTACCCATAGAGTTGTTCAATTGTTAACAATCACTTAGAAGTATCTACGATCCAAGTGAAACAAAATCAGATTGATTCGTAATGTATAAAGTACAAGAATCAGTTCACGGTCTTCAAAGATTGCATTCGTTATTTCATAAATGTATTTGTTCATGATTATGTAAACATACTTAACCGATTTTAGAACTTTAACTACTCAGTTTGCAAACACATACGTAAACTAAAGTTCCGGACTTCGGTCTTGTCCAACAGTTTGCAAACGGTTATGCAAACTGTCGTCCCGGAACTAACTCAGGTAAAACCATTCGCATACTGGTATGCAAACTTGGTTCCCGGACTTCTCAGTTAAAACCGTTCACATACTGGTATGAAAAATTGGTTGTTGGACCTGAATCACACCAAAACAGTTCGCATACTGTGATGTATCCAGACAAAGGGGTTTTGTTCTAAGCTCCCATTTCAATCATTGAAACATTCTTAGAAGACTACAATGGCTGTCTCACAGAAACCATTAGCTTATAAGTAATTTTCAAGTGATCGAACGATCAATACGAAACTTTATGAGTCGACATCAAATAATTGTCTCACATAAATCATGTAAGATGTCTCAAGGAAATTTTCACATAATCAACATGAGTAATAATCTAGCTCATAACAATACATTGTTCCATATGTTAAATTTTTTTTACCCAACATAATATGTGATCCCCAATTATTTTGCATTCCTCACCGCATTTACTAGGGAATCTTGGTGATGAAGCACTTCTAACAAAATCAAGTTGTGTTGAGGTGAACAAAATCTTGCTCACCACAGGTAATCAAAACAAAATCATGCATATAATCTAGGAATTCAAAAAATTCCTTGAAACTTTCAATAACTGTTCCATACCTCATTAAGATGCGTACTCTTGTCTGGGAGATCCTTTTTAATGGTACTCGTTACTTCATTGATCTTCCTTGGTACCCATTTATGGGTAGCTTTTGGAGCAACGTATTTCTATTTTCCCCAATAGTTTTACGAAATTTCTTGGGTGAAATACTGGAAGAACTGGTATTATGTGACTCGGTTTTTCTTCAGTTTGGAAAATCAGATCTCGTCATCTGAACATAATTAGATCTGATTTTATCTCGTTTAAGAAATCTGTATTCCTTTGCAAGTGACCTGGTTTTCCATAATAAAAGAAATGTTTAGTAGAATGGAAAAATTCATGTTTAGTGTTACCTGCATCTGTATGTGCTTGCTTTGGATATTGACGGAATTTCCTCTTTTCATCATTAGCAGTTGGTGGAGATAATTCACTTTTGTCACCCGTGGAGGATTTTGGTTATGAAGAATCTTTAACTTTGAAAAATATAACCTCTTTGCAAATACCAGGAGCACTTGTTCCTCATAGCCCAATCCTCGTGTATCGCGATGAATTCTACATGCTCCCGGTATCGAGGTTAATTTATCTGAGCTGCTATTTCTAGAAAAACTCTCCTTTAAGCTCGAGTTTTCTTCTTCCAACCTTTTAATCTTTTCAAGCACAATAACTGGATCATTCTTGGATGATTGACATTGAACTTTGAGAAATAAAAAGTTCATCTCAATGTTCTCCAAGTTATCTATCTTTTCTTGAAGAATAATTTCCCTATCACGACCTCCGAAAATTTCTTATGTAAGCTTTCGTATTTCGTTGAGATAATCTCTTGCAAAAATAGAATCAAGTTTCTCTTGAAAGTCTTTATTACGACTACGAAGTCTGTCATATTTAACTGTCTCACTGAATATGGTACTTTCAACTTCCAAAAGTTTCTGATGACATTCCTAAAGAAGTTTATTAGCCA
This sequence comes from Papaver somniferum, assembly GCF_003573695.1. Taxonomy (NCBI): domain Eukaryota; kingdom Viridiplantae; phylum Streptophyta; class Magnoliopsida; order Ranunculales; family Papaveraceae; genus Papaver; species Papaver somniferum. Next base: position 114,327,184 of record NC_039368.1, on the reverse strand, counting down.
CTGGATCTACATGGAACACTCTTCGTCGGAATAGAATCATCATCCGAAGGACTTTTTCTAGTAGCTAATGCAACCTCGCATGCGTACTCTTGATAATCATAATATTCAGGTCCATCATCGAGAGTGGGCATAGATGCTACATATGCCGGTTGTCTACGGATCCATCTAGGGCATGTCCAAGAAAAGTGCCTGAAACCACGATAGTTAAAGCATTGTACATCATCATTAGGAGATGTTGTACCTTTAGAAAAACTCTTTTTCCTGTTTCTCAAGATTTTTCTAAATTGTCGTGGAGTATCATCTTTAGTATCTGGCGAACCATATTTATCCTTAGAGGATCCAGAATTGCCTGTAGCTTTAAGAGAAATCACCTCTTTTTTAGACCTGTGTTCATTATCAAAGATCTTTAACTTTCCAACAAGAGTATTTCTGGAAAGTGTGGAAATATCGTTGGCTTCTTCAATGACATGTTTCTTAGACTCGTATATTGATGGTAGAGACCTGAGAATATTTTGCATACATTAACTTTCTCTGGAATAGTTCTTCCCAACGAATATAAGGAGTTAACTATTTGATAAAGTCTTTGGTTAAACTCATAAAAGGTTTCATCATCAGACATGCGAAGGTTTTCCCAGTCAGAAGATAGGTCTTGAAGCATTGCTTCTTTCTCTGTGACATTCCCTTCAAATACGGTTTCTAAGATATCCCAAAAATCTTTAGAATTATCGCACGTAGTTACGTGGTGCTGAAGATCTGGGGTAATGGCACGGATGATAACATTTAATCCGTCCTATAACCACCAATATCCTTTGCAACAGTTACACCGTCTACTATAAATATTTGATGATCATAGCCATTCACAACACGAACCCATGATTGAAAATCACGTGATTGAACAAAGGCATGCATAGAAATTTTCCACCATAAGTAATTCAACCCATTGAAGACTGGCGGTACATTTATATCCAAGACTGGTTGTGCGTGTTTGCCTGCTCTTATACCAATTGAAAAGGCAGGGGTCTAACAACCACACCCAATATTTCATTCAAAAATCTGTATGGACTAACTCCAGTATAATTCAAAGAAAATAAACTAGACAGTTAGACTAAATCAAGAAAATATATCCAAGAGTTATATCTCAATTCTCAACACAATCTGCAATCGAACAGATAAAGATCTGTGAGCCTGAATGATATGAGAAATAACTTGAACGATACCAAAGACCAATGTTCAAGTGTCAATCAATTTTAATTAACAACCAAAGGTTGGATTTATCAATTGATTGAACTATGCACAACCAGTGATATTATAGATAAACAATATAATGAAGAAACGAAATAACACAGATACCAGGAATTTTGTTAACGAGGAAACCGCAAATGCAGAAAAACCCGGGGAACTAGTCCAGAATAAACACACACTGATTATAAGCTGTTACACCAATTTACTTCTACCTATTCAGACTAGATGTAATACCTGCTTCAGTTGTATTCAATCACTTATAGAACTCCTAGCAGAACACATTTTCTCTTTAGGAATTCTTCACGTAAATCTTTTAGCAGAACAAAAATTCTCTTTAGAAGTTATTCTCGAAAATCTTCTGGCAGAACACACTTCTCTTCAGAAGCACTCTCAAAAATCTTCTAGCAGAATGTTAATTCTCTTTAGAAGATGCAACAACACGTAGATAATTTTCGGTTTTTTGTTTTCACAAAATACTGGTTTGATTTCCCTTTAGATGTTAATTAAGGTCTGGGAAATCTTGTGTTTGTTTTGAGAAAAGACAATTACTAGGTAAAAGTAATATCAAAACAAACGTATAGATTAAAGTTTATTATACTCTTCAAAAATGGACGAGAAACCTAATTATTCTACAACAAGAACAACTAGAATAAATCTAGAGATTTTCTTTTAAACTTCTTAAGAATTTTTACGAGATACATTAATAGAAGTTTTCTTTCTAGTTCTGATTTAGACTAACAAGTGTTAGTATACGATCGAGATTTGAAATCTATCAAAACCTAGGGTTTATGATCAACAACTCTTGAATGGTCTTATATTAGAAGAGAATACCTTACAATAGACAAGAGGTGAAAAACCTAGATTACAAGTTGTGCAACAATCACGAAGATTATTATCAATCGGCTTTGCGATACCCAAAACAAAGACTTTTATCTCACTCTTGTTCACGAAGAACAAAAGACATGAAAAACAACCTTATGAACCTTACACCAATTTTACAAGGCATGAAAAATGTGGTATTCACGAACCCTTTATTTATAATGAACAAGGTAGCTTGAAATCTAAGCAAGGGTAAGCTATGTTCCTTTTACAAGACTCTCCTAATTTTGGGAGTCTTTCCTAAGTTACAATATTCTAGCATAAATAATTAATTAATTTAACATATATTATATTTATGTGAATAAATCACAATTTAACTTAGGAAGGAAATATAAAATATCACAAACACTTTGATATAATAATAATAAAAAATGTTAGAAGTAATAGCCATCTTGCCTAGACAAGGAAACATCAAAAACTTGACAAAAAAAGGCCTCTAGTCACGTATTTGGGATCAAGTCCATGAACCGTTACAAACAGTTCGTGGATTGTTTCCCACTAACGAACGGCAACAGTTTCAACAATACTTATAATTATTTCTTTAATAGATCACTCATAACTTCATCGTTATAACTAGGAATTGAGTGATCATTCACTATAACATGAGAATCTTTCCAGGGATAAAGGTTATTGTCATAAAAGTCGTGGCTCAAATAACCTCGAGTGTATATACATAAATTTACATTTATTGTCATAGAAATTGTTCCATAGAGTGAGCATTAGTTTCCACAGATTATAAAGGTAGAATTAAACAAGAATCCAAATGAAATCAATCACCACATACCTTTGTTGATGAATTCGTTGTTGATGTCTTCTTGTAGTCTTCAATCTTCATCTTTCAAGGATAGCTGCGATTCTATTTCTTAGACCTTATTTAGTCCGAAACTAAATTTGGTATACTAAATTAAGAATGTGTTTTGGCAACTAAACTTGACAACTAAACTGACATACCAATGCTAGTGGGTTCAACCGAGCAAGCTCTAACAGTTTTAATTTCCACCACATGAGGTAAAATAGTGTCTATTATACGGTAGATATCACCTTGAACACGAAATCTATATACATCTTCTCGATTATCAGCTAATTATCGTTCATAATTCACCGCAATTGATGTTAATGATAAATATTGATTGTAATTTCGTAGGTACCTCCGAAAGTGTATCCCTATTTCTGTTCGACCATCATACAAATCCAAAAGTTCAATGGTGAGAGGGGGGACATGGGGATAAATGATAGAAAAAAATTTCTATTTGAAAAACAAAAACCTTTAGGTTCACCATAAAAAATCTTCGTTTGTCACTTTGGACCTATCCCTGATGGCGAAAAATGAAACTTCTTGAATCCAACTTGGTGAGTATTCCCTCCCGCACAATTCAAGAATGAGGATCTTCCCGCAACACTTGGACGCGGACGACCTCTCCCTCTTCCTTATCGATTTTCTTGTGGATTTGCTGCAAAAAAACCCAAACATCTCAAAATCTATACAACTAAAACTGTTTGCTAAAACAAAGGGCATATGAATGTGATACTCACACTAACCACCACTTCTAACCACGTCTGACCATGAGTTACGATGCAACACTTATAATAGTGTATGGCTTACATACTTTCTCTGTCTCTTAGTCTACATATAACTTAGGAATGATATTATTCAGCTGGCAGATAGGAATACTATAAGTTGAATCTAATCCTCATCCCTCTACAACTACTAATACTTTACACCCATGCCACCCATTATATATATGTATATATATATATATATATATTGATCTCAACTTAAATTATTTATATATTTCTCTAAAAATATTGATCTCAATTTAAATTTTATATATATTTATATATTTCTCTAAAAATATTAATCTCAATTTAAATTAAAAATGAATAAGAACAACAAAAAAGTCAAAAAGATATAACTAAATAAGGCTAAATCCCTTGGCTACAGCTGGTCAAGTAATGAAGAATTTTAATAGGTATATAAGAGGAAATAGAAATTTGTACTACTCTTCAAGCAAGTTTAAAAAAACCTAATTAAAAATAGGTACAAAGTTCAATTTGAAATTATCTTGTGAAACTTATTTAAAAATAGATGAAAATACTTTTAAAATAAATCTAATTAAAAATATGTAAAATCACATATTAAAAATTATCAAGAAAAACCTAGATGGATAAGGTAAAAGGACCAAGATAGTAAACCCTGACTAATTAAAGAAAGAAGAGAGACACACCGAGAAAAACCGATCAACAAATATAGAGGGAGAGAGGGACCGACGAACCAAAAAAGAGGGAAAGAACCCACGCCTGCGTGATGGTATCCGCTGTCAGCGCCGACTATCCCATTTCCTTTTTCTACTCTTCTTCCTATTACGTTTTCCCTTTTAGCATAGTCTTATGACCTTGTGTATGTTATGCATGCTCATATGTTCTCTTGTGCCATACAGTGTATGCCCATATGTCTGAAAATAAAAATACTTACAGTTACCTGAGAAAATTTATAATCCAATTTAATGATTTATTTCTGATACATATAGGATAATCCATGAGAATCCATTTTCTTGAATATAACATAAGAATATTGCAAGTTATTATTAGACAGTTACTAAGTGATAATCTATCTACGAGCATTATATTAATTAGAGATTATGATAAAGGAATGAGAATAACACAATAACAAATTCTTAGTGTATATTTAGTATAATCGTAGAACCTCAGGAAGTATTGTAACCAGCGCTAGCGGTTCTTTGAGACCTCAACAAAATGAATATTTAATGCAGAAATAGGTACTAAGTCATATAGTGCAAATAGTATTATCTATAGCATATTGAAAGTTTAGACAGGTGAAAATTTAATATTATTGAAAAATAAATATTTTAGAGAAGCTACATGATCATCCCTTGTATGGTTTATATTCTTAATTCCCATGCGCAATGTAACATGCAAAATATAGACTTCATATATCTGACATCGGGTCAAAAATATACAAAATTTTGATATTTCCATGTTTCTTCTACTGGGCAGAGGCATTTTTAAAATTTTCTCAACGTCAAACCCCCCATCAACTAATAGTATGTCAGATTAATGCATGAGAAGTTGTCTCATATGAGATCCACCAATTATAATTCAGTCACATCATGATAGTCGAGAGCATAAATTTTAAATCGTTTCACGTTGTCGTTGGGGGACAGACGATAGAACAAATTTTGTATTTGAACAACAAAAACCTTTCAGTTCACCATAAAAAAATCTTCGCTTGTCGCTTTGGACATGTCCCTGATGGCGGAAAATAAAACTTCTTGAATCCAACTTGGTAAGTATTCCCTCCCGCACAATTCAAGAATGAGGATCTTCCCGCAACACTTGGACGCGGACGACTTCTCCCTCTTCCTTATCGATTTCCTTGTGGATTTGCTGCACAAAAACCCAAACATCTCAAAATCTATACAACTAAAACTGTTTGCTAAAACAAAGGGCATATGAATGTGATACTCACACTAACCACCACTTCTAACTACGTCTGACCATGAGTTACGATGCAACACTTATAATAGTGTATGGCTTACATACTTTCTCTATCTCTTATTCTACATATAAGTTAGGAATGATATTATTCAGCTGGCAGTGTAGGAATGCTATAAATTGATTCCAATCCTCATCCCTCTACAACTACTAATACTTTACACCCATACCACTCATTATATATATTTATATATTTCTCCAAAAATATTGACCTTACTTCAAATTAAAAATGAGTAAGAACAACAACAAAAAGATATAACTAAGATAAGGCTAAATCCCTTAGCTACAGCCTGGTCAAGTAATGAAGATTTTTAGTAGGTATATAAGAAGCAGTAGAAAATATGTACTACTCTTCAAGCAAGAGTACAAAAATCTTACGTATCGCATTTTGTGCATGCCGAGATTCTTGAGGTTTAGCTTTTTCCATGTGTCAAGGGTTGTTTAGAAAAACCTAATTAAAAATAGGTAGAAAGTTCAATTTGGAATTATCTAGTGAAACCTATTTAAAAATAGATGAAAAGACCAAAATAAATTTAATTAAAAAAATGTAAAAGTACATATCACGCATTATTTAGAAAAACCCAGATGGATAAGGTAAAAGGACCAAGATAGTAAACCCTGACTAATCAAAGAAAGCAGAGAGACGCACCGAGAAAAACCGATCAACAAATATAGAGGGAGAGAGGGACCGACGAACCAAAAAAGAGGGAAAGAGCCAGCGCTTGCGTGATGGTATGCGCTGTCAGCACCGACTATCCCCTTTCTTTTTTTATTTTATTTTTCTACTCTTTTTAGCTTCTTCCTCTTATGTTTTTCCTTTTAGCGTAGTCTTATGACCTTGTGTATGTTATGCATGATCATATGTTTTCTTGTGCCATCCAGTGTCTGCCCATATGTCTTTACAAATATTTACAGTTAGATGGGAAAAGTTATAATTCAATTAGTTATTTATTTCTGATACATATAAGATAATCCTTGGGAATCCATTTTCTAGAATATAACATAAGAATATTGCAAGTTATTATTAGACAATTACTAATAGATAATTTATCTATGAGCATTATATTCATTAGAGATTATGATAAAGGAATGAGAATAACACAATAAAAAATTCTTAATGTAAATTTAGTATAATTATAGAACCTCTAGGAAGTATTTTAACCAGCGCTGGAAGTACTTTGAGACCTCAACAAAATGAATATTTATTAGATAAATATAGTGAAAATAGTATTATGTGTAACATATTGAAAGTTCAGCCAGGTGAAAATCTAATATTATTGAAAAATAAATATTTTAGAGAAGTTACAGGATCAACATAGCCACTAGTATGGTTTATATTCTTAACTCTCATGCTCAATGTAACATGCCATATAGACTTCATATATCTGACAACGGGTCAAAAACATAATTTTTTTTGATATTTCCATGCTTCTTCTACTGGGCAGAGGCATTTTTGTTTCTGCCTTTGTCAAACCCCCCATCAACTAATAGTATGTCATATTAATGCATGAGAAGTTGTCGTAGATGAGATCCACCAACTATAATTCAGTCACGTCATGATAGTCGAGAGCCTAAATTATAAATCGCTTCACGTAGTCATTTGGGTATTTTTTGTTTATCTGAAACATCCTTCCCAAATCTGACACAGTGATTTTTCCAGATACAAGAAATAATTTATGTAGAAAGCAATGGCCATGTCAAACCAAGTGGAGGTGATGTTGGGAGAAATATAGTTATACCATGTGTAGGCTCTTCCAGTAAGATATTTTGAGAATTCTTTGAGGGTAATACCTGATGTATTCATGCTCTCATGATGACTCCATGAAAAAAAAGACATATTCTCGAGCATTTCCCATCCTATTATAGAGTGAGAAAGAAAGATAGGAATATCCTCCTTGGTATATGGATCATATGGATATCTATTGGGTAAAGAGGCCGGTGCTGGTAAATTGAAGTCGAATCCTTCTTTCATCGGTTTCGTATAAGCTTTTCCAGATCCTTATAAGTGATGAAGTTAGGTTTTTGACTCCTTTATGAACGATTACAAAAATGCGAACTTCGTAGACTTCCTAAGTGTGAGTTTTCGTACTACCAGCATCAACAAAATATTTGAAAGTATTCCTGGATTGTTCCACATGATGTTGGATTTACTCCTCTGAGCACCTCCTTCTGAGCGGTATCCATATCCGTCTCTGTCTTGGTGGATGTTTTTTTATCTCTGTATCTGGTTCTCTATGGTACACAGACCTTGGGTATTTTTGGTATCTTCAGGAACGCTACTAGAATTAGGAGGAATGATGGTACCATGTGTGGTACCCGACGGGATGTTGTTAACCTGGATGGTGGTAGTAGGAGTAACTTCAGGATAGACATCGTTAGTAATACCGGAAATTGGGTTTGCTTACGAAACCAGACTTAAGATCGACCATTTACCAAACAATTGAAAAATTTATTTTGTAATCGAAAGATGCAGATCTCTTGAATTTTAAATTGTATGCGGATTTTTGTAAACATCATATGAATAGAATGCTTTTCAAATTCTCTAAGAAAAAAGCATAAACAAGACATTCAATTTTAAGTTTTCGGATATTTTTTCTTTCTTCTATGATATTTTTTTTCCTTTTCTATAAAGGGCAGTAAAATTTAAAAGCAATTTAAAAAAAGCTTTTATCTTATACTTTGTTATGACCATGTTTGTATAACATCATCTATTTTAACGTTCAAGTACCTCTCACATAATATGGATTTTCATTTTCTATTAGAATTTGTCATAGAACCTAAAATTATTCCTCACATGTATATTATTGTATGTTTTATACCAAAAGGTAATTGTAGTAAGGGGAGAAGGTTCTCTTTAAACACCAATAGGGGGTGTGAGTGAAATTCATAAGTCACTAGTGCGCTATCCCCAGAGAAAGTTTTTTATTTAAGAAACAAAGAAGAAGTTGTATTAAAATAAGAAAGACCGCCAGAAGAAAAAATTACAAAGGGTTCACACTCAAACAGACATTAAACTTTCTTAGTTTCTCCAAACTAAATTAGGAATTACAAAACTGAAAGTACCTCTTTCACAAGACCACAACACCATTAACTGTATGACAAGATCAATTGATTCGTTAACATATTTATTTCTAGCATCAAACACCCTCTAATTTCTCCCCTTCCAAAGTATCAAATAAATAACATAAAGAATGATTATCCAAACATGTTTTCCTCTACCTTGTAAAACATTCGTTTCACAAGCATCAAACAATTCTATCAAGGATCTCGACATAGGTCACGGTATCTTAAAGGCCTTAATAAAGTAATCTCATACCACGGAAGAGTATCAACAGTGCAAGAACATATGATAAGTGGTTTCTCTTTCAGCGGTTATACAACACACATTGGTCAATTTTAATAGTTATACCTCTTGATGTTAAAACGTTTCTCGTAGGTAGAAGGTTATGAAAAGATGCCCAAATTATAAAACTTACTTTGTGAGAAATACCGCACTTCCAAACATGTCCCTCAAAGCTGCATTCATTCGGCTCACCAACAATCTAATTGTAACATCTTGAGGTGCTAAAATTCTCCATAATTTCTTACTTGTCATGAACTTAAACAAGAACATGGGAAGTTGGAAGGTCCCTTATGATCAACCCACACTCTAACTTTTAGTTTACATTCAGGTCGTGGTTAAATACGCGGTTCCACTCATTATGCTAAATCATCTTAGGCACTGTTGCTTTTTTATTCCTAACCGCCTTAACAATGATCAGGAAAAGATCTTGTAAACAACCCTTGTCCAGCTAGCGATCTCTCGAAAACCTAATATCCTTACCATTCATCACTGTGTAATGAGAAAAATGCTGAATAATTGGTACTAAGTAGACCAAGTTTTTCCAAAGACTTTGGCACTGTGATTGATTATCAACCACGCGCATGAAAAACCCATTGTTTCGCTTGAACTTCTAAGAAATAATTCTCCTCCAAAAACAATTTTTATTCTTGGAATATATCCATATCCACTTTTTAAGAAGAGCCTAATTAGTTTTCCTTAAATTTCTTACCCCCAATACACCATTTACGTTAGCATATTTTTTTTGGGCCAACCAAACCAAACAAGTTTTCTTCCACCTTCAACGTTGATGTGATTGTAGATTGTGGTAAATAGAGTATCGTTCAAACTCGGAATTGTGAAGCATTTTCGAAAATTAAATAAAATTATTTTAAAGATATAAGAAAATACCAAGACTCAGGATTCCACCAATGACCAATCAATAAATAAACTCTAATCAATATTCATGCAATTCTTTCTTTAAAAGTGATCTAATATTTTACCTCTAATAGATTTTTGAAGTAATAGTTGTAATCACCAAGCATAAAACATCAAAAGTTTTAAAACCAACCATGTTCCATAAAAATAGTTCACAACAACTATATAAAAATCAATAATTCTTTGAAGTTCTATGCAAATAATCTCATAAAATAATTGCAATAAATAGATAGAAATAGAATTATACCAATTTTCATGAAACAATGGCTTCCTCCGTTGCCTTGGCTAAGATGTTTAACTTCTCATATTAATCACTTGCTCAAAATACATGTTTTATAGCTCAAAAAGTTGATTAAAAGAAGTAAACAACGCAACAGAAAAATCGCAACAGCAGTTACTGTTGCGAAGGCGCTGTTGTGCCGTTACAGAAGTATATTTGGTAACGGAAGAAGAAGACTGTGGTTCTGTTACAAAAGGAACTGTAGCGGTGTTGCAAATTTGAGACACTGTTCTTATTTGCAACACATGTTCTTCAGCAGCAGCAGAGAAAGTCGACAGCTGCTGTAACTTCCTGGACTTTGATTTTTTCGACTCTGCAGCTCTCCAAACTTCTCCAAACTTTTCGACCCCCTTCTATGGAACCTTGGCTTCCTATTTATACATCACAGGATGATTGAATATCTCCCAAATCCATTCTAAATCCCCTCTTTCCTTCCTTGGCAGTCACGCCATAAATTCTTTCCAAAGATTATTTTACACGTTTCTGAGCTCTCCCGATTATATAAAACTCTTCCTTAGATAGAATAGAACAAGTATGGATGGTTTACTTGCCTTTAATCTCCCTGAATAACCAAATACAAACCTAACAGGACCAGTTTCCTTATTCGACTCTAATTCCAATTTCCGGCTATTCTAGCCCAATTCAATCGGTCCAATTGCTTCTAATGATCTTCTTAGGCCATATAGAGTTAAGCCCACCCAAATTCAGTGTTTAATCTCCCTGGAAACTCTTCAAAAATCAACCGAAATTTCAACAGCGAGAACAAGTGCTTTCCCGTCAAAAAGCTTATTTAAACGTGAAGAAGGTATGCCCCCTAGCCAGTGCTGTTCTTCCTTTAGCAGCTGCTTGGAAATGGGTTACCCCTTATCAATTAGGTTACCCCTTATCCAAAATCAAGGGTCCGTATAGTAATTTCTCTGGGACATTTTCCGCACTTTTGCGGGGTTGCTCCGGGGTATTTCCGGTACACTTCTGGGCTGCTTCCGGTACTCTATCAACGGAGGTCCAAATGCCGCATTTTCAGCCAATTTCGCCGTAAAACCTTATTCTTCTAAAAACACCTACAAATAAATAAAATAACAAAATAAGTACAAATTCGAGCACTAACAATATATACAATTGAGCTATATTAGACACATAAATGCGTCTATCAAATACCCCCAAACTTATTATTTGCTAGTCCCGAGCAAAATAAAACCACAAAATAAAATAAAATCCTAACTCACTTTCGCAGGCATCGTCGATTGCATTTAGCGTATGCAATAAGCCTTTAAACCCCTAGGTGGCCCTAGTGGCCGAGTTATAGTCTCGGGAGGGCTTACCAGAGATATACCCACAAAATCTTTACTCCAGACCCTAACTATTTATACAAAATCCTGGAAAGCACTAAAGAACCTCCTTGGTTGGCATACTTGTTGATTATAAGAGGAAGTACCCTGATGCGAAATTCCAATTGCTGTACACGAGTTTGCACTCAAGCATACTAAAATTCATATATAAGTGACAGAGCTCTACTAAGATAGTTTCATAATGGACATCATATTCAGAGTCAATACTTAACACATGGAAAGATTAAGAGATGGATATAGAAAAACATAGATGGTTTTGATGTTGACTAAGTGAACAATGTTTCTCATATCTGTCTGAAGGCCACTGCCAAAATAAACCTATCCTAATGGATTGAGATACTGGTCTGACTAATATCGACAAACTGGCATATACAAGGGAACCAGTGGTTGACTACATAGAACACTTTTTCGATCTCTTTTTTTTAACTGCATGAATATATATTTTTTATTCAAGCGCATGCTTCTTGTCAGCAGATTACATGATAGTTCCCACAGGTCCTGCATTCCACGCTTGTTTAGGCGACGGAGACATGGAGAACACACACATATTGCTATCCGAGTGTTAAAATTTATTTCTATTGGTCTCATGGTCTAGTCTTTTTTTTTATGTAACTCAATCACTCTATTTCACTATAGCAGTGGTAACAACTTGAATCGTGAGCCCCACCTAATCACTTAGACAAACATAGTTTAAAATGAAAAAATAAAAACAGAAGTGAAAAGGACTCAAACGAGATATGGCGAAACTATCATGTTATTTCTAACACCTGAGCTCTGTGCTTTTATGAATAGACTCTTCTAGATGTTTCCATCTAGTAAGATTGGTCCCTCAACTCCTAAAACCAAAATGCTTCCATCCACTTAGATTAGTTAGTGCAATCCTTAATAAACATAAATTTCTAGGCTCTGGAGTTTATTTATTGTAACAAAAAGTTTCTACCCCACCCCCAAACTTAAATCTAACATTGTCCTCAATGTTTCTAAATAAAGAACAGTACCAAAAGTATAAATAACATGAGGGATCAGTAAAGAGAAAAGTCGGAGAGAGAGTACCTGGGTGAAGTGGAAACAAAAACCTACAAAAATAATATACAACATACAAATCGCCTCGATGGTCAATCAAGGGTAAACAGGGTCCTCCAGAGGGACCTCCTCAACATCACCTGTAGGAAAGGGCTCTAAAAAGGGTTTCAATCTCTGACCGTTAACCTTCAAAGAACTACTACCATCTGGTGACTCAATTTCAACAGCTCCATGAGGAAAAACAGTGCGAACAATAAAAGAACCCGTCCACCGAGAGCACAACTTCCCAGGGAAAAGATGTAAGCGGGTATCATACAGAAGAACTTTTGACCTGGAGAAAATGACTTTCTTAAAATATTTCTATCATGCACAAGTTTCATTTTGTTCTTATACTCTTTCGCACTATCGTATGCATCTCTACGAATCTCTTCCAACTCATTGAGCTGGAGTTTCCTATGGGCTCCTGCCTTGTCAAGTGAAAAATTTAGCTGCTTAACATCCCAATAAGCTCTATGTTCTAACTCAACAGGTAAATGACATGCCTTACCATAAACAAGCCGATAAGGCGACATTCCAATGGGGGTTTTAAACGCAGTACGGTAAGCCCATAAGGCATCAGTAAGCCTAGACGACCAGTCTTTCCGATTAGGATTAACTGTTTTCTCTAATATACGTTTAATCTCCCTATTGGAAACTTCAACCTGACCACTAGTCTGTGGATGATATGGGGTAGATACCTTATGTGTAATACCATATTTCTTCATCAAAAGCCTAAAAGGTCCATTACAAAAGTGAGACCCTCCATCACTAATTATAGCCCGCGGTGTACCAAAACATGTAAATATATTTTCTTTCAAGAACTCTATCACAACCCTATGGTCATTGGTTTTACACGCAACCGCCTCAATCCACTTAGAGACATAGTCTACAGCGACAAGGATGTATAAATTACCACAAGAATTAGGAAACGGACCCATAAAATCTATACCCCACACATCAAAGACCTCAACAATCAAAATAGGGTTCAAGGGCATCATGTTCTACGGGAAATGGTTCCTAATTTCTGGCAACGTTCACACGTAACACAGTAATTGTGGGAGTCTTTAAACAATGAAGGTCAATAGAATCCACACTGCAATATCTTAGCAGCAGTCTTCTTAGCACTAAAATGACCCCCACAAGCATGATCATGACAAAAGGAAATAATACTGTACTGGTCACTCTCCGGTATACATCTCCTAATAATCTGGTCTGGACAATACTTAAACAAATAAGGATCATCCTAAAATAAATGCTTAACCTCGGCTAAAAACCTAGAACGATCTTGTTTACCCCAATGTTGGGGCATTCGACCATTAACAAGATAGTTCATTATATTTTCATACCAAGGTGATTGGGTAACAAAGAACAATTGTTCATCAGGAAAGTTATCCCTTATAAGAAGGGAGTCATTAGGGGAACTAACAACTAGCCTAGACAAGTGGTCTGCTACTACATTTTTTGCACCCTTTTTGTCTCTAATGTCTGGGGAAAATTCTTGCAACAATAGGATCCACCTAATCAGTCTAGGTTTGGTATCCTTCTTAGACAAAAGTTATTTCAAAGCAGCATGATCAGTATAGATTACGATCTTAGAACCTAAGAGATAGGGTCTAAATTTGTCTAGAGCAAACACGATGGCCAAAAGTTCCTTTTCGGTAGTGGTATGGTTCAACTGGGCATCATTCAGAGTTTTGCTAGCATAGTAAATCACATGAAGCAATTTGTTTTCTCGCTGACCTAGCACAACACCAATAGCATAATCTGAAGCATCACACATGATCTCGAAGGGTAGGTTCCAGTTGGGTCCCTGGACTATGGGGGCAGTAGTGAGCAAATTCTTAAGCTTCTCAAAAGCTTCTAAACACGCATCATCAAAGACAAACTTAACATCTTTCGCAAGCAAATTGCAAAGAGGTATAGAAATTAAGCTAAAATCCTTAATGAATCGACGATAAAATCCTGCATGCCCTAGGAATGACCTAATATCCTTTACGGTTTTTGGAACCTGAAGAGTCTTAATAAGATCAACTTTGGATTTGTCTACATCTATACCCTTAGAGGATACGATGTGCCCAATACAATTCCTGATTTAACCATAAAATGATATTTTTCCCAATTAAGCACTAAATTCTTTTCCTTACACCTAGTCAAAACTAATGTCAAATGATGCAAGCACTCATTGAAAGATGAACCAAACACTGAAAAATCATCCATGAATACCTCTAAAAACCGTTCTACCATATCAGAAAATATGCTCATCATGCAACGCTGAAAGGTTGCAGGGGCATTACATAGCCCGAAAGGCATGCGTCTATACGCAAAGGTACCAAAGGGACAGGTAAAAGTGGTTTTCTCTTGGTCTTCTGGGGCAATAACGATCTGATTATACCCGGAGTAGCCATATAAGAAGCAATAATGACTATGTCCAGCTAATCTCTCTAGCATTTGGTCGATAAAAGGAAGGGGAAAGTGATCCTTCCTTGTGACCTTGTTCAATTTCCTATAGTCAATACAGACACGCCATCCCGTGGTCACTCGGGTTGGGATTAACTCGTCATTATCATTCTGGACTACAATGATACCTGATTTCTTGGGGACAACCTGAACGGGGCTGACCCACTTACTGTCTGAAATTGGGTAGATAATACCCGCATATAACAACTTAAGCACCTCTTTTCGAACTACCTCTTTCATGTTAGGGTTCAGTCGACGTTGCATCTCCCTAGAAGGTTTGGAATTTTCCTCTAAATAAATCTGATGCATACACACAGTAGGACTTATACCCTTAATGTCTGCTATAGTCCACCCTAAAGCTTCCTTATTGTCTTGAAGTACATTCACTAGCCTACTTTCCTGATCACTATCCAAATCGGAAGCTACACTCACAGGTAAATTCTCAGATGACCCTAAAAACACATACTTCATAGTCTCGGGTAGTGGTTTAAGGTCCAACTTAGGAGGCTCTTCTAAAGAATGAATTAAGGTAGTCTCAGAAACTGGTAATTGTTCGAACCTAGCTTTCCACCTATTAGTGTCTAACACTGGAGTAGAATCTAATAGGGCATTTACTTCTTCAATAATGCTATCGTCGTCAATATCTAAACCAAAATGGGATAGACAACTTTCTAATAGGTCTTCAAACAAAATGTTTGGTAATGACCCCTGAACTAGGGCTTCTATCATGTTCACATCTTCAACACATGTGTCATCTAGCTCATAAGGTAGCTTTCTGACATTAAAAATGTTCATTTCCATAGTCATATTACCAAAAGACAAATTCATCACACCATTACGACAGTTAATGATCGCATTAGACGTAGCTAAGAATAGGCGACCTAAAATCACTGGTATCTGGTTCTCTGGGTCAGGGACAGGTTGGGTGTCTAGCACAACAAGATCTACTGGATAAATAAACTTGTCGACCTCAATGAGAACATCCTCGATAACTCCTCGAGGAATTTTAACGGACCTATCAGCTAACTGCAGTGTCATCTGAGTAGGTTTTATTTCACCAAGTCCTAGCTGTAAATACACATGGTAAGGCAGTAAGTTCACACTGGCTCCTAAGTCAAGTAAAGCTTTTTCTACCCGGAATTTACCTATTGTACAAGCAATGGTAGGGAAACCTGGGTCTTTGTACTTTGGAGTTGTGGTGTTCTGAATGATTGAACTTACGTGACTATCTAGAAAGGCTTTCTTATGGACGCTAAGTTTTCGCTTTCACGTACACATATCCTTAAGGAACTTGGTATAAGCAGGAATTTGCCTAATTGCATCTAATAAAGGAAGGTTTATGGTAACTTGCTTAAAAACCTCCAATATGTCATTAAAGTTCGATTCCTTCTTTGTTGGTACTAATAGCTGGGGAAACGGGGCTCTAGGCACAGAATCAGATCTCTCAGGTACCGAATTTGCATCATCAGAAATTTTATCGGTCCCTACAGCTAGTGGTCTTGAGGGGTGAGATCTTGAGGGTTGAACTACAGTATGTTCACTATCGGGCATGGTTACCTGATTGTCTACTACTCTACAACTTCTAAGAGTGATAATAGCATTCAACTGGTTTGAAGGTTTTGCACCTACTTCATGAGCTCCTCTAGGATTAATATTAGTCTGACTAGGGAACCTACCATTATCTCTCTCACTTAAGGTCTTAGCTATTTGGCCGACTTGAAGTTCTAGCTTTGCAAGGCTCTGAGCATTAGTTTGAAAGTTCTGTTTGGTTTCCTGTTAAAAACTAACATGGCTCTGTGCTAACATTTCCTGAGTTTTTGCTAACATCTTAATAGATTCCTCTAAGCTAGTCGTTTTATTTTCCGGGCCTGAAGAATTCTTAGTGTAACCAAAACCTGGGGGAGTGTTGGAATTAATAGGCTGACCTTGATTTTGTCCCTTAGACCACGAAAAGTTCGGATGGTTTCTCCAACCTGGATTGTAGGTTTCTGAATATGGGTCAAACTTTTGACGATTATCAAACCTAGTATTATTATAGAGAGCATTGGCTTGCTCTTCATTATTCTGGCCTTCCCAAAAAGGCTCCGATCTACCACTAGTGTGACCCAATTCTATAGCTTCTAACCTCTTTTCTATAGCAGCAATTTTGGCATCGGACTCATATCCTCCGTCTACCCTATTAACTTTTCCTCTAATTAGAAGAATTGTTTTCTGAGGCTCCCTACTATTTTCCCATTGCTGGGTTTTATCGGCGATTTCATTCAAAAAGTCCATCGCCGCATCAACAGTTTGGTTTTCAAACCCACCAGTGCATAAAGACTCAACCATGGTTGTTGTCGAATAATTTAAACCCTCATAAATGATCTGAACTTTCCTAACATTTTCTAACCCATGATGAGGACACTGGGATACCAAATCATTGAACCTTTCCAAATACCTATACAAAGATTCTCCTTCTCGTTGTGCAAATGTACAGATTTGCGTCCTAATCGACGATGTTTTGTGCCTTGGGAAAAACTTATTGTAAAAGGCAGCTGTAAGTTGTTCATATGTTTCAATTGACTCGGAAGTCAAACTATAGAGCCATGCTTTGGCTTTATCTTTCAGGGAGAATGGGAATAACCTAAGTTTCAAAGTATTCATCATCTAAGCCTCTAATTCTTAGGGTACGACAAATTTCTTCAAAATCCATAACATGGAAATAGGGGTTTTCATTTTCTTTCCCTAAAGAGATTGGGAGCATCTGTAGAGTCCCAGGTTTCAATTCATAAGTTGCTTCAGTGTCAGCTAACTTAATACACGAAGGACGAGTAGTCCTAGTCGGACTTAACAGTGCTTTCAAAGTTGCCATTTCTGGCGCTATCGGAATATTAGGGATTCTTTCCTCAGTGCGTTCAAAACTGAACCTTTTTAGAACAGGACTTTCTAAATTAAGGTAATCAAGATCTTTAGAATTACTAGGTTCCTCCCTAATGAATAGTCCTAAAACTTCTCTTTTACGTTCTCACATACACAAGAATACGGAAGGGAATTCTAAGCAATCACAAGCAAGACTGACTCAACCAAATCAAACTTATTGATTTCTAGCAAACAAAAAGCATGATGGCTCCACTTAGATTGTTTCTAGACTAGCTTCTATCCCTCGAAGGGAATTCGTTACAAGTTGAGCAAAACCCCTCCGGATTAATCCGAGCTAATGTGAGATGAAACTGAGGCGAGGGAAGCTCAATGGAGCTTTGATACCCAAGGCCTCACCGGCGTTACACGGCGGCTTGTTTCAACTCCCAGAAGTCATCATGACCTTTGAAGTTGCTTAAAAGGTAACCAATATCCTTCGAAAAATTGTCCTAATAAGCTCGATACCCTATAGGTCTCTTTCCAACCAGATTTTAAGGCTTGGGTTCGCGTTAGGTTTTGTTTTTCTAAGGCGGGCAAGAAGGGAACGGTGATGAAAACCGAGCCCTTATCTTATATGGCCAGTCCTTGCCCTTTACTAGGAATATAAAAACAGTCCGTATTCAGTCCTCAACAGATATGCACCTTAAGGAATACAGTAACTCGCTGACAGGGGATTCGCGAGTGTTCAGATTCTTACCTCCCGTTCCAGACGGAGGATGAATCGGTTGTAGTCGACTCGGGCCACTGACTCCTATGTCAGTGTGCGAACCCAAGGTGCAGAGACAATATCGTAATTGTCCTCCTTATCTGCAAACAGTTTGATATTTAA
Organism: Papaver somniferum; assembly: GCF_003573695.1. Taxonomy (NCBI): domain Eukaryota; kingdom Viridiplantae; phylum Streptophyta; class Magnoliopsida; order Ranunculales; family Papaveraceae; genus Papaver; species Papaver somniferum. The sequence goes on along the minus strand of NC_039368.1, from coordinate 114,308,417 downwards.
AGATACCCTTCCGTAGGGTATATAAAAAAATAATGTCCCAAAAGTCCAAAGTCCAAAAGAAAAGAAAAAGGTACAAAATAGTAAAGAAACCCTAATACAATTTCTAAAAGTACTAAAATCTAAAAAAAATAAAAAGAATACTAAAAAAAAATCTTCTTCTTCACTCCTTTGGATTCTTCTTTTCTTTCGTTCTTTGGCTTCGCTTTCCTATTCAGCACTTATCTTTGTTTCCTTAGCTCAGCTCCAAATCTGAAAAGAATCAAAAAAATACCAAACCAATAAAAAAGAACAAAAAGAAAGAAAAACTAAAAAAAATATATCTAAAACCCTAAAAACAAATCCGCGTCGGCGGCGCCAAAAATTGATGTGATTGTAGATTGTGGTAAATAGAGTCGTTCAAACTCGGACTTGTGAAGGATTTTCGAAAATTAAATAAAACTGTTTTAAAGATATAAGAAAATACCAAGACTCAGGATTCCACCAATGACCAATCAATAGATAAACTCTAATCAATATTCATGCAATTCTTTCTTTAAAAGTGATCTAATATTTTGCCTCTAATAGATTTTTGAAGTAATAGTTGTAATCACCAAGCATAAAACATCAAAAGTTGTAAAACCAAGCATGTTCCATCAAAATAATTCACAACAACTCAATAAAAATCAATAATTCTTTGAAGTTCTATGCAAATAATCTCATAAAATAATTGCAATAAATAGATAGAAATATAATTATACCAATTTTCATGAAACAAATGGCATCCTCCGTTGCCTTGGCTAAGATGTTTAGCTTCTCATATTAATCACTTGCTCAAAATACATGTTTTATAGATCAAAAAGTTGATTAAAAGAAGTAAACAACGCAACAGAAAAATCGTAACAACAGTTACTGTTGCGAAGGCGCTGTTGTGCCGTTACAGAAGTAGATTTGGTAACGGAAGAAGAAGACTGTGGTTCTGTTACAAAAGGAACTGTAGCAGTGTTGCAAATTTGAGACGCTGTTCTTATTTGCAACACCTGTTCTTCAGCAGCAGCAGAGAAAGTCGACAGCTGCTGTAACTTCCTGGACTTTGATTTTTTCGACTCTGCAGCTCTCCAAACTTCTCCAAACTTTTCGACCCCCTTCTATGGACCCTTGGCTTCCTATTTATACACCACATGATGATTGAATATCTCGCAAATCCATTCGAAATCCCCTCTTTCCTTCCTTGGCAGTCACGGCATAAATTCTTTCCAGAGATTATTTTACACGTTTCTGAGCTCTCCCGATTATATAAAACTCTTCCTTAGATAGAATAGAACAAGTATGGATGGTTTACTTGCCTTTAATCTCCCTGAATAACCAAATACAAACCTAACATGACCAGTTTCCTTATTCGACTCTAATTCTAATTTCCGGCTATTTTAGCCCAATTCAATCGGTCCAATTGCTTCTAATGATCTTCTTAGGCCATATAGAGTTAAGCCCAACCAAATTCCAGTGTTTAATCTCCCTGGAAACTCTTCAAAAATCAACCGAAATTTCAACAACGAGAACAAGTGCTTTCCCGCCAAAAAGCTTATTTAAACGTGAAGAAGGTATGCCCCCTATCCAGTGCTGTTCTCCCTTTAGCATATGCTTGGAAATGGGTTACCCCTTAGTAATTAGGTTACCCCTTATCCAAAATCAAGGGTCCGTATAGTAATTTCTCTGGGACATTTTCCGCACTTTTGCGGGGTTGCTCCGGGGTATTTCCGGTACACTTCTGGGCTGCTTCCGGTACTCTATCAACGGAGGTCCAAGTGCCGCATTTTCAGCCAATTTCGCCGTAAAACCTTATTCTTCTAAAAACACCTACAAATAAATAAAATAACAAAATAAGTACAAATTCGAGCACTAACAATATATACAATTGAGCTATATTAGACACATAAATGCGTCTATCAAACGTCACCCTGTAAAAAATTCCTCATCAGCTTTATCATTTTTTTCTCCACCTTCACATTGAGATGAAATAACGAAAGTTTGTGTCTATAATTTTTATTTAGTAATTAAAGTATGACAACTAAATATATATGTATACGATTTGTGTTTAACGGAGATTTTACAAAATATTCTTGGTTTAGCGATAAAATTTATCATCTTATAAAAAAGGAACCTATTATAGGGGTTCCAAGAATTTGGTTTTGACGGCTCATAAGATGACAAAAAGGATCATCAAATAGTAATCTCCAAACCCTTATCATAATAATTAATTAATGTTAATTATTGGGTTAACTAAATTAAGTAAGATTAGATTAATCATTTTATTTAGGGTTAATATTTGAAAATCAAAATAAAAAACGTGGGTAAATTCTTTTTTTCCTGAAAATTCATGTTATGGTAAGGAAACCTAATCGTATATCTTATATATGGTTGGGAGTTCATATCTTTCCAATTGTATACGAAGTCAGGGTAACTTACGGTTAGATTTTCCAACCGTATGCAAACTTAGGTAACTTGGATACAGTTGGGAGTTCATGTTTTCCCAACCGTGGGAAATTTATACGGTGAGGAAATCAATATTTTTACGCCGTAAATCATTCTTACGGTTGGAAAATCAATATTTCCCAACCGTATTCAGCTTTGAAACTAATTTTTCAATCTCTGATTTTAATCAAATCTAACTTGTTTATGGGATAAAAAGCAATAAAAAAGGGTTGGGTTTTCGATTCTTACCCAATTAAAATTATTACTGGCTGAGAATTGACGATTGATCGTCGTTGAAGGAAAAAAAAAACGAAGAAGAGGTGAAGAGACAAAGAAGAAGGAACGAAAGGTTTTTCTTTTCATTTTCTTTTTGGGTTGAAGATTAGTTTTTGATTAGATCAAGGTTTGGTTTGGTTTCGTAATTGTTTTGGTTATCGAAAGGTGTTTTTTGTATTTTTCATAATGAATTAGGTCCCCCTCATCCATATTTAGGATAGTTGAATTCATAGGAGCCCTCAAAACCAAATCCTCAGAGCTCCTATAATAGGTTTCATAAAAAAACATGATGAAATCTCGACCTTCTCTCTAAAAGTTGTATCGGAGCTAGTGTGCATTAATAATGGTCTACGAAAATTGACAATGGTACAACTTTTTGTTGATCCATGAAGGATCCGTCTTGTGAACACAGAAGTAACGATGGTATCTTCGTGTACACAAACAATATTCGCAAAGGTGATAAAATTACTAAAACGATCAATATACATGTAAAGCAGCATATGGAAGATATGTAGGAGACTTCGAGCCTTCGGGCTCGTCCTTGTCTCACATTGCAGTAGAACCTACGATGGGTTAAATGATGCATACGGTGCATGCAATGAAACTATGATTACAGAATGTAAATGAAACGATGATTTATGTTGTTCAACACTAAGGCCTATCGGTTTTCACTATGTAGTATGAGAGATTACAATGAATAGTCAAATGGCTCTGAGTGGAGAACGATGCTAGACTAGTTACAAATGAGGCTCATACTTACAATTTCTCTCTCTTGAACTATAGTTCTCTCTTAGTGGAGTTGGGTATTTATAAGCTCCTTGTGTGGGGTCCTCTCCTAGGGACAGATGTATCGTTATTGTCTTGATTTAAGTGTTGATCCCGATGGTACCTTCGTAATATCCTGATGACTCCAACGGTAATATACTTTAACGAAGGGTCGCCTTTTTCTCCTCCATGAGATAGTTGACACGTTTCCTATGTTCGTAGCATTTAATGCGGGTGGCTAGGTAGTCCGCACGTGTCAGACAGCTGTCTGCTGTCCCCACCACCTCCTTGTCACTAAGACTCATCCACGCCCTTGATCTTGAATCTTTATAGAGTAAAGTAGGCCTTTAGGTCTTTTACGATACTTCGTAGTAGTTCACTTTTCTGATATTCTGTGGTCCTCTGTCGTTGGATTAATCTGATGGTGAGTAGAAATGTTGGAACGTGGCATCATATCTTCAAGTCCAAACGCCATATATCTTCACTGTGAGATTCTTCCAACACGTGGCAAATTACGGATTATGTGTATCCACGTCTTATGTACACAAACTCCATCATGCAGGAGATATTTAATAAATTATAGATGTCATGAGGAACGAATGTGCTTCTAGTTTCAACAGAAATGTTGTGGCTAATAATCGACCAAAAAAATGGTTGTGGCTACTTGAAGCCGCGAAAGACGAAAAATGAAACATATATGGCTTAAATGTCCTCCGCCCCCAAGAGTTCGACAAGGGAATGAATTTAAGCCTCGTGCATTCCCAAACATGCACTAAATCAACGTGGATTTACATAGAACATTCATTATCCATCATTTTTCTCTATCAGAATCGTGTATTTTGTCCTCTGCTGTGATCACCAATCCCCGATCACATATAGTATTGTATAGTTTCATACCCCACGTAGATATTAATTTTGAGAGATGCCTGCGGCACATTTATCATTGTGTCATTGGCTACGTAAGAAACGAGCGTATTACAGGTCATGCCGTGCTATTTTTTCAGGCCGCGCAGCCGGGCCTGTTTCTAGGGAACTCATAAAGTCAATACATCACGAACTCATAAAGTCTACACAGCACGAACATGCCCGCATGTCAGGTTGGAGGTTATCTATATCTTTTGAATAATAGAAAATAGAAAATTTAAAATCTGTGATAAAAACTTCCATCTAACGTAAACCAGCTATAGATTTGTCGACCGAACAAATTTTTTTAGATAAAAGATTTTATTTGTAGTTAAATTAAAATATGATTATATACATACCTAGTTGAACAATATAAAATAACCAGGAGAAATAGAAGTAAAATGCCAGAATTTCAGTTTCAAAATCATAAAATCTTATGTTTAAAATGATTAAAAATAACCTTTGTGACGAAAATAGATTAACCCAGTACGAACATATTTTACAAGACAAAGAAATATATTCATTAATGGGTTCAATGTTAAGGAGACATGTGTTTCAATTACTTATCTTGATTTTTTTAGACGCAGATTCGGAGCAGCTGAGACAACTTAGATTCATTCTTCTTTATTTTGAATTATTATCAGGATTGAGGATCAACCTTTCGGAGAGTAAAATATTTGGGGTAGCTTATCCTGAAGATTTAAAACCACAAGAAAAATACTTGTGATTTTAACAAAACTAAGAAAATAATAAAGGTTATAATCTGAAATTGAAAATCTACCAAATCAAAATAGTACCTAAAAATGCGGGGTACCAAAATACACCACCACTTTTTTCTTAGGCAATCTATATGGACAAACTCAATACAACTTAGAGAGATAAACTTAATCAAGTAATAGTATCTTAGAGTTATATCTCTATCTCTTGCGATTAGAACGTTTACAAAATTGAATCTGTGAACCAAATCACAAAGAGATAACTTGGATGGTACCAAAGACCAATTTTCGAAGAATCAATCCAGTCGTATCCAACAGACTAGGTTGGATGTATCTACTAAGATTGATCAACGTACAACATGTGATATTTCAATTATAAAGATAAACAGTATAATGCGGAAAAATAAATAACACAGACACCAGAAGTTTTGTTAGCGAGAAATCCGCAAATGCATAAAAACCCTGGGACCTCGTCCAGATTGAACACCAAACTGTATTAAACCGCTACAGACACTAGTCTACTACCAATTAACTTCGGACTGGAATGTAGTTGAGCCCTGAAAGGTATCCCACTGATTAAGGTACAATCGCGCTCCGTACGCCTCTTTAATCCCAGCAGGACTCCGCGCAATTGATTCATTTAGATAACGTCACACCAACTAAGAGTTACTTCAACTCAATTAAAGACTTTAAGCCAAATCTGACTCCCACAGATTAAGCCTGTATAGTTGATTTCCTGATTATTTTCTAAATGGATGATCAAAATCAAATGTATGATCAAGGTGATGGAAATCGATAGCAATTTGACAAAAGTCTAGCTATCCTCAAAATCCGGACGTAATCAACCCGAAGTGCATCCTAGATTATTATTCACCTCACAAGTATAAAACTTGTGGAATCACCAATGTCTGCGACGAAGAGAACTTTGATGATCACTACCTATCTTGATCGTTGGAGAGAGCTCTACAAATAATCCAGATCAGGATACTCAAGTTATCAATGAAAGATAACTGGACCTGGCTTCATGAGTCCCAATGAAGACTTTATAATCGCTAAATCCTAAAAGGGTTTATGGAGAGGACGACTCTAGATACAAATATGACACACTAAAAAGTAGTGTCTGGATTCAAAGATCCCAGTTGCTTAGAGTTCCCCTTTTATAGACATTCAAAGCATACGTTGCTTTAGGTTTAAGCTAAGATAGATTTGGAACCAAACAAACAATATATACCATTAGATGAAACTTTGAATCTGATTTACATAAACAAGATATACACTTAGGATAGGTGAGACCGTACTTGAACCGTGTACAAAGGCTATGTTTAACATGGTTAACCGAAACTAGATTTGAACTTAAAAGCTTAATCTTCATTTTCATCAACACATAAGACATTAACTTTGAGTCACAAACATGTGATCAATTGAGCCTAGTGTTTACATAGAATTAATCAAATGTTAATTATCTCAAAGAATTTTTTTTAAAGACACTTAAAAGTATAATCGACATGAATAATAGTTGTACGAGTACAAACACATAGTAGTTCGTGAGTCGGTTTAGTCACAGTTCGCAAACCGGTTTGGAAACTTTAAACCAAGACCTAGTTCCGGAGTTCACAGAACATTTTAAGTTTTTCCACCATTTTGCAAACTTTCCACAAAACCTAAGTTCCAGATTTCACAGAATTTTTAAGGTTTGCGTACCAGTTTGGAAACTCAAAGACTTTCGCCCGTTTCGGATTTCACTGCGGTTTGCGTATCGTTTTGGAAACGCTACCGAGTTCAGGAACACATAACTATTTTTGTTCGCATACCGGTTTGGATACTCACCCCTGGTTACCATAACCACAGTTCAATAATGGTTTGCATACAAGTATGTATACCGACCTGGTTCACGAGTCACCCATATTTTCATATGAAATATATAAAAACATGTTTACCACTAATCTGTAAGTCGATATGTATATATCTACTCCGGTACTTGTACGAATATATGTACTAAGGGTTCAAACTTATAGCGGTTTTCTCAGTAAAACCGATACCACTATCTTGTATCTGAATCAATAGTAGTTCTATGTTTCTCTAAATCGATTCGAAACATTCCCGAATAACATCAATGACACATATCAGTATTCCAGGCTATTTCTGAATGATAAACTTGAATGAAGATTTTGATTCCGAATAATAAATTGTCCTTAACCGAAATTCATCAAGTATGAACAAATGTTCATTAAGCTTAGCCATTATATTTCGAGAAATTATCAAAATAAATTTGACTTGAAATTATTGTATATGCATACTAGTCTAATCAGTTATGCGATATCGTTTCAGATAATAAAAAGTGAGTATAACTTGAGATATAAGTGGTTCAGTCTCCACTTACCCTTTTTTGATTAAGTTCTCCAAAAGCTTCGTTTGATCTCGCCTTCAAACGTTAGAATGCAATGATGACTGTTGTAATCCTCTGTTTCTCAACTACATTTCTATCATAGCCCGAGACTTAACTAATTGTAGACTAGAAATCAAGATATATTTTTGACAACAAGCTTGAGATAGCAACAGTTCTGAGTTTGACCAAACAATGCTCTAACATTGTCAATAACAAAAACCGATTCATAAACAAGAAAAATTCAAAACATACAAAAAAAAACGCACGATCCGAAGCACATATAAATCAACAAAAACATTTATATATAGACAAGATATAAATTTTGCATATCTAATAAATATACATTAAGTATAACATCATCAGTGCGACATATATGTATTATCGGATCATACAATCACATATCTCTAATCAAATATCAAAATCTCATATTAATACTACTAATCTTTAACTAAATTCAATGAGAATGGAAATACAGATCTAGAAATTAATTGTGAATCGAGTCAGGAATTCAAAAAGAATTTATTGTTATTAGGATTTTTGAAACCATAGATTTCTCTGTAAACTCTTCTCCAAATTGACAAATCAAGGATTACGACCAAAATTAAAACAATCAGTATGGATGAAAATTACCTTATTTGTTGGATTTTATCATTGGTGATACTTTGATGGGATTTCTTCGATTTTCAGTGCAGATCTCGAGTCGCACGTTAAAAGGAAAAATAAAAATAAAAATAAAGATGGTGTTACTGATTTTAGTCTTATCGTTATTATATATGAAAGATAATCCAGACATTTACCGAAAAAATCATCTTGGTTTCACATATGTAGGACTATGAAGCAAAAAAATTTGGTCCAAAATCAAAGTTTTAGACCTCCGATTAGTAAGTTCTTAATGGATGGATCTGCCACTGTATAGGCCCACAATATTAGTAAAAAATGGTAATTTTTATATCCAGAATCCCCGTTTCTCTCCAAATATATGTAACACCCCGTGTGTTTAGCTTGGTGCATGCATAAAGATGCGCCATGGACTTGAATGAAGCTTTATCCAAAGATTTTGTTGGGTAATAAGATGCGCATTGACCTAGGGCCAATATGGTGCCAAAATGGCACATTGAGTTGGCATATTGGTTAAAGACCAGTAGCGCGCCAAAGTGGCACATTATGTTGAGCAAATTGGTCAAGGACAATATAGCACCAAGATAGTGCAAGCTTCGAGATAAATTATTCATGAGCCTATCTTCGCTCATTATGGCGCATTAAGGTAAGTTGTATATATCACATCAAAATGATGCATTAGACCAGTTGGGTAGATGTCCCTGAGCAAAATTAGTGCTAAAATAGAACATTACCATGTCGTTGGCCTAAGGCCAATATCCCATCACTGTGTTGCATCATGCCAGAGTAGTCTGGCTTTGACACTATATAACCATCATGACCAGACATCTGAATTGAATGTACATTCATCATGGCCGGTTATTCAAAATTACATGGAAACAAACATGAATATTGAAGAAAACACCTTAAAAGTAGGACTCGGTGAATATAAAACTCCTCCCCCAATTTGAGTTATAGAAATGTCAATAAAACATATTTAGGGAGGGTAGTTGGTTGAATGTGCAAAATCGGACTATGCACAAGTAAGCTTCACGCCTTAAACTGTAATGCATGAATAATGTTTAGGCTTCATTTGTAGATGCGTATCTTTGCCAATTGAGCATATAAAGCATGGGAATTATTATGCCATGCCACAGACTCGGTAATGTGAAACCTTTGTGCTTTTTGACGGAACGACCTACATTGACTAGGCCATCACCATTATTGCTTGTCCACGGCCTTGCGTAAAAGTTGGCTCAAGTTGTTGTCTCTTAGAGGATGAACTATGGTCAATGCTTGATCCCTTTAGAGTAGAGAAGGGTACGTAGGCATCCGCAATGAGTTAAAGCATTTCCGATCCAGCATATTGTTGTTCATATTATCTTGTGAGATGATTGAGGCATATTGGCCTCTCATAAATCTGGCTTGGTATTGCGATGCACGAGATTATATTGGCGAAACTTGATGAGGAAAGTTACATTCTATTCGTTGGATGCTCATACTTCCTATCAAGGTGTTCGACGTAGGCATGTACCAATGATGCATTGGGCATGGCCAAAAAAGTAAGATATATTGGTATGAAAGTAGCGGATCTTGCATAAGCTTAAGGAAAGTACGACATGAGCTGATGATTGATGCACCCTTGGCATGATCAAGATCAATGCATGTTTTCAGAATTACCTAAGTTAAGTAAAGGTATGGAAATATTTTTTCAATGTCCTACCCGTAGTTCAAGGCATGCATTATGCCTAGAAAGGGTCAAAAAGATAGTGATGCATGAAAATAATGCATCACATCAGCCTCAATGGCTTAAAACCATTTTCAGAAAAAGGGCAAGTTGGAACGGTGTTGAAGCTAATTTAGTTATATTATGATCATCGAGCATGCTTGTAAGGGCAAATGAACATGTATTTTCCTAGTTTTAAAGCAATATTGTGACATCATAGTGGCACATCGGGGAGTTATGGCCTACGCGAAATTTTTGCGCTAGGCGTAAATTTCTGGTCGGTCACAGTTGGTATCATAAAAAGTTCCAAGATAAATCCAGGGACATTGCAAAGAGTATTTTCCCTTAAAAGAAATACTTAAAGTTGGAGCATATGCCAACTTTTGTGCGGAAAGAGTTTGTAACTATTATGCCAGTTATCTTGCAATTCAGGTTGAGCTTGTTTTAAGTACAGTGAGTTTTCCTGGTCTAAATGGCACCCCACTTACGAGTAGATATCCGGATGAACATTCAGAACAGTAAAAAGGAAATGATACTGATCAACCCAATATGTTGGCAGCTGACCATCGATGTGCGTTATTAGACCGTTTACCACCCCACTTACGAGTAGCAACATGGATGACCATCGGGGACGATAGGCAACTGGATTCTGTTCCACAATACCACGCTAAGATCTTGTAATTTCGATGGCATATCCAACCTTGTGAATCTTAGGGATTTCTGGGTGTTGGTATGAGACACAATATAGGATACCGGTTGAGATATCTTTTTGGCAACTGGACAAATCAATATTCTCGGTAAAGTTGTGGACACTTTTAGATTCCTAGGAAGGAAATATGGGACAGTTTCTCAGAAGATATTAATTGTTGTTCATGAAAACTTTGAAGAGACCTTGCGATTTCTGAGCATCTATGAGACTTTTACTTAAGAATCCAAACCGAAGATATTGTCCATAATAGTTCTTGTTTTGAATTTTGGGGGACGAAAGTCTTTAAAGGGTGTAATGGTGTAACATCTTGTGTTTTTAACATGGCGCATGCGCAAAGGTGCCTCATGGCCTGGGATGAAGCTTTATCTAAAGATTTTTGTTGCATAATAAAATGCACATTGGCCTAAAGCCAATATGGTGCCAAAATGGCACACAGTATTGGCACATTGTCTAAAGGCCAATAACGCGCCAAAATGATGCATTATGCTAGGCATATTGGTCAATGCCAATATGGAACAAAGAGGGTGAAAACTTCAAGTTACATTTTCCCTAGAGCCAATCTAGGTGCATTACTGAATGTACATCCATCATGGCCTGTTATTCAGAAATACACGGAAACAACCATTGAAGCAAACACCTCAAAAAATACGAATTGGTGAATGTCAACCCCCACCCCCCAATTCGAGTTGTAGAAATTTCAATAAAACATATATAAGGAGGGGTAGTTGGTTGAAGGTGCATAAGCGGACTATGTACAAGTAAGCTTCACGTCTTACACGGTAATGGATAAATGATATTTAGGCTTCATTTATAGCTTTATAGCCTTTCCAATTGAGCATATTAAGTATGGGCATTAGTATTCCATGTCGCCGACTCAGTAATGCGCAACCTTTGTGTATTTTTATGGAACGACTTACACGGACTAGGCCATTACCGTTATTGCTTGGACATGAACTTGCATACGAGTTGTATTAAGTTTCTGTACGTTCGAGGATGAACTATGGTCAGTTCTTGGTCCTTTTAGATTAGGGAAGGCTAAATAGGCTGCCGGAATGAGTTATAACATTTCCGATCCAGCATATCGCCACTCATAACATCTAGTTGCGAGATGATTGCGACATATTTTCCTCTCATATCATCTGGCTCGGTATTGCGATGCAAGAGATGATTGTGGCTAAACTTGATGAGGAAAGTTTCATTTTATTTGTTGGATGCTTATGCTTCATATCAATTCTTTCGACCTAGGGATGTACCAATAACGCATTGGACATAGCCATCAAAGTAAGCTATATCGATATACAAGTAGCGGAGCTTGCATAAGCCTAAGGAAAGTATAAAATGATCCTGATTGATGCACCCTTGGCATGATCAAGATCAGTGCATCATTTCATAAATTCCTAATCTAAGTAAAGGGGTAGAAATAGGTCCGCAATGGCCTATGTGTAAGTTCAAGGCATGCATTATGCCTAGAAAGGACCCGGAAACCAGTGATGCACGAAATAATGCATCTCATCAGCCTCAATGGATTAAATCCATTTGCTAGAAAAGGTAAAGTTGGAACTGTAAGGAAGCTAAATTATTTGCATCATACTCTTTGATCATGCTTCGAAAGTGAACGTGCATTTGCATAGATTTAATGCCCGAATTATAGCATCATAGTGGCGCATCGGGGATCTATGTCCTGGGTGAAACTGGCGCGCTAGATGTAAATTTCTGGTCCATCACAATGGTAAACTCAAGCTTTGATTCAGATGTTATGTTTGTTGCCTCATCCAGACGTTTAGAATCTTTATAATTGAGTCATTCTAAGAATAAGTCTTTTGTTGAAACTGATGATAGGAGTATAACCTCTCAATTATCTAGTCGTGGAATAAATCCCAATAACTCATTTTGGAAAGGAAAAATTAGTGAATAGCAATCCCATGCTATTTATAATAACTCTATATTTGGTAAACATCATAAGTTTGATCCGTATCCAGAAAAATTATAACCCGAATGGAGAAAGCATCTGAACGTATCATGGTCCAGCGTCAAAATCAAGGTCAGAATAGTAATCCCCAAGTTCCACTATGGTTTAGTTATCCCAAGAACCCAATAGATCCAACATACTCTCAAAACCCTTTCGAGAATATAATGACTAGCTTAAAGGAATCTCTTAGTATATTAAGACCCAGGTTCCCCTACCCCTAAGTATAAAGACCCAGGTTCCCCTACCATTTATTTCACAGTGAAAACATAGAGAAATCTTTACTTGACTTAGGAGCCAGTATGAACTTACTTCCATACCATTGTACTTAAAATCAGGACTTGGTAAATTGAAACCTACCAATATAACACTCCAGTTAGATGATATGTCCGTGAAAATTCCTCGTGGTGTTATAAAGGATGATCTTATTGAGATCGATATGTTTATTTATCAAGTGAACTTTCTTGTCTTATATACCCAACCTGTCCTTGAACCGGAGAACCATATATACCTGTGAGTTTAAGTCCCCCATTTGTAGCCACATCTAATAGTCTTATCAACTATGTAACCAGGTTTATGAATATATCCATTGGTAATATGACCACTGAACTAAATGTATCTGATGTTACCAGACAACCTTCTGAGATCGATGATTTAGAAGAAGTGAATATGATTAGCATTCTGGTTTAGGATCTAGTTCATGATCAGTAGCATGACATACGGCCGTGATCCTTTTAAGAATGACATGGGAAGCATATATTATATTTCTTAAGGAATTAGGTGTGTCGACCAACCAACTTTATTTGAAAATTCATGTGGAGCATTTAAAGCGATCTGATTGGTCGATGGGAAAGGGGGCCGACAAGCAGCAATATGGAGCTCGGGGAAAAGTTTGGAGGGAAGCAGAAAAGAAATCTGAGCTCGGGGAAAAGTTTTCTGCTGCTGTGGAAACTCAAGAACATTAATCTGCAGATCATTCGCAAATCGAGAGAACTATCACATAAACTGTTGTTCTCGGCAGTAGTTGCAAAAGGCTTTCAACGACTAAGATTTTCTTTTCCAACTGTTTCTTGTAACAATGATTCTGTAACGTCAATAAAGTGTTGGATATTCACTGTTCTCATTTTTTTTTCAAATTGACATTTATAAATACTTTTTGAGCCATGTATCAATCTTTGAAAGTATTTTAAGCATGATGAGCTAAACCACAATACTTAGATGACGGAGGAAGTCTTATTTCACAATTGTTTGGAAACTATAATTGATTCTTTATGAATTTTTGCACTTATTTTAATTGATTTATGATTCTTATTAATTAGCTGTGATCTTATTTGATGATGTATGTTTATCTTTAGTACTTTTGATGCATCATGCTCGTAATTTACAATCAATATTTTTGAAGTCAACCTGGTAAAGAAATAAAGTCCATAAAAGAGCTATAGTTGTTAAGAATCAATATATGCATCCCTTAATTTGGATTAATGGTATCCTGAATTCTGGTTTCTCTCCATATTGTTGTCACCTTGTATATATTTTTCTAGTTAAATTCAAAATTAAGTCTTAAATCAACGTTCACAGATTTTAGAGAATCGAACTTTTCTTGTCACTTTTACAATCACATCAGCGTAAAAAACCTAGAAACCAAGAACAATGAGATGAATTCATTAATGGTTTTTTATTATAGAAAACCATCCTATATCGGTTCATTTTGGTTTACGTTAAAAAAGGAACAGAACTCATCAGTTAAAATCGGTTTATATTGGACGTTAAAATATTTGAAATTTATACCCTTTGATCTTAGTACATTATAACCGAAAGTATAAGTAAAATTATTGTTTACCATATCTCAATCTTCCTCCTCAATAAAGATATTAAAGGAATGGGGGTGAAGACATGACAACTTGGTATGGATATTAATAATAGAGTAACCCTCTCAAAGTTTAGGACATCTAAATAATATTATAGTCTCATAATCTATGTTTTCTTTTGATTTGTTAAATGTGGAATCATCAGTTAGGCCGATTTATATTGGCCGTAAGATCTTAAGAAATTACACCCATCTTAGTACATTATAACCCAAAATCTAAAGAAACGCATTGTTTACCCTACCCTATCTCAATCTTTCCTCCTTAGTTGGAGAGTAAAGAAAGGGGGCGAACAATGACAAATTGGCATTAATATCAGTAGCAAAGAAACCCTATCAAAGCCTAGTGCTTCTAGATAAATATTACGGTGTCAAAATTAATATTCACCCTTAATTTTTTTAATAGCTTCTCACATAATTGTTTATGTTCCTTATACCAACATAAATTGGGATGCTTACATATTATAGGTGTAGGTGTCCTGAACCAAAAATAAGTTGCAATAACATGAAAGGAGATACTGGTTTATTGGTAAAGAATACCATTACTCCAATAGTAGCATCTAGCAACAGGCTCACGTTATTACGTATAGGACTCGCAATAGTAACCCAACTGTTACAAAACATGGTGTAACAAATTTTAGTCGCAGAAACGTGGGTTTGCTTAGATTTTGAGATAGACAAAGTAAAAGTAATAAACTGCAAAAGGCTCACGTTGTTACGTATAGGACTCGCAATTGTAACCCAACTGTTGCAAAACGTGGTGTAACAAATTTTAGTCACAGAAACGTGGGTTCGCTCAGATTTTGAGATAGACAAAGTAAAAGTAATAAACTTGTGGATAGAATAGATGCAATACAATGTCCTTTGTATTTGGAGGGTAAATCCCGCTTTAGTAAGAAATAGCGGAAAATTAATCTCGTCTTCTAACCAATTCAAAAACCTTGAAGGAATAATAGTATATAGGAAAGAATATCGTGAGGCACACTCCACAAGCTTATGCTATTTCTAGTTATTTCTAATAGAAACAAGCCAAGAGTTATTGCTATTTCTAGTTATTTCTAATAGAAACATGCCAAGAGTTATTGCAAAATTTATAACAACAGTGATGTTGCACTTCATGTGGTCTCCATTTTACAATGAATGAAATTTTACGAGATATCAACAACAACAACAACAACAAAATACTTAAAAAATCATTATTCCTCTTTGTTTTCTGAAAACTATTATTATGTAAATAGGAAAAATATCATCACTTTACGATATAGGGAGTTTTATTCAAAATAATCGGTCCGACTGCTACTGAATAAAACAATACAAAAGAAAAAACCACCCTGATTATTCATTTATCGAACCAAAAGAAGCACCCAATTGGTTTATCTAACAAATCACTTAAATTATTCATTTACTATATTATCTTTTTATGAGAAGATTTCTTTTCTGCGAGAAAGAATTTCTATCAAGATTTATATTTTTCATTCTAATCATATTTCTATCAGAATAGTTGGATTATGATGTCAGAGCCATCTTTTTTAACTTCACATTAGTTAGTACTCTCTTCACTAATTACTCTTTGTATATATCTTTAAATTGTAATGTGATCGTTAATCTTAGTGCACTTAAAATTCATATAATTTTTATTTTATCACGAATGGAGTGTTACCAGATTTAAAAAAAAGTAAAAAGACAACAACTTAAAAATCATTATTTGTCTTTGTTTTATACAATTAATATTATGTAAATAGAATAATATCAATCACTTAACGACATGGAAAGTTCTATTAACAACAACCAGTCCAGTGAAGGGTACATGAGTGTCATGCTTGTGTCGCAGCTAGTGAAAAACAAAACAAAAGAAAAGAACAATCCGCCATAATTATTCGTTTATCCAACTAAAAGAAGTTGCCAGTTCAGTTGGTTTACAAAACCAATTTGTGGATGCAAGAGTAAGTAAACACTAATCAGTAGTATTGTAGGGCGAGTGATGGAATTATTAGTCAGCTGCTAGCACGTAAGAAAGAGATGGGATTAATGGAGAGATCGTGAAAATTAAGAGCAGGAACTTGGCGTGGAGTTGGTGTATCCATTCCATGATCGTGTCCTATCAGGATACAAGATCAAGTAGCCATGTGAATTAAGGCCCCTCCAAACATCTTCTCTATAGCTTTGCTATTCAATCTTTATTTGGTGCATGAATGCATGGCTGCGATCGTGACCACCTACACGATTGATTGTGGCTTTAGTTATAGATTTTTTGAATTTGATATGATCCACCACTGTGATATATCCAGATGAAATGATGCATGAAATCACTGGCTAAACTAAAATAAGAATATCGGATCATAACCGTAGTATCAATACACTCGTGGTTAGGGACATCTATGGTGCCTGTTTGACATTTACATTCTTTTTATGTTAGACTGTTAGTCACCCACCATCAGTATAATAATTAAGTTTTCGCGGGACATGATGGTGCATACGGAGAGAGAGTAATACTTGAGCAATTTGAAAACAAACTTGTTAAGTCTCGTCGGAAACATTGAACTACAAGTTTTTTTTTAGGCCAAATCCAGCCACGAGGATGTTAGGCCTGGGATTCTTTGTTCCGGCTGTTGAACTCGTCATTTATTGTATTGGGTTGTTGAATTCTCCTTTGCTTTTCGTTTTCGTTTTTATTCAAGTTTGTATTCATAAGGTCGAGGGATCTCTTTTAAGTACCACTAGTTTTTGTTGAGAAATGAGATGTCATTTGACAGTCTCTCAATTTTTATTCAATTGATTTTCTTAATTGTTATAGACGCACGCACACAATTTTGGTTATTATATAACCTTTATAGGACGTACACCTGATAACCAAATTTACCACTTACTAACGTTCACTTAACTGACATCTGATAGTTACTTCACACGCTTACAATACACAGACACACTAACCAAGAGTAAAGCGATACAATTCTCTCACAACAAAACCTGGTAATGGAGATCCCTTTAGTAAACAAAACCTGGTAATGGACATCCCTTTAGTAAAAATATCAGTAATCTATTCTTGAGTAGATAAAAATCTGACTTCTAGGGACTTAGCAGCAACCAATTATCTCACATAGTGAAATGCAATTTTTATATGTTTCATCCTATAGTGAAAATTGGGTTGGTTTTGAGATAGGTAGCACCCATATTATCACACTATAAGACAGGTGGTATAGGAGAGAAAAATAACAATGCAGCTAGCAGAGACTGAACCCAAACTATCTCAGATGTAGCATCAGCCAATGCTCTACACTCATCTTATGTACTTGACCTTGCAAATGTTTTCTGTTTTCTGGAGCACCAAGAAATCAGATTTGGACCTAAGTAAATTGCCATACCACCAGTAGACCTTGTGTCAAGAGTATCACCAGCCCAGTATGCCTCAGTAAAGGCCTGCAATTGTAAAGAAGAAGATCTCTTGAAATGCACCCCAAAAGAAATTGTGCCATGTAGATATCTCAAAATTATCTTTACTACAATCCAGTTAGCTTCAGTGGGATTCTGCATATGCTGACATGCTCTATTTGATGTAAATGTAATATCTGGTTTTGTTACAGTTGCATATTGCGGAGCACCAACAATACTTCTGTATATAATAGCATCTTCAAAAGGGGATGAATAACTATTAGATGAAGAAGTAACAATAGGGGTAGAACATGGCTTGGAGACACTCATATGATTCTTATATAGTAAATTAGAAATGTACTGATCTTGAGAAAGAAGAATACCAGAAGATGTTTGAATAGCCTGAATGCCTAAGAAAAAATGTAATGTACCAAGATCTTTAATGGCAAATTCTGATCCTATAACATAGATAAGTTTATCAACCTTAGTTGTGGAGCTACCAATTATGAGAATATCATCTACATGGATAAAAATGTATATTGCAGCAGAATTGGAGACTCTATAGAACAAAGAAGTATCTTTCTTTGAAGACTCAAATTCATAGTGCATCAAAAATTTTCTTAACCTGTCAAACCAGGACCTAGGGGCCTGTTTGAGTCCATAAAGTGCCTTATGTAGTTTTCAAACATGATTATGAAGCATCTTGTTTGTGTACCCTGGAGGCTGAACCATTACACATCTTTTGATAAATTCCCATGTAAGAAAGCATTCTTGACATCCAATTGTCTCACCTTCCAGCCCTTGAAGAGAGAAATAGGGAGAATCAGTCTCACTGTAGTTGGTTTGACCACTGGGATGAATGTATCTTGATAGTCAATTCCCTCAACCTGATTGTAACCTTTGGAAACTAATATTGCCTTATACCTCTTAACAGATCCATTAATATTTCTTTTGATTCTAAAAATCCATTTACAACCAATGACATTCTGAGTGCTTCCCACAAATAGTAATTTCAAGTGCCATTTTGAAGAAAAGAAGTAATTTCTTCATCCATTGTATCTCTCCATTTTGGATCTTTGCAAGCTTCAGTAGCAAGTGGGAACAGTAATATCTTCGCACACAAATTGTACTTCAGAAGCATAAACTTTAGGCTTAGTAATACCCATCTTGCCTCTAGTGGTCATCTGATGAGCATTAATAGTAACTACAGGAGATGTTACAGATGAACTAGGACAAGAAGTAATAGTTGCAGATGAATCACCTAAATTTGAAACAGAAACAACATTTGTATTTGAAATTGCAGATGAAGCAGGTATAGCAGAATTAGATGGAGCAACAGTCATGGAAAATAAAGTTGCAGAAGTAGAATCATCACTTGGTTGAAGTATAGTAGCATAAGGAAACACAGACTCATCAAACCTGACATCTCTAGAAATAATGATTTTATTTATAAGGGTATTTAGGCATCTATAACCCTTATGCATTTTACTATAGCCCAGAAAGATGCACTTAACTGATCTTGGTTGCAACTTATGAGAATTAAATGATCTTAAGCAAGGTTAGCAAGCACAACCAAGATCTTTAAGAACTTATAATCAGGTTTGATATGAAACAAACATTCTAGAGAGGATACATGCTGTAAAACTGGTGAGGGTAGTCTGTTAATGAGATAATTGGAAGTCTCAAATGCATAGGACCGGTAAGATAGAGGTAAAGATACATGAGATAGAAGAGCTAATCATGCTTCCACAATGTGAATGTGTTTTCTATCTGCAGTTCCATTTTGGGCATGAGCATGAGAGCAAGCGAATTTATGTCCTATACAAGAATCCAAATACGTAGAAACATTTCTGTATTCAACATCCCAATCAAATTGAATAAATTTTATTCTTCTACTAAATGAATTCTCAACATGAGATTTAAAATTAATGAAAGTAAAAAAAAACTTCTGATTTATATGCTAGATAAATCCATGTAAATCTACTAAAAGAGTCAGTAACGGATACATAGTATTTAAATCCATTTATAAAGCATAACAAGGACACCCGTACATCTGTGTGAATGAGATCTAAAGGACCAAATACTTGATTATTATCTATATAGGGAAAAGGCAATGCATAAATTTTAGCAACTTGAAAATCAGAACATAAACTAGAAGACAAATGATTGTGAATAACCTCATCTACAGAAGCTAAGACATTCTTCAAGGTGTGATATGCTGGACGACCAAGTATCTTGTGCCAACTGGAAGTAGATGTAAGCTGAGAATTGAGAGCTTGTTTAACCTGAGCTACAGTAAACTCCAAATGATAGAGACCATCCTTAACAGGTCCATAAAGTAGAACCTTGTGAGTGAGTATATCCTTCACAAAGAATTCATCCGGATCAAATTCAAAGAAACAGTTATTTTCCTTAGTAAACTGATGCACAGAGTTAAATTCTTTGTAATTGAAGGAACATGAATCACATTGGGTGGAGTAAACTTAGCAGTATCAGTGTAAAAAGTAGAAGAACCAATGTGAGTAATATGCAAACCTGAGCCATTGCCAAAATCTCACTTGATGAGTGCCTTGATATTCAGAATGAAAGTTGAGATTTGAAAAATCAGATATAAGATAATGTGTAGCTCCTGAGTCAGGTATCCAGCCAGAAGAAAAATGATAAGTATCCTCATTGTAGACTGCAAATGTTTCTGGTTCAGGACATCAGTATTTTTCATAATCATTTCCATAACCCTCTGAATATGAATAATAATCTTGAGCCATGGAAGAATCATTAGTGGCATATATGTGTCTGCATTCAGCACAAGATGACCAGGTTTCTTACAGAGTTGACATTCAACATAGTAGTTTATTTCATAGCAGGAGGATGAAAGTTGGTATACCCAGTTGATCTTCCAAATCTACCACCATGAAGAGAGAATCTACCACCTCTATGACCTCCTCTAAATCTACCACCTTTATTACCTCTGAAATTACCAGATCTAGAAAAGGTACCTCTATATGAAGAATAAGAGTGGAAAATATCAGAAGCTAGATAATGATAACCAAAAGGAGGTTGAGAAGAATATGTATATTGAGAATCAAATGCAGTATTTGAAGAAACTGGTGTTTGATGTTGAGAAACATTAGCTGAAGCAGCCGTAAGATCGATATGAGAATCTGAATTGACTCTAGTTTCTTCTGAAAGCAATAAGGCCAACATTTCTAAATAGGTGATAAGATTTTTATTCTTGAGTTTTTGAGTGCTAATTGAGGTTTTGAATGCATTGAATTCAGTATGTAAGCCTTGAAGAATATGAAACACTAAATCTTCATCTGTAATAGGTCTATCAATTTGAGCTAACTGATGAGAAATCGATCTAGCCTTGTTGAAATAAACAAGCATTGAATCCGAACTTTTCTTCAAATTGATTAGATCATATTTCAATTGCATAAGAAGATATTTAGTTGTAGCATTGTAATTATTGGCTAATTGAGTCCATACCTCATGAGAAAATGTGCAATCAAGCACCTAAGAATGAGTTTCTTCAGAACAAGTAGAGAACAACCATGACAAAATAGCTTGATCTTGATTATTCTAATAGTTATAAACATGATTGCATACAAAATCAGTATCTGCATCATATCATCAACGAACGTAGGATATGCTAAAATCTTTTCACAAGCAGTAGAGCTTCTTCGGTAGTATCTAGCAGGCCACTGAAAGGAGCCATCAACAAATCGTAACTTCGAAATAATGGAACAATTTGTGATTTCCACAGAGTGTAGTTTGTATTTGACAGTTTTGATGGTGGTTTGAAGGTTAAAGGTATGTGTTTATTTGATTCAACCATTGTTGAATTTGAAGTATATCTGAAAAATTGAAATTTGAAATTTGTTTTACAGAATGAAGGTATCTGATACCATGTTGAGAGATGAGATGTCGTTTGACAGTCTCTCCATTTTCATTCAATTTATTTTCTTAGTTGCTACCTTAGTTAGCAATTCGTGAAACGGAAAATGTACGGAATGACATAGTACGGGTATTATTCGGATTCTTAAATATCATATTCGGTCAATAATCCGGTCAACGGTTCGTGATACGGTAGTATTTCGGAACGGCATACATACATATATAAACCGTTTTAACGATATAAATTCGGTACACAAAATTCGGCATATATCCTATTATACGTAAATGGTTTTTAGTGGTAGATTACTTGGTAAAATGCTAAAAATGATTATATAAGAAGTATATGAAATTATTACAACAACAAGCTTGTGGCCAACTGGTTAAAGTCTCTCCTAGTATGCTTGATGTCATGAGTTCGGCCCACTTAAGCAACAAGTGGGGGTTCCCACGTTGTACGCGTACCTAGTTCAGAGTTGGATACATATGTAAATCATTCACAAATTTACTAACAATTTTGGTTGTTATAGGCTCACACAATTTTGGTTGTGATATAACCTTTACAGGATAAACACTTGATAACCAGAGTTACCGGTTACTAACATCCACTTAACTGACACCTATCAGTTACTTCACACGCTTATAAGAACCAAGAGGAAAGCAATACAATTCTCTAACAAACAAAGTTACTATCATAATTGGTAACCGAAAACAAACGGGTGCATATAAAAAGAAAAAGACAAACAAGAAGAGCACAATAAATTAAAGGTATTAAGTCCCCCATGTATGTGACTTCAGATATAAGCAACTAACCAACTACGAGAATAGTAATAAGCTAGCTAGGCAGTGGTAGGGATTGGAGATGGTTATCTGTCAATAATTTCCTGTCATGGGATTACTTATCCAGCACGATCAATCAGCACTTGGGAAGGTAAAGGAGGGTAAATATCCAGAGTCAAGTATCCATAGCTATCCTCCATTCCCACCTTATTTAATTACGATGAAACATAATCTTCTTTCCTGATGAAAAAGTACACGGCTAATGACCATATTACGTTCTTTAGGCCAGGAGGCCCAGGACTCATTGTAAGTTGGGTCTGGTGCAAAAATAGGAAAGTTATGGCCATAGTGCTTGATCACCCACCCGTAGGTGAGTTAGTTACGGCCGGTAAATCTACCTCGTCAGATTTGGGGTTCACAGTGAAGGGCTAAGACTGGGTTTGTTTGTTTCAACGGAGGAAAATGAGGAGTAGTCCCTCTGGAATCGCGTACAACAGTGACGTTTTGTCGATTGACAAGGGAAGATTCTATGAATTTTCAGCTGGGACCCATTCTAGATTCTTTCTCTCTTTTTTATGGAAAAAGTTCAGGCCTGGAAAGGCACTTAACATCGTAAAAGAGCTAATTTTTACACAAAAGAGCTAATTTGAAAGTATTTATATTTTGAACACGATGATGTTGAGCTTCGGTAATAATGTGAAATCTTCTTTTGACAGCTTCATGGTATAGCATCTTGAAACGAACCAGTATCTCTATAGACTCGACAGATATTACGATGTTTGTGTGCTGCAAATCTTTAGCCCATTGAAGAACTAGGTCTGTCTCTCCTGTTGTTCCCCAAGCTCCAGAGTATCATGGATATCCTCTGGTTCCAACGATATTTCCTGCAAACTCTATCATAATTAGAGCAGTATAGTGTAATAAGTTCTCAGGATCTTGTAGGGTACATATCTTGATATTATTCCCAAATTCTGATGCTGCATTCAGATCACAAGGAGTAATATTCTGTTGTGTTGAAGTGTCAATTTCCTCCGGAAAGAGTGAAAAACGGTTCATGATATGATCCTGCATATAATGTATTTTGTTATGATTGCACAAGTGCTGCTTAATGCGCAGAGATGTAACTCCAGCATTTGGCTGCACTTGTCTGAAGATCAAATCGCATCTAGCTTTCCAGATATACCAACAGGTGGTGGCATAAATGTTGCAATCATTCCTGGTCATTCCTGTTTGAAACCAGGAGTTCAACCAGTCTATGAAAATTGTATTGTTGTGAAACTGAGTATTGTAAGGGCCAAGAATTTCCTTCCAAACCAGGGTAGTAGCAGGACAGTTCAGGAACATATGAGCCATGGTTTCTTTTCCCCCACTATTGCAAAAAGTGCATGTGGGATTTATGTAGTGCAGAATGCTAGCTGTTTTGGCATTAGTGAGAAGAATACCATGAGCACATTTCCAGATGAAAATTTTGATGACTGGGGCTACCTCCATGTTCCAGATGGCTCCCCAATTCCTTGTTGTAGTATCATTGTTGTAGAGATTTCCAATTTTTTCCTTGTACAACTCCTTGACGGAGAAAACTCCTGCTTCATTTAGATTCCAAATTATCTTGTCTTCTTCATTTTGATGAGTCTGCAGGCTAATAATCTCTGCAGCCTGGTCATTGCTGAAGTATGCACGAACTTGAGTTTCATCCCAATTTCTATTTGGAAGGAGTAAGGATTCCACAGTCTCAATGTGTTGTGGGTAGTTATGAGGTTTTGGATGTCTTAAAGTGGTGTTGGGGATCCAGATATCTTCCCAAATCTTGATCTTCCTCCCATTTCCAATTTTCCAAGTGCAGTGATGTTGGGTGTTGCTCCCTTTCCATATCCAGGAGTCACCATCCTTTGATTTTATATCCATGTTGAAAACATTTCTGCCCAAGATATATTTGGCATTCACGAGCTTATACCATATGGAGTCTTTATCCTTCTCAAGTCTCCAGCCAATTTTTGTTATCATAGAGTTGTTGAAGAGTTCCATATTCATGAAACCTAAACCTCCCAATTCTTTTGGTTTGCATACTGCGGTCCAGGCTTTAGGATAGTATCTAGTAGGATTTTCTATATTTTTTCCCCAGAAGAAATGTCTTTGAAGCTTGTGATGTCTTTACAGGTTTTCTTAGGTATCTTGAAACAATTCATTTGGTAAATACAAGATGAAGAAGTGACAGAATTCATGAGAAATTCTCTCCCAGCAGGGTTTAGGGGGATATTTTTCCAACCAGTGAGTCTCAGCTTCAATTTTTCTACTCCAGGCTTGAACGAATTTATTTTGCTTCTATGAGTGAATAGTGGTGAGCCTAGATATTTATCATCCAACTGCAGAAATTGAACTTCCATGTAACTACTGATTTCAGGGATGAGGTTTGGATTAGTGTTTTTGCTGAAGAAGACTCCAGATTTGTGGAAGTTGATTAGCTTCCCTGAAGTTCTTCCAAAGGTTTAGAGGGTATTCATTATATTGTGAGCTTCTGTCAGATTGGCTTTGCAGAATATCATGCAATCATCAGCAAAAAGGAGGTGGTTGATAGAAGGAGCAGCTTTACATATCTTGATTCCAGTTATAATGCCCATCTCCTCATCATGAATAAGGGTTCTTGAGAGAGCTTTCATGCAGAATAAGAACAGATAAGGGGATAAAGGGTCACCTTGTCTTAGCCCTCTAGAAGGTTTGAAAAATTTATCACGAGAACCATTAATTAGGACAACAGAGGTGGAGGTGGAGATACACTGGAGAATTTTGTTGCACCATAGATTATCAAAGCCAAATTTCCTCATAGTGGTCATTAGAAATATCCAGTCAACTCTGTCAAAAGCTTTTGCCATATCTATTTTTATTCCCATAATGCCAAAATTTCCTTGTTTTGCTCTTTTGGATTTCATAGTATGAATAATTTCATGAGAAATGGCTATATTTTTAGAGATTTTCCTTCCAGGGATAAAAGCAGATTGGTAGGGGGATATGATTCTGTTGAGGTAAGGCTTCATTCTCCGAGCTAATAGTTTGGATATGATTTTGTATGTTTAATTGCAAAGTCTAATTGGTCTGAAGTGGCTGGGAGAAGTTGGATTATCAATTTTGGGTATGAGAGATATGAAGGTGACATTCATTTTCTTAAGTAACTGACCTGAAGAGAAGAAATATTGAACCATTTTGACAATATCAATACCAATAATATCCCAGTTGATTTTGAAGAAATTTGGTGGGAATCCATCTGTTCCAGGAGCTTTATCATTTGCCATGCTAAATAATATAACTTTAATTTCACCAGGTTCAGGCTTTCTGTTGAGCATAGAGTTGTCATCAGAGGTTATGGTTGAAGGAATGAGGTTGATGATTTCAGAGGAAGGGTTTATGGTTTCAGCAATTTCCATTTGAGAAAAATGATTGGTAAAACAGTTCTTGATTTCTTGATAATCAGTAATCCAGCTTCCTTCCGCATTCTCAATTGAATCAATTTTATTTCTTCTTTTTCTACACTTAGTATCTCTGTCAAAGTAACTTGTGTTTTGATCTCCCAACTTGATAAGTTGATCTCTGCTTTTGGGTTTCCATAATTTTTCCTCTATATCGAGCTAATTTTTGAGTTGTTTACTTGCATCAGCTAAAGCCTGACCTCTGTCCTCTTTGAAGTAATAGATATGTAGCCAATTTAAGTATTGCTTGCATTCATCAATATTGGTTTTGATGTTTCCATAGACATCCTTGTTCCAGACTCTGATTTATAGCTTTATGTCTTTAAGTTTTCTAGCAATAGAGAAAGCACTTGAACCAGGAGTTACATTTTCCAAACAATCAGATATAATTTTCCTACATTCAGCATGATCTAACCAGGGTCCAAAGAACTTGAAAGGTATCTTGCCATTTTTCCAGTGAGGTTTTGAGTTTAGTAATATGGGATGATGGTCAGACCCAATTGCTAGCATATTAGTGATGGTGGTGTTTGGATAGATGGTTAGACAATCATCATTTGCTAGACTTCTATCCAATCTTTGTTCATTAAGGGCATGACTCTTTGTTTTGTTTGACCAGGTAAAGGGACAGCCAGTAAAACCAAGATCAATAAGATCCAGATTAATGATATTTTCATTGAAGATGAAAGCTTCATTAGCATCCATAGGATGAAAGCTGAATTTTTCAGTATCATGGAGAATAAAATTGAAGTCTCCAATTACCAGCCAAGGAAGGTTATTGGAAACTGCAGTGTTCTCTAACATTTGCCAAGATTTTAGCTTAGAGGAAGTGTCATAAGGGTTACCATAGTAACATGTAAAAATCTACGGGGGGCTATTGGCAGTTCTGATTATTGCATTAATATGGTTTAGAGAGTAACCCAAAATTTCTTACTTTTCCATATTAATGCTAATCCACCAGCAATGCCACTTGCCCCTCCTGGATTAACAGACTTGAAGTTATTGACCCCTATTTCATGCATGGTTTTCTCAAACTTATCATGTTTTTGTTTTGTTTGAGATAAAAATATGATGTCAGGGTTCAGTTTATTATATCTCTTAGCATCCCTAGTACCCAATCCTTGGTAATTCCATGCTAGATTAGTAAAGAATTGCCAAAAATATGACACATATGGATACTTTGATATGAGTCTTCTGGTGATATGATCATAATATTTGTAGAGTAAGATGTGATCAGAATAGTATAGGATATGAGATCTTAATAAAAGGTACAGAGTAGAGTTGAGAAAGAGTACCATTGTTCCTGTAGAGGAGCTATCCAAAACGCTATTAGCCATAAGAATAGGGATGTTGTCCATCAGCTCCTGAGGAAGATCAGTCAAATCTTTAAATCTTTTGACACTTGACATTTCCATGCTGTTGAGAGTTGTATTTTCATCATTGTGAATAGGCTTCTTCCTTTTGGAATCCATGATGGAATTGTTTGAAGTATTGAGGGGATTGTAATCCAAGTTATCAAATGGGTGATCCTTTTTTTTTGCTTTCCGTGCTTCTTTTTTCTTCTTTGTAATATCAACTTTCAGGTTAGCTTTGATTTGAGACAAGGTAGGAAAGGTATTAAAGGAAAATTATTTTTGGGTGTTGGTGGTTGCGAAAATTTGTTCAACAGCAGTAAGGTCAGCCGCAGCAGCTTCCTCATCTTCAGTACTTGGTTCATTGTTCTTATTGAGGTTTGTTCTAGCAACAACTTTCCATTTTGGAAGTTTTTTCCTTGTAGGAGCCAATAATCTTTTTTGCTAGATCCAACCTTCTATTCTTAATTTGATAGGCTAAGACATCAAGGTGTGGAGAGTGAGTGATATCAGAAAGAGAGGACTGAGCTCCAAAAATGATGGGGTTATTGGAGGTAGAAGCAATATTGGCTATTGTCTTTTCAAGATCCAACCTTTTAGCAACCTTCAGTTTTGCTTCAAACTCAGCAGCTGCATCAACATCAGAATATTGTTCGTGAATGATATTCTTTCCAGCTTGGACTACTTTTTGTTGAGGGGTTATGGGTGAAGGGGCAAGTTGAGGGCTTGAAGATGATAATAGTCAGGATTGCTCTGGTTTGGGAGTGATGGACAGGAGGACTTGGATGATAAATCACTCTGTAAACTTTGAAAAATTTGATGCCATTGAGAGCATAAGCACATTCCAGCCAGTGAGAAAGAGTAGGAGTTTCAAATGCTTCTATTCCAAATTTGAGGGATCTAGTTACATTGATTGTAACTTTTACTTCCAATTTTTTTTCGAACCTATCTCTACCATAAGGTTATTTTGAGTCCTAGTAAACTCCAATTGTCTTAAATATATTTCTTATATCCAGGATGATATGAGTGGAATCCTCTTTACTAGTAGCCAGATCATAACTTTAGAGAAAAGTTCTTCATCAATTAGTTCAAGAACTTTATAAGAGACATCAACCAGAACCATAAGTTTGTCAAATACGCCTCTTGTGCCTCCTTTATTCAATGTTGAGTAGTCTCCTTCATGTGTGGTTCTGAGAATGTAAAAGTTTCTTCGTCTGTTCCAAACTTCAACCTCAATTATGCTAACCATTTCCCAGTTAGCATTGATAAAGTTGCTTACTCTGAATGTTTGAAAGCATATGTTACTACAGAGTTTGCCAATGAAACATCCTTTCCGATCTTGAGCTTGTTAAATTTTGATGTTTTCTGTGTTGATGAATAATTTTGGAAACAAATCCTCAGGAATGGATAATGCTGAATTTATTTGTTTTACAAGGTTATCAATGGATTGTGGGTTTGAATTTGAGGAGGAATCCATGAAACTATAATTTGGTACCCGAGATGGAAGAGTGCATGAAATCACTTGGAGCTAAGAGGGTAAAAGAGGAGACAAAGAGAGTGATGTAGATAGGACTAGCTTTAACTTGAAATTTGTTCACGGTGAACATTGAGACTTTTCGTCATAGAAACAGAACTCTGTATGAAGACTGTTGAGGTTGTACTTGTGGGTATTGTGATCCCCAATAGTGTTGATGCATTGGTCTTCTATGGATAATGGCAGTTTGGATATAGACCTGTTATCAAAAGCACAGATGTGTACTATAAGGTTAGTAAAAGTAAGGTTTGAGAGTTGTATAGTTACCAAATTACTTTGCTTTTCAACTGAATGAGATTCTGGTTTGAATAGAATGTAACTGAGCTTTTGGTTCCATCTTAAGCGTGTGTTGGTCTGTCTCCTAGTAGTTATGGGCCCGAATAAATAGTTGTAAAGACTTTCAGCCCATATGAATTTCGAATCAGCCTGAATCTGAGTCCTTATCAGGTGAGTAAGCTTCTGAAATATAACTGTGTGAGGAATACGTGTGGGAGACCAAGTAACTTTGCATGACATCCGGTTGTTGGTATCTAAGTTGAATTTTTCCCACAACTCATTTCAATCTGTCAAGACCAACAAAACACAGTTAGACGAGGGAAATGTGTGGAGAAAATTTTCCTGCAACATAGGCTTTTATGGCTTAAGTACGGGAGATTTAAAATGACAGGAGAAAAAGAGAAAAGATTTTGAGGGAAAATGACAAGGTATTGGGAATCGTCGTAATTAATTGGCGAAATGATCGAAGCTTAAAAACTGCAGCCCTTTAAGGGTGTATTTTCACTTGCTGGGAGAATAACCAATTGTACTTTGTCAGCAAATCTTCCTTCAATTTTTTTTTTGAGAAGTTCTTCATGGCAGAGAGACAAAATAGTATCGATCGCAAGAGCAAACACAAAATTGGTTGAGGTAGATGTAGAACCCCGGATACATTGGTATCCCTATGAACATTCGGTTGATCGTCTGCCCTATGGTGTAGCTTTTCGACAAGGATGTGAGTCCCCCAATTTCAGAGAGAGTTTCGACTACTATTTGAAGGATATGAAACATAACATTGATGTGAAGGTTGAAGAGATTTTGTTGCAAGACGGACCACCAGGCATTATTCATGAGCTGTTGCTTGATTCTCTAGTTGAGAGATTGGTTCAGTTCTTCCGGCGTTCCAAATCCTCTCCCATTAATCAATATACAGGTAATCCCTTTCTTAGGCATGATTTGGATGTTGAGCAAGGAGGTTGTAGAATGCCTGGTGCGACGCATCATAGTGAGAGTAGTGCTCCTGATATTAGGGGGGGGATGAAGAACCAAAGCAATCAAAGAAGCCAAAGAGACAAGGTTCGGATGATGATGATTGGGTCATGTACGCTTATCATCCAAAATATGGTCCCTTTGAAGTTTATGAGGGTGTTGCAATTGCTGATGATCGGTTTCTTATTTCTGGATTGAGTAAAGTTGGGTTTCAGTCGGTCACTCTCCTTCCCGCTGCACAGTTCATGGTTCGAAAATTGGCGGCTCAGCCTTGGGGAGAAGGAGAACCTATGCATTTTCCAGTTTTGGATGCTCTCTGCCCAACAACAGGTAATATTGGATGAGTCATTTTTTCCGAAAACAATCAACCTGCCACCGATCCAACCTCTGATCCAGATGTTGATCCCGTTCAGCCGATGAGTCCTACTGACAATGATCCTGAACAGGCGGGGCCGGAGAAAGGTCAATAAGAGATCATAACACTGATCTTAGAATCCATAATCCAAGGCCAACCAGGCGATTGACTCGGAGTCAAACTCGAAGTGTTAGTCAAGGTACACGGAGTCGATCTCAGCAGATGGATTAGGAGGTGAGTAAGTTTATTCTCATGTTTTCTATGATCATGGGTCAAGATGTGCAGAACTTGATTTGGTTTTAAGGTATGTTGGGTAGAAAACTGGTTACAACTTTGTGGTTTATGGTTTTGGTTTTTCTGGGAAGTATTTTGGATATTGTTATTGTTATGTATATAAGATGAATGTTTGTTTCTCTGAATTTTTAGAAATAGGTAATCTGTGTTTATGAATGTGTGGGTATGAGTAGCATTTCTGTTCAGAGCTTTGGTGTTTGTAGACTCAACTTGAGGATTAATAAGATTTTTCTAATATAACCTCATAGTTAATAGCAACTGGTAAATCTTGATTATGATTTTTCTCGAATAGATGGGAAAAACTTGATAGTTTCAGGGTAGTTGTTCCAGGGACATAACTCTTCTTAGAAAATTGATTGAGATTATCTTGATTGAGATGAAGAATGAGAAATTTCTTAGGAGTAATATAAGTTCTCATAAAGGGAATATGGGTCAGATCATCCTGGGGTTTAGTTCTGGATAGAGCCTTGGCTGAATAGTCGTAACTGGGATTTTTTAGAGCAATAATTGGGTAATGGGTAGTATTGATTGAGGCGAAAGGTCTCCTGAATCTGAAGGATTTGATTTCCATGGTGATTTTTGTGATACTTGGTATGTTTGGGGTGGTATTGTTTCCTAAGATGATTTTGTGACCTGTGATACATGTGAAACCTTCAAATCCTTTGATTTTTGTGATTTTGGTGATTTTAGTTCTTCCTGTGTAGTCGGTGATTGAGTGTTGCCTTGCATAGCATAGTAGAACTAAGGAGAATTAGTAGAGATAGGATAAACAAGTGAATTGAGAGAGCAGAGAAAGAAAAGGAACTCAAATTAGAGGTTCAGCATGGGAAACAAGGATGAAAATCATAAAAAATAGAAACAGGTGGATTTCTGGTGAGGAACATCCGGTAAAAAGTAGCCGTTACAGTACTAGAAGACAGGACTAACGACTAGAAGAGACCGGATAGAAAAGATAAATCAGGTAGGGAAAGAGGAATCATGGTAGGAAGTGAGAGAAGTAGTCGTACAAAGGAGAGAGAATCATAGCTTCCTTTCTCCCCGATAACGAAAAAATAAAAAAGAAGAAGAAAAGAGAAGTAAATTTAAAAAATGAATACTAATATCACGCATGATAGCATTATGAGTAAGTTGATTTCATAGCTTCTGCTCGTACAACTTTCATTTTAGACCGTCAATTTTCATTTTCTGTATGTTCCCCATAAGATATTTTTATGCTGGTTTCATCCACACGTAGAAACTGATTCCACCATAATTTCATGATTATTTTATTTTTTTGAAGCATAACACAATGTTACTGACATGAGTTATTTTTTGGTAAAACAACATGGGTAAAATTTTAATCCGAAACTATATCTGATTTTATTTTAGCGGTCTATACTCTCACATTTTATGGTTTTTGGACATACAACCTGTTTTTCGGATATTAACAAGGGATGTTGGATACCCTAATTCCAAAATATAACTAATGGGGTACAAATTTATCGGGAATAATACCAAAATCCATTGAAGATAATACTGAGAGTCATTTGTCTTGTATGGAATTTGTATAAACCTAATTAGCAATCATTTATTTTTGTTGCCAATTTTTTTTTATAGAAAAACTTAGGCGGAACCTAAGGGCCTAATGGCATAACAAAGTAGTAGCAGAGTCTGTGCCAAGCCTGCTTTCATAGTTCTTACACATAATAGCAATATTAAGAGATTGTAAGTTTTGAGTTTTATGGATAAGAGTAAGACTAGTTAAAACAAAAGATACTGGTTTGATTATTAAGATAGTGTCTTCACTGGTGTTTTGAAAGTCTTCATAATAACTGATGTTGAATCTTACCTTGATAGCCTGGGTGTATAAAGATTGGAATGTTAAGAGAGTTTCCTTGGATTCAGCTTGTACTTCAATATTCATGTGTTGCTGCTCCCTTGCCCAATTAAAAGCTAGGTCTGCACCTCCTGTTTCTCCCCATTCTTCCAAGTGGACCGGGTGTCCTCTGCTATCAATGTTGTTTCCTGCAACATCCCAGATGGTTAGTGCAGAGATTATTTTTTGGTTTTCAGAGTCCTGTATAGTGCAAATTTTGATGATAAAACCAAACTCCTGTGGAGCATGTTGATTCAGATCATAAGGCACTGTAATACCTGCTTGAATTCAGGTTCTTCACCATTTAGAGAGAAAGTATTTAGAGCATGATTTGGTAAGTTGCGTACTCTGTTATAAACACATAAGTGTATCTTAATGCAGAGAGATGTTTGTTTTGCATTAGGCTTTATGTGATTGAAAACTAGATCACATCTAGCCTTCCAAATAAACCAACAAATGGTGGCATAAGTATTGTAGTTTTCAGAAGAATTTCCAGGTATGAACCAGGAGTTGAACGAATCCATGAAGTTTGTGGTGTTGTCAAACTTGTCATCAGCTTCCCCAAGAACTTCATGCCAAACACCAGTTGTTGTAGGGAATTTTAAGAACATATGTATCATGTTTTCCTCCCCATGTTTGCAAATTTGACATATAGGATCAATGTAGTGTAGAATACTTGCAGTCTTTTTATTAGTGGGAAGGATTTCACGTGCACATTTCCAGATAAAAATCTTTATAACTGGAGCAATATTCATTTTCCATATAGCCTCCCAATTTCTAGTGATGATGTCATTCATGTATAAGTTGTCTATCTTTTCCTTGTATATGGCTTTGACAGAGAACTTTCCAGTGTCATTTAAGTTCCATTGAATTGTGTCATCTGCTCCTGGATGAGTGTTGAGAGCCAGAATGTTTTGAGCAGTGTTTATACTTAAAATGTGTTCAATAATATTAGTATTCCAGTCCCCAGAGGGTGTCATGAGGTATGCCAGCATCTCAATATGTTGTGTACAATGAGTGGGTTTTATGAGTTTAACTTTGGATTTTTGGATCCAGAAGTCTTCCCATATTCTGATTCTGTTTCCGTTTCCTATTCTACAATAACAATGGTGCTGAATGTTCTGGATGCCTTCAAGGATACCTTTCCAGATCCAAGAGTCTCCATCTTTAGCTTTTGTGTCCATATTTAGAACATTTCTCCATAACAAGTACTTAGCATCCATTAGTTGATACCATAATGAGTCTTTATCTTGTCCTAGTCTCCATCCAATTTTTGTAATCATAGAAATATTGAAGAGTTTCATGTTCGTGAATCCTAAGCCACCTAGCTCCCTTGGCTTGCAGATAGTTATCCAGGTCTTTGGGTAGTAGCCTTTGGGGTTTTCCAGATTCCCTCCCCTCCCCCCCCAAAAAAAATTTATCTCTGAAGTTTGTTTAAGCCTTGACAAGTTTGTTTAGGAATTCTAAAGAAGTTCATTTTGCTAAATACTGATTGTTGAAGTAACAGTTTTAACGAGAATTTTCCTACCAGCAGGATTTAGAGAAGCATTTTTCCAACTTGATAATCTCAACTTCATCTTGTCAACCCCTGTTTTAAATGATTTGATTTTGCTTCTGCGGGTGAAAAGAGGAGATTCTATATATTTATCATCCAGTTGTAGAACTTGAACTCCCATTATGTTGCTGATGTCAGGGATGAGAGATATATCAGTGTTCCTGCTAAAAAACACTCCGGATTTATTGAAATTGATGAGTTGGCCAGAGGTGTCACCAAATATGTTGAGAATGTCCATGATATTTTGAGATTCAACTTTGTTAGCTTTGCATAAAACCATACAGTCATCAGCAAATAACAGATGATTTATAGAAGGAGATCCCCTGCAAATATTTATACCAGAGATGATACCTAGATCTTCAGCATGTATGAGAGTTCTGGATATAGCTTCCATGCAGAAAAGAAAAAGATATGGAGATAGAGGATCCCCTTGTCTAAGGCCTCTAGCATGAGTAAAAAAGGAATCAGGAGAGCCATTAATAAGGATAACATAGGTGGTGGTATAGATGCATTGCATAATTTTTTGGCACCATTTCTCATTGAAACCCATCTTGGTCATAATAGTTTTGAGAAAATTCCAGTCAACTCTATCAAAGGCCTTAGTTATGTCAATATTTATCCCCATACTTCGCTTGTCACCTTTGACTCCTCTTTTGGATCTCATTGAATGAATTAGCTCATGGGAAATAACAATGTTATCAAAGATTTGCCTACCGGGAATGAAGGCAGATTGGTGGGGTGATATAATTTTTTTTACATATGGTTTCATTCTTTGGGCTAGGAGTTTGGATATGATTTTGTAGGTGGTATTGCAGAGGCTTATAGGTCTGAAGTGGCTTGGGGAAGTTGGGTTGTCTATCTTGAGAATGAGGCAAATGAAGGTAGTATTCATTTCTTTTAGAATATGGCTAGATATGAAGAAATGTTACACCATATTGATAATGTCATATCCTATCAGTTCCCAGTTAGCTTGGAAGAAGTTTAGTGGGAAGTCATTAGGTCCCGGGGCTTTATTATTTTCCATACTAAAAAGAATGGATTTGATTTCATTGTAATCCGGGATTCTGTTCAGTAAATTATTGTTAGTAGTGTTGATTATAGTGGGTATTAGATTGATAATTTCTGGGTTGATGAGGGTTGTTTCAGCAGTAGCCATCTAAGTGAAATGTTTGGAAAAGCAGTTATTCAATTCTTGATAATCTGAAATCCAATTTCCATAATTGTCTTGGATGGTATCAATTTTATTTGTTCTTGTTCTATATTTTGTAGATCTATGGAAGTACTTAGTATTCTGGTCACCTAGTTTATGAATTGGTCCCTACTTTTTGTCTTTCAAAATTTTTCTTTAATAAGTTGTCACTCATTAAGCTTTTGCTTAGCTAAACTGACAGCCTCACTTATGTCACTTCTGAAGTAGTTGTTATGTAACCAAAAGATATGTTGTTTGTATTCGTCAATGTTTGTTTTGATATTGCCATAAACCTCTTTGTTCCAGACTCTGAGGTGAAGTTTGATATCTTTAAGCTTTCTAGCAATAATAAAAGCATTGGAGCCAGTGAGACTTTTTCTCCAACACTCAGCAATGATATTCCTGCAATCCTTATGGTCCTGCCAGGGACCAAAGAATTTGAAGGGTATTTTACCAGTTTGCCAAGTTGTATTGGAATTGAGAAGGATAGGGTGGTGGTCTGAACCAATAGCTAGCATATTAGATATGGTATTATTAGGATATATAAGGAGCCATATTTCAGTAGCTAGACCTCTATCTAATCTTTGTTTAGTGAGAGCATGTCCACTTATTTTGTTATACCAAGTGAAGGGGCAACCAGGGGTGCCCAGATCAACTAAATACAATTCAAGGATTTTCTTGCCAAATATAACAGCCTCATTAGTATCCAAAGGTTGAGTACTGAATTTTTCAGTATCATGAAGAATGATATTGAGATCTCTAATAACCAACCAAGGCAGAGTATTATTGACAACAGTGTTTTCCAGAATTTTCCAAGCATCTTTTACTATTAGTTTCATAAGGGCTACCATAGTAACCAGTGTATAACCAAGGAGTGTCATTAACAGGCTTGACTATTGCATTGACATGGCTTAAGGATAAGTAAGAATCTTAATATCAATGTTGCTTTTCCATATCAATGTTAAGCCACCAGCTGTGCCACTAGCACCTCCTGGGTTTACAAACCAGTAGTTTTGGACATTACATCTTTCATGGTTTTCTTGAGCTTTTTTTGTTTTTGTTTGGTTTCAGAGATGAAAATGATATCGGGGTTGAGTTTATTCAACATATCATTGAGATATTTTTTAGCATCCTTAATGCCCAAACCTTGAAACTTCCATGCCAAAGTAGCAAAGAATTGCCAGAAATATGATACATTAGGATACTTGGAGGAAGGTCTTCTAGCAATGTTTTCATATTAAGTAAGTAAACTTAAGTGGTTATTTATTCCAATTATTAATAATAGTAAAATTTTTTTAGAGAGTATAGAAGTGTACCATGGAGTTGGGAGAGGAGCTCCAGATTCACCATTATGGGAATGCTGGAGTCCAGAGGTTCAGCAAAAGGATCAACATGGTCTTTGAATCTTTTGAGACAATCATAGTCTATTGAGTTGGTGTCCATGTCACCCTCAACAGGGAGAGGTTTCTTTATTTTGGGTTCTATCATATTTTCCATTGGAGTAGGAGAACTAGTCTTCTCAAAGACATGAGCTTTGTTTTTGGAGTGTGTCAAGGTTTTTATGCAGTTACCAAGCCAGAGCCTGTCAGAGCAGTAATCCGAGAGAATGCATATATTCCCATTCCTCCCTATTATGTAAATTTCCCACAACTGGACATGCTAACCCCTGTGATTGGCCGAATTGCCATTGAGGTTGCAGCCAATGCTAATGCAGGATATGGTGAAGTCAATCCTCCTCAAGGTGGACCAGTTCCAGATTCCGATCCAGAGCCTACCCAACCCAATGCAACATGAGAGAGTGCAGGAGTTCCAGCTGCTCATGTCCCTATAGTAGAAGCTACAAAAGCATCTGGAGATGCTAGTACTATCTAATTGGATAATTAACACATTATAACTCAGATTATTGTGAGGATTGATCAGAAAACATATGAATTCATTAAATCCTTGAATTATTTGGTAGACAAAATACTTTTTTGTTTTTTGAGTTTAAAGAAAACCAGTTTAAGCTTTTGGCAATGTAATTCAGTTATAGACAACCAAGTTGAATCCGGGGCTAAGCATATTGATGTGGATGGTATCTTGATCATGTTATTGCAATTTAGCCTACAGATTGTTATAACTTTGGCGTGTAGTCTGATAATTTCATGGAAGCATATGCATGGGTTACAAGTATTAGCTAGATAATCATAATTAGCAAAACTAGAATTAGAATGATGAATGTCAATTTTAATGTTGTTGATGAGAAATTGAAAACCACATAGAAAGGTAAGAATGAAATTCTCATAGAAATAAATAGTAGAATGATAGGGTGTATTATAGTTGGAGCATACCAGTTCAAACCTAATTTATAGTTTCCAGAAGTAGTGGAGGAGATAGAAGCGCTTTTGGAATTTCCAACCACCATAGATTGAAAAGTATGTGGAGGGTCTAGCCAGATAGATCAGACTGATTTTCTTATGTTGTTTGATATTTCTGTTTAGAAATTGCTTCAGAAGGTAAGATTGATGTAGCTTGCATTCTTCAGACTGGAAGGTATCAGATACAGTAGTGTCATAACTGTTGATGTAATTGCATAGATGTAAATTATAGTGAAAGGGATGCATTCTCTTATATCTCAGGTGTTGATTGATCTTCGTGGAAGAGGGAGTTCCAGCTTCCAGATTTGTGTATTCTGTGATTTTTCCTTGATTTGTGTCATTAGTGATTGTATTCTTGTTTGTGACTGTCGGATTGCAGGTGAAACGGTCGATTCTAGTGTAAATTGAGGTTGCCTGAATATAAGATATTTTAGATTGATTGGTCATTAGAAAGCTGGGTAAATACTAGGTTTATAGGAATTTGAGCTTAAACATGAATTCACTGAGATACAGGAGAACAAACAGGGGAAAGAGGAGAGGAAATCAGAATTTTAACATAATTTCCAGTGGAAAAAACCCGACAAAAAATTACCGTTAGATACAATCAGACAACCCCAACTTATAAGTAACTGCCGGCGAGAGAAAAAAAGGAAATTAGAAAAGAGAGAGTGGGTCGTACAGGGGATTTAGGAGAGAGATGCACCCTGATAGCTGTATTGACCATAGCAAGGCTCCTTTGTTGCCGAATGTGCACCTCAGGCATTTTGCTTGGCTGATCAATTTGTGAAAACGTTTTTTTATTTTATTTGAAGCATGAGACAAAGCTTTCACCAATTCAACAAAAATATTGTTCTACTAAAATTGCACAATTTTTTTTATTGAGACATTTAACAACAGCGGAAGAAACTAAACACTCCCGAAGTGCCGTGTAAAAGAAAAAATAATCAAAGAACACCTCGCCGTTCCTTGATCAGGTTACATAAGAAGCGAGTGTAGCCAGGTATGAATTGCGGGAAAGATCTTACTTACCGCGCACGTGATCAGGGCATTGTGTACAAGGACACCTATGTGAAAATTATGCAACCTTTTCTCTAAGCACCGTTCATATCAACATCAATGCCTCTAGTCACGTGTGACTAAATTTGAAAATGGTACATTCAACGAATCCACAGTTAGGAGACCACGTGTGACTAAACATGACAATGGGCTTATTACACAAAAAGTTGTGTAAAACTTCAGGTGTAAGGCTAAGTTCTATAGGAGAAATTGGATGGTTAAATTGATCAAATAATGTTGTAAATCATGAAAAAATGTGGAGAAAAGTTAACATTTTTTCAGGCTATTTCTCTCTCATAGCATTTGCTGGCCGTCCCACTATCAGCGAGATTGAAACGCTGAATGGTGCGGCTTTCAAAAAGTAAAAGAAAACGCCGAACGGGGTTCGACACTCAGAAGAATAGCAAAATCTAACGGCTGAGACTGAAAACGCCGAATGGTTCGGCGCTCAAAAAGTAACCAGAACGCCGAATGGTTCAGCGTTAAGAAAAATGTCGAACGGTTCGACGCTCACAGCTGACGTGAATGGTCAATCTAGCAACTAGATATCTCTCCCATAGGACTTAAGAGGTCGACCAGGCTGACGTGGATGACCAATCTAACAGCTGATTATCTTTCCCATAGAACTTAGCCTAAATACTGATTATTTTTTTTTTATTGGGGGGGCAAAAAGGAGCATAGAAGTCCAATTATAATATGTGGCAATCTAACAAAATGACGCATGGTGGTAAGGACCTAAACCGAAAAACTCATAACTATATATATATATATTTTTTTTCCTACTTAATTTACGGGCGTCAAATGTAGAAATGTTAAAATTAGAGTTCCCCCAACCGTCTATACAGAAAATTCGGGTACTTTACTCAATAGTAACACCACAGATCCATAGTCCCCACGCGACTGACCCGTATCTGAAAGTAAAAATCAGACCTTATTTATAGTTTTTCTTTTCGTATTCCAAAGAGAAACGTTAATACATACAGTGCTCTATATATATACACGGTAGTACGGTATATCGGTATGATTCTTCGTATTCTTAAGAAAAGATAAAGAATTATTTTTTTCTTTTGGAACTACGTAATGAAATTCTCAGTATAAATACAAAGAAGAAGGAACTTCCTCTCTGCTTTCATTAACCAGAAACTGTGAGTGTTTCTCCGTGCGTCAGATGGTTTGTTAAAGCTTGTTAACTTCTTCAGATCTCATCGGAAGTAACGAAATCCGGTGAGTTATTCATTCCAATTCTTCAACTTTTAGAGTTTTTTATTTTGCGCTCGGGACATGATGTAATTTTCTTGGAATGTGTTATTTTTCTATCGATTAAGTTTTCGAGACTGATGGTAATGATGATGATTATGGTGTGAAATTTTATGTTTTTATGATGAAATGTGAGCATTGTTGAAATCTGAGAATGAGTTTTTGAGTTTTATCTTGAAAATAAAGATTTCTATGTAGTCGGTTTATAGGTACGGTACCAATGAAGTGATTGAAAAAAAAGGTAATTGGAATTTGACTTATTTGTTTCTCCTTTCTTTTCTGCAGATTTTGAGTGAATTTGAAGAAAGTGAGTTTGCATCTTCTTCTTTGGATCCGAATCAAAAGAAAAAAGAAACTTTAATTCATCTTTTCATTTCGAAAATGGAAGTAACGATTTGTGGAACATGTATGTATTGGTCACAACATTTACCATCACAATCTCCATCTTCTAGTTCTTCTTCTTCTCATACATCATTTGCTTCAGCGATTTCATCTACTTCGACGCATAGAAGAAATCGGAAACCTCCGGTAGCTTGCCGAATTGTTCATAGTCCTCAATCTTCTTCGCTCTCACGGAGAACATCTAGTAATAAGCTTTCGAGAACTCAATCGTTGGAGACTCCGAAATCCAGAGGCAGCAATATTAGAAGATCTGTTAGTAATTCGGATGAATTCTTTGATGATGGATTTACTAGAGAGATTCAAGAATTGGCTCTTAAATTGAATATAGTGGGTGATAGTGAAGAAGCAAAGTTCGGCAGAGATACTTCGGATTCCAGAGATATCAAAGGTGAAAGCAGTAATCACACTACCTATAATAGCTTTGATGAAGAACTTGCAAAGATGGGTGAGACTATTCATAATCTTGTTCAGAGGCCATTTCCACCTGTGAGTATGAATTGTGTGGATTATACTTCGTTAATTGGAATTGGCCCTAATCCAATTGGTTGGGCAGGAGGTTTAAACTATATGAGTCATGCCAACATTGAGATGAAGGCGAGCAGTGTTGATATTCCTTTGTCTCTTAGGATTATAAGGAAAAAGAATCAATGGAAAGAAGGCTTTAGAGAGGCTGGGGAGTCGGCTTGTTGCTCTATGAAGAAAGCTTTCTCTTCGATGGTGTTTATACTTCGAGAGCTTCACAGTTA
Organism: Papaver somniferum; assembly: GCF_003573695.1. Lineage (NCBI taxonomy): Eukaryota > Viridiplantae > Streptophyta > Magnoliopsida > Ranunculales > Papaveraceae > Papaver > Papaver somniferum. The sequence continues at coordinate 114,267,366 of NC_039368.1, read as the reverse complement.
CACATTACAGATGAGAGAGTTGTTATACTATGAGGATCTTCAAGGCATTCTAGCTCGAGCGCATAAGGAAATGCATGCCTCATTTGTCTGGTTATTTCAGCAAATCTTTTCGCACACACCAACCCTCATGGTTTCTGTTATGATCCTTATGGCAAATTTTACTGTACATTCAATGTCACAAAATGCTGCAATTGCAGCTTATCCTAGTCTAGAGTCTTACTCAGCAATCTCAGAGATGGTATCTACTGTGATAGAAGATCAAAATCAGCCTCAGGATCATCAGGACGAGTCAGCATTAGATACGTCTTCAAGTGGGAAGACTACCTTTCTTGGAGGAAATAAAGGTGGTGGTGGTAATGTTAGATCAGTTACAGGTAGTGGGACCGATGGTGGTGACGGGGGATTCCATGGGTTCTCATCAATTAGCCACCACAACATTGCTCCTGATGAGATTTCAAAGATGACGTCTCTTGGGAATCCGTCGACTTCATCCACAGATCAAGAGGCGGAATGGTTGGAATCCGATATAAATCCAGAAGGGTTGCGAGAGGATGAGATGACGCTGTGGAATTCGTTAGTTAAAGAAGCTTCTCAAATGCAAGAACAATCTAGGGGTTCTATTCTTGATCATGAGACTATGCGAATTTTTGTGTCGCCGGTAAAGGTGGAAATTGACTCCGATTTAACTAATGGCAAGTTATTCAAAACAGAGCTTATATACCAGCAAGCTCTTCTACAAGAGCCTCACAATGCCCTTCTCCTTGCAAATTATGCTAAGTTCCTGCATCTGGTCGTCCATAACCATGACAGGTAATTTATTTCTACCCCTTGAAATTGTTTCTAATTTCCATTATCTTTTGATAAATGCTAGAGTTGGTGAATTTTAGGATCAAAGTTACTAGTTGCTAGTTTCAACTTTCAAATATAATTAGGTAGTGGTTGATATCATTTAGCGAATGAAAATATGAACAAACATAAAAACAAACTGCTCTTTTGATTGTTCCCTCTCATTTTCGTTCCCCTAATTAATTACTTTCTAAGAAGGGTAATTGATGAAGAAATCCCCCTGTTGATGTCTGTCGCGTTTCTTGGATTTGGAAATTGAATGATAAGTTAGGGTGCCAAAAAAAATATCTTTGGAATTGCAATCCAAGAATTCACCACGCGATTTTGCACGTTATTGTAGGCTTGGGTCATTGTCATGGATGTGCGGTCTCCCTTTCTGCATATTGAGTTGTATTTAAAAAAGGATCTTGGAATCTAGTTAAATGCATTTGTTGTTTTTATACTAGAAGATTTTGCTAATCTCCTTCCTTGTATATTTGTGGTGGAAACAGAGCCGAGGAGTATTTCAAGAGAGCAGCTGAAATAGAGCCAGTTGACGCAGAATTGTTAAGTCATTATGCGACTTTCTTGTGGACAGTAAAGAAGGATATCGGGGCAGCCGAGGAAAGATATTTGGAGGCAATTGAGGCAGACCCGGGCAATATGTTCCATGCAAGTTCCTACGCTAATTTTTTGTGGAATACAGGTGGTGAGGACACTTGCTTCCCCCTCGGATCTCTCAACGAAAATGAAGCTTGAAAATTACAAAATAATCAAAAGAAGTAAACTATTATAATAATAAATTTCCGATATTAATAGGGTATAATGTCATGGATAATAATCTTACATCCCCCACCCCCATTAGCTTCTCTGCTCTCCATTCCAGTGAGAGGGAGAGAATTAGAGGGATTTAGATGGAATGGAGATGATGTTGAGATGAGGACTGGAGAGAGGTGCTGTGATGACAGGTTTGTGTGAGTCAAGTAGGCTCAAGCTCGATGTAACTACAATTTTTCTGTTTTACTTATCGGTTACCTTCTGCAGTACGAGCCATTGTATAATAGAAAAGAAAATTTAAAATAAAAAAAAGCTCATCATTTTGTTGCACATTTCTATTCTTACATAATGAAATTTCAAAGGAGATTAACAAAATTTTCGAACATTCGGGAGCACGCTAATTTTCATCTTGATAGATAAATTTGGAGACTTATAAGATTATTCAGATTGCACATTATAATTTGGCAGTTACCAACTTACGATTACCGGACTGAACCACTGAGTCATTCATGTTTGCATCTTCTGTAATCTGTTGAATGGCATAATAAGATCGGCATAATGGCGTAATCTGTTTGAAAAGTAAGACCGGCTGTCAGGGAGAGTATTAATGGACGTAGTTATTTCCAATAATTCTGGCTAAAACGAGCAGCTTTACTGCTGAATCGAAAAACTGAGCAAACACGATAAATACACAATGCATATACACCGTCCATGGCCTCTCATCACGTGTCTACTTGCTTCGCAAAATTCTTCAGTTTCTCGAGTAAAACGGTGACACGTATCACTAAATTGAGTCGTACGTGTAATACGAAAGCTAGCACAATCCTTTTAACTTATTTATATCTTCCATTAGGTTGCATGTGCTGCATGTTTCGTCTAGAATTTTGTAACATCATCATCTTATCTCTCTGATATCGCCTGCGATATGTCTGAACCTTCTTATTAAAGTGTAGCTAAACTTGGACTCATTGTAAGCTGTAAGGATCAGATTTTAAACCCATCCTACCCTGGGACTTCAAAATATCTACATTATTACGATAATGAGCCAGGTTGGTCTTGTCGCTCAGACGTTGGGCATTCAGACGAGTTCAAGATATAACCTTCATTAATCCTGTTATTCACGCACGTTTGTTATAGATCAACTGAGAATGCAGTTTCCTACTGATCAGCCTGTATCACTGTTTGGCAACAATCGTCTTCTCCGTCATAAGCTTTAGTAAACGAAGCCATTTCCTTCGTATATCATGGCACCACCGCAATACAGTAACAATTTGCAAGGCATGATTCATGTAAAACATGCGCATGCACCGTGGGGTGACAATCAGTATTATTTGTATGCAACGGGAGAAGGGCCGAGCAGAAAATGCCGCCGCACACACGTGAAGGCAGATGGGTTGGTACGGATGGGATAATTATTCTGAATCAGTCTCCATCCCGTTTCCCATACCTCCTCCTCTTGTATACCAATACATACACACACAGTTGTAAATTTAGAAAACAAGAACTACTTATCTCTATAATTGAAAAGAAAGAAAACAAAAGTAAGAAAACACTCGATGCATGATAGGAAATGTATTATTATTTGACAAGTTGGTTGATTCATCAGTCGCACGCATAATTTACATCTTTCTTTGTTTCTCGCATTGTTTTTGAAGTAACTAAAGATATTTTTTACAACATTCTTGTAATGTTCCTGTTGTCTCATTATAGCAACTAGTTAAACAATGTCTGTATAGTTTAACTAGTCAAGAATTTGAAGATAGATCGATATAAATGAAGATGTAGACATTAACGATGAAATACTGAACCATGCCAGATTCCTTAGAGCCTCATAATATCACATCAGTATAAAGTTTACCTCTTATCGTGTTATCATCTTTGTCAGTTGTTTAAAATTACAAGACAAGAAAAATTAAATTAATATTAACTGAAGATTTGATCTGATAAACAATGATTACTAGTTAATTAGATTATCAGTTTATAAGTGATAAGCTATCTTCAAATGTGATTTTATACTAAACCAGTGATTACTAGTCTTAATCTCAGGATTAGATTCTTTCTTAATTGGAACCGCAAGCTGAGGAAATGAGGGTCTCTTTCTGCTGGGTCGAAACTAACCTTATCGCCTGCCTGCCAACCAGAGCATGTTGCAGAAAGTTGAGCCATCAATCAATTTACTTTAACTTCACCGTCATGACGATTGAAACTTGAAAGGTTTGTAAGGTCCGTTGAATCAATATAATTAACGTGTCTAGTAATTTCTCGTTTGAGTGAAATAAAATCAAGCAAAGTAGTGAACACCAATCATGAGTCCTGCTGTTACGCGCGCATATGCCTGATAGCAAAAATGAACCCATGGATTTCCACCGTATGATTTGTATCAGCTTTGATCTAGCTATTCTATCTCTAACAATTTTTTCTAACGGAGATGAATCTCCATAGGGAAATAAAATCAAGGAAAGTATGAACATCGATTATACGGAGTCCTATTTAATTAAAGTGAGAATGGTATAAATATTTTTCATTTTCGTTGATTTTGTACAAATATCCCATAGGGATAAAAAATATTATTTTTATAGTCAATTTGAGAAAGTTATTTCAATTTTTTGGAAGCAATTTGTATAAAGTTGCGTCCACTTATGGAAACAACTTGTGCTGTAAATGTTGTGATAGGGGTAGGATCTGTCAAATCATCCGCAAGTACATAAACTGCTTGAAAAGAAGTTATAGATCCCTATGTGGCTTTGGCTGGATAGGCACTAATTCTAAAAAAAGGGAAGCTTACGAGGTTCTGACTTCTATGATCCTGTCTTTAAACCCATATGATCTTTCTTCTTCAGTTGAATTGTCCGCTACGTCCCCTCTCGATACAAACTCTCTTTTTCTTTTTGAAGATCCGTTGTAATAACGGGAAAGGCTTTTATCGTCGGGGCTAAGATGTACTTTTTCACCTCGCCTCACTTTTATATCCGGTCTATGAGAACACGTCATACTACTTCTCATTCACAAATCCATCTTTGTCTATGTTACTCACTCTCAGTTTGGTCCTACTTCTAGCTCATTTTGACCCAGGGGAAAGGATACATCTAGTATCGGACCAATGATTTGACCGACACACCCCAGGTTTTTTGCTCTGGTTGTCTCGCAATACCTTCTATGTCTTTTCCCGCAGCAGTATTTGACCAACTCCAGGTCCAATAGAAGTTTTCCACCTCTGAAAGCAACTTGTATTAGTTGCTTCCACTCAAAAGGTAGTTATTTTTAAAAATTGAATAAGGGTATATTTAAAGGGATGGATTTTGAGGGGTATTTAAATAATGTTCCCTTTTTAGTGAAACTCTCAAATATATCCTTCAATTTTTTACGATTGTAATTTTTTCTGAATATAACCAATCTAAATACTAAATGATATCTTCCTCAATAGGAAACAAATCTACTAAATCAATCTATAAAGATGTTTATTTTTATCTTCTATTTAATATTTCTATAAATATTATAATTACCAATGTGACATATTCCATACACTCCTTTTAATTTTAGTAATAACATAACATTTAATAGAGGTAGTTTTGTACACTCCGGGTCTTCTTAATATCTTGACTTAGTCAAAGCGGACTAATAATTTAGGAGGGAGGGAGTACAAAATAAGTGATAATTATTTTCCTAATAAAAAAAATACATTTTGCCTAAAAAGCAGTCTAGCTCTGTCTCAGATTTGTAATTTTTTTAAAATTTATATGAGAAAAAGAATAACCGAGACTTTATGAAGATTTGATTGCATACTGTTAGAGCACTGCTCGGTCGAACTCGCAAACGTTGCTATCTCAAGCTTGTTTGTCAAGTTCAGTTGCCAAAACTATAAGTCTTTATTTCTAGTCTACTTATAGCTAAGTCTCGGATTAGGATAGTAAGTGTAGTTAAGCTTTAGACTCCACGGTGTTCATCGTATGAAGACGAAGAACTACTCAAGGGAACTTGCGGAACTTCATCAACAAAAAGGTATGTGGATACTTGAACTCATATATTGCTCAAAAGTCTATCTACTCTATCTCCTATTTCAGACAAAAAGTCGTATTGCTATATAGACTTCACTTATACACATTTGGTATTTCGAGTCAAGTTTATCTCGCTTATATATTTCTCAAAATATGTGTTGGTAAGCTTTCACTTTAACCAAGTTCATCTTTTATTCTTTATGAAAGTCAAAAGATGATCATGTGAAAATTTTATGGTAACATCTTACGTGATTTGTGTGAGACAATCATTTATAGACCTGGAATGTTTCATATTGATTAATTCAATAACTTGAAAATTGCTTTGATGTTAATACTTAGTGAAAACAACTATTGTCATCCTCTAAGAATGTTTCAATGATTGAAATGAGAGTTCAGAACATGTAACCATGTTTTGATATAAACATAGTGTGTATTTACATTTGTGTAAAGTACAAAACCGAGAACCATGGTATGCGTAACTATACGTGTACTGACTGGTTGTTGGAAATCCGGGAACTAAGTATGCGTACCCGTACGCATACTGGCGGAAGTTCAAGTCCTTGAATATCTGCTAGAGTTTGGAAGTGAAATGATATGCGTACCCGTAATTGTACCGGCGTAACCCAAACTCAGTCCGGCTACTTAGGTATGTGTACCCGTTTGCATACTTAAGTAGGTTATGTTCTAAAATCGGTTATTCATGAACTAATACATTTATATAATAAGGAATGCAATCTTTTGTAAACTGTGGCTATGATGTTCATGAAATGATTCGAGTGAATCAAAATCGATTTTGTTTCAATTGTGTCTTGTATACTTCTATAAGATCTAAGCAATTGAACAACTCTCTAACATGTTTCATTTGAGTCATTTGAACTAGAAAAATGAATAAGGTTGATATGAAAGTGCTCATATGGCTAACCATTGGTTAACTATTGTTGAACCAACTAAGCGTATACATTTAGGTACGCTTACTTTTAGCTAAATAATGGTACATTTCATTTGTGTATAATAAGCTAAGTTCGATCTAACGGTTGAAAGATATTAGCTTGAATCTAATCAGGTTTTCATCTAACGGTGAATATTGAATATTTTGTTACCAAGATAACATTGATTGCAAATCCTAATTTGGAGACTATATAAAGGAGAACTTTAACAACTGGAAAACCTAATCTTGTGTGATACTCGTTGCGACTAGAGTCGATTCTCCTTTAACCTTAGGTTTTTCTAAAACCCAATAGGTTAACGAATTCAAAAATTCATTGGGATTGTGAAGCCAGACCCAACTATTAGTTATCTGTAGTGGCGTATTCTGATAGTGAAGTTTTCTATCGTGATTGAGTACTATCTTATTTAAGATTTGCTCGAGATTTATTCTCCGATAGGCAAGATGGAAAAGTAGTCAAAAACATCTTCGTCTCATCGTTTGTGATTCCACAATATCTTGTTTCGTTAATCGATTAAGATTATTGTGAGGTGATTGATAATACTAGGATGTCCTTTCGGAAATAAAAGTCCGGTTATCAATTGGTTCATGTTCACCTTGATTTATCAAAAGACGGAACAAAACTCATAGGTATATATGTGGGAAACAGATTTATCTATTCAATAGACTTTTCTGTGTGATACAAATTTGTTTATCAAGTCTTCGACTTTGGGTCGTAAAAACTTTTAGTTGTGGGTGAGATCAGCTAAGGGAATCAAGTGCGCAGAATCTGGCGTGGTTCTAGAGGCGTAAGGAACGTAATTATACCTTGATCAGTGTGAGATTGGTTAGGGCTACACTACATTCCAGTACGAAGTTAACTTGGAGTAGGCTAGCATCTGTAGAGGCTTAATACAGTGTGGTGTTCAAATCTGGACTAGGTCCCTGGGTTTTTCTTCACTTTCGGTTTCCTTGTTAACAAAACTTATGGTATTTGTGTTATTTCTTTTCCGCATTGTTATATAATTGAAATAACACAGGTTGTGCGTTGAATCGATCAATTGGTAAATCCAACCTTTTGTTATTGATTGATCCTTGAATATTGGTCTTTGGCACCGTTCAAGTTGTTTCACATAATAATCAGGCTCGCAGGTTTCTCTATGTTTGATTTGCTGATTACATTGTGAAACAGAGATATAAATCTTAGATATATTTCTTGATTGAGCTCGCTTTTTTAGTTGGTGCTCTCAGAATTATATTAGAGTTAGTCCATACAGATTGCTAAGTGAAATATTTGGTGAGGTTGTTAGACCCCCTGTTTTTCAATTGGTATCATAGCAGGAAAACACGTTTAAGACCTCATAAGTGTGTGTTTGTAGCGATCTTACTCTATGGACATAAGTGTTATCTCTAATAAACGTACCACCAGTATTCGATGACTCGAATTACTCATGCTGGAAAATTGAAATGCGTGCTTTTCTTCAAGCTCGTGATTTTCAAACATGGGTACATGTTGTTAATGGCTATGATCCTCCAGTTGTGGCAGAAGGCAATGTAACTGTTCCAAAGGATATTGGTAGTTATGGATTGGACGAAATTCTTCCTGTATATCAAAATTCTGACGGGTTAAATGCTATCATACATGCCATTACCCCAGATCTTCAACACCATGTGACTATGTGCACAAAGTCTAAGGAAGCCTGGGATATCTGTGAAAAAAGAATTTAGGCTTCAAAACCTAAATTCTGACTGGGAAAACCTTCGTATGACAGATGTAGATTAATTTGATGAGTTTAATCACAAAGTTTCTGAAATTATTAATGCATCTTTTGTGTTGGGTAAGACTATTCCTGAAAATGACATTGTGATGAAAATTCTCAGATCGTTGCCATCTAGATACGATTCTAAGAAGCATACCATCGTTAAGGAAAATAACCTTGATGAAATTTCCACAAATACTCTTGTTGGGAAGTTAAAGATCATTGATCATGAGAATATATCCAAATATGGAAAGGATATTGCTTTCAAAGCACTAAAAAACACGAAACTACTTGATAAAAGTAAAAGTGTTGGCATCTCTGAAGATGATCCTTCTGAGACTTATTCATCAAATGAATATCTTGACAAGTCAGTCTCTTTGATCACAAGACATTTTAGAGATCTTCTTTTGAAGAGAAGTAAACGGTTCACTAGAGATAAATCTAAGTCATCAGTTAAACCTCATAATCGTGTTCCTCCTAAAAATAGGGATACTGATGATAATGATGATGAGGATATGCCACAGTGCTTTAAGTGTAAAGGTTTTGATCATTTTGCAGATGCGTGTCCAAATCGTAGAAAATACACTGGAAACAAAGGTCTTGCTGCAACCTTGATGAAATGTCTGATCAATATGATTCTAATGAAGACGAAAATTCAAGTGTTGCACTCTTCTGTGAAAATTTTGATTTTGATAAATGTAGCAATACGAACATCAATATCGATATTCTAACAGGAGAAACTTCAACCACCTCGGATGATAAAATGGATTTCTCTTTGTCCACTGGAATTTTTTTTCCTTATTTTGCCCGTTCCACAGTGTCTTGCAGCCTGCACATCTGTGACGTCTGAACCATCCTCTTTGTTAACATGTTCTTATTGTACTCTCAAGGGTCATGATTTATTCAAATGTTTCAAGTACAAACATAAGATAAGATATGTCAGCAAACTTCAACGAAAAGCAAATCGATTAGCTAACAAACTCAAACTTGTTCAGAAGCCGTCTAAGGTATGTAATTTCATCTCGTCTCCGAAGAAATTAATTTCTAAAGAAAAAATGAGACCTTTAGAAAAAAGAATTCGGTCTAAACAGTATGTGAATCAGGGGGCTAAGAATTCCATTCAAGAAAGGTATGGTGGACAGATTATTTTTCACCCCAGTACAACTTAAATGTGTTGGTTGTGTATCTTGTCGCACGTGCCTGGTTCAAAAGAGGCAAGAGTTGGCACTCCTCAGTCTTTAGGAAAAAGATTTTTTTTTTGTTCTTTTTTTCCTTTGTTTTCATCGATTTGGAATGCTTCCATCTTGTCATATCTAATTGATACTGAAAGGGTTTTTCTATGTTTGATTAATAAAAGAGGGTTACAATAGACAATTTTGCCTTCTTTTGGGTTAAGAGTTGTGCTACGTGAATCCTTTTTAGTGTATAAAAGTTCCGTAACCCTATATTCTTTTTTCCTTCTCTAGAAAAACTCTTTTTATCACAAGTTTGCTTGTAGAGCTTGTTTTATAAATCTCTCATAAACCCATATTTTTATGGAGACTCCAAGCATCATAACTTCTGATGGAAAAGATGGTAATATGATTGTTAAGCCGTCAATGATAAAGGAAAAAGTGTATCTCCTTTATCCTCAAATTTGAAAAGAAAGAGGATGAATGTGTGAAAACCAAGGGATTTCCCTTCAAATCTTCAAAAGTTTTCTGGTGTTCTTGAATAGTTAAAGGAAATGAGATACAGCAAATAAAGGCGTTTGTGTTTAGGACTCTTGAAATTCAAAAGGCCTTGGTTCAGTATCAATCAAGAAGGTTTGTTGAAATTGACTCCTATCTTCATGAACCTTATATTCCAATGGCTGTTGACAAACAAGGATTTCGGGGATGATAAAGAATTTTTCAAAGGTCTTAATGTCTAGGAAACTTCTTATGAGAATTTATTCTTGTGTTTTAAGAAGGATAACTAGGGTTTGGAATAGCCATTATTGTGAGTACACATAGTTATTTCCAACGTTTTTCATCTTGCAATATTTTTAAATTTATTTATTTAAATTCTAAAGTTGATTTGGAAGATGATTTTGAAGTATTAATATTTATGGTTTCATATATTGCAACTTGTTATGGGATATATGTGTTTTCATCCGTGAACTATGATTTTCCCATAGTGGTCCAAATTTAAGTCTTTCATATGATACTATGCAAGTATTGATAAAGGATTGAATGAACTTTTGACAAACAAAAGTTAAGCCTATTATGTCATTGTGCAAATATTGATAGAAGATAGGATGAACTTTTGTCTACAAATTTTAAGTCTATTATATGTCTATGCGAAAATATTGATGAAAGAAATCTTTGATTATTCTGCAACACTTCTTTGTATATATTGTGCGGCTCCGTAAGTTCTCTTATGTTGAGCATTTTCGATTAAATTAATCATGGGTTCTCTTGTGGTTAATTTAGTTGAGTATTTCCGATTAAATTAATCATGGGTCCTCTTGTGGTTAATTTAATTGAGTATTTTGGATACAAATTCATGTTTCATGTGATTTTTTAATGTCCAAAGAAATCCCTATTTTCTTATGAAATTAGTGTCGCTCTTGTTGTTCTTTCAGGAATGACATTTTATGGGGGAGAGTTATTTTTGAACTTTTTCTTAATTTGCAAATCTTTGTGGGGGGTGGGTGGTGGGGGGTGGGGGGGATGTGGAATATTATAGGGGTTATCTTATATCTGTATAAACGCCTTGATGAATGCATTTAGTTTCGACTATATGATTTCATCTAAACAAAGTTTATATGTGTTTCTCATGAAGTATCTCTATGGAAATTTCATTTGGATCCCACTATTTTTCGTACCTTTGAATTTATATTGACAAAAAAAGAGAGAATTAATTTGTAGCTCACACTACAAATATATATGGTTTACGGATCATTATGTAAGGGGGAGTGGCTTTCATGTGAGATAAAGTATTGACTAAGGGGGAGTGATACATTTCACCATATTATTGTTGTAAAATTTGTGATACAATTAAACTTTGATGTTGTGTAATAATACTATGACACTGTATAACAATGATTGAGAGATATTGTTTTTTCATTTTTATAGCTACGAATCTTCAACAACGATGATGCTGAGTTGAACACCTTTAAAATCATTGGAGTACTTGGAAGTGACGAATATTTCGAGTAATGTTGAAGTACTAGGGAGATCAAGCATTTGGACGAGAATCTACAAAGTTTATTTATTTTGTAATCCATATGTATTGATAGTTTTGTCACCAAAATTGACAAAATGGGAGATTTTTAGAGCACTACTCGGTCGAACTCGCAAGCATTACTATCTCAAGCTTGTTTGTCAAGTTTAGTTGCCAAAACATTTAATTTTTGATTTTTAGTCTACTTATAGCTAAGTCTCGGATTATGATAGTAAGTGTAGTTGAGATTTAGACTCTACGACGTTCATCGAATGAAGAAGAATAACTACTCAAGGAAACTTGTGGAACTTCATCAAAAAAAAGGTATGTGGAGACTTGAACTCATCTATCACTCAAAAGTCTATCTACTCTATCTCCTATTTCAGACAAAAAGTCGTATTGCTATATAGACTTCAATTATACACATTTGATATTTTGAGCCACGTTTATCCTGCTTATCTATTTCACAGAATATGTGTTGCTAAGCTTTCACTTTAACCAAGTTCATCTTTTATTCTTGACGAAATTCAAAATATGATCATGTGAAAATTGCCTGGTAATATCTTACATGATTTGTGTGAGACAATCATTTGATGTAGACCTGGAATGTTTCGTATTGATTATTTCAAAAACTTGAAAATTTCTTTGATGCTAATAGTTAGTGAAAACAAATACTGTCATCCTCTAAGAGTCTTTCAATGATTGAAATGAGAGTTTAGAACATGTAACCATGTTTGGATATAAATATAGTGTGTAATTAACACTTGTGTAAAGTCCAAAACCGGAAACCATGGTATGCGTACTGGTTGGTTGTTGGAAGTCCGGGAACTAAGTATGCGTACCCATACGTATACTGGCAGAAGTTCAAGTCTGTGAATATCTGCTGGAGTTTAGAAGTGAAATGGTATGCGTACCCGTACGTGTACTGGCGTAATCCAAACTTAGTCCGACTTCTTAGGTATGCGTACCTGTTTGCATACTTAAGTAGGTTATGTTCTAAAATTGGCTAGTCATGAATTAATATATTTATATAATAAGGAATGCAATCTTTTGCACATCGTGGATATGATGTTCATGAAATGATTCGAGTGAATCAAAATCGATTTTACTTCAATTGTGTCTTGTATACTTCTATAAGATCTAAGAAATTGAACAACTCTCTAACTAGTTTCATTTGAGTCATTTGAACTAGTTGTGATAAAGATGAATAAGGTTGATATGAAAGTGCTCATATGACCAACCATTGGTTAACTATTGTTAAACCAACTAAGTGTATACATTTAGGTACGGTTACCTTTATCTAAATGATGGTACATTTCATTTGTGTATAACAAGCTAAGTTCGATCTAACAGTTGAAATATATTAGCATGAATTTAATCAGGTTTTCATCTAATAGTGAATACTGAATTCTTTGTTACCAATATAACATTGATTGCAAACCCTGATTTGGAGACTATATAAAGGAGAACTCTATTAACTGGGAAACCTAATCCCCGCACCTATTGTGTGATACTAGTTGCGACTAGAGTCGATTCTCCTTTAACCTTAGATTTTTCTAAAACCCAATAGGTTAACGACTTCAAAACTTCATTGGGATTGTGAAGGCAGATCCAACTATTAGTTATCTGTAGTTGCATGTTCTGATCTTGTTGTTTTCTATCGTGATCGAGTACTATCTTCTTTAAGATTTTCTCGAGATTTATTCTGTAAAAGGCAAGATAGAAAAGTAGTCACAAACATCTTCGTCTCATAGGTTGTTTATTCCAAAATATCTTGTTTCGTTGATCGATTAATATTATTGTGAGGTGATGGATAATACTAAGTTGTTCTTCGGGAATATAAGTCTGGTTTATCAATTGGTTCATGTTCACCTTGATTTATCAAAAGACGGAACAAAACTCATAGGTATATCTGTGAGAGACAGATTTATCTATTCAATAGATTTTTATGTGTGATACAGATTTGTTTACCAAGTCTTCGACTTTGGGTCGTCGCAACTCTTAGTTGTGGGTGAGAACAACTAAGGGAATCAAGTGCGCAGAATCCCGTATGGTTATAGAGGCGTAAGGAACGGAATTGTACCTTGATCAGTGTGAGATTGGTTAGGGCTCAACTATATTACAGTCCGAAGTTAACTTGGAGTAGGATAGTGTCTGTATCAGCTTAATACAGTATGGTGTTCAAATCTGGACTAGGTCCCGAGATTTTTCTGCATTTACGGTTTCCTCTTTAACAAAACTTATTGTGTCTGTGTTATTTCTTTTCTGCATTATATTTTGTTATATAATTAAAATATCACAGGTTGTGCGTTGAATCGATCAATTGGTAAATCCAATCTTTGGTTGTTGATTGAAATTGATTGATCCTTGAACATTGGTCTTTGGTACCATTCAAGTTGTTTCACATAATAATAAGTCTCGCGGATTTCTATCCATTTGATTTGCTGATTACATTGTGAAACAAAGATATAACACTTAGATATATTTTTTGATTGAGCTCGCTTTATTAGTTGGTGCTTTTATAATTATACTGGAGTTAGTCCATACAGATTTCTAAGTGAAATATTGGGTGAGGTTATTAGACCCCTGCTTTTTCACATATAACATGAAAAAAAATTAAAATTTCAAGAAGCAAAATGGTGCCTTCCACATTTTTTTTATTTTAGTTCATTGAAGGAGTAAGTACAGCACCCTCTTAAATTCAAAATATTTTGAAGGATTTGATAAAAAAATGACAATTGTGTGCAACTTATTGATAGACACATTTTTGTGTCTGATTTATCTCAATTTGATGTATTGATAGTGCTCATTTTTGTACTTATTATTGTATTTTATGTGTATGTAGGTGTTTTTCAGAAAAATAAACTCTTGCGGAAAAATGGCCCAAAAAGTGATATTTAAACTTCCTGATAAAATTACTAAAGGCACCCCAGAAAAGTGATAAAGAAACCTGGAGGAGTTGATAAAGGAACCCAGAAAAATTATTATTTATGCCCAAAAATTACTTTTTGCACCTTGGGGCATGTGCTAAAGGGACCCAACAATGGATAAGTGGCACCCATCTTCTTACCAATTTGAAACTGAAATTGGCGGAAAAACTGGTATTCACAGTTAATATTTTAGGGTTCGATTTTGGAAGAGTTTGGGTGAGAATCGATCAAGGATTGAAATATTCTCAAGATTTAAGTTTCTCTCTGTCGGAGTTTTTCTAGGAAAGTTACGTGGAAACTCTTCCTTGCAAAATTTTTACTTTATCAAAAACATGTATTCTACGTGTTTGAAGAGGTTGAGCTGCGGAGAAACACGTGGAGAAGATAAAAGGGGAATATTCTCGTGAAAGGAAATAAATTTATTATGAGGGATTTTGAAGATTTAATGGCGTTGTTTAGCATAAAAAAGGGTGGATGGAGTCCGCAGAGAGGATATAAAGAGTTGGGGTCGAGTTTAGGGAGCCACTAAAAAGAATCGAAGGTGTTGCAGGAAAAGTTTCTGTTGTTGCAGAGACTCAAGAACACAAAGAACATAAGACTCAGCAGGCCAGTCGCATATTAGAGAACTGTTGCAGAAACTATTGTTATCGACAGTAATTTTGAAAGATCTTCAGCGACTGAGAGTTAACTTTTACAACCATTCCTTTGTAACACTCAAATCTGTAACGCATAAAAAGCGTTACATATTCTCTTTTTTATATTATTTCACCTCCTTGTACACTTTTTGAGCTATGAGCACATATTTTGAGTGACTGAATAATATGAGAAGCTCAATCCCATTGTTTTAAGAAAAGTGGTATATTAATATTTTAATTAATTTTTGTTATTTCTTTTATGATTATTTGCCTTGATTAAAATTTGATTTAAGGATTTTTATCAAGCAATTATGAGAGCATGCTTAGCCAAGGGTTGTTGATGTTCTATTCTTTCGAATTACAGTTGTTATTTTGAGAATATACTTATGCAACATATTAGAATCAATTCAAACGGAAAGAATTGCATGAATATCGATTAGATTGAATCAGTTTATTGGTTAATGGTGGAATCCGAGTCTCTGTGCGTTTTGCAACCTTGATATCAACTTACGATTGAGTTTTGTTTATTTAGTTTAAAATCAAAATCTTCTGAGGTTACCACTATCAAAATCACATCACTTATCTTCAATTTATCTCATTTCCATTGGTTAGCTTCTATAGTGAAAGTGTAAAATTTCCCCGGAAAGATCAAATCATACCACATGAAAAGCATAATCATAGTCACTATTAAACAAAATGAGAATAAAGAAAACAAGAATAGTTGCGCTTTGAATTTGTCTCACTACACCAAATTTTCGGATTAGAAAAAAAACGGAGTCGTTACTAAAATGGGTTGTAACGGCTCTCGTCTGTTACAAAAAGGGCTGTTATATTTTTTGTAACGGGAATGGAGCTGTTAAGAATTCTGGATTGTAACGGCGTCAGTAACAGTTGAGTGCCGTTACGAAATGACACGTGGTAACAACTGAGGGTCGTTATGAATTATTTTGTAACAACGGCGTCGTAACATCTTTGGGACGTTACTACGTGGCAGGTTAGTAACAGGTTGATTCGCCGACCGGGACGAATTATAGTAATTTGTTCCAACCCAAGAAATAAACAGAGACAAGGATAATCCTTCGAAAAAAGGACCCAATGTACAAATAAAATGAAGGATTTGTTTTAACCTTAAATGGATATATCCGTATATCTCTGACTCATATTGATGAGATGATAAAAGATGGCAAAACCTATACCAAGAGTTGGTTCACGTAGGAATGGACGTATTAGTTCACGTAAGACTGTACGTAGAATACCAAAAGGAGTTATTCATGTTCAAGCTCGGAGCCGTTACGAACACTTGTATAACATCAAAAAAAATTACTGCCAGTCAACATTGACCAGGTCAACATTACCTGGCAGTTCCTTTTCTGTCGGAAATAAGCCAGAATTCTAGATTCAATACCCTGCATACACCTTTCAATACATTCATCATCCACACTCAACAAAAATTTCTTCAATCTATTCATATCACATTCATTCAATTCATATCACATTCATAAAACAAAAGAACTGAAACTTCTTTAAGAACCAAACCCTTTTTTTTTGTTAAGTATCAAATTTCTAAGGGAATACATGGAAGGTTCCAAATTTCTAACTGCCTAAAAAACTTACAAAACTTGAATACATGGAACTTACGAATCTTGAAGCTGCTTTGTTCTCCACCCAATCTGATAAAATAGAGAAACTCAGCTTTATATCCTTTGCAGGCTTGCTTTGTTGAAAGCGTGGGCATCAGAAAACTCGATGTATGCAATCCTGTAAAATACAACATGCAGCATTATTATGACAAGTAAACTAGAAGAAATAATGCTCAAAATACGCAACAAGTAAATGTAAACAAGCAATAAAAGACAACTCAAAATGAAAACAAGCAATACAACACAACTCAAAATACACAACAAGTAAATCCTCCTCAGAGTATTCTTCGTCATCTTCACATACAACTCAAAACACACTAACTAGAGAATCCGTTATACATGAGTACTTTTATTATCCTGTATTTAAACTCCATACAACAAACCAAGACAGTCTACTAAAATTGACTTCAGGTAACATATTATCATGGTTCTGAATCTAATTCAAGAAGGAGCAGAGAAATCACCGATCTTCCATCTTGGAACATCTTTCATGATTCTTGCTTCTTCCTCTCCGGAAAGCATATTTCTCTTCTTTGAGTGCCCTGTATATCAACATTAACATGTATGTGTCAACACCATTTATCAGACCATGCCAAGGTTGTCCTTAAACAGACAGCTTCATTTATAGTAACACTAAGACAAGAATGATTAATTATTCAATTCCTTAAGAAGAAGCGAACATGAAACTCCCTGGACAAGCATTTAAGATTGAATAATAGATCTTCATCTAAACTGGCACTAACAAGGTTATTTGGATAGGTCTTTCCCTTGGATAAGCAAGATGTTCATATTGCTTTGTTAATTTGCAGGTCAAGAGTTTTAAGAGCTTCACTCCTAGTCATTCATCTATATTCCGGCAGTATATAATATGAAGCAAAGATACTTAACTAGTTAACTGCAACCAGGTAAGATAAAGTTTC
Source organism: Papaver somniferum (assembly GCF_003573695.1). Classification (NCBI taxonomy): domain Eukaryota; kingdom Viridiplantae; phylum Streptophyta; class Magnoliopsida; order Ranunculales; family Papaveraceae; genus Papaver; species Papaver somniferum. Next base: position 114,249,773 of record NC_039368.1, on the reverse strand, counting down.
ATAAGTTAGCACTATCTTTGGTCCTGCAACAAACCAAAGTCCATAAGCTCTCTCACCAGATTTGAGTAAAATTGTAAAAAACAGGAAATCAATCAAGTATACAAGCGAGGTACTTACTTGGTAATCTAGAAGGTACACAAGTGGATGCTAACCCCACTGCAGTTCACTTCCCACCAGCGCAATACCTCGCAAGTACAAACTGAGTGTCAAATCCACAAATTTACACTTAATAGTACAAGCATAACCAAGTGAAGTACTTACCAGGGATTGATATTTCCCCAGCTGGCTACCACTGCTTCAACTGAGCTTGTGTGAAGTTCAGGTGCATTTACATGTAACATAAAAAAAACCACCTACATATATATATACAGAAAATGATGAACTGAAAGAAAATATCCATTTATAAGCCGGTTTTTGTTGACATATATAGAAAAAATTTACATTGGTACAAAAAAGTTGCTTCAGGTAAAGATCTTCTTATGCACAACTGCATAACAGTATCCATATCAGTCACCACATACAAAATTGTGAACCACAAAAAAAGAACAAAAGAAATCCTAAATACTTTTTATGCACAGCTGCATAAGAGTATACGCATCAGTCAGCATACGTACAAAAGTGTGAACTACCAAAAAAATCAAAAAAATGATCCTAATACTTTTTATGCACAACTACATAAGAGTATGCGCATCAGTCAGCATACGTATAAAATTTTGAACTGTACAAGTATAACAAAAAGATCCATATAAGTCAAGGCAGATATTACACGATGCTCAAAAAGGCTGAGATCTATCAGCTCAAAAAGTAAGAGATGGTGTGTCTTTGTTTGAAAGGCACATCTTTGGATGAAGCACATATCCTCCAATTCCAACTTCTCTGAAGGTCGCTGCATACTTGTTAGCTTTCACAATTTTTGCATCTGTCTTGAGAATATCATCAATCTATACCTTGGCAAGATGTATAGGTATAAGATCTCTGTGAAATTGATTTTCCAAGGAACCAGTACAAAGCTCACCAGTTGGAACTACTTCATTCTCGAAGTCCGGTAGCGAACAAAGCAGAAAACCACGTACTCTTGATGAAGCTGGTGATGTAGTATTCCCAGCAGGTGAACTTTTCGCAGCTGGTGATGTAGTATTTCCAGCAGGTAAACTTGTCGCAGCATGTGAACCTTTTTGAGGTGAAGCAGAAACACCACATGGAGTACGCGAGGCTACATCTCTTGAGGTGTTGGGCACGTTCGAGCCAACTGATACTGGAATTGCATATTTAATTTCATCCATTATGTGGCACAATTTCCCAAATCCATCAATCAGAACACCCACCTTGACACTTATTTCTTCCACCATCTCACCAAGACCACCCTCTTTCGTTTTCAGTTCATTTAACTTGTGACGCTCTGGAGCAGAAAGATTTATTTGCGTACGAGATATATGACAAATAGAACGAACTCGTCCTCTAGAATCCTTCTCAAAAGCTTTAGTCATTGCACAAGGTTATTCTACTGGAAGACTTGTATCCAATTTTTCTTTGATCTCATCTTGGGCCTTCTAGAGCTTCTCCTGTTGTGTAGAGGATAACAACCGAGTAAATTCTAATATCGTAACTACCTAGTACATAGTTTTGAAAGAGTTGAAATAACTGTAAAGTAAACTGACTCACAGAGAACGGCACCACGCTAGGTAAAATAGAACCATCTTCTTGAGTATGAGCATTAACCCACACATCCTCAGGAGTGATCACTGCATCAGGATTTGCGGCCTCCTAAATTTACAAATACAATATGAATCATATAGTTTTCCACAAGATGTTGCGGTAAGCTGTGAATATAATCGAGTTACAGGTAAGTTGTGAATATAACAAAGTTTGAGGAAGTTGCGAAAATACGTACCAGTTCAGCTCTCACCAAAGCATGAGGTTTGCGACCACTACAATGTGTATAGACATATTGTTCTCTTTTCCTCTCATGCTCAATTCTACTTTGCTTTTCCTTCTGTTCTCTTTCATTCTCGTAAAATTTTATCCAATCCTATGATTTGACACTTGGTGGAATATTTAGAATCCAATCTTCATGATTATGGGGAAAATCATAGTAGGCAATGCGTAACTCAGACTTGAATATCCTCCATGGACCAGCACCGGCCTTCAGAATATGTTCCTTTGATGTATCAGGCACATCAAATTCATCCTGGAAAGACAAAACAAATTAATTCCTTACTGATTTACATCAATTATAAAAGAAGTTATATCTCGGGTAAGTATTGTACCTTAAGGTTTTTCCAAATATCATCCTTATACTTTAGAGCCACAACATCCCAACTTTTGTATGAAATAGGCAAATATGTATGAGCCAAGGCGCCTCTCTGTTGACCTAATGTTGTTGTGCTCTTGGAAACTGGTTTTCCATATTCATTGACCTCTACTTCTACCATACCCTGTGAAATTCAAACATCAAAATAGGTAAAACCTAACAGAGCTGAAAGATAGCATCCACGTTAACAAAAGAGAGCTACCTAACACCTCAAAAATAAGTGATCAAACAAATAAAACTAAGAAATTCACGAAAAGATAGCAGTCATGGTATATATTGTTGGGTAAGGCAAAACACATCGCAACTGTTTCAGTTCAAAATATAGAATCAGTAATCAGCAGCTTTTTCAAATTCTCATTGTCAGTAAGAACTGACTGAAATGATGTAAGAACTTCAAATTTATCTACTGAAGACGTTGGTCGCTGTCGTGAGTGCAACACCACGGATCATCCCTCTTTAGTAAGATCCTTCGAGTAGAACACTTGAGTAGCTTCAAATGCAAGGATAAACGGATCATCCACCACTGTATTTATGCTTCTCATTTTCGACAAGTTGACCTTTACAACCTTTGAAACTTCATAAACTTTGCAAGCATTCTTATCTCCAACACTAACCAAATTACAATAAAAAAAGTTTCTTCAAATTCAATATAGTTCAAGTTGATCATCTCTTTAATTAAGCCATAATAAGTTATTTCTGCTTCCCCGGTCGACTTCAGTTGAAGCCTTGTAACAGCTTTCATTTACACACCATTGTTCTGTGATACATTCTTCACCCCACAACTGAGTTTGCTAAAGGTAAACCCATTAACTTGGTATTTTTTATATGATTGCGCCTTGAAGAGTGTTCCTTGCAGGAGTCTCCAAAGTATTGAATTGGTTTCGTTGGCCTTTAACAACTGTAATAGAGCATCGCAGGGTCAGTATCACAACATAAACCATTGAAAATTATACTCAAACCACTAGTGAAAGCTTTACAGTAACATATTACCTCGTCGCGCAACCATAGATGAAAAATCTTTGAGCTATGACCATTAGACGTGCCACCGTTAACATAAACATCAAACTTCCTACAGACAAATACCAATTCAAAGACTATCAGATGATGCAAACATAATAAACCAATTCAAAATGGCCAACCATAGTGCTCGGCCTTAAAATAATCGTTCTATAAATGAGTTTTGGCCTAGGTTGAACAACTATATTTTGCAGTTTTATTAAAAAAATAAAGAATCTCCAATGTCATACAGTGCTTGTCCTTTTAAGCAAAATATCTTGCATTTGAACGACTGATTAAGGTTTGAAATACAAATTATAGTGGGTCTCCATTCAGCTGAATAATCGAGATAATAATTTCTACTTTGATCATGTGAAACCAAAAATACAGCTATATATTGATAAGATAACGACTAGTGAGTGATTGGTACTACACAATCATGTTTCACAAAAGTTTCCATATAGCAGTTTCATCAAGCAAAATTCTATCATGTTTCACAAACTAAACAAAATTCAGATTTGAATGAGACATAAAATAATTTAAGTAAAAGTTACCTTTGCCAGTCATCAATTACAACATACTTAGACAGGATCCAGTTGAGGCATTATTCAAATTGTGCTTGATTAAGAGTAATCGTGGTTGCAGTACTTAGAGGCATCTCATCAGCATCATCACATTCATCATCCAAAAAATCTTGCCGAGTATGTTTATGAGTACCATCACCATCATCTGATATGTCCTCCATATGGTATAAGCTAGCTTCTCGCAACGCATATCCTCTTTCAATGCACCCCTCAATGTACCCTTTATTGCGCACCAATCATTTAAATCCTTTCATTAACTTACACAAAAAAGTTAATAAATCAGCAATGAAGAATAATAATTCAGTATTACCGGTTCTCAACTTCAAAATTAAACAAGAACATAATTGGTTGTATTTACCTCTCAAAGGGGTACATCCACCTAAATCTGACCGGACCACTGATTAAAGATTCATCGGCCAGATGAATCATCAGGTGGATACTAACAACAACAAAAATATGGTGGAAAATATTTTTCCATAACACACATTTCTTCCACCAGAATAGATTTTGCTTGTAGAAGTTCGTCTCTGTTGATAACCTTTGCGCACAAAATGTTGAAGAATATACTAATACGGAGAAGAGAAACTCGCATATCTTTAGATAACAACTCGCAGTGTGAACTAGCAATGGACACAAAGATTGCATCATCACATGGTAGTCGTGAGACTTGAAATTATTCAACTCCGGTGGACTAATGCTCACGCAGTTGCGAAGATTGGAACAGAAGATAGAAGGCACCCTTATGTTCTTCAGCATTTTACAAAAAGATACTTTTTTATCTTTTGTTAAGGCAAAAGATCCATCCTCCATTGTTGGCTTACCATTTTCACTATCCTCTGTCAACCATAGCCGCTTCTTAATACCCATAGCTTCCATATCTTTATGTGCATTTACACCATCTTTTGACTTACTGTTACCCATGATAGTGTTGACGATATGCTCGGTTATGTTCTTCTCTGTATGCATAACATATGTACAATGATGGACTGTGTTCGATCCCAATTCGGAAAATCATGAAGAATGGACCTTTGAGAAAAGAATAAGTGGTCAGAAATATCTTCATCGACACCCTGTTGCAAACTATCCCCTTCTGCTATTCGTTTACGTTTCTTTGCTGGTGGTTTAGCCTTACCATGTTTGCTTTTTATATTATTCGCCATTTCTTGAACTTGCAATCCTGTTAGTGGCCATGGAGCTTTATAATGTTCTACCCCTCCACTGAAGTTTGTCTTGTCATCTTTGTACTTGTGTTTGGATGGCAGCCATCTTCGATGTACCATATAACATATTTTCTTACTATACTGCAGCCACTCAGAAACTGTTTCTTCACCACAGGTAGGACACGCATAATATCCATGAGTCATACATCCATACAAAGTCCCTAATGCCGGAAAATCATGAATGGTCCATAACAACCTTGCCTTCAGCAGAACTTCAGACTTTGTGAAGCTGTCGAATGTCATAACACCATCATTCCATAACTCTTTCAACTCTTGTATCAATGGATGCAAGTACACATCAATATCTTTACCTGGTGCTCTCGGGCCTGATATCAGCAAACATAACATGGAGAATTCGCGCTTCATACACATCGAAGGTGGAAGGTTATACGGACACAATATCACCGGCCAACAGCTGTAATTGATACCAAAACATCCATTTGGGTTGAAGCCATCAGTTGTTATCCCAAGAGTAACATTCCATGCTTCCTTAGAAAATTCTGGACAAAAGTTATCCGCACACCGCTAAGCTGTAGAATCAATCGGATGACGCATTATATTGACATCTTTTTGTGCTCTAGAATGCCAAAGCATCTCCTCTGCTATCCATGGTATACTGTAAAGTCTTTTTAGCCTTGCAATTATTTGAAAATGCCTTAACGTCTTCTGCCCAACTTGTGTAAGTTTTCTCTCATCATTAAAAACTCTTACATACCGAGGTTCTTGACATACTGGGTACTTCACCGATGAACTACTATCCTTCCAATAAAGTACACAGTCATTTACACAAGCATCATAAGTTATATAATCAATCCCCAGCTCTTTAATAATCTTTTTGATATCTAGAAACTTGGATGGCAGGGTGTTACCTTCGGGGAAGCTCTCAATTCTAACATTGCGGTAACACCATTGTCAGAAATTCCAAACTGAATCTTTATGTTGTTCACCATAATCGCAGTGTACATTGCTGACTTTCCTTTAGGACATGAAGGATACAATAGTTCTCTTGCCTGCTCAGCCGCTGATTTCTTTTTCTGATAACACCTACTGGTATCAACATTGTCATCAACACCTGCTTCTGCATTCTCATCCATCCCTGCCTTAACATTTTCATCCACATCTGTTGTAATACTCTCATTCAAACCTTTTGTAACATCATTATCGGCTACATATTTAGTTGTAGTGTTACGTGCTGCTTCTGAGCTTTCCCCATGATAGGTCAATGTTGTGTACACCTCTTGACACCATATTTCAGCAAATGAAATGATATCTCACCCAGTGTAACTAAACCTTTAGCATTCATACAACGTCGACAAAGGCATGAAAACAAATTACTCCTACCACCATTAATCCTGAAAAACTCTATGAATGACTTCACGCATTTTCTGTATTCACTAACTTATGGGGACAATTCATCCATGTCTTGTCCATATCATTTGACATATTACCCTTCAAAATAGATATTTTAAAATATCAAACAAAAATCAATTAGTCCTAGTGGTACAGGGTTGTCGAAGCCCTGCAAGTTAGCGACAGAAACATCCCCTCAAAGAAGAGAGAATGAGCTATAAGTAGCTTTTGTGAATAACCACTAGGATTGTTATCATCTTGCTCACTGAGAATCAGTCAATATCAAAACAAGACTTCCTAACTTTAGTTCATTTAAACTTAAAATACTACCTTGACATGAAACTAAAGTTCAAATCATGATGAACATATTTAAGGAACATACAAACAGGAATTTAGGTTACTAATAGTTGAACTACGAGGTATATACAGTCATACCTTGGCAAAGCACCAACTTTCACAGCTTGCTTCAAATTTTGTAACCGGTGCTTCTTTTCTGTTTGTCTCTTGCCAAAAGGATCCTCTCCTAGCTCTTCAAAGACCAAAATATAGAACAAAATTAGCCAAACTTTTAAAATGTATCGACTTTGAAGCTCTTTTGAAGATATAGAACATTATTCAACATTCTGAAGTTATAATCATTCATATATTCTGCAATGATAAACCCAAAGCATATGTCACAACTTGGACAGCTGATGTAACTAGCATCTTATCCCAACCAAGAACTCAATAATCTCACACTTGAAGTTCATTATGACACTTATTGAACAAATCTTCAAATAATAGTAAAACATAGCAACTTAACGAATATAATCAGCACGTTTCCTAGCTGCGGAAACTCAACCAAAACTAAAATAAGCAACATAAGTCATCTAAGCCCGTACAAACTGGAATTTAGGTTACCAAATTAGAAGGATATCTAAATGAGCTGGTGCACTCACTATCTTATGAGCGAAGCAATTGCTTTGTTCTTAAGCAATTGACTTACTCATAAGATAGAGAGAGCTCTAGCTCTTATCAAACCTTCCAAGAATATTTAAGACTTTAGCAATGAATATTACAATTCAATGGGCACATTCATCAGTGTACCTTTATCAAGTAGCACTTTGCCTATTCAACTTAGTATGCTTCTAAGGCAAGAAAAACTACACCATGTCTAACAGCAGTATGCAACTTTACACAGTAAGCACAACACAAAATGAAGTGAAGCTAATTATGTCAATCAGCACCAATAGCTTATAAACTAGAACTTATTGAAATTAGCTTACAAACTAGAAATTAGGTTACAAAATAGAAAAAAAAACAGAAAATTTAGAAATTAACACCTGATAACACCTACTGGTATCAACATTGTCATCAACACCTGCTTCTGCATTCTCATCCATCCCTGCCTTAACATTTTCATCCACATCTGTTGTAATACTCTCATTCAAACCTTTTGTAACATCATTATCGGCTACATATTTAGTTGTAGTGTTACGTGCTGCTTCTGAGCTTTCCCCATGATAGGTCAATGTTGTGTACACCTCTTGCACACCATATTTCAGCAAATGAAATGATATCTCACCCAGTGTAAATAAACCTTTAGCATTCATACAACGTCGACAAAGGCATGAAAACAAATTACTCCCGCCACCATTAATCCTGAAAAACTCTATGAATGACTTCACACATTTTCTGTATTCACTAACTTATGGGGACAATTCATCCATGTCTTGTCCATATCATTTGACATATTACCCTTCAAAATAGATATTTTAAAATATCAAACAAAAATCAATTAGTCCTAGTGGTACAGGGTTGTCGAAGCCCTGCAAGTTAGCGACAGAAACATCCCCTCAAAGAAGAGAGAATGAGCTATAAGTAGCTTTTGTGAATAACCACTAGGATTGTTATCATCTTGCTCACTGAGAATCAGTCAATATCAAAACAAGACTTCCTAACTTTAGTTCATTTAAACTTAAAATACTACCTTGACATGAAACTAAAGTTCAAATCATGATGAACATATTTAAGGAACATACAAACAGGAATTTAGGTTACTAATAGTTGAACTACGAGGTATATACAGTCATACCTTGGCAAAGCACCAACTTTCACAGCTTGCTTCAGATTTTGTAACCGGTGCTTCTTTTCTGTTTGTCTCTTGCCAAAAGGATCCTCTCCTAGCTCTTCAAAGACCAAAATATAGAACAAAATTAGCCAAACTTTTAAAATGTATCGACTTTGAAGCTCTTTTGAAGATATAGAACATTATTCAACATTCTGAAGTTATAATCATTCATATATTCTGCAATGATAAACCCAAAGCATATGTCACAACTTGGACAGCTGATGTAACTAGCATCTTATCCCAACCAAGAACTCAATAATCTCACACTTGAAGTTCATTATGACACTTATTGAACAAATCTTCAAATAATAGTAAAACATAACAACTTAACGAATATAATCAGCACGTTTCCTAGCTGCGGAAACTCAACCAAAACTAAAATAAGCAACATAAGTCATCTAAGCCCGTACAAACTGGAATTTAGGTTACCAAATTAGAAGGATATCTAAATGAGCTGGTGCACTCACTATCTTATGAGCGAAGCAATTGCTTTGTTCTTAAGCAATTGACTTACTCATAAGATAGAGAGAGCTCTAGCTCTTATCAAACCTTGCAAGAATATTTAAGACTTTAGCAATGAATATTACAATTCAATGGGCACATTCATCAGTGTACCTTTATCAGGTAGCACTTTTCCTATTCAAATTAGTATGCTTCTAAGGCAAGAAAAACTACACCATGTCTAACAGCAGTATGCAACTTTACACAGTAAGCACAACACAAAATGAAGTGAAGCTAATTATGTCAATCAGCACCAATAGCTTATAAACTAGAACTTATTGAAATTAGCTTACAAACTAGAAATTAGGTTACAAAGTAGGGAAAAAAACAGAAAATTTAGAAATTAACATAAAACCCTAAAATCAGTTCAATCTTTCGAAACTTATAACTTCTAAGTCTTCAATATTCTTCAATCTTTAAGTCTTCAAAATTCTTTAAACCCTAACAGGAAATTATAAAAAAAAATCGAATGATATTTATATGTAGAAGATTAACAAAACATAACTCAGATGAAACACATCGTTTTAGATTCCCGGATTAAAAACTGGAAAAACTAAAAATAAAAATGAAACGAAGCCTACAAACAGAATGATTAAAAAAAAGATGAAACCCTAAAAATCGAAAAACAAATCAAGCTTAACACTTACACAGATCGATGATTGAAAGGTATTGAAAAGATTCAAGAGATTTCTGTTATGTTTCTCGGCTAATACGATCTCTGTGATAAAAACCTAGAAAATTCGCTTGAGAGGAAAGAACAGATGCAGAGCAGAAGAGAGAAAAATGAAAAATGAAACTGAACCATGATTTCTTTCCCCTTCTAGGTTATCCATAGAATTCACGGAATGTCACACTTGTGGGGAGGCAATATCATCTGTTATAAATCATCGTGGGTGGAAATATAATGGGACGCATGTGAGTTGCACACGCACATACTCGAGGTGTCACGACCCAAGTGTGACCAAGCGTGTGAGTGGCAGGCCTATAAAAAATTTAGTAACGGCTCGCCCCTGTTACGATTTTTTCAAAATTTAGTAACGGCTTCAGTCTGTTACGAATTTTTTGTAACGGCGAATTTGTAACGGCCTCAAAGTCGTTACGAATCCCTGTTACTAATTCAGGAATTTGGTGTAGTGTCTAATTCCTGATTTATGGTATATTACCAATATTTGAAGCTCTCTAAAATCAGGAAAATAGCTCATGGTTGACATTTTACCTAACGATCTTGGCCAATAACATTTTATTTTTCATGAACTATATTTATTTCAAGTTGATGATTTGGAAATTATTCAACAATGATATTTATTGTCTATGACTATTGGGAATGTCTCAAGAAGTCCATTAACTATTTTACAAATATATTTAGATTTTCTACAAATCTCATAGATACTTCTAAGACATCTTTATTTCACAAAATATTTTGAGCTTTTGGATCATGATTTCTGAGTATTGAGTGTTATTGAATACCACTTATGCTTGATAGTTCAATAGGCATATTTGTCAACATGAACCACCATTGTGCATGGCTCTAGAAACCTGAACCATAGTGCATATTTTTCTGTGTAATTTCAAGGAAGTCATCTCACATGCTTACATGAATTCCTAATAAGAATTTTATCTAAACTGAGATTCCAAGCAACCCTATATTGAATTCAAAGCTACATGGATCCTTAAAAATCTATAAATAGAGAAACTCTTGCAACATGACTTTCAAATCCATATCACTCTTGTGTCCTAGTTGCAAAGCTAGATTCGTCCCTTATAACCTAGGTTCTTTGTGAACTGTATTCTAGGTAACGATGTTGAAGACTTCACTTAAGTATTCATGAAGCCCAGTCAAACTATGTTTTAACTAATAACACTTGTATCCGGATATTTTGCTTATTGATCTTTGTAAGTTTGAAGTAATCTCATATCATGAACGAGATATATATAAATCCCAAAGTTGTCCCCATCTCAGACTTTGTGATTCCTCAAGATATATATATAAACTCTTCTTTGATTCGTTTGGATGTTCTTGGGAGTTGGTCAGTAATCCTGGATTCTCAGCTAACTGAGGAGGGTTGTTAGAGCATAGCTCGGTTGAACTCACCAAGTGTTGGTATGTCAAGTTTGGTTGTCATATTTTAGTGTTTTTAAAGTCGTTTGATTGTAAACAAGAGTCAATTTCGTTTAGGTTAGACTAGAAAGTCTAGGAATGTTGAGACATACAAGTATTACTCCGAAGACCCGAAGAATGTGAAGAAGAAGCGAACTACAACGACAATCCTTCCTCTTGAGGTTAATAATATTGACTTGAACTGTTTCATTCCTAACGTATCTTTAGAGTCGTGCTATATTGAAAACATAACTGCGAAGCTATACATACTTTACATATTGTATAATAATCTAGTGATGTGACATGGTCATATTTGTATGATCAAAGTATTGGGGAATTAGACTACGAAGTATAAAACTTATCTTTTGAACTTCGTATATATGACATCGATATAATCTTGTATAAACTGTTACGGTTATGGTGAATATTTCATCCTAGGAAATAATGTTTTTTATTTGTTTAAAGGAAGTACATTCATGAACTTGTTTTATAAATTGAAAGGGAAATATCTAGGCTTATTGGTACGACTATTCATCGCAAATATTTGGATTACCAATATGTGTGAGATGGTAGAACAGATCGTAAGTTTGTTATGTATCTTGGTACAACTAATCCCAAGTGCCTGACTTATGATTTGGTATGACTAGTTTTTATTAATTAGTGTAACCGATCCTGAGTAATCACCATGATATTGTATGACCGATATTTCTAATTGGTGTGACCGATCACAGAGTATTGTGTAATCGATCCTTATAATTGGTGTAACCGGTCCTGGTAATTGGTATAACCGATCCTGGTACTGGTTAGACCAATCACAAGCAATACCATGAGAATATGGTAACCGGTCCTGGTAACTGATGTTGTAATACCCCGATATTCGGCAGTGGTTGGCCGAATGGAATATAACTAATGGTTCTTCCTTTCCTAAAACCGAGGCATTTTCAGCACAATTGACTCCGGAGTTGACAGAAAACTCTGCAGTTAAGCGTGCTCGGGCGGGAGTAATCCAAGGATGGGTGACCATCCGGGAAGTTTCAGCTGGATTACTACAGCGATGCCCGTTTAAAACCCCACACTGCCGGATAACCGCAGTGGCTAAGTGGGGAAAGTATAGGTGGAGGGACTGGTCATTACAAATGGTATCATAGCCGACGACGGTTCATCTGTCGAGGGTGGGAACGTACGCTGGACGGGGTTTGTCAAGGTGCTTCTCATGAGGGGCAGGGAACGTCGGAGATCTGGGCGTGAGAATATATTTTGGAGCCGAGGATGGCTCCAATTTAAGGTGGTGGTATTGTAATACCCCGATACTCGGCAGTGGTTGGCCGAATGGAATATAAGTAATGGTTCGTCCTTTCCTAACATCGAGGCCTGATGGGTTCACTTGACTGAGTTGTGGGAAAAACTTCTCAGTTAAGCGTGCTCGACCGAGAGTAGTCACAAGATGGGTGACCTCTTGGAAAACTGCTACTGGATGATCACAATAATGCCGTTAAAAATTCCACACTGCTGGATAACCGCAGTGGGTAAGTGGGAACAATATCGTTGTTAGTTGGGATACGAGTCTTTCGCTTGTTCTCGGATGGGGGGTATGCTGGGGGATTATGCCAGATACTTCTCTCATAGGAGACAAGGAACGTCTACATTATATCGAGGCCTTTTCAGCACAATTAGCTCCAGAGTTGGCAGAAAACTCTGTAGTTAAGCGTGCTCGGGAGGGTGTAATCCAGGGATGGGTGACCATCCGGGAAGTTTCAGCTGGAATACTGCAGCGATGCCCATTGAAAACCCCATACTGCCGGATAACCGCGTTGGCTAAGTGTGGACAATATCGGTGGAGGGACGGACAATTACAAATGGTATCAGAACCGACGACGGTTCACCCGTCGAGGGTGGGAATGTACGCTGGACGGGGTTTGTCCAGCTGCTTCTCATGAGGGCCAGGGAACGTCGGAGATTTGAGCGTGAGAATATATTCTGGAGCCGAGGATGGCTCCAATTTAAGGTGGTGGTATTGTAATACCCCGATACTCGGAAGTGGTTGGCCGAATGGAATATAAGTAATGGTTCGTCCTTTCCTAACACCGAGGCCTGATGGGTTCACTTGACTGAGTTGTGGGAAAACTTCTCAGTTAAGCGTGCTCGGCCGAGAATAGTCACAAAATGGGTGACCTCTCGGGAAGCTGCTGCTGAAGGATCGCAGTAGTGCCGTTAAAAATCCCACACTACTGGATAACCACAGTGGGTAAGTGGGAACAATATAGGAGTTAGTTGAGATACGACTAGGAGACTTTCGCTTGTGCTCGGATGGGGGGTATGCTGGGGGATTATTCCAGATACTTCTCTCATAGGAGACAAGGAACGTCTACATTATACCGAGGCCTTTTCAGCACAATTAGCTCCCGAGTTGGCAGACTCTGCAGTTAAGCGTGCTCAGGATGGAGTAATCTAGGGATGGGTGACCATCCGGGAAGTTTCAGCGATGCCCGTTGAGAACCCCACACTGCCAGATAACCGCAGTGGCTAAGTGGGGACAGTATCGGTGGAAGTACGCGTTATTACAAATAGTATCAGAGCCGGCGACGGTTCACCTGCTGAGGGTGGGAAGGTACGCTGGACGGGGTTTGTTCAGGTGCTTCTCATGATGGGCAGGGAACGTCGGAGATCTGGGCGTGAGAATATATTTTGGAGCCGAGGATGGCTCCAATTTAAGGTGGTGGTATTGTAATACCCCGATACTCGGCAGTGGTTGGCCGAATGGAATATAAGTAATGGTTCGTCCTTTCCTAACACCGAGGCCTGATGGGTTCAATTGACTGAGTTGTGGGAAAAACTTCTCAGTTAAGTGTGCTCGACCGAGAGTAGTCACAAGATGGGTGACCTCTTGGGAAGCTGCTACTGGATGATCACAGTAATGCCGTTAAAAATTCCACACTGCTGGATAACCGCAGTGGGTAAGTGGTAATAATATCGGCGTTAGTTGGGATACGAGTCTTTCGCTTGTTCTCGGATGGGGGGTATGCTGGGGGATTATGCCAGATACTTCTCTCATAGGAGACAAGGAATGTCTACATTATACCGAGGCCTTTTCAGCACAATTAGATCCAGAGTTGGCAGAAAACTCTGTAGTTAAGCGTGCTCGGGAGGGTGTAATCCAGGGATGGGTGACCATCTGGGAAGTTTCAGCTGGAATACTGCAGCGATGCCCATTGAAAACCCCATACTGCCGGATAACCGTGTTGGCTAAGTGTGGACAATATCGGTGGAGGGACGGACAATTACAAATGGTACCAGAACCGACGACGGTTCACCCGTCGATGGTGGGAATGTACGCTGGACGGGGTTTGTCCAGGTGCTTCTCATGAGGGCCAGGGAACGTCGGAGATCTGAGCGTGAGAATATATTCCGGAGCCAAGGATGGCTCCAATTTAAGGTGGTGGGATTGTAATACCCCGATACTCGTAAGTGGTTGGCCGAATGGAATATAAGTAATGGTTCGTCGTTTCCTAACACCGAGGGCTGATGGGTTCACTTGACTGAGTTGTGGGAAAAACTTCTCAGTTAAGCGTGCTCGGCCGAGAATAATCACAAAATGGGTGACCTCTCGGGAAGCTGCTGCTGAAGGATCGCAGTAGTGCCGTTAAAAACCCCACACTACTGGATAACCACAGTGGGTAAGTGGGAACAATATAGGAGTTAGTTGAGATACGACTAGGAGACTTTCGCTTGTGCTCGGATGGGGGGTATGCTGGGGGATTATTCCAGATACTTCTCTCATAGGAGACAAGGAACGTCTACATTATACCGAGGCCTTTTCAGCACAATTAGCTCCCGAGTTGGCAGACTCTGCAGTTAAGCGTGCTCAGGATGGAGTAATCTAGGGATGGGTGACCATCCGGGAAGTTTCAGCGATGCCCGTTGAGAACCCCACACTGCCAGATAACCGCAGTGGCTAAGTGGGGACAGTATCGGTGGAAGGACGGGTCATTACAAATAGTATCAGAGCCGGCGACGGTTCACCTGCTGAGGGTGGGAAGGTAAGCTGGACGGGGTTTGTCCAGGTGCTTCTCATGAGGGACAGGGAACGTCGGAGATCTGGGCGTGAGAATATATTTTGGAGCCGAGGATGGCTCCAATTTAAGGTGGTGGTATTGTACCCCGATACTCGGTAGTGGTTGGCCGAATGGAATATAAGTAATGGTTCGTCCTTTCCTAACACCGAGGCCTGATGGGTTCAATTGACTGAGTTGTGGGAAAAACTTCTCAGTTAAGCGTGCTCGACCGAGAGTAGTCACAAGATGGGTGACCTCTTAGGAAGCTGCTACTGGATGATCACAGTAATGCCGTTAAAAATTCCACACTGCTGGATAACCGCAGTGGGTAAGTGGGAACAATATCAGCGTTAGTTGGGATACGAGTCTTTCGCTTGTTCTCGGATGGGGGGTATGCTGGGGGATTATGCCAGATACCTCTCTCATAGGAGACAAGGAACGTCTACATTATACCGAGGCCTTTTCAGCACAATTAGCTCCAGAGTTGGCAGAAAACTCTGTAGTTAAGCGTGCTCGGGAGGGTGTAATCCAGGGATGGGTGACCATCCGGGAAGTTTCAGCTGGAATACTGCAGCGATGCCCATTGAAAACCCCATACTGCCGGATAACCGCGTTGGCTAAGTGTGGACAATATCGGTGGAGGGACGGACAATTACAAATGGTATCAGAACCGACGACGGTTCACCCGTCGAGGGTGGGAATGTACGCTGGACGGGGTTTGTCCAGCTGCTTCTCATGAGGGCCAGGGAACGTCGGAGATCTGAGCGTGAGAATATATTCCGGAGCCGAGGATGGCTCCAATTTAAGGTGGTGGTATTGTAATACCCCGATACTCGGAAGTGGTTGGCCAAATGGAATATAAGTAATGGTTCGTCCTTTCCTAACACCGAGGCCTGATGGGTTCACTTGACTGCGTTGTGGGAAAACTTCTCAGTTAAGCGTGCTCGGCCGAGAATAGTCACAAAATGGGTGACCTCTCGGGAAGCTGCTGCTGAAGGATCGCAGTAGTTCCGTTAAAAATCCCACACTACTGGATAACCACAGTGGGTAAGTGGGAACAATATAGGTGTTAGTTGAGATACGACTAGGAGACTTTCGCTTGTGCTCGGATGGGGGGTATGCTGGGGGATTATTCCAGATACTTCTCTCATAGGAGACAAGGAACGTCTACATTATACCGAGGCCTTTTCAGCACAATTAGCTCCCGAGTTGGCAGACTCTGCAGTTAAGCGTGCTCAGGATGGAGTAATATAGGGATGGGTGACCATCCGGGAAGTTTCAGCGATGCCCGTTGAGAACCCCACACTGCCAGATAACCGCAGTGGCTAAGTGGGGACAGTATCGGTGGAAGTACGCGTTATTACAAATAGTATCAGAGCCGGCGACGGTTCACCTGCTGAGGGTGGGAAGGTACGCTGGATGGGGTTTGTCCAGGTGCTTCTCATGATGGGCAGGGAACGTCGGAGATCTGGGCGTGAGAATATATTTTGGAGCCGAGGATGGCTCCAATTTAAGGTGGTGGTATTGTAATACCCCGATACTCGGCAGTGGTTGGCCGAATGGAATATAAGTAATGGTTCGTCCTTTCCTAACACCGAGGCCTGATGGGTTCAATTGACTGAGTTGTGGGAAAAACTTCTCAGTTAAGCGTGCTCGACCGAGAGTAGTCACAAGATGGGTGACCTCTTGGGAAGCTGCTACTGGATGATCACAGTAATGCCGTTAAAAATTCCACACTGCTGGATAACCGCAGTTGGTAAGTGGGAACAATATCGGCGTTAGTTGGGATACGAGTCTTTCGCTTGTTCTCGGATGGGGGGTATGCTGGGGGATTATGCCAGATACCTCTCTCATAGGAGACAAGGAACGTCTACATTATACCGAGGCCTTTTCAGCACAATTAGCTCCAGAGTTGGCAGAAAACTCTGTAGTTAAGCGTGCTCGGGAGGGTGTAATCCAGGGATGGGTGACCATCCGGGAAGTTTTAGCTGGAATACTGCAGCGATGCCCATTGAAAACCCCATACTGCCGGATAACCGCGTTGGCTAAGTGTGGACAATATCGGTGGAGGGACGGACAATTACAAATGGTATCAGAACCGACGACGGTTCACCCGTCGAGGGTGGGAATGTACGTTGGACGGGGTTTGTCCAGGTGCTTCTCATGAGGGCCAGGGAACGTCGGAGATTTGAGCGTGAGAATATATTCCGGAGCCGAGGATGGCTCCAATTTAAGGTGGTGGTATTGTAATACCCCGATTCTCGGAAGTGGTTGGCCGAATGGAATATAAGTAATGGTTCGTCTTTTCCTAACACCGAGGCCTGATGGGTTCACTTGACTGAGTTGTGGGAAAAACTTCTCAGTTAAGCGTGCTCGGCCGAGAGTAATCACAAAATGGGTGACCTCTCGGGAAGCTGCTGCTGAAGGATCGCAGTAGTTCCGTTAAAAATCCCACACTACTGGATAACCACAGTGGGTAAGTGGGAACAATATAGGTGTTAGTTGAGATACGACTAGGAGACTTTCGCTTGTGCTCGGATGGGGGGTATGCTGGGGGGTTATTCCAGATAATTCTCTCATAGGAGACAAGGAACGTCTACATTATACCGAGGCCTTTTCAGCACAATTAGCTCCCGAGTTGGCAGACTCTGCAGTTAAGCGTGCTCAGGATGGAGTAATCTAGGGATGGGTGACCATCCGGGAAGTTTCAGCGATGCCCGTTGAGAACCCCACACTGCCAGATAACGACAGTGGCTAAGTGGGGACAGTATCGGTGGAAGGACGGGTCATTACAAATAGTATCAAAGACGGCGACGGTTCACCTGCTGAGGGTGGGAAGGTACGCTGGACGGGGTTGTTCCAGGTGCTTCTCATGAGGGTCAGGGAACGTCAGAGATCTGGTCTTTGGATATATTCCGGAGTCGAGGACGACTCCAATTTAAGGTGGTGGTATTGTAATACCCCGATATTCGGCAGTGGTTGGCCGAATGGAATATAAGTAATGGTTCGTCCTTTCCTATCATCGAGGCCTTTTCAACATAATTGGTTCCATAGTTGGCAGAAAACTCTGCAGTTAAGCATTCTCGTTCGGGAGTAGTCCAGGGATGGGTGACCATCCGGGAAGTTTCTGCTGGATTACCGCAGCGATGCCCGTTGAAAGCCCCACACTGCCGGATAACCGCAGTGGCTAAGTGGGGACAATATCGATGGAGGGACAGGTCAGAGCCGATGACGGTTCACCTGTCGAGGGTGGGAATGTATGCTTGACGGGTTTTGTCCAGGTGCTTATAATTGGAGCCGTCCTCGGCTCCTGAATATATATACAATCCCAGATCTTCGAAGTTCCCTGACCCTCATGAGAAGCACATGGACCAACCCCGTCCAGCGTACCTTCCCACCCTCAGCAAGTGAACCGTCGTCGGCTCTGATACCATTTGTAATGACCCGTCCCTCCACCGATATTGTCCCCACTTAGCCACTTCGGTTATCCGGTAGTGTGGGGTTTTCAACGGGCATCGCTGTAGTAATCCAACTGAAACTTCCCGGATGGTCACCCATCCCTGGATTACTCCCGCCCGAGCACGCTTAACTGCAGAGTTGTTTGCCAACTCTGGAACCAATTGTGTGAAAAGACCTCAGTGTTGGAAAGGACGAACCATTACTTATATTTCATTCGTCCAACCGTTGACGAATATCGAGGTATTACAATACCACCACCTTAAATTGGAGCCGTCCTCGGCTTCGGAATATATATACAATCCTAGATCTTCGAAGTTCCCTGCCGCTCATTAAAAGCACCTGGACCATCCCCGTCCATCGTACCTTGCCACCCTCAGTAGGTGAACCGTCGGCGGCTCTGATACCATTTGTAATGACCCATCTCTCCACCGATACTGTCCCCACTTAGCCATTGTGGTTATCCGGCAGTGTGGGGTTTTCAACGGGCTTTCTGTGGTAATCCAGTAGAAACTTCCCAGATGGTCACCCATCCCCGGATTATTCCCACCCGAGCATGCTTAACTGCAGAGTTTTCTGCCAACTCTGGAGTTAATTGTGCTGAAAAGGCCTCGGTGATAGGAAAGGACGAACCATTACTTATATTTCATTCGCCCAACCACTGTCGAGTATCGGGGTATTACAATACCACCACCTTAAATTGGAGTCGTCCTTGGCTCCGGAATATATATACAATCCCAGATATTCGAAGTTCCCTACCCCTCATGAGAAGCACTTGGACCATCCCCGTCCAGCGTACCTTCTCACCCTCAGCGGGTGAACCGTCGTCAGCTCTAATACCATTTGTAATAACCCGTCCCTCCACTGATAATGTCCCCACTTAGCCACTGCGGTTATCCGTAAGTGTGGGGTTTTCAACGGGCATCGCTGCAGTAATCTAGCTGAAACTTCCCGGATGGTCGCCCATCCCTGGATTACTCCCGCCCGAGCACGTTTAACTGCAGAGTTTTCTACCAACTCTGGAGCTAATTGTGCTGAAAAGGCCTCGGTGTTAGGGAAGGACAAATCATTACTTATATTCCATTCGGCCAACCACTACCGAATATCGGGGTATTACAGATGTAATCGGTCCTGGTAACTTATGTGACCAACCACAAGTGTTTCCATATTAGGGTATAACCGATCCTAGTGATTGGTCGAACCGATTGAACCCATGTATGTGATTTGATATTTTATCAATCACAGAGTAATCTTGGAATTCAGGTAAAACAATTCTAAACTTGTTTGGAAGTGTGGTATAACCGATTCGAATAATGTAAATCAATGTAAATATGAATAAGGATTTGCAGTGAAGAGATGTCAACATACTTTGAACACATAAAATAACTCTTATCTTTTATTGTTCAAGGATATTCCTTGGTACTCAAAGAGATCCTGTACCGAAATAAATTGAGAATATTTTAATTAAAGCTTTTGGTTTTATATGCTTTAAGTACCAGCAATTAAATGCATATCTCTAGAGTATAAAATTAGTAATGTGCATTCACTAATTGGAGACTTTCTATCGAGAGATTTCAAAAATTTTGGACAATAATTTATTGGAATTAGATAAACCGAATTTTGCTATTTATTGCATATCTTGAGAATTTTTTCTGTTTTGGACATTCCTTGGTGTCCAAACATCCTTGGTTTATAAATACCTAAGTTTGAATTTATATCAAACTATCCTAAGATCCAGGTAAACTTCATTCTTGTTGTTTCTGGTGGAGCCGTCTAATTAGAGAGGAAAGTATCCTATTTAGGTGAAATCTCTTATGACCGCTCGTTTAAAAAATTCTGTGGGACCAAGAAGCTCTACCAGTACCGTTGGTGGGAAACTAGATATTTGCAGTGTTATTAGTTTTCGATTGATTTGATTGACTAACGATTGTTGAAACTTTGATTGCACCTAGTTTGTTTATTCTTGAGAATCTTCTCTTATGATATAAGATTCACTCAAACTAGATTGAAGTATCGACCGGATCTTTAGAAGTGTTTGTTGATCTAAAGACATCTTGTGATAATCCATTGTTAACAGACTCTGTTCTGTGTGTGATTTATCATAAGAGATTCAAATGGTGTTGTGCAGGTGTTTATTGAAGATCAAAGAAGATCTGAAGACGAAGAAGATTTAGTTCTAATATCTTTGGTGTGCACAAACCTTGATCGGCTGAGATCCAACTAGAATCAGATTTATTCGATTGGTTAGTTGCGTGAGATCGGCATCACTTTATAGTTTCTCGTTGAGATATATACTGATTGATTACAAATCTAAACTTGATTACTTTGGTAGTTATTGGATAGATTGATCTAACGAAGCAAAAGAGTTTATTAGATTAAACGGAAGAGCCTTTGCGTATGACTTGAGATATCTTTATCTTGAAAGAATCGAAAGAGATTTTACCAAACAGATTTGTTGTTCCTTTACTGTTTGGAATATGATCCAAAGGAATTGTTCCAGTGTGTGTACTCATCGAAGTCCGAAGCGCAGGGATACTGAGGAAACTAAGTGAACTAGGGGTAGTTGCTTGGTAACAACTATACAAAGTTGGTTTAGATTTTGTATAGCAGCTTAATTATAAGAGTATTCAATTCTGGACTAGGTCCCAGGGTTTTTCTGCATTTGCAGTCTCCTCGTTAACAAAATCTTGTTATGTCTTTTAATTTTCCATTTCCGTAATTATCATTATTATAACTAAAAGTAAAATGCACAAACATTAACTCAGATATATTTGATAGTGATCCTATAAAGTTTTGTTAAGTCCGGACCTATTATCAAGTATCACACTTTGGTTATCGTATGGTCTTGATCTAGTATCCATAGACAATCACACAAAGTGTGAATACCGATTTATTGCATTGTCTCGACTTTTTCCATAGATGATCACTTTCAGTAAGAGGACGTATGGGTGGATATTTAAAAGAATGTGGTGTATGAAAAACCGGGGGTACAACAATCACACCCAATAATTCGTTTAGGAAATTTACATGGACTAACTCACATATAATTCCAAGAGAATCAACTAGAGAGTCAGACTCAATCAATGGAATATCCAAGAGTTATATCTCGATTTCTCAAATCAATCTGCAACCGAACAGATAGAAATCCATGAGCCGGATTAATATGAGAAACAACTTGAACAGTACCAAAGACCAATGTTCAAGTTTCAATCAATTTATATCAACAACCAAAGGTTGGATTATCTAATTGATTGAACTTATGCACAACCAGTGATATTTCAATTATATAAATAAATATAATAAGGAATATAAATAACATAAACACCAGAAATTTTGTTAACGAGGAAACCGCAAATGCAGAAAAACCCCGGGACCTATTCCATATTTGAACACCAGACTATATTAAGCCTCTACAGACACTATCCTACTCCAGGTTAACTTTAGACTGGAATATAGTTAAGATCTAATCAATCTCACAATTATAAAGGTACAATTGCGTTCCTTACGCCTCTGAATACCAGAAGGACTCTGTGCACTTGATTCCCTTAGCTGATCTCACCCACAACTAAGAGTTGCAATGAACCAAAGTCGAAGACTTTAATAAACAAATCTGTCTCACAGAGAAGTGTCTGTTGAATATATAAATTTGTCTACCGCAAAAATACCCAAGAGTTTTTGTTCCGTATTTTGATAAATCAAGGTGAACATGAACCAATTAATACACCAGATTTATGTTCCTGAAGAACAACCTAGTAATATCAATCACCTCACAATAATCTTAATCGTATGGTAGCGAAACAAGATATTGTGGAATCACAAATGATGAGACAAAGTTGTTTGTGACTACTATTTATTTTGCCTATCGGAGAATAAATCTTGAGAAAATATTAGAGAAGATACTCAATTACGATAGAAAACAACAAGATCAGAACACGTAACTATAGAGAAATAATTGGGTCTGGCTTCTAAATACCAATGAAGTCTTCACGTTGTTAACCTACAGGGTTTTGGGAAAAACATAAGGTTAAAGGAGAATCGACTCTAGTCGCAACTTGTATCACACAATAGGTGTGGGGATTAGGTTTCCCAGTTGCTAGAGTTCTCCTTTATATAGTTTTCAAATCAGGGTTTGCAATCTAAGTTACCTTGGTAACAAAATGATCGGATTTTTAATTGTTATAGTAAATAAGATTCGAACTCTAAGACTTGTGAAGATCAAATTTAAAGATTTAAATAAAATAATAAATAAATACAAAAATAATATAAACAAAAGCGAGAGTTACTGGGACTAGGATTCCACCGAATTCATAACATAAGGTTCAACTATTTATTCTCAACAATTATCGCTCAATAGATAAGATAACATCAACTCTAATTTTTCCAAAGTAGATTCTCAAAATATTAGTTATAAGTCGTAAGCATAGGACATCAAAACATTTAAGCAATCATGATCCATAAAATAAAATAATAACTAATTAATTCAAATCATAAACCAATTTAAAGTACGTGCAAAAGTCATAAAAAGAATAAAATAAATTTACCCATGTATAAAATTCGTATTCCCCCATCATCCCAGTGATGGGGTCTAGATCCACATTATGAAAACACACTCAAAAAGATAACTCATAGCTCAAATGGTGTTTTTATTGAAGAAATAAGATAGAACAGAGATTCGCAACGCTCTCTCAGCGTCACAGAATATAATATTACAATATGTGTTGCAAACTGAAGCTCAGTGTGTCAAATGGACTGTTACAATGGTTTAAAAATTAAGAATCTAGGATGTTGGAAAAATGAGACACTAGAAATAAACGACTGTTATTTGCAGTATTATGTTCTTCGTGGCTTCTTCTTCCTGCATGTGATGATCCACTCTGCAACTTCCTATTTTATGCTTTGTAACTGCCCCATACTCTCCATCACTCTTCTGTGATTCCATCAACATTTATATACCCAATTGGACCGAGAATAAATCCTAATAACTCCACATAATCTCGTCATAACTCGGTATTATTCTTCACTCGAGATATTTCCTTATTCTTCTTGCATTGCGTTTAACTGATTCTGTAAGACCCAGACAACGTCAACCACGCTGTAGTCACACGAAAACTTTCTCCAGCTCATGTAAATCCCGTGAATATCTCCAGCTCCCATGTTTTCTTCAATCCTGCCAGTCGTGGGATTATCCGCTTCACACCTTCTGCATGCGTCTTTAGTTTTCAATCCTTCCAAACATAGAGCAAAACATTAATAGAGAAGATATACTCCCTCTTTGATCCTCAAACATTCCATATACAACTCACAGTAACCCGAGAACAAAAGCCTTCCCTGTTTAATGAGATTCCGTGAAATCTTCCTTTAATTTTATCCTTCATGCTGCCAACTAATGCTTACACGCTCCAACTCGTTGAAAAATCATTAAAGATTGAGTTAAGACTTCTCCAAACACGGGCCAAGCGTAGAGAAACACGGGAAAGATAGAAGCAATCCCGTGAAACTCTATTTTCTGAATCTACGTATATTTCCCTTTCTTTCTCGAAACAAAACCCATTACCACGAATTTCTTGGTCAAACCAGTGAGTACCAACTAATTCCCATGAAAATATCTAACTGAATCTCGTGAAAAAGTTACCCAGAAATATACGCATGTGCTGAAATTTTGAATATGATTTTCCCGCCAATTTTTGTTCTTTCTGTTTTCATCAATAAGTGATTATCCAACCCAATTTAACTGAATCAGCACACATTACCATCCCTATTTAGGCTCTAAGAACAAACCTATTTGATTTCAGCCATTTAGTCTCACTCAAACACCTCCAAAATCGAAACCCTAATTTTGCTGCTATTTTTCCCGCCAAAACTGGAAATTCAAACGAAGAAGATGAAGGTGCCCCTTAACCAGTAGCTTGGGTGCGAAAATCAGCTAGGTGCCCCTTATCATTTGAGGGTTCCCCTTAACCAACAGTGAAAGTACGAATAACACGTGTCCTGTGGGTGCAAATAACAATTTTTCGAGCCAATTTTCCACAAGAGATTATTCTTCCAAAAACATCTAAAAAAAAGTTTATTAGAGAAATAATGAGTCATATCTATTGTAATTATGGGTGAAAAAACATCGCACTTTCGTGCTTATCACAAAGCATTCAATATTCATCGTTAGATGAAACCTGATTAGATTCAAGCTAATATCTTTCAACCGTTAGACATCGTAGAGCTTTCTCAGAGCATCTACTGATAATTCCTTCTCATTATTGAAAAACCCATTGATTATGGGATCGTTCAATTCCTCCAAATCTTTAGAAATATCAGTTAACTCACTAAGTTTTATTTTTAGTCCACACAAGGTGTTCTTTAAAATCTCAAATCATTTTTTTTAGAAAAGATAACTCACTATGTTCATAGTGAGTTATCTTTTCTAAAAAAAATGATTTGAGATTTTAAATAATTTCTTTTATTGATGAAATCCTTCACCATACCTCTAAAATTATTATAAAAATGACAAACAGATAAGAGGCAGTTAGAGGAAGAACCTTCTTCATCATTTGTAGATCTCCTTTTCTTATTCCTTGAGGATTTGATTCCTTCACAAAGGTACACATTAACTTCTTCAACTGCATCCCTTTTTTTGGCATCTCTAGTAACAAGAGCCATGAAGCTGTATCTTTCAAAGATAAAAGAAGTGAAGGGTACTTTTATCACAAATCAATATAAATAGAAAAATGGACATACAAACCCTAGAAGAACTTGAAAAGGTCTTGAACGGTTCATGATCCATTATGTCTTTTAGATAAGAGGATATATTATTAACATATATATAAAAAATTAAAAGTTATATACAACTTGAGAAACCTTGACGCAATCCTCATTTTATCAAGTTAAAGATGAGGATGTGAACGTCACTAGTATTAAATAGTAGATGAGTGGGCATAATGCTCACATCTTTTATCATATAGTGACTTATCAAGGTTTGTTGTATAAACATTCTTCTTAGCTCATCTGAATCTGGTTCTTCTGGATTTCTTCTTGTCTTCAGTAGTACCTTGTTGATTTCCCAAGGCCATATTCATTCTTTCCATGTCACTTTGAAGTTTGGCAATACTTTTGTTGTTCTTCTTGAATTTCCAACACTTATTTTTGACATGATTTGTATTTCCGCAAAACAAACAAACTAAAGAGGATTTACTGTCTTGCTTACTTGCCTCATGTTTATCACAACGTTCATCATCAATTATTTCAAACCCGACTGGAACAAAAGAGTTGTTTGTGCTCATAATTTTTCTTTTGAACCCTAAACCATTTGTGTTTCCAAAAGGCTTCTGACCAAATAACATTGCTGAGAATTTGTCAGAACTTCCGGACCACCTTTGCAGGTCACACTTAAGAGTATTAATCTCTTTATCTTTCAGAGACATGGTCCTGGTGAATTCATCATTAAGACAATTTATCTCAAGATTTTTCACATGAAGTGATGATTCAAGTTTCTCCAACAAAGCCTTTAGTTAGAGATTTTCTTGGTGAATTTCTTCACACTTATCAATGAATTCAAAAATCTCAGTGTCATACTCAAGCTCTGAATCAGAATTTGAGTAGGAAGAAATTTCTGTTGCGAGAGCTGAAAATTCATTGCATACATCAGAAGGATGCAAGATATTGACAACCTGATATGATTTTTCTTGTATTGAATCATCTGAAGTATTAACAAGAGAGAGACATTTCTCACATCTTTTGCTTCTTTTTAGAATATCCTTGATCTTTTGTGTAACCAATGATTTATCAAAATCGACATGATTGGAACAACATTCATCATCCCAAGATAAGTTAGAAGATTCGATTGTGTTGGTCACAACATTGAACGCAGATGTTATGACTGTGTTCTGATCAAGATCAAGTATTTTTAACTTTCCAACAAGAGTATTTCTGGAAAACGTATCAAGATTATTTCCTTCAATGATGGCATGTTTCTTATAATCGTATTTGGCTGGCAATGACTTGAGAATTTTTATCACAATGTCCTTTTCAGGAACAGTCTTACCCAATACAAAAGATGCATTAACAATTTCAGACACTTTGTGGTTAAACTTATCAAATGAATCCTCATCAGCCAAACGAAGGTTTTCCCAATCAGAACATAGGTTTTGAAGCCTAGCTTCTTTCTCAGATGAATTTCCTTCAAATATAGTTTCTAAGATATCCCGGGCATATTTAGACTTAGTGCACATAGTCACATGGTGCTGAAGATCTGGGATAATGGCATGTATGATATCATTTAAACCATCGGAATTTTGCTTTTTAGCGAGAATCTTTTTAGGTTCATATCTACCAATATCCTTTGAAATAGAGACACTGTCTATTGTAACCATTTGAGGATCATAGACATTAACAACATAAACCCATGATTGAAAATCACGCGCTTGAAGAAAAGAACGCATAACAATTTTCCACCATAAGTAATTTGAGCCATCGAAAACTGGTGGTACATTTATGGAGTTATCATTTCTTTCCATAGAGTCAGATTGCTACAAACACAGACTTATAAGGTCTTGAACGTGTTTGCCCGCTCTGATACCAATTGAAAAACTGGGGGTACAACAACCACACCAAATAATTCGTTTAGGCAATCTGTATGGACTAAGTCCAATATAATTCCAAGAGAATCAACTAGACAGTCAGACTCAATCAATGGAAATATATCCAAGAGTTATATCTCAATTTTTTAAATTAATCTACAATCAAACAAATAGAAATATGTGAGACGGATTATTATGAGAAACAACTTGAACGGTACCAAAGACCAATGTTCAAGTGTCAATCAATTTATATCAACAACCAAAGGTTGGATTATCTAATTGATTGAACTTACTTACAACCTGTGATATTACAATTATATAAACAAATATAATGCGCAAAAAAAATAACCTAGACACCAGAAATTTTGTTAACGAGGAAACCGAAATTGCAGAAAAACCCAAGGACCTAGTCCAGATTTGAACACCACATTATATTAAGCCTTTACAGACACTAGCATATTACAATTTAACTTCAGACTGGAATGTAGTTAAACTCTAATCAATCTCACACTGATCAAGGTACAGTCGTGTTCCTTATGCCTCTAAATACCAGCAGGACTCTGCGCACTTGATTCCCTTAGATGATATCACCCATAACTAAGAGTTGCTATGGACCAAAGTCTAAGACTTTAATAAACAAATTTGTCTCACATAAAAAAGTCTATTGAATAGATAAATCTGTCTCCCACAAAAATACCCAAGAGTTTTTGTTTTGTCTTTTGATAAATCAAGGTGAACATGAACCAATTGAAACACCGGACTTATATTCCCGAAGAACAACCTAGTAATATCAATCACCTCATAATAATATTAATCGTATGGTAGCGAAACAAGATATTGTGGAATCAGAAACGACGAGACGAAGATGTTTGTAGGTACTTTTTATCTTGCCGTTTGGAGAATAAATCTCGATCAAATCTTAGAGAAGATAATACTCAATCACGATAGAAAACAGAAATATCAGTACACGCAACTACAGAGAAATAGTTGGGATGGCTTCACAATCCCAATGAAGTCTTCAAGTCTTTAACCTACATAAGGTTAAAAAAGAATTGACTCTAGTCTCAACTACTATCACACATAAGGTGTGGGGATCAGGTTTCCAAGTTGCTAGAGTTCTCCTTTATATAGTTCAAAATAGGGTTTGCAATCTAATTTACCTTAATAAAGTATTCAATATTCACCATTAGATGGAAATATGATTAGATTCAAGTACATATCTTTCAACCGTTAGATCGAATTTAGCTTGTTATACACAAATGAAATGTGCTTTCATTTAGATATGGGTAACCATACCTAAACATGTACACACGGTTGGTCCAACAATAGTTAACTAAAGTTAGCCATATGAGTACTTTCTTATTAACCTTGATCGTCTCAATCACAACTAGCTCAAATGACTCAATTGAAACTAGTTATGGAGTTGTTCAATTGTTTATATTCTCGTAGAAGAATACAAGACACAATCGAAGCAAAATAATTATGAGTCACTTGAATCAATTCATGAAAATTATAGCCACGGTTCGCAAAAGATTACATTCTTTAATATATAAATGTATTAGTTCATGAACAAACCGATTTTAGAACTTAACGCACTCAGGTATGCAAAAGGGTACGCATACCTAAGTATTCGGACTAAGTTTGGGTTTGCCAGTATAGGAACGGGTACGCATACCACCAAACTCAGTTGAAATTCCGGAACTTAAAATCACGCCAGTACGCAGACCGGTATGCATACTTAAGTTTCCGTACTTTCACTAACCAATCAATACGCATATGGGTATGCATACCATGGTTCCTGGACTTCCACTGAACCAAACAGTACGCGAACGGGTACGCATACCATGGTTTCCGAAAATGGATAACATATATGCAAGTACACATACTATGCTATATAAATTATGGTTAGTCATTTTAAACTCCAATTTCAATCGTTGAAACATTCTCGGAAGACAAGAATGGATGTCTCATACAATCTATTAGCTTCAAAGCAATTTTCAAGTGATCAAATGATCAATACGAAACATTTCGAGTCTACATCAAATGACTGTCTCACACAAATCATGTAAGATGTTACAAGGAAAATTTTCACATGATCATCTTTTGACTTGCGTCAAGAATATAAGATGAACTTGGTTAAATCAAAATCTTACTAACACATATTTTGAGAAATATGCAAGCAAGTTAAATTCAACTCGAAATCTCAAAAGTGTATAAACTGAAAACTATATCGCTATACGACTTTTGTCTCAAGAAGGAGATACAGTAGAAATAGACTTTCTGAGTGATAGATGAGCTCAAGTCTTCACATATCTTTTGTTGATGAAGTTCCACAAGCTCGCCTTAGTAGTTCATCGTCTTCAATAGATGAACGCCGTGAAGTCTAAACCTTAACTACACAATCTATCTTAATCCGAGACTTAACCATAAGTATACTAGAAATCAAGACTTATAGTTTTGGCAACTAAACTTTACAAACAATTTTGATATAGAAATGCTTGCGAGTTCGACGGATCAATGCTCTATTTGGGTACCTTCGTCTTTTCAAGGGTAAGTGTTCTGGATTCGTGAGGTTTGCTAGACTATGTCTACTGCAAATATATTTCCAAACCTAGATTTCTAAATCAAAAGACAAATAAATAAGCTTATATGTTAGAGACAAATTGGTATCAAAAGTCTTCACTGAGTTTGAAGTAACTCTTAGGCTTTTAAGGACGTCAACTAAAGAAATGAAGTGTACAAGACATTGCGAGGTTCAACAAGCAAAAAGAACATGGCTGAAGCTGAATTACTTGGAGGGTTTAGTTTTTCTTCCAGTTCGAAGTATAATAGTATGCTAGTTTATGTAGAGACGTAATACAGTTTGGTGTTCGGAATTGGATGAGTTTCTGGGGTTTTCCTGCAGATGCAGCTTTTCCCGTTAACAAAATTTCTAGTGTCTTGTGTTTTAGTTTTCTCGTATTATATTAATTTATCTTTATAATAGGAATAACACAAATAGTACGTAGTTTTTTTTATCAATTTGATAAAAAAACAAGACTCGTTCTTATTGAATTTGTATCTTGAAAGATGGATTGCAAGTTGCATACTTATTATAATTTGTATCCTTGTAATTATGATCCAACTATATTGATATTGGATATTGATTTTTAAGATCGTCAAAGAACTCTATCAGACAATCAGGTAAACGGACCTTCATGAAAACGCAGGGGTATAATAACCACGCCCGACTATTTAGTTCGGCAATTTGTATGGAACAAACTCTAATAAAATTCTTGAGAGCAACAAGTTACTGAGCTCAATTAGGAAATAAATCAAACAACTTTATCTCTTTCTCAATAAAATCAGTAAATCAACTAGATAGAAATCCTTTAGACTGATTGATATGAGAATGACTTGGATGGTACCAAAGACCAATTTCCAAGTGTCAATCAAGTTCTATCCAACAACCAAGGTCGGATTTATCAACTGTGATTTAACTATGAAAAACCTGTAATATTTTGATTATATAAACAAATATAATGTGGAATGGAAATGACATATACACCAGAAATTTTGTTAACAAAGAAACTGCAAATGCAGAAAAACCTCGGGACCTAGTCCAGACTTGAACAACACACTGTATTAAGCCGCTACAGACTCTAGCCTACTACAAGTTAACTTCGAACTGGATATGTAGTTGATCCCTAACCAAATCTCACACCGATTAAGGTACAATGACGTTTCTTACGCCTCTTAAATCTCACAAGACAATGCGCACTTAACTGCCTTAGCTGATCTCGTCCACAACTAAGAGTTAATACGACCTAAAGTCGAAGAGATATAAACAAATATGTCTCCCACAGATATGTCTATCCTTTATTATTTTTGTTCCTTCTTTTGATTCAAAGATCAAGGTGAACATGAACCAACTAATAATCCGGTCTTATACTCCTAAAGAGCAGCCTAAAAATATTAGTCACCTCACAATAACTTATTTATATGATGGTATATTAATTTATTGCAGAGCCACAAAGTCTAACAAGAAGAACTTTGTGATTTCTTATATCTTACCTATCGGAGATATATCTCGAGAAAATCTTAGAGAAGATTAAACTCAAAAACGATAGAAAGTACAAGATCAGGATACAGAACTACAGAGTAAAATAGTTGGACCTGGCTTCACGAATCCCAGATGAATCTTCAAGTCTTTAACCTAATAATGGTTTTGGAAAACATAGGTTAATGGAGAATCTACTCTAGTTTGAAACTAGGACACAAGGAAGTGTCGAGATTAGGTTTCCTAGATACTATAGTTCTCCCTTATATAGTCTTTCAAATCATGGTTGATTACAATCAAAGCTAAGATAACTTAGTAACAAATCAATTGATATTCACCGTTAGATAAAATCCTGATTTAAGATTCAAGCTAAGTCTGCTTAGAAATTAAGCAATTAATCTCCACCATTAGATGGTTTTAGATTGGTACACACAAATGAAATATACCTATATTTAGATATGGGTAGCCGTACCTAAACGTGTATATCAAGTTGGCTCAATAACAATTAACCGAAGTTAGCCATATTATTCATCTAACACTTTCATATCAAATATTTTGATCAATCAATTATGAAAGATAATCAATCGAATTTAAATGTGTTTTACGAGATTTTTTCAAATGTTCATTATCTCATAGAAATATTCTTGAAAAATTTGAGACAACATCGGTTTGGTTTGTAATCGTACAAAGTAATTATACAAGAACCAATTCATGAACATAATACCATGGTTTGCAAAAAAAAGTTCACTCACCTTAATTCATTAATCATTCCAGGGACTTTAGTTCGCAAACTGGGTTCGTAAAAGAACCTGAGTTCCTGAGTATGAGTTTTCATACTTAACGATTTTAGAACTTACACACTGTGTTCGCAAACTGAGTACGCGAACCACAGTTCTGGACTTGGGGCTATGTTCAGCCGTTTACAAACTATGTATGCGAACCACAGTTCCAGACTTGCTTATGGTCGTTCGCAAAACATTTTCGCGAACTACGGTTTCAGACCTTTCACAGATAAACCCGTTCGCATACTGTGTACGCAAACAAGAGTTCCGGACTTGAACTAGCACTTCACAGTTTGTATAATAGTTATGCATGCTATGTTGTAACCAGACATTGGTGGTAGTTCTTAAGCTCTCATTTAATCATTGAAACATCATTGGAATATGACAATGGTAATCTTACACATACCACTAACTTCAAGCAATTTTCAAGTGATTAATTGATCAATACGAAACTTCCCGAGCTAACAACAAATGACTGTCTCACGCAAATCATGTAAGATGCTCAAAGTAGTTTTCACATGATCATCTTGACTTAATATCTAGTTTACAACAATAAATTATTTCCAACTAAACTCGTCAAGTGGATGATGAACTTAAGATAAATCTATAAAGCTTTTAACTTGTATTTCGAGAAATAGATATATAAGATATACTCAGCTCGAAATTTCAATTGTGTATAACACAAAGTCTATATATTTATACGATTTAGTATTATTAGAAGATCTAACAGAATAGACTTCTGAGTGATAGATAAGTTTTAGTCTTCACATACCTTTTGTTGATGAAGTTCCTCCAAGCTTCTTAGTAGATCTTCTTCTTCAATCGGTGAACGCCATGAAGTCTAAAGCTCAACTATACATTCTATCCTAATCTGAGACATAGCTATAAGTATACTAGAAATCAAGTATATAGTTTTGATCAACTAAACTTGACAAACAAGCTTGAGATAGAAACGCTTGTGAGTTCGACCGAGCAGTGCTCTAAAAATATCTCCTTTTTCAATTTTAGTGACAAAACTATCGATACATGTGGATTACAAAATAAATAAAAATTTGTAGCTTATGATCCATCATGCTTGATTTCCTTATCTCTTTAACTTTCTGTGAATTCTTCGTTACTCCAAGTACTCAAGCGATTCTAAACGTGTTCAACTCAGCATCATCGTTGTTGAATATCCGTAGCAATAACAATAAGAAAACATATGTTCTCAATCATTGTTATACAGTGTCAAAGTATTATTCTCTAACTCAAAGTCCAATTTTATCACAACTTTGAAATAATACTACGGTAATATGTATCACTCCCCCTTAGTCAATACTTCTATCTTGTATGGAATCCACTCCCCCTTACATAATGATATGTAAACCATATGTATGTAGTGTGAACTACTAAATAATCCCCCCCCCCTTTTGTCAATATAAATTGGAAAAGGTACGAAAACTACGGGATCATAATGAATTCACAAAAGACAATTCATGACCAAAAGAGAACATATCAACTTTGTTTCGATGATTTCACATAGTCGAAACTTAGTGTATTCATCAAAAGTTTATTAAGATACAAATAACTCTTAAAATATTCCACATATGCACTCCCCATAAAGATATGGAAATTAAGCACAATTTCATTGAAGAAACCTCTCTCATTTGATGTCATTCCCAAGAGAAAATCATGAGTGACCTTACTTTTACAAGAAAAGAAGGATTTCTTTGGACATTAACAAATCTCATGGATTTGTATCCAGTAAACCTCGAGTAAATCAATCACAAGAATATCTTATTGATTGATTTAATCGAGAACCATTGAACTTACTGGGTAAATACAGTACTTTCACATAAAAATGGATCAAGGAAAGATCAATACTGCGGATTTTCTCAACAAGTTCATTATATTTTCCATCAATATTTGCATAAAGACATAACAAACTTAACTTTTGAGCTTTTATGAGACAACAACACAGTTCACGAACGTAAAAGTACATATCGCATAAGCCATTGCAATATATAAAATCAAAAAGATCAAATACTCCAAAAATCATCTTCTAAAAACTTAGAGTTTAAATAAATAAATAAATCTAAAACATTGCAAGATGAAAATCGTTGGCTATATCTATGTGTAATCACAATAATTGTTATATCAAACCTTAGTTATCCTTCTCAAACAAAAAAAATAAATTCTTAGAAAGAAGTTTCCTAGACATTTAGATTTCTAAAGAATTATGTATCGCCCTCGAACTACTTATCGTCAACAGACATTAGAACATAAGGTTCATGAAGAAAGGAGCCGATTTCAACAAACCTTCTTGACTATTGTCGAACCAGGGCCTTTTGAATCTCCATATTTCTTCGTACAATAACCTATATTTCATGAATCTCCATCCTGATATGCTTTAACTCTTCAAGAACAACATAAGACTTTTGAAGATTTGATTTATTAGCTCTTGGTTTATTCATATTCTTCTTTTTTCTCTTCAAAGTTGAAATAGAGTAATGGGAACTCTCTTTCTCCTTCATGATTGAAGATTTGACAATCATACTGACATATTTTCCATCAGAAGGAATAGTGCTTGAGATTTCCATAATTTTGGAATAAGAAAATTTGTGAAAACTCAAATAGATAGCTCTACAAGCAACTACCACAGAAAAGAGTTTGAGGGGGAAAGGTACTACAGGATTACTAACATATATATAAGAATGGTTCACGTACAATCAACACATATAACCTTAACAAGGGCAAAAATGTCGATTTTACCTTTTTATTCAAGAAGGGTGTAAAAATTTCAATACCATTACTTAAAAAAAACATTCAAGTAATAATAATACTCGAGATACATAACTGAAATAGTTCCTGACCCTAAAAAAAACCCGGTTGTGCACAACTTTTGTCTCTTTTTCCCGGTCTCATGAGACAAGATGCACTATCAACAAGCTGTATTAGGGTAAACAATAATTTGTTCACCACAAAGTTCTTGCACGGATTTATCAACATTCCCCTTTATAGATCGTTTAGACCTAGTTCTTTTCTATAGAGATCTAACATTTCCCTTATAAATCAATCTTTTAGAAGAGGAGTTAAGTTTACATACCTCGGATGAATTGAATTTCATAAAAAGTTTGAGCTTGTTGGCTAATCGACTGGCTCTCCATTGTAGTTTGTTGACATATCTTACTTTATGTTTATACTTAGAAAAATTTGAGAGATTATGACTTCTAGCCGTACAGTAAGGACATGTAAATATTGAGGATGGTTCAGATACCGGTCCAGAGCATGCTGCTAGACAAAAATGGGTACCTGAAACATGAGAGGTAGAGTTTTCATTACTAAGAGAAAAATCCATTACATCCTACAGCGTTGTTGATGATATACCATTAGGAAAAATGTCAAGATTGATACAAGTACTGCTACAATTATCAAAATTGATATTTTCACAAAGGAGTGCTACACTTGACTTTTCATCCTCTGAGGAATAGTGATCATATTCTTCATTAAGAGTTGCAGCAAGTCCCTTGTTGCCTGTGTACTATCTACGAATCGGGTATTCATTAGAAAATGTATAAAAAATTTATACTTGAAGAATTATGGCATATCCTCGTCACCAGTTTCAACAATATCCATGGTTTTAGGAGGAGTACGATCATGTGGCTTGACTAATGGTCTAGGTCTCTAGTGAATCGTTTACTTCTCTTCAAAAGAAGATCTCTGAACTGTCTTGTGATTAGAGAAACTAAGTTATCAAGATCTTCATCTGATAATTCAGTCTCAATCGGAACATTCACAGAGTAGCCAACACTTTTACTTTTATCAAGTAAGTTAGTGTTCTTTTGTGCTTTGAACGCAATATCTTTTCCGTCTTTGGATAAATGCTCGTGATCAAAGATCTTCAACTTTCCAACAATAGTATTTATTGAAAGTGTTTCTAGGTTATTTTCCTCAACGATGGCATGTTTCTTAGAATCGTATCTAACTAGTAGAGATCTGAGAATTTTTATTACAATGTCCTTTTCAGGAATAGTCTTACCTAATGCAAAAGATGCATTAATAATTTTAGACACGTTGCATTAAACTCATCAAATGAATCTTCATCATCGTTACGAAGGTTTTCCCAAATAGAATTTAGGTTTTGAAGACTAGCTTCTTTCTCAGAGGTATTCCCTTTAAATACGGTTGCTAAGATATCCCAAGCATCTTTAGACGTAGTGCACGAAATCACACGGTGCTGAAGATCTGGGGTAATGGCATGGATAATAAAGTTTAACCCGTCTGAAATTTACTTTGCAGAACTAATCTCAGGTTCACTATATCTTCCAATGTCCTTCGCAAAAGATACACCATTCTCTAGGCTTGTTGGAGGAACATATACATTTACAACACGAACCCATGGTTGAAAATCACACGCTTCTAAAAAGGCACGCATATAAAATTTTCCATCATAAGTAATTCGATCCATCGAAGACTGGTGGTACGTTTATAGAGATATCACTTTTGTCCATATAGTCAGATTACTACAAACACGGACTTATGAGGTCTTAACATGTTTACCTGCTTTAATACCAATTAAAAACGCGGAGGGTGTAACAACCACACCCAACTTATTCGCTCGTAAATCTGTATGGAACAAACTCTAATACAATTCTTGAGAGCAGCAAGTCACCGGGCTCAATCAGGAAATGTATCAAACAACTTTATCTCTTTCTCAATACAATCAGTAAATCAACTATATAGAAATCCATGACACTGATTGATATAAGAATGACTTGGATGATACCAAAGACCAATATCCAAGTGTCAATCAAGTTCTATCCAACAACCAAGGTCAAATTTATCAACTGTGATTGAACTACGCACAACCTATGATATTTTAATTATATAAACAAATATAATGCAAAAAAGAAATAACACAAACACCGGAAATTTTTTTAACGAGGAAACTGCAAATGCAGAAAAACTCCTGGACCTAGTCCAGACTTGAACACCATACTGTATTAATCTGCTACAGACTTTGGCCTACTACAAGTTAACTTCAGACTGGAATGTAGTTGATCCCTAACCAAGTCTCACAATGATTAAGGTACAGTCGCTTTCCTTACGCCTTTTGAATCTCGCAAGACCCTGCGCACTTGATTCCCATAGTTGATCTCACCCACAACTAAGAGTTGCCACGACCCAAAGTCGAAGACTTATAAACAAATCTGTCTCCCACAGATATGTCTATCCTTTATTATTTTTGTTCCATCTTTTGATTAAAAGATGAATGTGAACATGAACCAACTAATAATCCGGTCTTATACTCCCGAAGATCAGCCTAGACATATTAGTCACCTCAAAATAACTTATTTATTTGATAGTAGAAGAAGTTATTGCGGAACCACAAAGTCTGAGATGAAGAAATTTGTGATTTTTTGTATCTTACCTATCAGAGATAAATCTCGAGAAAATCTTAGAGAAGATTAAACTCAATATGATAGAAAGTGTAAGATCAGGATACGCAACTACAGAGTAAAATAGCTGGACCTGGCTTCACGAATCCCACATGAAGTCTTCAAGTCGTTACCCTAATAATGGTTTTGGAAAACCTGGATAAATGGAGGATCCACTCTAGTTTGTAACTAGGACACACGAAAGTGTCGGGATTAGGTTTCCCGGATGCTAGATTTCTCCCTTATATAGTCTTTCAAATCAGGGTTTCTTATAATCAAAGCTAAGATAACTTAGTAACAAAGCAATTGATATTCACCGTTAGATGAACTCCTGATTTAAGATTCAAGCTAAGTCTGCTTAGAAATTAAAAAAATCAATCTCCACCATTAGATGGTCTTATCTTGCATACCCATATGTGTATCTTGTCTTTTAAGATATATCTATGAAACCTTTTGCGAGAAAAAAAAACACGAATTGCCAAAAGGTATGCATACCATGACAACTTTAACATAGTTATATATGTATAATTTTGAAAAATAAAAAAGAACAATATTTTCAAAGGATCCCTTGTACTTATATACACTAATAATTAACTATATGGGTTGTCGTAGGCTCAAAAAATTAATCAATATATTTCCAACTAATTAACTAGTAATACGAAGGTACTAAGGATCGTTCCCACAGAGAGCTGTGTAATTGATAAGTTATTTGTATCAGCAAAATAAAGTAAAAGACAAAGGGGGTAGGGGGTGGGGGGTTGTTTGATTAAAGTAAATATAATAATAAAATAAATAGATGATCAATGAATCCTTCGCCGTTACCAGGCGTTATCAGGATCAGAATACTTATATATATTTCGCTAGAACATTTTATCACCAACCGTAGAATAACAGATAGATCAGTATTATTCCCAAAACTCATTGTATCACTGGAAACAGAAGTTCTCGACTAACAGATTCTATCCAACGAACCACCAAGTAGTAGATCACTCAAGGTGTAATCCAATCGAACGCCTTAAGCTTTGTGGATTTAGGTTGATCCCAATAGTTCAACTCTTAGATCAAGGTTTACTTGTTGTTGTTATCTTCACTCGCAATTGCTCCACAGAATCCCTCCGCAAGGTCTCGCGGTTTGTACTTGTGTAGAGAGTTAATCGACGATTACTTATCTCATAACTCTTACTAGCGATAGAACAATCAATAAATTAATCTAGTATGCATCCCAAATGAATCTAAGAATCACTCATAAACCCTTATGGTAAAAACAAACGATGATGATAAAAACTCATAATAGATTTGTATTAATAGTAAAGATTTACGCTTATAACATTGAATTCATCCTTAATCAACAAAGGATTTAGATACTCATATTACAAAGAAGATGAAAAAGATGAATAATGGTGGTTTTACCCTAAAGGGGTAAACCCTAGGTTTTTGATGTAGAATAAACCCTAGCCTGTGATATGAGATGTGATGATTTTTTTGGAAGGCCTAATACCTATTTATATAGGTTTACAATGCTTGGCCTCCAAGTATCCTAGTCGGTTCCGGAAACCGACATAAAACTAGTAAGGAAAACCCTAAAAACAGTTTGTGTACTTGGATTTCATGGTACACGTACCATGTACGAATACCGTCCTTTAAGAAAGTGCACAGGAAATTTTTAGTTTGCAAACCGGTTATTAAACTCTTTTGTCCACGAAATCATAGTTCACAAACCGGTATGCAAACTCTCTTCGGTATTCGATAAACTTTTTTTGCCCATAACCTTTTCGTGCGAACTCAAAATAACCTCATTCTTTTTGAATGAAGAGATTCTTGCAACATGATTCCTAAATTCCTGGCACTCTTGTGTCCTAGTTGCGAAGCTAGAGTCGTCCTATATAACCTAGGTTCTTCTTGAACTGTATTCTAGGTTACGAGTTTGATCACTACACTTAGGGATTTATGAAGACCGATAGGGATATCTTTTATCTGATAGTTCTTCTATCCTAATCTTGTTACTATTAATGTTTCTAGGTTATAAGTAATCTTAGATCAGGAACGAGATAAATAATAATCACAAAGTTATGTTCGTCTTATACTTTGTATTTCCTCAAGATTGATATCTAAACTCTTCTTTAATTTGTTTGGGTTTTCTTGAGAGGAGGTTAATAATCCAGGATTCTCAGCTAACTCTGTCTAAGTGTTTCGAATTCGTGAGTTTTATTGGACTTTGTCTACTATAAACATATTTCTGAACCTAGATTATAAAATCAAAAAGTAAACCAAATGGGATTATCTATCAAGGGCAGATTTGTATCAAAAGTCTTCACTTAGATTGAAACAACACTTAGGCTACAAAAAAGTCAGCTAAGGGAATTAAGTTTGCAGATGCTTGCAAGTTTCAAGAGGCGTAAGAAACATGACTGTAGTTGATTGCTTAGAAGGTGAATTCGGTATCAACCATATTCCATTTCGAAGTCGGATAGTAAGCTAGTGTT
The DNA here is from genome assembly GCF_003573695.1 of Papaver somniferum. NCBI lineage: Eukaryota > Viridiplantae > Streptophyta > Magnoliopsida > Ranunculales > Papaveraceae > Papaver > Papaver somniferum. The sequence continues at coordinate 114,209,807 of NC_039368.1, read as the reverse complement.
TGTAGCGGATTAAAGCAGTTTGGTGATCAAAGCTGGACGAGGTCTCGGGGTATTTTTGCAGGTGCAATTTTCTTCGTAAATTTTTTTTCGGGTATCTTGTGTTTTTCCTTTTTGCATTATATTATTTTATCTTTATGATAATAATAGTACAAGTAGTACGTAATAAATCTAGATAGTTTAAATCCTTATTAATTGTGATAAAAAAAAAACATTCTTGTAGAATTTGTATCTTGAAAGATAGATTGCAAGTTTCATACTTGTTAAAATTCGGATTCTCTTAATTCGGATACAACTAGATTAATCTTGGATATTAATTTTTGATATTTTCCAAGAACTTCTTTGGTTTATACATATTTATCGTGGAATAAAAGATAAAACTCGATATACATATTGTTCAAGGTCTTTGCTTTTGACCTACTTGCAACTTGATTGGGTTTTGTTCATACAGGTCGATGAACGAAAAATGTGGTGGCGTACTTGGTACCATCTCCTTTTCAGTTTCTAAGAACCTTGTTTCGTCTTGATTTCCTTATGTGTCAAGAAATGGTACTAAAAAAGTTTAGCCCGTACCTTATATGTCCTCTATTTTGTTTCCTTACATATTAAAATTTTGTTCAACCAGTCATGAGAAGTAGTAGCATTTGTTTCACATGATTCATGTTGTAATCCTAGTGCTGAAACAATCATATGTAGAATCATAGAAGAACTTGAAATGCAAAAAATTCAAGGCAATATTGAAGATTCGAGAAATCAAACACTATGGAGATTGAGCTGAAAAGTTTATTTTATTTAAATTCACATGTGCATATTGAAAGTTTTGTCACTAAAATTGGCAAAGGGGAATATTATTAAAGCATCGCTCACTCGAACTCACAATTTATTTTTATCTCAAGCTTGTTGTTAATATTAATTACAAGAAACTATATCTTCTAGTCTACTAAAGTCAATTCTCAGACTATGATTAAAGCATGGTAGTTGAATATCAAATATCACTAAATACCCTCGAAGATTTAAGCCCGGAAGACAAAACAAGAAATTTGGAAGAACTTTATCAACCAAGGTATGTGAAGACTTACTAATCCTATTTACTTCTTTTTTTTACCATTATATCTTATGAGACTATCTCGTATCACAAACAAAAAAATTCGAGTTCAAGCTTGTTTTGATCAATATCGAAAATGATTCAAGCAATGGTTGTTCATAGATTCTAAGAAATCTTAGTCAACAATAAGTTATTATTTCACAAATTATTTTTGTCTAAACTGATCTTTTGAAGTAAATATGTGCATGAACTATTTTGGGATATGCATACCCTAAATTCATACATGTGTATTTTGGTTATGTTTCCGAATATATATGAGAAGCAAAAGTACATGACCTGTTTAGAGTGTGCATACAATGTCTATTTTTTGGTGCAAAAGTTGTGATTTTAAAATAGGATGAGTAAGTATATATGTGGGATATATTGAAAGTCGTTGGGGAAAACTAATCGTTGGAAATAAGGTGTTTGTCGCTTGATTAACTGAAAACTGCTAAGTGAAAATTGAATATATTTTTAAAAAACTAACATTGAATAACACAAACATTACAAAAAATTAAGGTTCAAACTAATACATGAAAGAAACTTAATAATTACCCCCCCCCCCCCACCCCACCCCCGGAAAAAAAAAAAAACTCTTCTTTGCTCGGCCCGAATATTCACTCACAGATCTTCTCTTAACCTGTCATAGATTCTGGTTTTGAATGTAATTAGTCATTTGCGCATAGTTTCTTGCAGGAAAGCTTCTTTCTGGTTGAATCTCAGCTGGCCTCAAATCTTCATCTTCATAGTTAGTCCACTCCTTATCACGTTGGGTTTCCTGAATTACCGTGTTTTATGTAGATTATGCAAGTGAACATATTCATTTACATTTCACGAGGACTTAAACCAACGATATGTGCCACAAATGATAGCAAACTTCCTCTTCAAAATTTCAAAAACGCATTCCACATCCTTCCTTAACGTCAATTGGCTTTGGTTAAAATGACGGTATGAATGATCAAATTCGCTGGCAAGGGGCTGACAGTAACATTGAATAAGTGTTGACCATTTTGGATAGATCCCATCCGCAAGATATAACCCTGAGTATATTGATAGACGTTGATTATGAAATGGACTCTGGGAAAAATTACGTGCTTTAAATATTCAAACAGAGGCGGTTTGTGCAAAACATTAATATCATTTTGTGAACCCGGAAGACAGAAAAGAGTGTACCATATTCAACAATCATAAGAAGCAATATCTTCACAGATAACAATTGTTTTTGGGTAATGACCCTTATATTTACCGACCCAAGAAGTAAGGAATCCCTGCAATACTCATTGGATACAGTCAAGACTACCTAGCATTCCTAGGAATCCCCTATCCTCATTATCCCTTAATATTTCTCCAACATCTTAAGTGAATACGTTGGACCAAAGTTATCCCTTGGTTGGTTTTCGTAAATTAGTTGGAAAAAAATTATTAATTGTTACATGGAAAAACATTAAATGATAAGTGAATGAAGTTTTTTTTCCTATGCGAAGGTGGACATTGTTCGAATCCACTGGTTTCTATAAACTAGAATCTTTAGAGCGGAAGTAAATTTTTTCGAGACTATGACCTCTAAAATTCAGTGCATGAAGTTGAAAATCAAATTGATGTTCTACCTGAAAAAGCTGATTAATAATCTTTATCACCAGTTTCCGGGGCATGCGAATCGACGTTGGAAATCTTGATCAGATTATACACAATTGTGAAGAAAATAATCGTGCATCAGCTTCTGGTGGAACAATTCCCTCTCTCGATACTATATCTTATTGTGAATACTTATTTTGGCTATGGAACTCTAGGTATTTGGCTCGTATGTACGAGCATCAAAGTGTCCATTAGTTATCTATCTTCATCTTTCTCATCATCAAGTTGTTGTAACCTTCTTGGATGCATTTCTTGCGATCTAAACTGATTGATATGAATTTTTTTCTCTTCATCAAAACTAGCCTCAATGATTATGAAATTTAAAATTAAGAATACGGATGAAGAAATAAGTAAATACATGTAGCAATAGGCATGAGTAATTCGATGAAGGAAATGGGTGTGTATATATATGAACGAAGTAAGGAGAATAGTCATTACAAATATTCGTTAAATGATACCGTGTTCATCGAGCGATGGGGATTACAAAGCCAACGATAATCATAATATCACCAATGCTATAGTGAATATTTGTCTATACAAATACTATCGCTCAGTTGTTTTCCTATAGGGGCGCAACTAATTCCCATGTCAGCTGATATGGAAAATAGATTCATTTATTATGGTGCACAAAGATGGGCCTACCAGTCCTTTTTTTCTCTTTTCTTTTTCTTTGCTTAAGTATGGAGTTATTAGTCACAACTGAAATATAAATAAGTTAGTAACTACAATGAAAATAAATAAGTGAATATCGCTGGGCAGTATAGGTATTGTATCAGTTAAAAATGAGAATTAATTTTAGAAGGATTAACCAATTCGAAAAAGAATGAATCAGATTCAAACGGACCAGTTTGAATTTTCGGAAAACTATTGTAACTCGCTTTACTTAGTAGATAATTATTCTTCTTTTTCTTTTTGAAACATAAAAAAAATATCTTCTTTAACCGTACATTCTTATATACATTTGAATTTCATTATTTCATTTCTCGTTACAACATAAAGATTCAGCTGAAATTAACATGGCACACCGTGCGTTAAGCAGAAAAAAGAAAAAAGAAACCTAAAATTTTCATTAAAATTAATTAGAATCTTAATTACCCTCTTAACTATAATTACTCTTTACCTTTTGTCTGAAGAGAAGCTCAGACGTTACATACTACTACACATTCCCTACCGTTAGATCTACTTCACAATCTACGGCTATCAATACATATTACCTTGTAAAGCGCCGACTATATATAATTGCCCCTCTCTTTCTTTGACCTCTTTCATGCTTACAAAATTTGTTTACAATAAGCTGAAAAAAATCAATCAGAGAGGGGAATTGTTAGCATTTTTAGGTTTTGATTCTTGATTGAAGGATAATAGTAATAAGTTTAGGGTTTTAATATGGAAGGAAATGGAGGTGGTTTAGTGTACATGAATTCACATTTACTAAGACCAACTACTCCGCCATTAGAAGCTATAGATAGGTTTCTATGGAGTTCAACAAATGAAAAACAAGCAAGGAGAAATACAGATAATAAGGGGTTTTGTGTTCAATACTCGTATTCGACTTCCCTTGGTGGAATCACGAGGACTCCTACTTGTCTTGAACATGGTAATGGTGGCGGGTTTATGTTGCCGAGAAGTGCAATTCCAGACATAGGTTTAGTTGGTGGGTTCTTTGCTAATCATAATGGGTCATCTCAGATTTTCACTAACAACAATGTTGGATCAAGAGAAGTGGATTATTTTGGTGAGAAGAAAAAATGTTTTGGAGTAGAAAAAAGAGCTAAAAATGGCGGTGTCTCTACTACTTTGATCAAAGGGCAATGGACGGATGAGGAGGATAGGTAAAATACAATCGGCCGATGCTGTTTTTTTTTTTTCTTAGTGCTTGTTCATTAATTTCTTAGGAATATTAATTAAATTTTTACAGTTGTGTTGCATGCTTATTGATTTTGTGTACAGGTTGCTGGTTGATTTGGTGAAGCAATATGGTGAAAGGAAATGGGCACAGATTGCGCAGAAATTATTGGGTAGGGCTGGGAAGCAGTGCAGAGAAAGATGGCATAATCATTCTCGCCCCGATATCAAGGTTTTTTCTTACTTCTCATACCTGTATACCAGGAGGTTGTATTAAACCCTAATATGCCTTTACCTGTCTTTTGTGTGTCCTTGCTCTGATTATCTTGATTTCAGTGTTACATTCTTAGAATCTCGCATGATGTTATGCTAAGTCCTTATTTGTTTGGGACATATTTATAGTAACATAACCGACCCTAAAATTCTTCACTCATGCCTTATTGCCTCTCTATCACTTGAAAGTTGATTTAAGCCCGATCCCTGCAGCTTTACTAATATGGATCTTGATTTGCATTTCGTTGGGCCATTACTATTAAGACTTGCTTTGTCCATTTGTAAAATATGAATTATGCACAAATTTTATCTTATATATTTAATAAAATTCCATTTGTAGAAGGATACATGGAGTGAAGAAGAAGAAATGATGTTAGTCAAAGCGCATGAAAAGATTGGGAACAGATGGGCGGAGATCGCAAAGCAAATACCAGGAAGAACAGAAAATGCGATAAAGAATCATTGGAATGCTACCAAAAGAAGGTTGAATTCAGGGAGAAAGAACAAAAAGGTAGTAGGTCAAGGAAGAAAATCTCAACCATCTATACTGCAAGACTACATTATAACCAAGATCATCACTAGCAATGTTAGCTCCATTACCAACAGTACCACAACTAGTCCCAATGGATCCCACACCACAAACCCATCTGATCACGTATATCCAGAACCGTCCGAATCATCATTCACTGATGATTCATCCACCGCATTCCTCGACCATACATACAATGACGAGTTGCAGTTCTTTCAAAAGTTCTTCGGAAACCTTGACAATGAGCCATATTCATCAGATGCAGCTACAACTGTGAGGTCATATACACACGAGAAATCATTTCAAGCTGGACAGTCGCCTGAAAACCATATTGGACTTGAGTTAGCCGGTGACAACACTACCTTGTCCATGAAGATCGAAAAATGCGATTACTCGGCTCTCAACAACAACACAACCACTGAAACGCTTCAGCTAAGCAGTGACATGAAAGGATATCAACAGGGTACTACTTGTACTGGTTCAATTCCTAGCAGTACATCACCATCTACTTTGTATACAGATAGCTACCTCTCTTATCTTTTGAATGGCGGTCTCAGTGCTGGTATTTCTTCATCTTTGAACGAAGACTACATCGACTACTACCAACACCAGCCGAATGTCTGTATACAACAGAATGATCAAGCAGCATCTTGGTACACTGGTAAGAAAGAGATGGACTTGATAGAGATGCTTTCATACTCTCAATGCATGCAGTAATAGTATACTAGATATACATGGTCGATTTAGATTAACGAGCTTACTTATTGTAATCTAAATGTAGAACTAAGGTAAGTAAAATAAATGGCTAATTGACGATGAAGAATATATTGTTGGAGACAGAGTGAATGAAGGGGTTACAATTGGTAGTTAGTCTTCGATTCTTAGGGTTTGTTTGTATATTTGTTGTGAGTGGGAGACAAGAGACCAAGGGAATCTTGTTAACTGAGTTTAGTTTGTGCAGGACTAACTGAGTCTGACTACTGATCAGAAACTGTCAGAATTCCTGTTTGTTGTTGGTTCTTATTTTAATTGTAAAATGATATTTTTACAGGCGTTTCTTTAAATTTCATTTGCTAGTAATTGATTAGGTTCTTATTTCTTGCACATGTGTACTTATTTCCTGTTTTCCGTTAGCCTGTCTTTCTCATTTAAAATGCTTTCTGAAAATAACTAAGATTAAGTTGAACTGTCCAAATCGTCTTTAGCTGATGATTCGTTCACAGTATTCCTCAACCATCCAAATGTTAGATCTAAGGACAAACAAACTAACTCAATAAAAATCTCACTATTAAAATTAGCATGCAGTAAAAGTAAAGGTCGAGTATATATCCTGTTGAATATTTGATCAGTATTCATATGGGTAGATTAAATATAGTTTGGGTTCTTGACATAACCCGTAAGAAATAAGGAAAAAGATACTATGTAACTGTTTGGAAAGGCATCACGTTTCAATTTGAAACAAGATTTCAAAGGTCGCAACTGTTCCAAACGTGGAGTATACTGATAGCTTTTCATAGGGGTTTCTTGAAAAGACGTGTTTGTATCCTTTGCAATCTATAAAAGGGGTTCAAGAAATACTCGAAGAACACACTGAAAATTCTCTTCTCCCTCTTTCTTGAACGAGTAGTAATACCCGATTAGAATTCAAGGATGATTCGTGTATTGTTGTTGATCGCTGATCACACAAAGACTTGATTCAGTTGATTGTATCCCGAGAAACAGTTTACATTCGATCCCGCAACAAACTCTTAGCGAGTGGGAGCAAATAACGTTTTAAGGAAAGCGATTACGCGACTTCAAGCCATTGATGTTTCGACTCCATACTCTAAATTTCCAACAATCTTAAAATGTTAGCTTTTGACAATGGAATTAAGAAACAAGTATGGCGTCGTTATGAGATTGGATCGTTTTGATAGGGAACAAACCAACAAAGACGCCTGTGAACAAATACAGAATGAAAGAGGAGTACCTTACCGCAGTAAACAGTTATTCATGAAATGTCATGATCTCCCTGGTAAATATGGTTCAGCCAATTGACATATGCACAACGATGCAATTGGATTTGTGACAAGCGGTTACTTGATTCTTTAATCCAGACTCTTGAAATCTGGAAATATTAAAACTGTGAAACAGATCATAGTATTATGGTATTGCTATCATTAGATCTTGGATCCAATAGATGGGGCCAAAATATCTTTTTTTGTTTGGACTTAAATTTTGTTTGGCAAAACCATCTTTGTAAGGGTTGAAATTTAGTTTGGCAAGCCCTTTTGTAGGGATTTGCATTTGAAAATTGTATAGTGAATTCATTGTAGATTAAACCTCCATGATATTGAATCACCCGTAATGGTAACCCGACCAACCAAAATGACTAGTTCGTCGGTTTAACGGGTAAAAATAAATTACCGATAAGTGATTAGTTTCAACACTTAAATTTTGAATCCCAATTGTGAAAATGGATGTTGATATGTTCCGTTATGAATAAGGTTGATTTAGTAGTCTTAATGAAGTCCAGTTCTTTGTGGACAAGTTTTCAAACTAACGGGAGAACCAGAAGGATTTCACCTATATGAGCATAGAAGTGGTGCCACTTCTCATAAGAGTGAGGTTCTCTTGGGATTGCTCATGAAACCAGGCAAGCACAAGGCCATAATGGTGATAAGCGAATTTCGAACTCATAGTATCGATGATTCTATGTGTGTGGTGTTTCCGGTTGTGTCATATAGGAGTAGAGGTTTAAGCCAAGGCCACCATCAACTTCGACATAACTTTGAAATGTTTACAGTAAGCAAAAGTTGAATCTCCGTGACACCCTTGTGTATGCATAGAATCATCACATTACTCGTTTGACTTATATATTTAATCTAGTGGGGGATTGTTGAATATTTGATCAGTATTCAAATGGGTAGATTAAATATAGTTTGGGATTTTGACATAACCCGTAAGGAATAAGGAAAAATATATTATGTAACTGTTTGGAAAGGCATCAGTTGGTTACTGTTTTGGAGATGCATCAATTAGTTAGTGACGTATCAATTTGCAACAAGATTTCAAAAGTCACAACTGTTCCAAACGTGGAGTATACTGATAGATTTTCATAGGGGTTTCTTGAAGAGACGTGTTTGTATCCTTTACAATCTATAAAAAGGGTTCAAAAATACCTGAAAATTCTCTTCTCCCTCTTTCTTGAACGAGTAGTAATACCCGATTAGAGTTCAAGGGTAATTTGTCGGCTGTTGTTGATCGCCAATCACACAAAGGCTTGATTATATCCTGCGAAACGGTTTGCATTCGATTCCGCAACAAATTCTTAGCGAGTGGGAGCAAATAATGTTTTAAGGAAAACGATTACGCGACTTTAAGCCATTGATGTTTCGATTCCATATCCTAAATTTCCAACATATCCAATGTGGAAACCTACAAAAAAAAATTAGTTAGCATTATATACATATCAAATCATATTTTGATAAACATCTCTAATGGTAAATGTATCCATATTTAATTTAATATAATTGTCATTTGGTTATAGGTTACTTAATCTAAAGTGGGCCTCACATAATTTTAAAACAGAAAAATTGACGAAGTGGATATGGGTGGGAGTATCCTTATTTGGAGAGAGTTTTTAGTTTTAGAGTATCTAATATCTTATGTGACACCAGTTTTTTCGAGAGATCCTACCTTTATTGGAGATGCTCTTATAACAATATCTTAAAGACTAGTTATATGCAGGCTGCCCTTTTGAACGCGATAAAAACCGTGTAGATAAATGAAAAATTGGCCCCACCCCTGGAGAAAATCGAAGGTCCCATTTATGGGGATTGTTTGTATCTACAAGGTTTTTTCTTAGTTCATTTAGATGGTCCGTGATGAATTTTTGTATCTTAGATATATGAGAATCCAATGTTAATCTGCCACGGTATACTATATGTTAAGTAACTATTAGTTTTTTGGAGCCCAGCTTATTGCTAGGCCACCGACCAAAAGCTTTGTATAATTTTTAAATTTACTCAAAAGAATCTATTACCGTTTGTTTAACGATATTTTGTAAAGGGGTTTGACGCAACTTCACTGCCTAATTAGGATCTGAGTTGTGAAATGTACAATTGACGTATTTGGTCGTAGACAGACTAGTGACCATCAAGTCAATATTTACTTATTTTTTGAATATGTTCAAGCTAACTCCGTTTTACCCTTTTGCCGAAAGTAAAACATAAACACTATGATGGAATATCATTTTCATAACGATATTTTATTAAAAAATATATAAGATCCTTTTGCATTAAGTGCATGTTCCACGTCCCATAACCTAATTAGATTATAAACATATGACTTTTTTGCACAATGTCTTTTTTGTTTCCAACTATACATAAGGTGTAATAGAAAATGGAAGAGAAAGTCAAGACTTGATAGAGCGGTTTTCCGGAATCATTGATTGAGTCTCGTTAACTCTTTTTCAATTTTAATGATTTTTTCTTGCAACTATAAGTAGAATGGCCACTTGAATCTTGTTAAAGGCATTTCAAAAATAATTTATCTTGATCTCGTTAGAAATTCATCTCTTTAAGCATTGCAGATACGTCGAATTTTCTTTCATACATACCTTCACGATATTAGATCCCACTCTTTAATATCGGAGTATAATCTTGATTATCACTCTGATCACTGATCTCTTGTCAGGTCTCCAGTAATGTGAAGTTAAGGTTTTCCGATTATCTTCTGAGTCGGTTGGGCTTAATGAAAGTTAGAAGAGAACGAGAGACAAAGGAGAGAGAATTTCCCGAAGTATGATTTGTATTAATCAGAATGAACTTGTTTGCATCATCAGCCTTTTGGCTATTTATACATGATATGAACACGAGAATTACATGTAGATAACTAAGCACATGACATCTTAAACTTAATAGTTTCCCGACCTATGCTTGTGTCGACCTGGGACATCTGTTCGTTATTACTACCCAGCTTTGCAAACCTCTATTCATCTAACATCATCGAGGATTTTCTCAGATTCACACCTCAACTCAGTTCTTCCGTATCTAACTATGTGTCTGTGTCTAGTTTGGCATCTTATGGCTCGATTCTTGGATATTTGGTTCAAGTCTTCGATGCCTAACCTTGAATCTTATGGAATTCAAATGGGATGGGTTACCTTTAGATGTCATACTCCCTCTTTTTTAGTTATTTCTAGGAATTCTAAGTTTTTCTAGGTTATACACCAGTGCTCTTTTTCCTTCAAAAGACAAGTATCTTTTCAAAGATACTGCAAATTTGACCTGCTATTGATCAATATTTTGTCTTGTCATGTCATACTTGCCATCTTATACCGCCTTAAAGTCTTGGTTGATTTATCCAACTTTGTACCATGCTCTACTATTGAGTTGTATGTTTGCTCAGTTTTCGAGCTAAGAAATCTCGTGATACTCAATTACTCTCTAAAAATTTGTTTTTGTTATGTTGCTAATTATTAGCACAATTTTCAACTTTTGTGTATTAAACACCTTCTAGGGATACCAAAAGTTTGGTAATTCATTGTGGTATTTTTTACCCACTTTCAGTTGTGCACTTTATTGACTCAATTATGCTCAACTTTGTACCTCTCCCAATAACATGTTTATAATGCGTGGAGAAACGTAGAAATGATTCATCGTTTTACCACACACATACACTTTTTTCTTGAGAATTTCCATAAGTTATTGGTTTATCAATTTTCATACTTTTCAAGTAACAAGGTCTTTCATATCTTCAAAAATTGTTCCACCATTTACCGATATTTTTGAACAATACTCTTTTATCCAGAGATTCTCAATTCATCGACCAGATCCCATTTTCATCTTTATTTTTGAGATTGATAATCTCTCAGCTGGAGAACTCATAATTTCTGAATTTCAGCTCAGAGCTATTATTCTTCTGATACTAAAACTCATCATCAATTGACTATCTTATGTTAATATCGGGTCAGATGGATAATTGATTTTATGCTTCCATGAAGAAGGCTTTGGATCATAATGGCCGAGTCAACAGTACTGATCAGAAAATCGACACTTTGGATATTTTCCAAAGATACGACGTTGTTTCTTGTTCCAATTCTCCTTATTTGAAGTGTATCACCCAAAAAATTGTTCAAATTTCTCATAGAATTGAAATTTTTTCTCCCGACGAAGTCGCTTACTCTACTCAGGTCAACATGGCAATTGATTCCGGTCCTGTAATTGTTACCAGTGATTGCGAGTCAAAAGATAAATATAAACCTGCCGAATTCGTGTTTCGGATGTATCTCAATCTTAATCCTTTTGAAGTGCACAGTAAGTTCTTATGATTTTTTCTTTCAAAATTCATCTTTTTCTATTATTATTTTTGACCTCCTCTCCTCTTTTTTTTCTTTTTTAGGAGATTTTCAGATTCCCACTATATTATCAAATCCATTGTTGGATTTTACAGATCCCTTCGTCCATCTCAATGAAGGAATAACCTTTCCCTTTCTGGGATGATTTTTTCGGCACAATTTAAAGGTAATGAACATTTTCGAGAACATTCCATATCTCAACCTAGGTCATCTCTCTGACGCCCCAAACATTAAACCTGATTAGCTAATATGATTACAGCCTAATCTTGAATTATCAAAAATCTATAATTATCGATTTTAAGAATCATAATTACATAAAGCAAATCAAACTGCTAACCCAAACGCTCTGATATTATAAATGAAACCTTTTAAGAGATGTAAATAAAATAGTATGTTGTTTTACAATTTAAGCAAGAATACATACATAAAAGATATACAACATCTCTAGTATTCGGTAAAGCTTTAAGCTACAAAATAAAATGAATGTCTTCATGTGCACCGCCTCTTATGAAAAGTGAAGATGAAACGGAAACGGGCGAGCAAATCATCCTGATGGGTGATCAGTGATAACGTAATAACTTTCAGGTAATCACTAACATGCTTCATAATTATAACATAACAATCCAAGTTAATGTATAACAAACTAAGAAACATATAGCAATTTATAACACCCAACACAACATCATAAATGTAACAGTCATGAAATAAAGTTCATTCAAATTTCACTTCCTCAGATACAACGACCACAATAACAAAATCTGTGAAAGACCACCACCAAACGATCTACAAAAGTGATGCTAGAATAAACCAAATAGGAGTCACTCAGAACTCCAAACTCATTGGAGAAGGAGACAGAAGAATAACTCCAGACTCTAATAATACGCCATCCACACGAAATTATCATCCACCCAGTGATTCAAGAAACTACAATCATAAGTTCCGAAGGTTACAATCAAGCATAATATGCAAATGAACAATTTCTTTCAGCATGGTCTGATGGTAGGTCTGCTTCATCTCTGGGTGCTGAATATATCATATTAATACATAAATTGACTTACACTGCTAGGGATTTTCCAGTTTTTCGTTGATCTTGGAGTATGAACTCTATTAGACGTCCTTCTTTTTCCATATTTTCTATGAATTTTGTCGTATTCTTGCAGTTGTTGGTGAGGTATCCATTTGTTTCCAGATAAGAGAAATAAGAATTTCCTTTTCCATGTGTCCTCTGCTTCCTAGGTGAAAATAAAAATGGTTTATCTTTCATGCACTGTAGATTACTTTAGGTGTGACATTCATCTTTAGGAAGTTTTTGGACCCTTCTTTCCATTTTAGCTCAGACTCTTCTCTGAAGTTTTTCTTCCTTGACTGCTGATTTGGCGACTTCCGTGAGAAATATCTCTTTTCTCTTGAATTCTGCCCAGCTAATTATACTTTATGGTTTGAGCTAGGAAAATTCAGGTTGTCTTATTCCTTTCTGACGAACTTCCCTGCTCAGACTCTTCTCTGAAGTATAGAATTCATCTAAAGACTCGAGAATATGGCATGTGAAGGAATCTCGAATTTATCCTTGATGAAAGGCATTCCTGAATAATATGCATAACACTTTTTCACGTGATTCATCAACTGAGATAGCCATGAAAAAGTGGGGTATACCAACCACACCCAATATTTCACTTTGCAATCTGTATGGACAAACTCCAATATACTTTCAAGAGAATTAACTAAACAGTCAGACTCAATCTTAATAAAATTATGTCAAAGAGTTATATCTCAATTTCTCAATTCAATCCTCAGTCAAACAAATAGGAATTTGTGAGCCCGATTGAATATAAGAAATAACTTGAAAGGTACCAAAGACCAATGTTCAAGTGTCAATCAATTCAATCAACAACCCAAATGACGGATTTAAGAACTGATTGAACTTAATGCACAAACTGTGGTGTTTCAATTATATAAAAAAATATAATGCGGAAAAGAAATAACACAGACACCAGAAATTTTTTTAACGAGGAAACCGCAAATGCAGAAAACCCCCGGGACCTAGTCTAGATTTGAACACCATATTATATTAAGTCGCTACAGACACTAGCCTACTACAAGTTAACTTAGGACTGGAATGTAGTTGAAACCGAATCAATCCACACTGATTCAAGGTACAGTCGTGTTCCTTATGCCTCTAAATCCCAGCAGGACTCTGCGCACTTGATTCCCTTAGCTAGTCTCACTCACAACTAGATTTTCTACAACCCAAATTTGAAGACTTGATATAAAAAAAATTCTCACACAGAAAAGTCTATTGGAATTGATAAATCTGTCTCCCACAGAAATGCCCAAGAGTTTTTGTTTCGTCTTTTGATAAATCAAGGTGAACAGGAACCAATTGATAAACCGGACTTCTATTCTCGAAGAACAGCCTATCATTATCAATAACCTCACAATAATCTTAATCGTATGGTAGCGAAACAAGATATTGTGGAATCACAAACGATGAGACGAAGATGTTTGTGACTACTTTTTATCTGGCCTATCGGAAATCAATCTCGAGCAAATCTTAGAGAAGATAGTACTCAATAAGATAAAATAGGGCAAGATTAGAACATGCAATAATAGTGAAAATAATTGGGTCTGGCTTCACAATCCTAATGAAGTCTTCAAGTCATTAACCTACAGGGTTTCATGAAAATCCTAAGGTTAAAGGAAAATCGACTCTAGTCGCAATTAGTATCACATGAGAGGTGTGGGTATTAGGTTTCCCATTTGCTATGGTTCTCTTTTATATAGTTTTGAAATCAGGGTTTGATATCTTTGGAACAAAGCAATCAATATCCACTATTAGATGAAACCTGATCTAAGAGCCAAGCTAAGTTTGCTTGAAACTAAAGCAATATCTCTCTACCGTTAGATGGTATTAGCTTGTTACACACAAATGAAATGTACCTTCATTTAGATATGGGTAACCGTACCTAAACGTGTACACCTTGTTGGCTCAACAATAGTTAACCGAAGTTAGCTATATGAACTCTTTTATATCAACCTTATTCATCTTATCAACAACTAATTCAAATGAATCAAATGAAACTAGTTATAAAGTTTTTCAATTTTTTATATTATCATAAAAGTATACAAGACACAATTGAAGCAAAATCTATTTTGATTCACTCGAATCAAATCATAAACATCATATCCACGGTTTGCAAAAGATTGTGTTCCTTATTATATAAATGTATTAGTTAATGAACAAAACGATTTTAGAACCTCACCCACTCAAATATGCAAATGGATACGCATACTGAAGTATCTGGACTTGGACTGTGTCTGAAAGTATGCTAACGGGTAAGCATACTATCTCACATCCAAAACAACAGTTGATTTAGTACGCGTATGTGTACGCATACTGTTAGAGCAATGCTCGGTCGAACTCGCAAGCTTTGCTATCTCAATCTTGTTTGTCAATATTAGTGATCAAAACTATAAGTCTTGATTTCTAGTCTATGTATAGTGATGTCTCGGACTAAGATAGATTGTGTAGTTGAGCATTAGAATTCTTGGTGTTCATCATTGAAGAGGAAGAACTACTAAGGAGAGCTTGTGGAACTTCATCAACAAAAGTTATGTGGAGACTAAAACTCATCTATCACTTGGAAAGTCTATTTCTACTCTATCTCCTATATTGAGACATAAGTCGTTTACGATATAGTTTTCAACTATACACATTTGAGATTTCGAACTGAGTTTCACTCGCTCACATATTTCTCAAAATATGTGTTTGTAAGCTTTCACTTCAATCAAGTTCATCTTATATTCTTGACGAAAAACAAAAGATGATCATGTAAAAATTTCTGAGTAATATCTTACATGGCTTTTGTGATACAATCATTTGGTATAGACTTGGAATGTTTCGTTATGATTATTTCAATAACTTGAAAATTCTTTTGATGCTAATAGTGTGTGACAACGGCTATTGTCATCCTCTAAGAAAGTTTAAATGATTGAAATAGAGTTTAGAAAACTTAACTATTATTGGATTATGACATATTGTGCATTCTTGCATATATGTAATCCATGTCTGGGAACCATAGTATGCATACCCGTATGCGTACCTGTTGGTTTGAGAAATCCGGGAACCTAAGTATGCGTACACGTATGCGTACTGGCATAAGGTTCATGTCCGAGAATTTCTGCTTGGATTGGAAGTACGCATACCCGTATGCGTACTGGCGTAACCCAAACTCGGTTCGGGTATTTAAAGTATAATTACTCGTGTGCATAATTGAAGGTTAAAGTTCTAAAATCGGTTGTACTCATGAACTAATACATTTATATAATAAGGAATGCAATATTTGCAAACCGTGGCTATAATATTCATCAAATGATTCGAGTGAATCAAACCAATTTTGCTTCAATTGTGTTCTTGTATACTTCTATGAGAATATAGCAATTGAACAACTCTATAACTAGTTTCATTTAATTCATTTGAACCAGTTTTGGTTAAGATGAATAAGGTTGATATGAAAGTGTCCATACAACTAACTTTGGTTAACTACCGTTGAGCCAACATGGTGTACACGTTTAGGTATGGTTACTCAAACCTAAATGAATGTGCATTTCATTTCTGTATAACAAGCTAAGTTCGATCTAACAGTTGAAAGATATTAGCTTGAGTTGAATGGGGTTTTCATCTAACGGTGAATATTGAATGCTTGGTTACCAAGGTAACTTAGATTACAAACCCTAATTTCAAAACTATATAAAGGAGAACTCTAGCAACTGGTAAAACTAATTCCCACACCTCCTGTGTGATACTAGTTGCATAAGCTATAGTCGATTCTTCTTTAATCTTAGGTTTTTCACGAAACCCTGTAGGTTAATGACTTGAAGACTTCATTGGGATTATGAAGCCAGACCCAACTATTTTCTCTGTAGTTTCATGTTCTTTCCGTTTCTGTTGTATTGAGTACTATCTTCTTTAAGATTTGCTCGAGATTTAATATCTGATAGGCAAGATAAAAAGAAGTCACAAACATCTTCATCTCATCGTTTGTGATTCTACAATATATTGTTTTGCTTCCATATGATTAACATTATTGTGAGGTGATTGATAATACTAGGTTGTTCTTCGGGAATATAAGTCTGGTTTATCAATTGGTTCCTGTTCACCTTGATTTATCAAAAGGCGGAACAAAACTCATAGGTATTTCTGTGGGAGACAGAGTTATCAATTCCAATAGACTTTTCTGTGTGAGACAAATTTGTTTATGAAGTATTCGACTTTGGGTAGTAATAACTCTTAGTTGTGGGTGAGATTAGCTAAGGGAATCAAGTGCGCAGAGTCCTGTTGGCATTCAGAAGCGTAAGGAACACAATTGTACCTTGAATACGTGTGAGATTGATTAGGATTCAACTACATTCCAGTCCGAAGTTAACTTGTAGTTGGCTAGTGTATGTTGCGACTTAATACAGTGTGGTGTTCAAATCTGGACTAGGTCCCGAGGTTTTTCTGCATTTGCGGTTTCCTCGTTATCAAAACTTCTGGTGTCTGTGTTATTTCTTTTCCGCATTATATTTTGTTATATAATTGAAATATCACAGATTGTACGTTGAATCGATCAATTGGTAAATCCAACCTTTGGTTGTTGATTGAAATTGATTGATCCTTGGATATTAGTATTTGGTACCATCCAAGTTGTTTCACATAATAATCAGGATCGCACATTTCTATCTGTTTGATTTGCTGATTACATTGTGAAACAGAGATATAAATTCTTTGATATACTTTTGTAAAGATTGAGTCTGACTGTCTAGTTGATTCTCTTGAAAGTATATTGGAGTTTGTCTATTCAGACTGCCGAACGAAATATTGAGTGTGGTTTTTGTACCCCCGCTTTTCCACATACAATAGTTCCCAGACTTCAACTGAGTTCGCCAGTACG
The DNA here is from genome assembly GCF_003573695.1 of Papaver somniferum. Lineage (NCBI taxonomy): Eukaryota > Viridiplantae > Streptophyta > Magnoliopsida > Ranunculales > Papaveraceae > Papaver > Papaver somniferum. The sequence goes on along the minus strand of NC_039368.1, from coordinate 114,192,174 downwards.
CGTACGGGTACGCATACCAATGCTCCCAGACTTTACCTGACCTTCCCAGTACGCATAGGGCTATGCATACTATAATGGTCTTGGATCAACATATATGCAAGTACACATACTATGTCTATAATCCAATTATGGTTAAGTGTTCTAAACTCTATTTCAGTCAAAACTTTCTTAGTGGATGACAACAGTTGTTTTCATTAACTATTAGTATCAAAGCGATTTTCAAGTTATTGAAATAATCAATACAAAACATTTCCGAGTTTACCTCAAATGATTGTCTCACACAAATCATGTAAGATGTTACCTTGCAATTTTCACATTATCGTCTTTTGACTTTCGTCAAGAATATAAGATCCACTTGGTTGAATCAAAAGCTTACCAACACATATTTCGAGAAATATGTAAGCGAGTTAAACTCAGCTCGAAATAGCAAATGTGTATAATCGAATACTATAGTAATACGACTTTTGTCTCAAGAAGGGAGATAAAGTAGAAATAGACTTCCTGAGTGATACATGAGTTTTAGTCTCCACATACCTTTTATTGATGAAGTTTCACAAGCTCTCCTTAGTAGTTCTTCGTGTTCAATCGATGAACGTCGTGAAGCCTAAAGCTCAACTACACAATCTATCCTAGTCTGAGACATTACTATAAGTATAATAGAAATCAAGACTTATAGTTTTTATCACTAAAATTAACAAACAAGCTTGAGATATCAACGCTTGCGAGTTCGACCAAGCAGTGCTCTAATAATCTCCCCCTTTGTCAATTTTAGTGACAAGACTATCAATACATATGGATTACAAAATAAATAGACTTTGTAGCTTCTCATCCAAATGCTTGATCTCCTTGGTTCTTCAACATTACTCGAAATTTTCGTCACTTCCAAGTACTCCATGATTCTAAAGGTGTTCATTTCAGCATCAACAAGATCTACTGTAAGAGGAGCACATCTGAGCCGTTGGAAGACGGCGGAATAACAACTTGTTCACGGGAGAAACTTTTGTAGAGAGACGGCACACAATGAACTTATATATAAGCATTTCCATAGAAATGAATACCTCGGATCCTAACATGTGCCGCAAATGTTATCATATACTTGTCGTCACGAATAGCATATTCTTCACATATATTTGGCACAATTTTCAGATTAATCGCTCAAATATAAATTGAACATCTATTACTAAGCACAAATATTCAAAAAAAATTAAGATATACGAGTTCACAGCAGTCTGTTGATATCAGCAGCTATTTTCTGGGCATCAATCCCAGTTCCATATATCCCTTTTCGCGCCAAACCAGCACAATATAGTCCGTTTTTCCCTTTCCAGTTGTTAGGAAAACTCTGTTTTGAGATCCCATTTTCTCCAATAAGGTAATCATCGTCCTAATAACAAAATCAAGAAATAAGACCAACATACTGACATATATCATATATTCGTTTTTGGAAAATGGATACTATCATTTTTTTCATATACTCCTAAGATTTTGTTAAATTAGTACCTCATTTCAAGAAATGGGCTATGTAAGTGTAAGGTTGAACTCAAACACATGCCAGAAAAAAAAAATATATATATATATATATATAGGACTTTGTTAAGTTGGTACCTTGAGCCACTTGTTTGTTGCCCTCGCAAATCCTGTCGCAAAAAGTAACACATCGAATTGGTACGACTTTCCATTAACAAATTCTACACCATCACCCGTTATGCTTTTTATGGCTGGCAAAACCTGTTACATGAGAACCCAAAATTCCATGAATAAAATTCATATATCACTACCTAAACAATTCCTGTCTATTTCATCAAAAAAAAAAAAGTCAATTCCGACAGCTAGTTAAGATCCTTTATGCATCATAAAGAGAGGGTCTAATGTCAGTATACCTGGATATGACCAGAAATATTTATACCTGGATATGACAAAATTTCAAAGCTCTGAATAGAAATATTTATACCTGGATATGACCAGACTTGATTTTGCTGAATGTCCCGACATCAAGGATGGGATATTTCCCATATTTACCTTTCATCAAGAAAGGGCCTTCTTCTTTGGGTCTTACAATTCCATACTTGGACGTGTCACCATAAACTAGCTTGCTTAAAAACACAAGTAATCCATCGACTATGTTTAGAGGCAGATGTTTCAGTAATCGCAACCCCAAGTATGCCGTCTCCTTGTTGATTATATGAACCTGGTTTCACATCGAAAAACAAAATTCCGTTCAATGTCGGTAGGTGACAGATAAATTATTCTGAAATCGTGTATCCAAATAAATTTCTGACTTTTTGACGTTAAGAAGTAAAACAAAATAACTTCTACCAAACATGCTACTAAACAAGTCTAGTGAGGTACTTACAGGGCTTCGAACAACAATAGATGTATTGGCACCAAAATTTGCTAGATCAAGAGAGATTTCCATGCCAGAATTTCCAGACCCCACAACCAAAACATTTTTCTTTGTAAATTTTTCTCCATTTTTGAACTCAGTTGAATGAAGTACGTCCCCTTTAAATCCGCCCAAACCTTCAATTTCAGGTATGTACGCATCAGTTGTTTCTCCAGTCGCCACCACCAAAAACCTGGTTGAATACTCTTCAAAATCTTCACTGTCGCCGTTATTGCCCGTGTTCTTAACTTTCAAGTTCCATTTCTTAGTATTTTCATCAAATGTTGCCAATTCAACACACCGATTGTATACCGGACTGACGTTAAAATGGGTCGCGTAACTTTCCAAGTAGTCTACAAATTGTTGTCTGGAGATGAACATGGGGTAATCAGAAGGAAGCGGCATGTGAGGAAGATCAGTGAATTGCTTTGATAGATGGAGGTGAAGACGATCGTAAGATTTTTTGGTCCATATGGAAGCCAGACAATCGTCTCTTTCCAAGACTATGTTTGGTATTGAAAGATGGTTCAAACATGCTGATGTTGCTATGCCTGATGGACCAGCTCCAACTATTATCACCACTTGATCTGCTGCTATCGCCATTTTTATTTCGATCCAGAAGAACAAGGAACAAGATCAAGACGGAAGAAAAACTTAAAGTACTGAAAGATGGAGAAGAGACTTGAATGATTCAGAATTCTGGTGGCAGTTTTATAGAGACATTATTATGCAATCCAAAAGATTGTACAGAAATTATTAGGCAATTTACAAAAAAAAAAAAAAAACGTAACTTGCAATTGGGTTTTAATTTATTTGGTGTTGCATTTAAAAATTCCAAGGTCGAATAAAGTGAAGTCAGGCACTATAAAAAAGAAAATAGAAATAATAAAATGTGAAGTGGACGTTCATAAATGGGAAAACAGTTTTTGACAGCCAAAAAGAAGCGTCTTCAGGAGTCTCTACCAGACCTGACCAACCGGAAAAACTATTCTTATACCTTCCGCCCAAAATTTCTGCAGAAAAACTTCAAAATAATAAGGATGCAAAATAAAGTAACATTCGGTGTTACAATTATGTAAAGTATGATAAACAAATCAAAGAATAAAGTCTGCTAAGAACCATGGTAAATTTGGTGGATGTACTACTATATCACCCGAACGGGCGCTTGTATTCTCGCTTCAGGATACTCCATGTGCAGCTGCAAAGCTAATGGTTTGTGATCCTTGTGGGGAGAAATAAGAAATTCTATTTATTCCCCGCCCACGTTATTAGTGTCTGTAGCTTTTGTTGTATGGTGTGTATTTTCTGTAGCGTGTTAGTAAGTGGTTGAGCTTGAACAATATTCCCGAGAACCACCAAGGTTACTGGCTGCTCATTCTTTTAATAATCGAAGTGCGAGATCATGACATTTTGGCCCTGGCAAATAATACTCCAGCGAATAGTCCTGTTAGGAATATCCAGAAACGGTTCATTAAAATCAGGAAAATTAAGCATCATTTGTTTTTTAATTTGACAGAGTGGTTACCAAATAGTATGCTGAAAAGGTTGGATAGGCTGAGTGTAACATTGAACAGAAGTAATCCGGCAATGGAAATTGGAATCTTGTTTAAGGACCCGACCAGGCTTCACAAAACAAAACCCAGCAGCAAATAAGAGATGAGCAGTTTGAGCCAATAAAAACAGAACTGCTAGAAAAATACTGGATTTGAGCAGTCAGGCATCTTACCTGTAAGTGGTTGGACCGGTTTGATTCAAAAACCACATAGAGGTGAAACTGATGGATAGTCCAAGCAATCCACTTGCCGTCGCCACAACCCAAAACATTGGTAACCTGACTACATCACTGCAGCGAGGAATCCCAAATTCGAACATCAGAAAATGACAGTAAGACACAAAGTGGTGACCAAGTTCGAGAATTAAGACTGCATATCCTTGCTGAGAAGAGAGTGTGAACTTACACAGTATATACATATTCCCATTCATTGAAGATAATGATTAAGAAGATCGCCAAAGGTAACGAGAGTGCGTTGTTAAGCAGCACCATGGTAACTTCATTAAGAGATCCAGACCTTGTTGTTTGCTTTGCGGTGTCCATGACCCGTCGTAGGGTAAGCTATCATAAAGCACAAATGCTAAACATCAATTTGCTAGTGAACTGAATTTGTTTACGTTCGCCATAGAGGAGGCTTCGGTTTACAGACAAGGGAAACAGCTGAACGAATACATAGTCAAAAGAATCAAATAAACTTGGATAAGATGGAGGGAGTTTCCTACCGAGTAGCTTGCAGTGAGAATACAATTAAAAATTTGCCATGTATAACCCACAGCGTCGAAAGAGAGATCGGTAATTCCACTGGTTAGAGCAGATATTATCTGAAACATCAATGGAACGGAATAATTGCATTAATGGTGTATTATATTTTGGTACATGTTTCCAGCAGAAGACAGAAACAAGTATATCTTGATTCTTAAAAATTACAAAAACTAGCGACGGCTCTGCTATATATGAGGGCTTATATTGTGATATAAAATTCAATGACGAAGAAAAGTTGGAAAGAAAGCTCAAATATGAGAATATCTGTAACTCATTAGTATGAGTAGAAATTCCAACTATTCTCAATGCCTATAGGCTGTGGGGACAAAATAAACCAAGTTTTGATGTCCAAAAGGTTTTGTAAATAAAGATCTGGAACAAATACTGTCCCAAAGTCAGATGAGCCAATGTTCTTCTTATTCATAGTAGCACAAAAGATTAAGCCAGGAGAACTACATGTTAGGTAGCATACAGAACGGAGCAACGAATAGGACATGTCATACCATCATAAGCATGGCAGTCCACACTTTCCGGTTTTGCCGCTTCTTGAAAATGTATAATTCTCCAATCGCCGTTAAAATATTTGTCAGATTCTTCAAGATTGTCACCATTGCAATGTTTATGTACTTCAAACTGAAAGAATCCCCTAAAGTATCGTAAATGAACAAGAAAAAAGTCCAATTGCATACAGATAAATCAGTTAATCATAAAAAAAAAAACACAACTTAATGTTGCCATCAATTTAGGCATACCTATACATGCCCGTCACAAGCATTCCAATAAATATTATATTAACCGGAATCCAAACTTTGATCAGTTTCCACGTGAGTTTTTCAGTAGATACCAGTCCAAAGAGTTTCAATGCCATAACCACAATAACACTGACAAGATTCTGCAGGACAGAACATATATTGCAATTAGAAGGACTAACTTGTTCAACTGAAACACTTGACAATAGAAAAAAGACACAGTTGGAGAGAGAGGTAGAGGGGTCATCAGATGTTACATCTCAATAGCTTGATAAATTACTAACATAAGAACGCAAGGAAGCTAACTTAGTGTTTTATATCTGTTATTGTTAGATAGTGCGCAGACATCATAAACTGCACACGGCATCATATCCATTAATGCTTGAAACATCTGTAGAAGAGGCATGTAAGCATTCAATTGAGAAAAACAGAATCTAAATAGGCATACATTGTCTACACCGTGCACCTCATGAGACTGAATATATGAACTCAGAGTTTCATCAAAAATAAAGATTCACAAAGTTTGCTGATGATAAATGGAGAGAACCTGGTAAAACATAAGAGATATTCCTGCATCAAATCCATAGCTTGAAAGAACAACTTTGTTCAGTAAGATCATGCTGCAAGATGAAATGCAGTAGGCTGTTCCAGATAAGAGAGGGCCAGATTTTTTTTCGGATCCATGTTCCCGCCTTTCGTCGCCGTTTATTGGAAGACTGCTGTCATCGGGGTGACCTTCTCGAGTTTCGCCTGAGAACCTGCAGATAGATATTATATATATTTTTCTCACAGATTGACAAACAACTGAAAGGATGGCTGGTCTCTTAGACATTCATCACGACGGCGAGGCTTTTATGGGATTAGGAGAATAGAAATTTGACAAGAAAGGTTGTTGGTTGTTGTAAAACCGTAAAGAAAAGGACTAACTGGAGAAAAAAACAGTAATGACAAGACATGAGAATTTATTTGCTGGATACCCAAATGAAGTTAGAGGGTCGCGAAAATAACATTCTAATGGTCGTGCATTCTATATATGCAGAAAATTGGAAGAAAGTACTTAGAAATAAATTTGGATAGATAAAAGAATGTAGAACTCCACCTTTTGCTTGTAACTCTTCTCACAGCATTCGTTGCAATGTTGATAAACGACCGGTTTCTTTGCTCTAAAAAGCCATCAAGAATCTTGAAGACTAGACTATCTCTTCTCTTCAAGGTTGGTTTTCCATTCCTAGAGCTATACTCTGGGTCCTCAGGATCATGGCTAATAGATTGATCCAATGTAAAATCAGAAGACATGACACAACACCTGTGACGAACAAGAAGAAGCTTCAAAAAGGAAGTGATGAAGATGAGGTAAATGATCCCCTAATAGAGTAATAAAATTATTGCAACTTAGCATTGCTGTGAATTTCCCGTCGATTAAAGGATGTTGAAATGCTAAAAGCAATCTATCGTACACTAGACGAAAAATCACAATTCGAGCACAGGACAGTGACACTTAAAGCAGAGGAAACTCATGATTATGCTTATCTATACCCAATATTTTGCCCATTTTTCACCATTAGTGCTAAAAGGGAGCTTCAAAAGCAACTCAGAATAATACAAATGTAAGCTGCTATAGGGTTTTTCACTAACTAATTAGTATCTAACAGTACATTTTAAAGAAAAATTTACTGAAACTTCTAAAAATATCCTAATAAGGCTTACCTCAAGTTCAAGGTTTGAACACTAAACCCTGTGTAGAGCACGGAGAAATTAAAACCAAATTGGGAACAAAAAGAGACGTTCAATCAGCGAAGAAATATTTAACTGAAAATGGTTTCCAAATGAGAAGCAGAAGAAGAACACCAATGCATAGATTCGAATGATAAGTTCAGCAATTACACATTGATTTCATTGGCAAATAGAAAATGAAATTTAGGGTTCGAAAAGAAAATGTTAATTAGACAGGGAGAGAGAGAGAGGTGGCATGCGGAAGACGTGAAGAGAGAGGTGTTTTAACAATAACGCAAAGGGGAAAGGTAACGCGAAAGAGTAGATCTGGAGGAGTACGAGAACAGAGTTCGAGACGAGACGACGAAGAAGAAGGAGATTCATAAAACCTAGCATTATTAATGGGCATAGAAGAGATTGATTCCTGATTATGTTGAAGAAACAAAAAGCCTGAGATGACGGGAAGCAAGTGTGAGAGAAAGAGAATCACTGCCCAGCAATGACGGAAGAGCTCCATTCTCGAGAGGTTTAACAAGTCAATTGCTTTCTTCTTCCTCTTCTTCTTCGATTCCATTGTTTTTAAATTTTTTTGCAGACTAATACTAGTAGAATAATGTGTATTTCTGTACTCTTCTACTTCTCTTTTTTAATTGGCGCGCAAAATTACGTTATGGGTTAGAAAACTTAAGAGTCTCCGCCGATATTTAGAGCGGTTAATATGAAATGAACGGACTTCAAGTTTGTTCATTTTGCTCCCATTATAGACTCAACAAACATGAAAAATGGATGTTCAAATGCACATATTTGTTGGTTTGTCCATTGAGTTGGACCACCTAGCACACGCTTGATGAAAGATCGGGCGAGCTTGTTATAGATGCTGGCGTTTGAGCCAAGAACGATGGTGCTTGTCTTTCCAACGCGCGTTCTTATTCCGAACGTCAGCGTCCTTCCTCAATGCGCCGCATTTTTCATAAAAGAGCCAACGGCACCTTCCATCCAATGGTTGTTGCTCTATTTTGTTTCCCCATAAATTCAGTTCATCTCCAAACTTAAAACTCACACCTTCTTCATCACTACCTCAAAATTACACAATTTCATACCATTTTTATTTTTTTATTTTTTTCAAACAAAACTATTCATATCAACTCAACCTATCAGATCTCATTTCTATAAATTTCATTTCTAACAAATATGGCAGTAACGATCACAACGACAAACACCTCACAACAAAATACACAACAATCGCAACCAAGAAACACAAGAATTCGTGGTGTCAAGTATACGATGGATGAAGACGAGTTACTTTGAAGAAATTATGTATTATATACATTAGATGAAATCAATAGTATTTATCAAGAAAAAGAAACTTTTTATGGTAAGATTTTAGAAAATTTTGGTGAAGAAACAGGTAACCCCAATAGACGTGATGTCGATGGTTTGTCTCATCATTTTCACGCAATTTCAGCAGCCGTTGGTGAATATGTAGCTTTGATCACTCAAATGTGGCACAAAAGAAGAAGTGGTGAAGGCGAACCGTATGTGGAACGAAGATGTCGGGAAGAGTGGCAAAGATCCCACAGATTAGGCTTCCAATATGAAACTTGTTTCACCATTTTGAGGGTGCTTAACAAGTTTAATCCATACTTGCTGGGAGGTAATCAAGTGCCTGCAAGATCACCACATGGTCCAATCTCGTAGGATTTTCAGAATGGAGGGTCTTCTTCCTCACCTAATAGAACTCCAAGTAGTCAGGAACAACACAACACTAATCTAAACGTTAACACCAATGTCAAGAGAAGAAGAGGAGGTGGTCAGAAAGCTGAAAAAGCAGCGAGATACACAACCCAACGAGCATTAGAAGGAGGTTCAAGCGAGTTCAACTATACTGATCACAGGGAATTCGAGATACAGATAGAGCCTGGGACCGTGGTATTGCTATGAATAATTAACGAAAAAGTCGTCTTTCGCGAGAACAATACTACAGGGATTGTAAGCTAAGAAAGTTACTCTCCTTGGACACTGTAAAAATAAATGAACGACAACTTGTTACATGGACTAAGAAAATGGATGCGGTTGAATTCCTGCTATAACTCACACTGCATCAACTGCTGATGCAAGAGAAGTCATACCAAGAATATCCACGCTTCCCATTGCCCATCAAAAGAGTCACGGAGTTACTGGAGATTTGGGTACGAGAGGGGGTGGTCCAATACCCTCGGTATGGCGTCCACCAACTAATCAAGAGATGCTAGATTCAAGATATTGCTATTATCACAGATTTATCCATCATCCTACCAGTAAGTGCAACACTCTGAAGCGCATTTTCCAAAGAAAGATAGATTCAGGGGAATTTTGCTTGGGGACTAGAGAATCTCCTCCTTACCACGGATCGACATAAAGATGTTACACAGACAATTAAGAAAGACTGGGACTTCTCGAGGCCAGGATGGCATCACACATAAAACTCGGATATACGCCCTGAGGATTCAGTTTAATTGAAAGACTCTAAAGCGAGTAAGTTTCGTCAGACAATGTTTACACAACCTATTGTTTTGAATTTATTGAAGGCACCCACATGCATCAATTCCATATTGACAATGGAAACCGATAACCCAATTGTCCCAAGATTTGATATCATCCCATATTTTCCCTCTTTATGCAACATTCATGGTTTCACAATTTTTCTGGAATAATTGTGATACTCACAGTCATAATTCAGATTCCAACATATCAGTTAATCGAGGTGCCATTACTTCAAAAATAATAATCCATTCCAAAAATAATTCAAAAACTCTTATAAGAAGCAATCATCTATCAATCCAAAAAACCAGAAAATCAAACGATAAAAGAGGAGTTTTTTTGCCTTTCCAAAAAAACCTAAGAAAGGGAAGTTCAGAAAATAGAAAACATTCAAGGGAAATTATCCAACAATGGATCGTTCTTCTTGGAGAAATCATCCTTTATGCTTTGGAGAGCTGCCTGTTTTAGCTTCAACTCCTGAGACAACTTTTCGATTTCCGCTTCATATTGATTGATCGAATCCGCGGAGGGACCTTCGACCGCTTCAGCCTGCAAATTTTGGATCTCGGAAAATCCTTTGCAGAACCAGGAGGCGTTAAACTCAAAGTCTACACACATATCCCGATGGAACTTCCATCTCGAGACTACATCTCTAGAAAAAGTGTGGCCAGTCACGTTGCACATACCGTGGATCGAAGATAAGGCCTCTTCCACGCGCTTGACCAACGCAAATCGGCTAGTGATATTTTTGGTTGTGGTGATATGTCCACACATTTCCCATATATTGGTATACAGCTCCGCATACTTAACCGGTACACTGAAGCCTCTGATCAACACGTGATCTTGGAAAGGAGCCAAGAATGGAGGGACGAAAGCAGCACCTCTAACTGAATCCTCGACCAGCAAGGGTTCCTTGGAAATAATTGTGCCAGCAGTCAGGGAAGCGTTTTCCGCCATTTGAAGCACAACAACATCTTCATGATGATCAATCTCCATCTCCATATTACCAGCCGATACGGATTCCATGATTGGAGACGCAGCTACATCTTCATTACGATGAATCTCCATCTCAGATTTATCTTCCAAAACGTTTTCTTCATGTGATACCACCAATTAAATATTTATTCCTTATAAATAACTAATCCAAAAAAAAACGTATGGAAAACTCACCGACTCATCTGTGGGCCCACTGGAAGAAGACTCGTTGCCTCGTTCCGAAGTGCTTCTCCCGTCACCACCAGATCCTAAACTTTCTTCTCCTTCTGCCCACGTGCGAGTTTGGTGAAGGCGTTCATATCGTCGAGACCCTAAGTTAAAAAGAATAAGAGGTGTTTGGTAATGGCAATCCATATTGTTTACACAATTCGGCCAAGTCAGGAAGAAGATCATACGTACTTGCATGTTGGAGGAACTAAAGGTCACAAGGGCCTTCGAAGAAAAGCCGCATGCGCGAATTTTCGACCTTCGCTCCCTTTTCTGGGGACTGTCCTCATCTGGGCTAGAAGATTTCCTCTTAATCGGAGGAGGCTCCCTCAACAATGAGTGCATCTCGGAGGAGGGCTTGCCACGTGGATCTGTCACAACATCCTGCACGAATTGATGAATAGCGAGAAAATCCTCTTTCCAGAAGACATTATATTTGGAAATCGTCACTGGTTTTCGTCCTGTGAGTAGAAATGGGAGGTTTCTATTTTTTACAAAGACGTTGTTATCAAGAACGTCTGGCAACAATTCTTCTGGAGGCGTCAGCAGGCGGCGGAATGAGACTCCTTGATCAAATCCCATATGTCGAGCATCCCTATCAATGTTACAAGGGACCACTTTACAAGATCCTTTGAAAAAAGATGGCACATATCCAGGTGTGCATCTTCGCAAGAACACAGTTTCTCCAATGCTCATATTCTCTCCGACAGAATGCAATGTCATGTTCGAGGTGGAAGCAAAAGTGTCTGTTTGAAATATAGACGCATGGACCGGAGCCTAGGGACGAAAGTTAATTGCGTACGCATTGTCAAGGAAATCATGAACTTTGATCCAGGTCTTGGACGCTTATTCAACCAGTGAAGTATCCTGGAGCCTCCATATTTGTCAGGAAATGAAGCTATCAGACTAGGAGCATAATTTTGAAATGCTCCCACAACCACGTTTGGAGAAAGGCGACATGGACATGCGAGTCTAGTTTCATATATCCATTAGAAGCATACATGTCCACTGCTAAGTGAACCAGATAGGTGTATCAAGATCCAAGGAACAAACTTTCGATGGGAAGAGCAACGCCTTTCGCCAATTTGATGGGAAATTTGATGAGATTCCTCCTTATCTTCTTCTTACCAGAGTCATCATCAAAAATATCTCTGGATAACCACGGGGCTAAAAACGTATCAACATGGAGTGTATCGTCTAGTACCTGATCCGGCTCCGGATCATCATGGAACCATTCAGACATCCACCAGTTATCGAAGCACTTTTCCTCATAATCCTTCTGAACATATCCAGTTGATTTCGTAACCGAGATGGCATATATTTTTTCTTCTTCCTAAGACAAAATGACGTCAAGATTCCCTATTATTGGAAGACTCAACAGAACGGCTATGCTTTCCAAAGTAATGGTCATCTCACCCCATCTACATATAGTCGTGCGAGTTTCCGAATACCATCTGGAGATAAAATTAATCAAACCTGCAGCGTCTTTCCTGATCTGAAGTTTCGCAGATGCCGTGACAACATTCACGATTTACGCACCGGTCAAATTATCCCTTACATGGTCTTATCTTATCATGAATTTCATCCATTTATCATAAGAGCGCAATAGACTATGACAGATCTTGAAATCAATGGGAAAAGCCATATACTCTTCCTTCTGAAGGCAAAACCTCATTATGCGCCCTGGATATACTGACTGGACTTATCCTTCATTCTCTGAACAAGTCAGAAGGGTTTCCACGTATTTGGGATGGGTTCTCATAAACGTGGAAGATCTTGTAAAGAACTCATCATCCGTGTTTGGCTTGGAGTTGGTACCATTTCCTGACGCGGTGGCAGAACTGCTTTCAGGTGACATCTTAACAAAATTCCTTATGCTACTCCCACTTTCGAAGTAACTACAACGGAGCAAAACATTAAAAGTTACGACTTTGAAGAAAACCATGCATGAAGATTCTGTCAAAATTTGAGTACAATGATCTAGAGTCAACAACAAATTTTCTATGGGAAAGTTTTCTTTGGCCACATGTCGTGGCACTCACGGCCAAAAGGAATGGGGATAGATGCTCACTCAAACAAATACTTGGCGTGGGAAGTATGCTCTCATCCAAAACCCTGCCTTGCCGCGGGAAGTATGCTCTCAGCCAAAACCATGCCTTTCCGCGGGAAGTATGCTCTCAGCCAAAACCGCGTCTTGCAGCGGGAAATATGCCCTGGGCCGGAATTATTCCTTACCGCGGGAAATATGTTCTTGGCCAAAACCGTTTCTTTCCGCGGGAATGATGCTCACAGCCAAACAAAAAAAAACCCTAAAGCTAGGTCTTATGAAGAAAAGAGCCAGCGGTGGTCACCCACCCACCCATGCATGCTTGTTTTGCGTAATTGATTCCCTAAAGCTAGGTCTTATGAAAAAATGCTTGATGGCCGTGAAAGTAGATAAACAGCATGCATCAGTATTCCATGCCGTAAGTACAACTTACGGTAGGGAGAACCTTCCCGTAATCTAACCTCTATTTCTTTTCCTTTTTCTGTGATTATCAGAAATATATACAACTAGGATATCCTAACCGTAAACATATATTTACGACTGAAATTTTCTAGTTTCCCAATTGTATATACTTGCTTATGGCTAAGAATTTAACATTTTCCAACGGTAATGAGCCCGTACCCTATAAGGAAAAGAGCATATAGTAACTCATTTTGAAATTGAGTATATACTGATATTCATAAAATGGGTATAAACAACCTAAGAATTGGTATCAATTTATACTCGATCTTAAATTGAGTATGAACTTATATTCTTTATAAGATCGGGTATAATTCTAAAACCGAGTATAAATTGTTACTCATTTTAATTCCAGGTCATTCAGATATCAATTTTAGATGTTTTATGTCAACTTACTTTTAAGAATTCATCATTTCCCATTCGTGAGTAAAAAAATTAATTGACTTCCTACCTTAAATGAATTACTTATGAATAGGAAAAAATAAACTCCCAGACGTGAGTAGTTCTTAAAACTGAAATTGAATCATAATTTGATCATTCTAGTGTATTTGAGTAATCAAAAAATTATAAGGAGTTTGTCGATTCTTACCTAATACGGAATAAAAGTTATGGATGGAAGATTATCCGGTTATTTAGGCATTTCGATTTCCTGATTTATAATCTCGTCAATAAAAGAAGTTGAGTTCATCATCTTCATTATGATTGATGAGAGAAAAGAGAAGAATACAGATAACAGATTTATGATTCCCCCTTAACTGGATTAAATTTAATGGAAAAAAGATAATAAGGTAATAGCTTAATTTATTTAGTAATTTAATAGGGACAATTTTGAACTTTTATACCGATGAGTTCATGATTCGGGAATAATGAAATTTGGTCAAATTTGAACTTTTAATGATTTCATTTAATGGAAAATAAAATTTGGTCAAATTCGATCAACGGTTCATGATTCGGGAATAATTCGAAACAATATACGTACGTGTATAATTCGTTTTTAAGATACTATTGCGGCGTTTAAAATTCGACTATATTAAAATTGCTTTTGGTAAAATAATACGTAGAAAACATGATAAAAACGATATATATATATATATGATATTTTAAATAATAACACCAATTAAGTCGAAGCTCAATGGTCGGAGTGATCCTTCCTAAGGCATTAGGTGTTTGCATCTATTCCCTTTCTGTCTACATTTTTTATATAAAAAACGGAAATGAGCTATAGTGGGTCTTCAAAGTTGGATAGGCTTGTAAATGTGGGCTTAAGTATGAACGTGTAAAACAATTTGAACAGAATATCAGGCGAACCGAACTACCATAATATACGCGACTCCGTAAAGTTCGCGTATTATTCTCTGAAGCCATATTAACCGCGTATCCTATTCGAGATTAGAAAAATACGTGCGTTCTGTTCGGTCCCGATCGTTACGTAAAAAAACGTGAATAATTCGTGAATAGTACGGAGAATCCGGGCTTGGGTGCAGCCTAGGATTCTTTACAAACCCTCCAATCGTCAACTATCTATGTTTACTAGAAAAGACTGATTGGCACCGACAGCTGTACTCTTGGGTACCTGTTAGTCCACTTGTAGCTGATGTTGAGATGTTCTGCCCCTAATCACATGCCAAATAAGCAGATTTGCAAGCGCTCCCCTATAACATGCCAAATACGAAGAATCAAAGTGCACTGCCCCTCAACTGCACTCCTGACACCTCCAATACGTCCATTTTAGACATGCCAAATGGACCCTCACCGTCCGTCCCACTTAGAAGTGATATTATGCTGTATATACCTCGTACACCTAAACCCGTCTCCTCTCCCATCAATGGCTACAGATTCAGCGATTTAAACAATGATAACTTACCTACTCGCACAAAATTGTTCTCTGCGGAGGCAAACCCAAAAAATCAAAGAAATCATCTCTACTTCCTTCATTTTTGTTTTGTTTTGAAGCTAGGGTTTATTTCCGTCAACAATGGCTCCAAAAAAGGTTTGTGTCCTTTGATATCTGTTGGCAGTATAATTTGTTCCGTCAATCTTTGCTATACTGCCGTTCTTCACCTTAAGCGTTTGTTCATATGCCTCAATCAAACTACAGATGCATGTTACATGTATTGAGTAGTTACCATATACATACTTCTGCAACTTTTTTTATCAGTTGTTGCTATTGACACAAAAGGGGTTCTATTTGGCGACTCTTGTTGAACTCTTTTTGCCCAAAGTTTGATGGACGCAGACATGTAATTAGACAACAGTAATACTACTTCTATCGCATACTGGTAACTAGATAAGAATATGGCTTTCTAGAGTGGTCTTTAATAGGGTTTATTTATGAACTAGCTGGCTAAGAGAATCTGAGCCATTTTATTATCCCAATGGATTCTTGGGATGAAGACCTCTACCTAATCGTCTATCATAGATTACATAAGTAGACCTTCTTTGTATAATTTCACATGTTCCTTCTTAAAGTGTATTTATTACCTTGTAGCAATGCTGCCCAACCATGTCTGCATATGTTACCAATCAACCATTACCTTATCTTCTATTTTACAAGTTTCTATTCTGTTCTAGTGAATTCACTACATATGTGATGTGAACATCTCCAAAATTCTATGTTACGATGTGGTTATGATAATTTCCTTGTTATCTTATTATGAAATGTGAGTTTTATGTAGCAAATATAATTTCTTGTATTCGTGTTTGTTTGACTATTGGTAATAGATTACATGCCTCAGTGAAAATCAGAGACATAGAACATTCTCACTCTTGAGAATGTATCAAATATATCTTCAACCTTCAACTTTCTTCTTATCTATTGGGTTTGTTTTGATGCTAAAGGGTTCTACATGTGGAGTCTAGTTAAATCGTTTTTATTCAAACTAAGATAGGTGAGGTCATGTATCTGGATAAGAGTAATGCTTCTTACGGTGTTCTTCATATCTCGCCCGATCTTTAATCTTTCCGTAAGCTTTCTTTGAATATGTATAGGGGCGTGTGTGAACAAGCTATAACACCATTTGAGCATATTCAGTGTATTGTACATCGGATATGAAGAGTTTCTTTTGTATTAATTCACATGTTACTTCTTAGGATGACCTTTTTTCCGTCAAGTTGTCGGAAACATACGAATTATCCTCCACTTGGAAATAAGAGGTGTAAGATAGCTTGTTAAGTTCTAGAAATGCAGTCCTAGAAGGCTTGCTAATGTTTTCCATCATTCATTACTCTTTCTTTTATTATGCAATTTTATGTTTTCTCTTGTGATATTTTGCAGAAACTAACACGATATGATGCCGCTTATGATCATTTGGGAAGAGGAGGGTTAGGCTTTACCAAGAAGGTCATTAGGAAGAAGATTGATTCTCTTTTGAAGGTAAAACTCAATAGTTCCTCTCTTTTTATTTTCTGAAGTAAAGGAAAACCTTTGGGTTGCAATATTTTTATTTGCAGTAAATAGGAATTAGTTTGTTGGTTTATGTTGTAGGTTTATGGAGACGAAGGTTGGGTTTTCATCGAAGATGGTGCATATAAGTTATTGATTGACTGCCTCTTGGAAGAGCAAGAGAAATTACTTCTAAAAGGAAAAGAAGTAGAAGAAGAAGATCGGGAAATATTACTGCTAAAAGATAAAGAAGAAAAAGATCACCATGAATTATTTTCAAAGGAAAAGGACGACGAAGAAGAAGAAGAAGAAGATCAAG
Source organism: Papaver somniferum (assembly GCF_003573695.1). Classification (NCBI taxonomy): domain Eukaryota; kingdom Viridiplantae; phylum Streptophyta; class Magnoliopsida; order Ranunculales; family Papaveraceae; genus Papaver; species Papaver somniferum. Next base: position 114,175,085 of record NC_039368.1, on the reverse strand, counting down.
AGAGTGAGGAACAACCTCCGGTAAGGTTTATTTCGTTTGATTAACTTCTAGATAGGTTGTGTTATTTGTATTTGTTGAAACACTGTGGTGTTTCTTTTGTGCATGCCCTTATTTCTTTTTTGATATTTTGCCTTTCTGATTGTCTTGTGCAAGTGTAACTAGATTTTAACCTTAGTTTAAATTTCCTAGTTTTCGTGAATTTTTGGCAAATTTTATAAACTTGCTGAACTGCATGAGATTTCTGTTTGTTATAAGCTATAACAAGGTTAATGCAATCTTACGGTCGTGCATATGTATTTGTCTACTAATGGAAATAGGGAATATCAGATGTAACTCCAGGGAAGGGATCCCACTTGGCTTCAAATTCCCCTAGTCTTTTAGCACAGTGTGACTAAGTGACTTGTACTATTTGTTACAGGATCTGCAATGTGTTTTGTTCTGCATGTTCGATAATTATTTGCTATAAATCAACAACAGAAATAAGATTTTTCCTGTTTCTTTTGAGGTTCTTTTCTTCAGTGTTAATAGTCCCCAAAGCATTATTTTTTCTTCACAACAGTTTTGTTTAGCTGATGATCCTTCTATCCTTGTGTCTATAGCCGAAGATTTCAAGCCTAGCTGAAATTGATAAGAGACTCACAGAGAATGGCAGGTTATCCTCAATTGGAGAGGTGTGGAACGTCAAAAGTAGAATAGCAGAGAATGGCAGGTTCGCTTCAGTTGCAGAGGCGGCGTCCTATACAATGGAAATACCTGAATCCAGTGAAGTTGAGATTTCTGAACCCACTGGAACCGGGACACCTCAACGCCTTACCAGGAGGCCTTGCTTTGGTTTCTATGAAAGTGATGATCATGATGAAGATGACTGTGAAGAGAACTACGTGTTCTTTGAGACAAAGGCTTCACTTCGTGAACGGATAGCCGGAGAGAGGTCGGTAACTCCTCGAAAACAACGCAAGTCTCGGTGGGATGTGGTGGGTGTGTGAGTTTCTCTCTATGCCAACACAGTTTTTTGTAATTAAACATACTGTACAGCAAAAAATAAGATGAAAGATGGTGAAGTCTTGCAGCTTTTGCTATGTTGCCAGCCTACTGGGAATGTTGTTAGGCATGCAAATTTTTGTGCACTGTATTTCTTCAACTTCTAATCAATTCACTAATATTTAGTTTATATTATGATTCTACTATGAAAATCAAGCTACTAAAAATCTTAAATAAATTTATAATCTAAATATTTGTCATTTACGATTTTACCCTTCCGTTTGGCTAAATGGCTCTTATTTTGACACACTTTTCAAACGCTTCCAAATGGTCCACTAACCTAACCCTAAGTCCCACTTCTTCAGAGCGTCTCCGGTTGTAACGAAAAGGGACAAAGCTAACCGCTGCAGGGACGTTTCCCAATATTCTCTCGGCGCCCTTAGAAAAAGGTAAAAGTAAAAAAACAGAGGGATATTATTCGCTTCTTCATCTGCTGCGTTCCTCCTCCTCCAATTTTTCTTTAAACTACTAGGGTCTCGTTTGGAGCAATGGCGCCCAAAAAGGTATGCAAAAGTTCCAAATTTTCTTATGAAATAGCTTCCCCAATCTTACTGTGTCACAGTACATCTGTCCTGTTAGTGTTTGCTTCACTGAGTTTCAGAAATTGTTTTATTCTCCAAATTTTCTTACAATCTTCTTGGAGTTTTTTTGCAGAAACTAACTCGATATGATGCCGCTTATGATCATTTGGGGCCATTAAGTCTAGGGTTTCCAAAGAGAGTGATTCGGTCTAAAATTGATTCCCTTTTGAAGGTAAACACCCAAAAAGATTACTCACCCTTTTGTTATTTGAACTTAAAAGAGAAACCCCTTTTGTTGTTATATTCATTTACAGTGGATGAGTGTTTGTAGGTTTATGGTAAAGATGAAGGTTGGATCTTCATTGAGGAATGTTCATACAAGTTACTGATTGAGTGTCTCTTGGAAGATCAAGAGATGTTACTCTTAAAAGGACCAGAAGATGAAGAAGACCTAGGGAACCTACTTCTGAAGGAGAAAGAGGAAGAAGATGAAGACCAGCAACTTCTGGTTAGTTCTTTTGTAACTTACTAAATCGTTTTGTGTCATTAGTGTTTACTGAACGATTGTGAATTTGCAACGGATTCATACATGCCCTTATTCGTTTTAGTTTATCTATCACACGATTTTAAGTGAAGTAGTAATTTGGTGGAAGAGTCTAATCTTACCTCCCTTACATTCAAGCAATTGTAAAAGAAACATTGCGATTACACCCGACTGGTCCGATCATTCTTAGATAATCTCTGAAGACTGTAAAGTGTTAGGTTACGACATACCTGCAGGAACCCGACTTTTCATTAATGTGTAGGCAATCGGCAGAGGCCCTAAGAATTGGGAAAACCCACTCAAATTCCAACCAGAAAGATTCATGCATGAAGAAGGTAGCGGACGAAGTTCATTAGATGTTATAGGACAGCATTTTCATTTGTTACCATTTGGAAGCGGGAGGAGAGGATGCCCAGGAACTTCATTGGCATTGCAATTATTACAGACAACCTTAGCTGGAATTATACAGTATTTTGAATGAAAAATTAAAATGGAGAGAGTTTACCTGTTAACATGACTGAAGGAAAGGGTTTAACTCTTCCTAGGGCTCATCCTTTGGTGTGTATACCAGTTGCAAGAACAAACCAAATGCCAGCAATTTAACTTCGAATTGTTGAAGATCTTGTGCTGCAACTTCAATTCGAGTTTCTCACTTTCTTTGTCATAGTGTTTTAATTCTGTTTACTTAGGAAGTAGAACCAACACTTGGTATGACATTGTTATTGTGGAAATGTTACAAGGATGAGTGTACTTAGTTTTCTCTGCAAAACCAACACTTAGTATGCTGCTAAACCGATCATATTCTTGCCATTCATTTTCTGTGCAATACTGCTCAGTGTACTTAGTTTAGCTTTTGCAGTTTTGCTTAGTTTTATTTGAGGCGACTTTTTACAAACTTATTTAACCCCATGAAATATTTATTCGCAGTTCAATTTTGCTTATACTGTACTAGATCGTCATGCCTTTGTATAATGCTTTAATGTTCATATGATTTGCCTAAATGCTACACAGCATATTTAGTGTATTTGCTAAACGTGCTGAAATCTTAGGTTCGTTGCCTATTTATTTACCTACTCATGGACAATTGGATATGGGTGGGGAAAAGAGAACTCTTCGGATTCACTTAACATCAAATATCCATGATCATATGGCACAACGTAGTTGGGGAATTTGTTACAGGATCATAGAAATGAGTTATTTATTAATTGGCTGGGAGTGCATAACTTGGTAATCAAATCATTAGAGGCAGTCATAAGTCGTCATAGTGTGTTCTGGACTTTATATTGTGGATTCTGCATGTCAAGTCCTTATCTCTCATAATTGGACACCTGCAGATTAGTTGTATAATTCTTCCTAGTTGATCTTTAAGGTTTCTCCCTCCATGTTTCGTATGTTAAGCATTATTTTTCTTCCGGAGTAGCTAAGTTCAGCTGATATTCCTTCTATCCCTGTGTCTAGGAAAACAATTCAAGCATTGTTGAAAAGAGAATTACAAGGTCATGTTCAGCTGCAAGGACATCAAAAGCAATCACTGTATTTGAACACATTGGCTATGAGTCTAGGACTGAGGAGGCGAAGAAGATAATAGAAGACAACAAGTATCTTTTGCCAGCTGCACAAAAAGAGAGGTCGCTAAGAGAACTTACTGCTCTTGTAGTCTTTGGAAATGATGATGACAAGTTGGTCTCTGCACAAGAGAAGTCGCAAGAAAGACTTACTGGGCCTGTGCAAGGTTCTCCCCAGTATCTTTTGCCAGCTGCAGAAAAAGAGAGGTCACAAAGAAAACCTGCTGGTCTTCTAACCTATGGAAATGATGATGGCAAGTTGGTCTCTGCACAAGAGAAGTCGCAAGAAAGACTTACTGGGCCTCTGCAAGGTTCTCCCCAGTACTGTATGAGGAGGCCCTGTTTTGGTTTGCTTGATAATGAGGATGATGGTGAAGACGACTATGTGTTCTCTGAGACAAAGGCTTCAGTTCGTGAAAGAATGGTCAGGGAGGGGTCAGTAATTCCCAGGGAAGTACAGAAGTCTTGGTGGGATGCCGTGGGTGCAACATAGCAGGAACTAGCATGCTGTTAGATAGAATGAACGACCAGGAATGTTTGATAATTGATAGGACTGGGACTGACCATATGAACACACAACAGAAACCAACCTGACACCAACCAACTCTTGACATTGAAGTTCCTCTTGCTGTTCAGAAGGATGTTGTGTACTTTAGGACGTTGTGTACTTTAGGTATGTTCTTCTTTGTGAATCCTTATATTAGTTCGATAAAATATATATGTACATAAATAGACAGACCAGGAATGTTTGGAATTGGATCATAATTGCACCAAGCTTTCAGTTGGGAGTTTGGATGGGGTACAATCTTCTTCTCTTTTTTTGTCCCTTTCCTTCCTTTAAAATTCATCCTGCGTGTACTCAAAAGCTAGACCTCTACAGGCCCTGTGACCTCGCATTACAGATTAAATTATTAGGCCTGATGATTGCTCTTAGACAGTTTTTCGCCTTTTCTGTTTCTTAGTAGTTGTTATTCGGTGTGTAGTAGTATTAAAGACTCCGGCCTGGACTAAGCGGTCATAAAGCGATATTAAAATAGGTGATGAAAAAAGAAAGAACAGCTATTTTACAAATCAGCGAATCACCCACCAGCTAGTGAGAGGCCAGAAATGCTCTTTATTAGTATATTTTCTTGTCACTATTTTAAGGTGCACAAAGATGATGCCAATGAAATGGATTGCATCATTGGTTGGATAAGCTCTATGTTGATTGGAAAAGGAGAATAAAATAAGACTTCGAAAACTTGGAAGTTATTATATGTATTAAAGCAAACAGTTGAATAACTATGCAACTAGAAACAGAGCCAATAATGTATGAGGGTATGTGGCTGGAATCACCGGATACCTTAGACCAGAAGTTAGTTCTGGAACATAGTTTTGTAATTACTCTTAGGAAACAATAGTTTTTGTGAAGACTTCTGATAGTATTAGAATTGACTTCTGCCTTGGGAAAAACATTTTACTCCAAGCGTTTTAAGTATTCAAACATCCCATGCACCTCGATACTCTCCGTGTAGTTAAGCATTAAGTACAAGATATGGCATTATTTCTAGGACCTAAATAAAAGTAGGCATTCCAGATTAATCCGGCATACATCCGAGAAAGAAAGGTATTTTCTTAATTTTAATAACAAGGTGGATCAGCGCTCAGTTAAGATTCCATTGATTACTGGTCGAGCCGCTGGAATGGAATGAGATAAGAATTTCTGGAGATCTTTCCTCTCCACTAACTTTCACTTTCATTCGTAAGAAGCTTTCCCTCTGTAGAAGACTTCTTCGGAATGACATAATTTCTTTTTTTCCTATGATTCCCCCTACATCTGTAGGTGTTTCGAAGAAGAAAACTCTTTTTTTTTGTTGGTTGTTGACCAACGAAAGCGAAAAGACCCATAAAATTTTATATGAATTCTCCTATATTAAACTATTACAGTACTATCATGTAATTCTATATATTACTCTTGTTTTTGTCTTCGTTAGTTAGATTTATCTGTACTTCAACTGAATCTAAAGCTCCAGAGTCTATCTTTTTATAGGTCGAACCAAAAAAGAAAAAGACATTGCCTTTTTTTCCCTTTATCTGCCCGAAAAAAGGGAAAATCCCCCTTTTTTTTGTCCCTGTCCCTAAATGTAAATTATACTCTCTCCGTTTCTGGAAAAAAGAGATATTTTCACTTTTTTAATTTGGTTTATTTCTAGGCTAAAATGAAAAAACAAATGAAACTATCTCTTTTTCAAAAATAAAAGGAGTATAAGTTCATTGAGATGCTATTAAATAATTTTGCATTCAATTTTAGAATCTCCAACGCTATCAATATCCTGGTTTAACACTCTTATATTAACAAAAACGACAAGTTTAACAATAAGTATTAAAAAAAAATGGAATTATGAGTGACTTGAACATAAACCGCAGAACAATTACTCCTATTATGCCACCTGCAAAAATTGTCATATACCGGATAAACACCGTAATCAATCCCTAGTGACTTTGCGTAGCAGGTTAGTCTGCATTTAAGGCCATAATCCGGATATGTTTGTTGAGATGTTGCAACATACGTTGAATTGGATATAGCATTTCCAATGTGTAATTTCGACTCAGTTGCATTTTGCTTAATTACATTAACAAAATGAGACCCGATTGCCTGCATGCAAATAATCACTGCTAAACAGAATCTTTCATTGTAAACAACAGAAGGCAACTTCTTCAGTTCAATTTTCCATCCCCATTTCGGGGAGGGTATCTTCGGTATTTACAACAAATTTATTGTTTGTGGGCCCCACCTTGCATCTTAGATACACTTCCCATTATAAAAAACCAAAACGAAAAAAATCATCCGTTAGCTCCTCCTGGGAAAATACAAAATTAAAACAAATTCGCTGCGTTTATTCTTCTTCCTCTAAAAACCTAATGGAGAAATTAGCAGTTTCTCGAAGTATATCTCCTTCGTTTATTCGATTCCATCCTCAGACATTCTGTAATGGGAGAAGACGAAATCTATCACCGAATTCGCTGAGTTTCTTGAATTCTCCCGCTTGTTTTCAATCTTTGAAATGTTGCGCTACTGCTCCTCCTCCGCCTCCTCCTCCATCTTTAGGTAATTGATTCCTCCCCTTTTTCTGTGTTTCTGATTCTAATGTGGTGATGTAAACGAGGTGTAGTAATAATATCTGTTGATTTTTTATTTTTTATGTCTTGATTTTTTTTTTTCTGTTTTTGTGCAGTGAATGATGAGGTGAAGTTCAAAGAAGCATCTAAGAATGGGAATTTGATTCCATTATTCAAATGCATATTCTCCGATCATTTAACGCCGGTTCTTGCGTATCGGTGTTTGGTTAAAGAAGACGATAGAGACGCCCCGAGTTTTCTGTTTGAATCAGTTGAACAAGGTGCCCGAGCTTCTAATGTTGTAAGTTGTTTTTTTTTTGTTTACATTTGAGCTTATGGATTATTTTTTTTGGTGATAATTGTATTTTGTGATTGTTGAAGGTTTTTGGCTTGGTTAATTTGTGTTATTATAGGGTAGGTATAGCGTGGTTGGTGCACAACCAAGTATGGAAGTTATAGCTAAAGAAAATGTAGTGACAATATTGGATCATGAAAAGGGACATAGGACTGAAGAAGTTGTTGAAGATCCTATGGTGATACCTAGAAGATTAATGGAGGGATTAACTCCACAGCTTATTAATGAGTTGCCCGATGCCTTTTGTGGTAATTCTCTACTACTTGATTTGATATGACTTTCTTAAATTGTGGATATTCTTTGATTGGTACTTGGGTTGCTTAGGAAATGTTTTTTATTGTAGTGGATAAACACAAGTTGGTTTGTTTTAATTTGAAGCAGCATGGTGATACACAGTTGTCGGGTCTATTCAGTTGCTTGTCGATTTTCCTAATCTGCATTATCTACACGTGCATTTATCCTGAATGGGTTGGAAAATAAATGCCGGTGGAGATAATGCGGCAACAACTTAAGCACGCAATAACGTTGTCATCACAGGTCTTTGATATGCATTTAAAATTATCTCAAGTGACTTTGCTTCGTTTATCAATCTTTTTCGCTATCTCTACTTTCTGTTGAGTAATCATATTTCTTACTTTGTATACCGGAGTTTTAAAACTTATCCATATCAGTATTTCCTTAAATGTACTAAACATCTTCATTAATTTTCCCAGAACAAACTCACTTGGAGACGTAGTGTAAAATTGTTGATAATGACAATTTCTATGTAAGACCGCATGCAACTGTTTCTTGCTATTTGAGATTCCTTGAAATACTTATGGCCTTTCTGTTCTTTAACGCGGACAACAGCATCATATCCTATTGATACTTGCCAGTATATGTCTGTAGCACATTCCATCATTAACAACTACTTACTCGTGTAGCTCAACTTCAGTCTTCGAATTGTTAACTTTTTAAAATTCGTTGTCTCCTGTATGCATTAAAAAAAGGTAAACGTTGTCATGACCAGGTGGATGGGTAGGTTATTTCTCTTATGATACAGTGCGGTATGCAGAAAGCAAAAAGCTTCCATTCTCAGCTGCACCAAAAGATGATAGGAACCTTGCGGATCTTCATTTAGGTTTCTACGATGACGTGATTGTGTTTGATCATGTAGAAAAGGTACTATAATGTGCTCATTTTGGGATCTTAAGAGAAGAATATGATTGAGTTTCAACATGTTTACCTGTTTAATTCTCACCTAAGCTATTGAAGATGACGTGCACAGGTTGACGCTTGTAAAACTGAGTAGTTTATGGCTCTGCTTATTGCTTGGTTTGAATACATGCACATGCTTCTTAAATTCATTCTCGTAAGTGGTTTCATTTTCCTTCTCATACAGAGAGTATACGTGATTCACTGGGTGCGGCTAGATCGATATTCTTCAGTTCAAGAGGCTTATGAAGATGGGATGAGCAAACTTGAAGTTTTAACATCTACAGTACATGATATTGACACGTGAGTTGGTCATCTCCTACCACTTGTATTTTTTTTATATACCTGTCTTCACAGCTGCTATCTTTGAATATTCTCCTTCTATAAATTATTTGATTTTTTATTAGACCGAAGTTAGCTGCGGGGTCTGTGAACATACAAACTCCCCTTTTTGGTTCTCCATTAAAGACATCGACCATGTCAAGTGAAACATATAAGAAAGCTGTGCTTGAAGCGAAGGAACATATCTTGGCTGGTGATATTTTCCAGATTGTGCTAAGCCAACGTTTTGAACGCCGTACTTTTGCTGATCCATTTGAAGTATATAGAGCACTGAGGGTTGTGAACCCAAGTCCTTACATGACTTATTTACAGGTATTTATCTTATCGTCAGTTTTCCATACTTCCAGTAGATCTTCCTTTCTCGAATAGTTAAAATTGACAGAGCTCCATGTTTCCATCTTCATCAGGCTAGAGGATGCATCCTTGTTGCGTCAAGCCCAGAGATTCTTACCCGAGTGAAGAAGGTAAGCTGAAATTGTTATTTCTGGCACAGTTGGTGCTTTGATATTGTTAGCAACTCTAAATACACCACTTTACTAGTAATAACAGTTTTATTATCCAAGTTCTAGGATCAGCATTGAATGTTAAATTCTATATAATAAAGTTAGTGATTAAACATTGATATTATATTACACAGATACTGTTGCGTTCATGGCCATCGTTTGGTAACAATAAAGTTATTTTCTGTTGACAGGGGAAGATAGTTAATCGACCACTTGCTGGAACAATTAGAAGAGGAAAGACGGAGGAAGAAGATAAGATGGCGGAGAAGCAGCTGTTGGCTGATGAAAAGCAATGTGCTGAGCACATTATGCTTGTTGATTTGGGAAGGAATGATGTCGGAAAGGTGACATTTCTGATTCCCTGGTTTTACGTCAATCACCATATCTGTCAACACTTTATATATCCATAGCATTGGTGTGCAATTTATTTTCAGACAATTTAAAGGCTTATTTCTCCTGCAGGTTTCTAAACCCGGTTCTGTGAAGGTGGAAAAATTAATGAATATCGAAAGATATTCCCATGTCATGCACATTAGCTCCACTGTGAGAATCTCTCCACCCACTATAAAAATGTTCATTCAATTTGTTACAACCGGCTCAACTATGGACTTACTCTTTGCGCTTTAATCTGAATTCTGCATCAATAAATGAATATGTGAAAGAAATTTGTTCCCTTTTATTTTGTTTTTTAGTCTCCAGTATTTGTTGAGCTAGTGAAATTAATCTGTGCCAAACTCCTTACATATAACTGCTATTGATTATCCATGCAGGTTACTGGAGAATTACTTGATGATCTTACTTGTTGGGATGCTTTACGTGCTGCATTGCCAGTTGGAACAGTTAGTGGGGCACCTAAGGTTTTATCACTTCTCTGATCATTTTTCTTATATCAATAGTTGACTTAGGTATTTTTCATTTTACATATAAAGAAAACTTCTTTTCAAAGATTAAACTTATGGCCATGAAACAAAAATAGGAAAGCGAACTAGAGGTTATTATTTAATATTTTGTGCTTCTTACCAATCATCAACAGTTGACAATTAGATCTTTCATCATAATTTTCTTCTTGGTCTCCACTAAGTTGTTAACCTATCATATAAAACAGGTGAAAGCCATGGAGTTGATTGACGAATTAGAGGTTACAAGGCGAGGACCATACAGCGGTGGATTTGGGAGTGTGTCTTTGTCGGGCGACATGGACATTGCACTTGCTTTGCGCACCATTGTATTCCCAACAGGAAATCATTATGACACTATGTACTCATACAAGAATGTGAACAGGCGACGGGAATGGGTTGCTCATCTGCAGGCCGGTGCTGGTATCGTTGCTGATAGTAATCCTGATGATGAACAACGCGAATGTGAAAACAAAGCCGCTGGTCTAGTACGAGCCATTGAGCTCGCAGAGTCGGCTTTTGTTGACAAATCTTGATGCAGTTTCTAAATTGAGTTGCTAATAACAGTTTTCATAGAAATCAAAACAACTCTTTTTTACCCCTTCAATTCAATATAATTTCTTTCATTTAGCATGGTTCTTCCGTGTGTCTCGATTAGTGTTGGTTACTCCGAAAAATATTATACTCTGACAGGGAGAAGCTCAGGAGAACAATCTGGCTAGTTTAAAATGTTGGGCTGATCTATTAAAAATAATTTAAAATGTTGGACTGAAGTATCACGGCCCAAACTGAAAGTAGACGATGTCACAGCACACATTGCTCTCGGTGTATGGCGCAACTGTCGTAAACTGTGTAGCTCGGACCCTTTTATTCAGGGCACTTCTGGGTGGACCAAAAAGAACACTCTAGATGCAAGTCATGACACGGCACCTGTTTAAAGTCTAGACTTAGAAAGGATGAACTTTTTTGGGATGTGTGCCGACAAAACAATCGTGAACCACCGATACAGCCTTGTACAGTATTTATTTTGGATTGTCATTTTTGGTCCGTGTACAGTATTTATTTTGTATTGTTATTTTTGGTCCGTGTTTAGAGCTTCTTCTTCGATGGTGGTAATGTGACTCCTGCGTGGTAACGTAATAAGATATTCTCATTCCAATTTTTCCTTAGATTTAGGGTAATTTATCTCCAATGATGTTGTTTATGATTTTTCATGGATTAAATATAAATTTTATTTTTAGTAACTTTTAAATTTTATTAGAGCTGACAGTGACTATTTAATATATTTTGGAATCAATTTTAATTTGCAAAAACTTACTAGGATAGCTTGATATTATCAAGGTGAATGTATGAAACTTGACATTCACCTCAATAATGTCTAAAATGAATTTTAGTAAAAATGAATGTCCATCTTATATAGACTTAGACATTTATCTTCACATATATCCATTGGAGAATCTCTTAGTGTTTTTGATTTGAGGCTGTGTTCATGTCAAGATGCGAATTCAATGCTTGTCAGACACATCAGTGACATAATTTGCATTTGTCACATACAGTTTTAGTATAAATGTGTATTAATTGTATCGGGATTTTTATTGTGTAGGTTATTACACTAGGATATAATATAATATCCATTCTCGATTTTTTTTATTTTATCAATAATTGGTTAGCATTATCGATGAGGGAGGACCCATGGACACTCTTAGATGGACAATGCCGGATAAAATTTGCGCCATTTTCTCCGCAAAACCCAAACGACGATGAATTTAAGTGTAATATTTTTATGATATGTTCCTCTTATAATACTTTACATTCATACAAAAAAATGAACGCAATTCGAGATAAAAAATCTCACCATTTACCAATCTTAATTTCAACCGTGAAAGTTGAATGGCTGATATTCAAAGGAGTAGATGGTCGTTTTATACATCTCGAATTGTGTTCATTTTTTGTAGGAATGTACAGTATTATAAGAGGAACATATCATCAAAATATTACACTTAAATTCATTTTTGTTTGAGTTTTGCAGAGAAAATGGCGCAACTCTTGTCTGACCTTGTCCATCTAAGAATTCCATGAATCATCCCTCATTATTGATAAGTCACAATCAAAAATTATATATATATATATATATATATATATATATATATATATATATATATATATGTATATTGTAGGATATATCGTTGATCTCAAAATGTGCCTACATCCTGATTTTTTGAATGATTATCGCACCTTCGTGTTTGAATCTCGGGTCTGTGACTTTGTTTCCCGACAACAAAAGTGCACAAATACATTAGTTAATGGGTTGAGGATATCTATTGAGATTATTAGCCCCACATTGTTGGGTTATCTAAGATCCTGCGATTTATAATCTCTTAGAGCCTCTCCACTTATTGTCAATTGGTTTTGACTTACATGGCCATATTCTAACATGGTATCAGAGCAGGCTATTTGTATCGAGTCATTTGACCGCACCTTTACTCCGCGTCACCCGATTTATTTTCCACGTGTTAGACCCATCGAGGATACACGTGAGAAAAAGTGTTGATATTATTAGTCCCACGTTGTTGGGTTATCTAAGATCATGCGGTTTATAATCTCTTAGGTTATGTCCACTCATTGCCAATTGGTTTTGAGTTGGATGCCCATATTCTAACAATATCGAATATTGTTAAAAACAACAAAAGTTTTAGTTTTTCAATTGCGTTTTGTAATTCTCAATGCAAATTTGATAGTCATTGAATGCTTAACATTATATTCAAAGCAAAACATGATTTATTAATTTATGCGTGGATGCATATACAAGTTCACATTAGTCTCTGTATAAGGATAAAAAAAACAAAAGTTTTATTTTTTCAATTGCATTTTGTAATTCTCAATGAAAATTTGATAGTCATTGAATGCTTAACATTATATTCAAAGCAAAACATGATTTCTTAATTTATGCATGGATGCATATACAAGTTAACATTTGTCTCTGTAAAAGGATAAAAACAACAAAAGTTTTATTTTTTCCAATTGTATTTTGTAATTATGAAGGAAAATTTGATAGTCATTGAATGCTTAACATTATATTCAAAGCAAAACATGATTTCTTAGTTTATGCATGGATGCATATACAAGTTAACATTTGTCTCTGTAAAAGGATCTTGAAGAAATATCTAATCCTATATCAAGAGAATGATGTTGAAAGGCTCTGGACTCAGTTGTAATTGATGTGCCATATAAGACATCCGTGCGTTCCTTCAGTTATGACTGTAGTATTCTGCATGTATATTATCATGAGTTATTTGGAATCTATGGTTTCCAGATATAATTAGCAATAAATCTGTGAAAGCTCTTCACATAAAGGAAACAAGTAGATTCCTTTCTCATAACTTTCAAACTGTGAGAGTATTCTTGGTGCACCTCCTACATAATGTTTATAAAAGAATAGCAATGCCATTTTCATGCCTCGGTTACATAAATATACTTATATGGTAATATCCAAAGGCCAGAATGCACATCCTTGAAATAGTTTTCACCAGAGTAACCTTGTCAAGCATAGTTCAACATTTAAATTACACCATGTCATGCCCTCTTGTTCTGTAATAAAATATGTCTACGGATATGGGGTGTTTATGTATCAATTAGTATTTCAATCTTTTGTATGCTACTTACGGTTAGAGTATCATCAATAGAAGTAACAAAAATAACAGATTTTCCAAACCTCATATTAGTTTGCTTTAAAATTTGAGGAACTTTTTTTTTAACGATACATTTCCTTCGTGTAGTATTTATAGCCCCAAAAAGATGAGGCTTTTTATGCTCCACTTTTATTCTAGCAACAATTTTCTTATGTTATCTTTTGAATGATTGATTATTAGAAATTAGGGAAAATACCTGCTTAAAAAAAAGGAGAAAAAACGTGAGGTTGTTTATCATTAAAGAACCTAATAAATTTAATATATTTTGCATTAGTAACAACCATGGTCACTTGAATACCTTAATGTAAAACTGTCACTTCCAAGAGCGTCTCCACAACCCGTCGTGGAGACTTTCACTGCTTGGATGCAATAGGGCGACTAGCTTTTCCTTTAGGACGTTAATCAAATAGTATAAGAAAAACTGTTTGATACTTGGTCAAATCACAAAGATAAAAAAAGTATGAATTGACAAGTTATGATCGTAAATTTAACTCTTTGAAATAGATCAATCAAGGTTTATGAAAGTAAAGTACTTGATTCTACAATAATTACGTTTACGAAACCTATAAACTACTTGTTAATCCACAAGGATATTCTGCTTACTAGAGTGAACTCCTTGATTATTCCCAGTTAGTATTGACCGCTTTACGATATACTAGATAGTTAACAAAATTAAATCCTTCTCTCTCCTTTCCTAAAAAACATAATAGGAACCCTAGCCACTTAAAACCCTTTTTATCGGAATTGCTCCAACATAACTAGTCATATAACACCAAGTTGAATAAACTTGTGGTAAAAAAATTCCACCCATATGTTGAGAATTACAAGAACTCCATTTTCCCCAAAAGTGATACAAAAACTCCAAATCTTTTAACATGGGTAAATTACATCCATTTCATTTTCAAAAAATACCTAGCTTATCCTACTATTCGTCGTCTTCTTCTCATACGAGATCTATTATCTCTCTCTATCACTCACACCAACACCATTAACGGATACTCATCTTTCTCCTCACGCACCACCACCAGAAACACGATCATCTCTTGATCCTCCACCAACGTCGTCTCTTTTTCTTCTTCTTCTCCTATCATCAAACATAACACCTACTACTCTCGTACCAACATAAATATATACAGATCGAGAATACAAATTGAGGAAAATAAAAAGGTAAAAATCCAGTTAAATCTAGAGATCTGATTTTTCGTGTAACATTAATGTGGTTTTTCTTCTCAATCTATCTATTCAGAAGTTGGATGTCAAACAAATCAGTCTCAAATGCCGATTGGTTTGTTGTTTTGATGAACTACATTTAGGGTATTGAAGAATTGGTCTCAAATGATGAATAAATAAAACCGTTTTTTGATATTCTGATAAAGTATGGATTTTGCATGTGTTTAGTACCGAGATTTGTTTTCACTTATATGTTAAGTTCGATGAGTATTCTAATCGATTAGTACAATGATTCAAACAGAGTAATTACATTTTTGGTTTCATCTAATTTTGGTGGAGGATCTAATTTCATCTAATTTTATGTTTCATCTAATTTTGGTGGAGCAATTACATTTTTAATGAGCAAAAAATAATCTAAAATCAAACAAACCGATTTGGTAATCATCTAATTTTGGTGAAACCGATTTTGGTTTCATCCAATTTTGTTTGATATTTTTTGAACTTTTATCGGTGAAACCAATGTTGTTAGTGATAAATAATTTTCTATTGAAGCAAGTTTAAGGTTACTTTGAATTTACCGTTGAGTGAGAATTTTATTGGTCTGAGATGGTAATTAAACACGGTTTGTTGCTTTTGATTCAAAGTATGATTTCGTTTCAGCTATTTGATCCATGTGTGGGAATTGATTGGGTTTTGAAGACGCGTCACATGTTTTCGTTTAATTACCCATGTTAGTTAGGATTTCTAATATTTTTTATTGTTATATTAATTCTTTGAGAAATCTTAACATTATTAGAGAAAGAAACTAATACTTTCATTTACCATAAAATAGTTGATTAAGTTTTTAGTAGAATTATTAGTAAGGCTTCCCTTGATAACCGTCAAAACTGTTCACTGAGATCTTAGACAATAACAGTTATTGATAATTGTGTTCTCATTATTAGTTGTTTTTATTTCATAGGTTTTCTTTGCTCTCCCAATGACTGCAATTGTACATGCAAAAAATGTGGCAAATCTCTATACTTTAACTGGTAAGTGTACTTGTTATTTCTCTCTACGTAGTATGAAATGGGATTTTCATTTTTGAAGGATTTAATTTGTGTGATTAGTATTAATGTATAACTAACTTGCATGATGATTGTTTACTTGCGAGGTACTGGTGGCTTCTCAAAATCATTACCCCCATATTCGTGTAGCAAGTTCCCCACCGGTCAGATTAAGCATGTTCAATTTTTGAAAATCCGGTAAACTAAATTACTATATATCCATACCCCTTTTGTATGTTTTCATTTGTTCAACGGACTTGTATAACACCTCTTATAATTTCTCTTGCACGTACACAACAAGTAAGCATATGTTCAATGGACTTGTATAATACACTCTTCTAATTCTCCTGCATTTGAATAGACAGATCATGAAACCAAAATTGTTTTCATTGTATTTTTGCTATTTTTTTTCGATGAAACCAATTTGTTGGTGAAGTAGTTACTTGTATTTTTCCTTATGAAGGTTTATCTATCTGGAGTCTTGTTAATCTATTTATATCAGCATATAATGGTAGTATATTACATCAAAAAACCCAAAAAAAAGAAAGATAATATAGCTTACAAGATTTTGTATTGAATCATTTTGTGACAGGTTTAGTGGTCGAGAGGACTTATCTTTGGCTCATTTTGGTAGTTTCTTGGAATTTTTGGTTTTTTATTTTTTTACTTAGATGGTCGTTGTTAGCTGGTATCCTTCATAGTAACATTAATACTGTTATTGTTATTATTTGGTTATTTGATGCGTACTTTTATGTGTTTGCAGGTTATGGTCAGTCTACAAAGTGGGTAACTACTTGGCAGAGAAGAAGGTGAAACTCCGCGATTTTACATTCGACATCCAGTATGGACTTGAAATTTTGAAGGGATGCTTGGATACATAATGGGTAAGCATGGGTTATGCGATTAGCTTTGGGCATAACAAAACTAGTTCTCTCATTTTTCTTTGTGGTGAAGTTAATATAGCTCCATATTTTCTCGATATTATTATTTGTGCTGAAAATGCAGAGATAGGTAATGTAGTATGTACTTGCAAATATTTTGCAGAGTATTATCAGCTCGTATAGCCTTGCCTCCAACTTAAACAACGGGGAAGAAAATAAGTTTAGTAACTTTGTGGTGGTCAGCACTTTGTTTAGCTACGTTATATATGTTATGTTTTCAAAGCTTTGTGAAATAGCATTTAGGCATGCCATGTAAATCATGACGTTTCAATGACGTCTTTCTATCAATGAACAGTATAATACCTCTTGTAATTTTTCTTACAGTTGGATAGACATTTTGACGAAACCAATTATGTTTTCATCTTATTTATGATGGAACCAAAAATGGTTTCATCTATTTATGATAAAACCAAAAGGGGCTTCTATCTAATTTTTTCTAATTAAGAAATTTTTGCTATCAACATCGCTTTTGCCTAGGCCATTCTGAAAAGGCACTGTTGGTCATGAGCCATTGTATTTTGGGAAGGAGGTTTGTGTTTATTTTTAGTAATGGAAAAAACACCATAATCTTTGTGATCACTAATAGGATATAGGTATTGTGTGCATGTTTTATCGGAAAATTGCGACCAACTTATGTTTCTCCCATTAGTGTGAAGAAGTATGTCTCCTGGTCTGTTGAGGCGCTACCGTTGCCGCTACAACCTTTATACACTTTTCTATTTATCCCATAAAAAGGGTAAACCTGTTGCCGCTCCAAATTTTTTTTTGCTGGTATCTTTCTTTCTTAATAGTGTTCATTGACATCTTACTTCTAAACTTTTATTGAAAAGGGGTCATGTTATTTCCTTACTGGCTCGCGCATATCCTAAAGAACCCAGATTAAGGAGCATTGAGAATTCGTTTCTCCTTGGGACACTTCTTGTTCATGCAAGGTAAAGCTCTCTTGATACTCATAAACATTTGCACGAAACCAATTATATTTTCATCTTATTCTCAAGGTAAAGCTCTCTTGAAAATTCGTTTGGTTTCATCATAAATACGATGAAACCAAAATTTAGTTTCATCGTATTTTTGCTAATATTTGTCGACGAAACCAATTTGTTGGTGATATAATAACTATGTTGAGACGAGCTTTGGTTTCACTTTTTTTTAAAATTTTTCTTGACGAAAGGAATATTGTTGGTGATACGATAGTTTATGTTGAAACTGTTTTTTAGTTTCATCTAATTTTGTCGCACTTTTTTTATAGTTTTTGGGGACAAAACCAATCTTATTGGTGATACGAGAATTTTATGTTGAAACAAATTTTGGTTTCATGTTTTATATTTGTCGACAAAACCAAATTGTATTTTATTTTTGGAACCAATTTTGGTTTTTCATTTTGTTGATGAAACCAGTTTTGGTTTCATTTTGATGAAACTAGTTTTCGTTTCATCAAAAAAAAATTCATCATATTCTTGGCAGCAACGGTGGTGCTTGTGGTTGGCGATGGTAGGCGGCAACGATGCTGGTGGTCGGTGGTGGTAGTGGGCGGTCAGCGGTGGTGCTGGTTTTGGTCGGTGGTGCTCTGCGGTGATCGGAGATGGTCGGCAGCAGTGGTGCTGGCTGGTAATAGTGCTACAATGACGATGGTGGCGCGGTGGTGGCGGTGAACGGTGGTGGCGCCGTGGTGGTGGCTGTCAGCGGTGGTGGAGGACGGTGGCGGTTGCGGTCAGTGGTGGTGGCGCGGTGGTCGTGGCGGTCGGCGGTGGTGGCGCGGTCGCGGTGGTGGTGGAAGATGTCGGTGGTGGCGGTGCAGTGGCAGTGGTGGTGGGGCGATGGTCGTGGTGCGGTGGTGGTGGTCGACGAAGATAGTTGTAGGTGGTGGAAGCGGTGGTGGTGGTTATCGGCGATGGTGGTCAGTGGTGGTGGCACGATGGTGGTGTTGCTCGTGGTGTGTCGTTGTTGGTAATAATAATATAATAAAAGTTAAAGGTGGGTTGATTTTTGTTTTTATTGCAGTGATTTAAATTATAAGGGTAATATAGATAATTTATGTTAAATGGAGTTTTTGTGAACAATTTGTTTTGGACCTTTTCTGCATGTATAGTGACACCTTTGGTGTTGTAACTCGCGGGCTATTGCTCCAATCTTGCTCTCACCTACTGCTTGTTACAATTTTTTAATCTCTTTTTGTTATCTTTTTCTTATTTCAACCAGTACTAGTCTAGTTTATTTTCTTTGTTTTTAATTTGGGTTTTCTAAGGAATTGATGGGTAGGTGACCCAATTCATGGGGAATGAATCAAATTATTTTAACCAACAAGGCAAATTATCTATGTGTAATTAAGATTTTTGATTCTTAGGAATATAATTCCCTCCAAAATAATAGATTTCTACTACACTGGTCCAATAGTGCAACGGAATTGGATTCCAGAGCAAAAAAGAAAGTAATTGAAACACCTCAACATTAATTTTTTATATTTTAATTCAATTCCTTGGAGTTTAATTCCAAGAATTGGATTACCCCATAATTGAATCCCTATAAATATGAAACCAATAGAGGTTGTTAGAGCACTGCTCGTTCGAACTCATAAGTGTTGCTATCTCAAGATTGTTTGTTAAGTTAAGTTGATAAAACTATATACTTGTTTTTTTAGTTTACTTATATCTATGTCTCAGATTAGGATAGAAGTGTAGTTGAGCTTTAGACCTCACGACGTTCACCATTTGAAGAAGAAAATCTACTGAAGAGCTTGGAGGAACTTCCTCGACAAAAGGTATACGGAGACCAAAACTTATATATCACTAGAAGTCCATTTTATTTTATTTTCTAATGAGACTAAGTCGTATAATGATGCAGATGAGCAAGTTATAGCAAGCACGCTGGATTATTTGGAAGTTAAGGACTCGAGTGTGGTAATTTAGCTCAAGAGGAGTCCATTTTGATGGGAAACGGCCCAAAGATCAAGACATGTTGATCTAAAAATCCACATGGTCACCAAAATTTAGCCAAATTCCATCGTTTAGGGCTTCAAAAGGACGTTTTTGCCGTTTTAGGAAAGTTTTTGTTTTCTTAATAACTTCTTCTTTAGGAATCCATTTGGGTCGTCGTTTGTGGCATATAATTTTATTTTTCAAGTAATTTAATTATTTTAGATAACCTAAGATTTGCCAAAAATAGCAAATTAGGCTTTGAGTCGGTTTTTGGTTGTTTTCATCCTTTCTTGTTGCACAAGTTAGGTTTTTTTCCCCAAGTCTATTTAAGAGTCTGCAAAGTTATTATTCTGGACAGTTAAATTTGATTATTATAATTATTTTATTGAACTTGTTCAAGTTTAATTCTGATTTTTATTTATAGTCCGGAAACCGAGGTCTAAATAATTATCTCTGTTATAGTCGTTATTCTTAGGAGTAATTCGAGGTCTGAACAAATTATCCCCTTTCTTTATTTTCAATAATATCCGCTGCATTAGTTTGGTTACCAGAGCCGAGTCGATTTTAGGGTTTACACGATGCCTCCAAGAAGAGTACAAGTCGGTGAAGGTAGAGGTCGAGGTGGAGGTCTAGGAGGTGCTCCAGAAGTTATCAACGTTAATGAAATAAGACAACAATTAATAGCAGATATCGAAGGTATGTTGATTCGACGTAACATCCTGCATGAAGAAGACGTATAAGACGAAATAGAAGAAAAGGTAATGACAACACTTTTGCTAATAGAAACCGACGTGAAGATTCTGAACGTTGGAAGACAAGAATAAAAGTAGAGATTCCAGAATTTCATGGTGGTTTAGAACCGGAAGAGTTTCTTTCTTGGTTGAATACGGTTGAGGAAGTCTTGGAATTTAAAGATGTGCCAAATAACAAACGAGTTTCATTGGTAGCAACTATGGTCCATGGGAGAGCTAATTCGTGGTGGCAACAACACAAACTTCAATGAAGTCGTAAGGGAAAGGAGAAGTTAGTCTCGTGGGAGAAGATGAAAAAACACATGAGAGATGAATTTTTGCCACATAACCACGTTGGCATGATGTACCAGCAGCTGCAAAACCTACAAAGGAACACGTTCTGTCGATGAGTGTACAAAGGAGTTTTACCGACTACTTACTCTTAACGACCTGTCGGAGATGGAAGCACAAACAGTGGCTCGTTATATAGGTGGTCTACCACCACAATATCAGGTTACACTCAACATGTTTGACTGTCTTTCGATTTCGGATGCACATAATAGAGAAAGGCAGATAGAGAAGCAAGCGGGGCGTAGAAGCTCGAGTTGGGGTACCACTTTGGCAACATCTCAATTGAGTAACCGTGGTACTTCAACAACATGTACAACTAGTAAACCTAATTTTGTATATACATCAAATAAAATCCCAATTAATACTTTCGAAGGCCGATGTCATAAGTGTGGGGAACATGAACATAAATAAGGTGTTGTTCAATGAAGAAAACAATAATGATGGAACTTTTGATGATGCTTCTGAAGATGATGACCCTACTGATGAAGTTTTTTACGGAGATCAAGGAGTCAACTTTGTGGTGAGAAGAATCTGCCTTACTCCGTGTCAAGAAGATGATGATATGTGGTTTCGTACTAATATATTCCAGTCAACTTGCACGATCGAAAGGTTTATCGTCTTTTTATTGACCCTGGAAGTTGCAAAAACCTGATTGACGAAGAGGTTGTGAAAAGGATTAAGCTGGAAACCAAGGCATATCCACATCCTTACAAGCTTTCATGTCTCAAGAAAGGGAATGAGGTAAAAGTAAACAAACGTTGCTTGATTTTCTTTTCAATTGGTAACAAATATAAAGATAAAGTCTGGTGTGATGTTACTAGTATGGATGATTGTCATTTGTTGTTGGGTCTCCCATGGGAATTTGACAAAAAAACTAGTCATGATGGTTATAAGAATGCATACAGTTTTTTATGAGACGACGTCCGTATAGTACTTATACCCATTAAAGAGATTGTTCCTAAACCATCCACTGTAGAAGTTACCAATCTCTTATCGTTCAAGCAGTTTGAAGATGAGATAGAAGATGCAAGTGAAATATATGTGTTGATTGGAAAAGAAGAATATGCTGAAAGTAATATCCCCATTGCAGCTCAACCCTTAATTAAAGAATTTTCGGATGTCTTTCCTAACGAATTTCCTGATGAGTTTCCACCGCCCCGGGATATTCAACATCGCATTGATCTAATTCCTGGATCAAGCTTTCCAAACAAAGAACATTACAGAATGAGTCCTAAAGATCATGAAGAACTTCGTCGCCAAGTTGAAGAGTTGTTACAAAAGGGACTGATCCGACAAAGTCTTAGTCTGTGTGCTATACCAGCCTTGTTAATCCCGAAGAAAGATGGTACATGGAGGATGTGTGTTGATAGTCGTGCTATCAACAAAATCACTGTCAAATACTGTTTTCCTATTCCAAGGTTGGATATCAGTTGAGTGGAGCGAAGGTGTTCACCAAGTTAGACTTAAAAAGCGGATACCATCATATAAGGATTCTTAAAGGTGATGAGTGAAAGACTTCTTTTAAAACTCGAGTGGTTTTATATGAGTGCATGGTTATGCCATTTGGTTTGACCAATGCACCAAGTACATTCACGTGTACCATGAATCAAGCACTGAGACCTTTTATAGGTATTTTTGTGCTTGTTTATTTTGATGGCATTCTCGTTTATAGTGCTAATATGGACTTGCATGTCCAACATCTTCGAGAAGTGCTTTCTGTGTTATGCAGGGAGAAACTGTTTACAACTCTTAATAAGTGTTCCTTTATAACAGATCGAGTTTTGTTTCTCGGTTATGTTGTTACCAATGATGGGATAAAAGTAGACGAGTCCAAGGTTGAAGCTGTTAAAAATTGGACTAAACCTAGTACTTTGCACGAGGTAAGAAGTTTCCACTGATTTGCTTCTTTTTACTGACGTTTTATTCCACACTTCAGTACTATTATGGCCCCAATCACTGAATGCATGAAAGGAGGAAAAATTTCATAGTCTGACAAAGCTGATGAAGTCTTTGAAACTGTCAAAACAAAGCTGATTACTGCACCGTTTTTAGTGCTACCTGATTTCAGTAAGCCGTTTGAATTACATTGTGACACATCGAAGGTGGGGATTGGAGCTGTTTTGAGTCAACAAGGACGACCAGTAGCTTATTTCATTGAGAAGTTGAATGGTGCTAAGCTCAACTATAGTACCTATGATGTGGAGTTCTATGCAATAGTTCAGGCTTTGAAGCATTGGCGTCACTATCTTATTCATAACGAATTTGTAATGTTTTTTTATCATGATTCTTTAAAGCACATTAATAGTCAAGAAATCTTTCTTTTAGACATGGTAAGTGGGTTGCTTATCTGCAAGAGTTCACTTTTGTGCTGAAACACAAGGCTGGATCGCAGAATCAAGTTGCTGATGCCTTAAGTCGTAGGAGTCCGTTGCTCAATACTATGAGAAATGAGGTATTGGATTTCGATTCATATTCTGATCTTATTCAAACTTACCCGCATTTCGTGGAGATTGTGAATGTTCTCAATATATGAGCAAGAAGTGAATACCATATGCATGATGGTTTTCTCTTCAAAAGAAATCAGTTATGTATTCCAATTTCTAGTCTAAGGGTCAAGATTCTCAAAGATTTACATGACGAAGGACATATGGGTAGAGACAAAACTTTTCAACTTTTTTCGAAGTCGTATTACTGGGCTACCATGATAAGTGAGGTTGGAAGATTTGTGGATACATGTCGAATCTGCCAAGTTACGAAAGGAAAAGCGTCTAATGCAGGTTTGTATATACCCTTGAAAGTTCCAAGTCAACCTTGGACAGATTTGAGCATGGATTTCTTGTTGGGTTTACCTCGAACCCAGTGGGAAAATGATTCAGTATTTGTAGTTGTTGACCGTTTTTCAAAGATTGCGCATTTTACTGGTTGAAAGAAGACTACTAATGCACTGAAGGTAGCTGAATTATTTTTTTGTGAGATACATCATCTGCATGGATTGTTTTGTTCAATTGTTAGTGACCGGGACACAAGATTCCTTAGTTATTTCTGGAAGACTTTATGGAAGTTAGACAATACAATTCTTAACTTCAGTAGCGCATATCATCCTCAAAGTGATGGACAAACGGAAGTTGTGAATAGATCATTGGGTGACATACTACGATGTCTGGTCATAGAAAATCTGAAGAGTTGGGATAAGAAACTTTATCAAGCTGAGTTTGGATTTAATCGCTCAGTAAATCGTAGTTTGGGTATGAGTCCTTTTGAGGTTGTTTATGGCTACAACCCACGAGCACTAATAGATTTAGCACATGTTCCTGATTTGAAGAGAGTTGAAGCTAAAGCTGAAGAGCGTGTCCAATAATTGCAACAGGTTCACAAGTTGGCTCAAGAACAGTTAATTCGGGCTAATGAGAAATACAAACATGCGGCAGATTTGAAGTGCAGAGAGGTGAATTTTGAAGTAGGAGATTTTGTGTGGGCAATATTAACAGAGTATTGTTTCTCTGTGGGTGACTATAATAAGTTGAAATCACGAAAGATTGGTCTAGTGGAAATTATTGCCAAGATTAATCCAAATGCTTATAAGTTGAAACTGCCTAGCAATGTCCGTGCTTCTAATATTTTTAATGTCAAACATTTGGTGCCGTATCATGGAGATAATTCAGATGACGATGATCAGTAAAATTCGAGGGCGAATTTCTCTCAACCCTGAGAGAATGATGCAAATGAGCAAGTTATAGCACCCACGCTGGATTATTTGGAAGTTAAGGACCCGAGTGTGATAATTTAGCTCAAGAGGAGTCCATTTTGATGGGAAACGACCCAAAGATAAATACATGTGATCTATAGGTCCACATGGTCACCAGTATTTAGCCAAATTCCTTCGTTTAGGGCTTCAAAAGAACGTTTTTTCCGTTTTAGGAAAGTTTTTGTTTTCTTAATAACTTTTTCGTTAGGAGTCCGTTTGGGTCGCCATTTGTGGAATATAGTTTTATTTAGCGAGTAATTTAATTATTTTAGATACACTAAAATTTTCTAAAAATAGCAAATTAGGTTTGAGTCGGTTTTGGGTTGTTTTCATCCTTTCTTGTTGCACAAGTTAGGTTTTTTCCCCAAGTCTATTTAAGAGTCTGCAAAGTTATTATTCTAGACAGTTGAATTTGATTATTATAATTATTTTATTGAACTTGTTCAAGTTTAATTCTGATTCTTGTTTATAGTCGGGAAACCGAGGTTCAAATAATTATCTTCATAATCGTTATTGTTAGGAGATTGTTAGAGCACTGCTCGGTTGAACTCGCAAGCATTTCTATCTCAATCTTGTTTTTCAAGTTTACTTGTCAAAACTATAAGTCTTGATTTCTAGTATACTTATAGCTATGTCTCGGATTAGGATAGAATGTGTAGTTGAGCTTTAGACTTCACGGCGTTCATCGATTGAAGACGAAGAAATACTAAGGGGAGCTTGTGAAACTACATCAACAAAAGGTATGTGGATAGTTGAACTCATATATCACTCATAGTTCTATTTTATTCTATCTCCTATTTAGACAAAGTCGTATAGCTATACATACTTTAAATATACACATGAAAATTACTTATAAGCTAATAGTTTGTGTGAGAAAACTATTGTCGTCTTCTAAGAATATTTCAATGATAAAAATGGGATTTAAGAGCTAAAACCCATGCCTGGATACATTATGGTTTGTGTATTTAGTGTACCGACTATTTTATTGGAATTCAGGACCGGAAGTTTTCATACTCGTTCGCAAACTTATTCAACTGTTTAAGTCAGGGTACTTAAGTTTGCATACACATTTGCAAACTGATTTAACTATTGAAGCCCGGGAACCAAGTTTGCGTACCCGTTCGCAAACGGTTTCAACTGATTTCAGTCTGGAGCTAAAGTTTGCGTACCCGTTTACAAACGGTCGGCTTGTAACCAATGTCCGTAACTTAAGTTTGCGTACCCGTTTGCAAACTTAAGTGGTTCAAGTTATTAAATTTGTTAAGTATGATTTCATACTTGTTGAAGGGTGATTTTGGTTTTGGTTCTACCCATCCTAGCTACTCCAAGTGACCTCAGCTTTCTAGGAATAGTAAGAGAGAGAGAGAGTTGTCTTGACATTGTACCTTGTCCTTCCTTATATAGACTTTCCAAAATCTCATTCTTTTTATGACATCATGCTACATGTACTAAACATCCTTAATTACTTCTAATGCAATTCCTTCCTTAATATAACCTCTTCTTATTCATTAATTCCTTCCTTGTCCTTTCCATCTCATGCGTATTTTCTCATTGGGCTTGGGCTTAGTCCCCATGTCTCATGTTAGGTTTTCCATCCCTCTCGGGGATACCCTAAACCCGTTAGGGGTATTATTTTTCATGTATCAACATTAGTCCCATGACTATTGGGCTATTTCTAAATTAACCTGATAGTCATAGGATTTTTGTACCGCCTCCCCTATTTTTGTTTGGGAACCACGGATGGGGATTCTCTCCCTTTTTATTGGATCCACGATCCCGAGCGGCGTTTCATCTTCTACATCATGCAGTCCTTTCCTCTTCTCCTTTTAAGTTTCCGCCGGTTATTATTCCCACTTTGTAACCGCCACTTTCAAACCTGGAGAATTATATATATATATATATCCATTGATCCGTTCTCCCCTTATCTTTTCCATTTACAACTTCTCTTTTATTTATTCTTAACACCTATACACGCATCATATCTAGTAGTTCTACCGGCAGTAGTTCGTCTGAGGAATCTGATGAGTCTGAAGAAATAATGAGCGTGTGTTCTAAAAAGTTCGAGCACACAGGGAAGGACGAGATTCTTCTACCTCCTCCAGCAGATGGTCATTCATATACAATCGCGGAGTTTACCAGCGGCTCCAATCTAAAACGCGCCCTAAAGCTGAGAGGGCTCCGTGGAGGTAAGCACGTTATTCCTGTTGACAATATCTTAATTCCTCTCCTTCTAAACACTCTGTTTTTACCTATCCATCTACTCCCAGGTGGCTCTTGCAACCCGAATCGAACACCACGGATGCTTTCTCATTCAAAAAGGTGCCGCGAATGGCGATTCACCGTGGTGACTATGATCTCCCCACCATTTATATTGGTTCTAAATCAAAAACTCACCCGATATGGCCGCACTGTACATCTTATATTCGCTCAAATCCTAGTCACGTAGAGATTATTTGTCAGGTAGGTATTGATGAAGCTATAAACTCGTCTCTCAAACGTGAAGTGAAGAGGTTTGGGTGTGATTTAAACTGGATCTTCTGTCGTTGGGCTCCTCCTGCTCACAATCTCTTTACCGTGTGGGGAGAGGCAACCATATTTTTGGAGGATGTAGTCGCCCTTACATGGTTTCCTATCTATGGTAGACATTCATATGATGAGGCGGCAGTTTACGGAGCATTGACCGATGAGTAAAGGTGCTGCGGTATTATTTATTAGACTGCACAGATGCCTCTCGGAGTGAGTTGGTGAGGAAGGACCAGGTGCCGGTGAAAAAGGGAGAGGAACGAAAAATTATTGGTGCGTGTAAGAAAGAAGCGCCATCATCTGTCGCCAAAGGGAAGGCTGCGTTGGTCAACGAGAAGAAGAAACCCCTTTCGACGTGTCCATAGGGTGAGCTCTTGCTTGCAAGTTCTATCCGTGCTCATGAAGTGATTCATGGCTCGTCAACTCAAACACCGAGAACAACTTCTGAGTGGGTCACTTATACAAATCGACGTGCTTCCTTTCCTCTCTTGATTAAATATTAGGCTCCGTGGTTGATGGAAGGAAAATTACTCTATCCTAAGTGGAAAAAGAATGACCCTCGTGCTGAATTGGCTGCTTGTATCCTATTCTGGCTTTTCCATGATGTGTTCGAGTACGGTCCCCAAGATATAATCAAAAGTGAACTTGTGATGATGGCTGTGCTGTTATCTCGTGGCGTTTCCTTCTCACTCGTGCCAATGTTTTTAGGTGGCTCGTATTGCCATTTGGACTTGTTCTGCCAAGACCTCCAGACAGTGGGTTCAACTCATAAGATCGAAACCTACACCCTGACCTATTTTATGCAAGCGTGGTCTTGGGAGCATGTTTCCCCGTATGCGCCTGATCCTAATGAGTTAGCAGTTCTTCGCCAAGAAGATGTTGAACAGGATGACGGCTCGGTTAAGAGGGTTTCATTCACTTATGGCTACTCGCAGATGGCCCTTTGGAATAGCAGGGGGAAAGTGCCGAAGGGAGATAGCCCAATTCATATATGTGGCTAATGATTTTGTGTCGTTTCCTTATCAAGATGGTCGATCAGGTCCGGTGCATTAATATTTCACCGCGTCTCTTGACACAAAGATGGACTCGACAAAACTCTTGACATCGTCAGACTTTGGTTCGGTGATGGGGGTGTTGCCTGGTTATCTCGCGGGTTTTTATGCTGGTAAGTTCATTGCCATATCTTATAATCCTGACTGTGTGGCTCAGCAGGTTGGGTTTGATCAATAGATTCCCCCAAGGTTCCCTCCCTAGGGGAGCTCTGACATTGGGGACGTCATCGCCGGTTTTGATCGTTTTGTCCTCAAATGGGCAGTATGTTTGGGTGATCAAGGAATCAATTTTTCGTTTAAGCAGCCTATCCCGGAGCGCCCCTTAGCAATCACCGAAGGCGCCCATGACTACCAACTTTCCGTGCGTCATCGAGCTTTGAACTTCCTTTTGCGAGAACCATATCCCCCTCGCGACTTGTCTTATAAATACCTTCGGTCGCTTCATGCGTCTGATAGGATCAAACTTGATGATGTCGCAGGTGTCGTGCACCGACTTGTTCCTACTACCAAAGGTTGCCCTTTAGAGCCTTTGGTGACTTCTTGGGCTCCCCCTGAAGGTTCTGAGCCTACAAGGCCGAAGAAGGGATCGAAGTATTTTTCCGACCGTAAACCTCCCCGACCAGACGTACCTAGGCCAGTTGTTAGTCCCCTGGAAGTGCAGGTACTTGTCGCCCTCTCATAAGTTCTTTGTTATTATTTATACATATTTGATTTTTATTAAAAGCGAATGGTGGAATCATATTCTGAGGGAGCTCCTCTTTCCGATCATGTGGGGTGGAAGGCCCTTTCTTACATAATGGAGGAGTATCTGAACATGCCTTAGTGTGATTGGACTGAGAAGAGCCTAGCTAATATGGCCAAACGAAAAGTATCCAAATTGTCTGCTATGCGCCCTTGTTCTTCTGATAATATATCATCCATACAACCTCAGCAAGCCCGTCGGAGGAGCGCGTCACAGCCTCCTAGGAGCGCTAATGGCAGTCCGACTTCCTTATTCGTAGATTAGTTGAGGAATTTTAGGATCAATCTCTCTTACGAGACTGGTTGGGTATCCCCGCGTATTCACATATCATCTGTTCATCCTCTTCGGGCCAACACTGTCCATGTTAGGTGAAGGCCTCCGGTGTCCCCTAGTGCCGTTTTGCAATCGATGAGCCTGTCTGGGTCTAGCCGGTCGGTTTTTGGTGGGTTCTCATCCCACGTGGCACCACCTGTTGGTGATCCTGAAGGTAATTTATGGAACCTCCTATTTAGTACGTATCTTCGTTTTAATCATTCTTATCACTTCTCTCTCTCCTTTTTTTTTATTTATAAATCCTAGTTATTCTTCGCAATGGTGCTCATTTCTCATTTTTTCAGGTTCCGCTAGTGACTCTGAATCGTCTTCTAGTTCTTCCATGTCTCGTCCCGAATCTGTTGATTTTCCGTTCGATTCATTAATTTCTGAGGTTAGTCTCTTGTCTTTTCTTTTGCATTGTGTTTTCGCTTGCTTGCTAAAACTTCGCCACTGGCACTAGGATATGGGTAACAAGCGCAAAGTGAACACTAGACCTGAAGGCCCCAACGTAAATGGTGTGCAGCGTGTAGCCCCTTGTAGTGAAGAATATACAAAACTCGCTCGGCTGGATGGTAGTGTTTCTTCCATTCCTTTGGAGAAGCGAACTACCAGCCGCCTCCACCATGCCATAGAATCCCGAGGACGCGCAGCTTCGGTTCCCTTTAGTGGTGAGTGCTGCTGAGGCTGGGGTAGAACTTGCCACCATACACTAGTCCATGGCTTTTGGGTGCCAACTGTTTTCGCCACTATTTATAGGGACATTGTGGAGTGTGGCGGAGGTCACATTGTGAGGGCAGATCTTCTGGACATTTGCACTTTGTGCTACATTACTAAAAACCTTTTGGAAGTCGCCGACCAAATCACGCGGGTAGGGGATGATCCTGTTGATGCAGCGACAATGCATGGATGAGAGACTACTGTGCGGTCAGCGGTCAATATTAGGTTTCCGATAGGGTGGTTGGATGATATGTTGGTAAAGGTGAAGAGTCGTAATGAACCTCATGTTCGTCTCACGAGTCAGATTTCTAAACTGGAGGAAGAGCTGGGGAAGCGTTCTATGACGAATGCCAGCAAGAAGAAGGCATTGAATCAATTGGTCGCTGATGTGAGGGTGACTAGCGATGAGGTGATTCGGGATGAAACCGCGGAGGAGGCAGCTCGGGCGGAGCTTGAGAAGAAACGACAGGAGTTGTCTGCGCTTCAGACCGCTTAATGCATTGATCTTATCTTTATGTTTCTTTGGTTATATTTATTAGTTGGGTTCTTTAAGTGTGCTCTCCTGACACAACCTCAGTCATACGGCGTGTTATTTCAGGTAGGAACTTAAACCTTGATTATGCCTACTGGCTTACTGAGTCACAATATTGAACACAGAGTTGGTTATTTTCCAGCATGGACCTGTTCATCGTTGGACTGACATCCAAGATTTCAAACTTTATCACTTGTGCTGGTGAGGCAGCAAGATTTGAAAAACTTGATATAGACTGCAGCTTTAGAAATCTAGTTATAGGTTTAAGTTCAACTACCAGAGTTGAACTGACATCATAACATCAAGAAAAGATAACATTTACTGCTAAGATGAAGGGGTCTTAAAATTTCCCATTGATATTTTGGACCCCAATTACACGTTCTTATGATTAAATGGTCGTTATCCACAATCATTTATATGTGTACTATTGTTGACGAAGTTATGATCATCGTTTAGTTTCCTGCAGGTTGCAGTG
The DNA here is from genome assembly GCF_003573695.1 of Papaver somniferum. NCBI lineage: Eukaryota > Viridiplantae > Streptophyta > Magnoliopsida > Ranunculales > Papaveraceae > Papaver > Papaver somniferum. Next base: position 114,144,081 of record NC_039368.1, on the reverse strand, counting down.
CAACTAGAAAGTGCATTGAGCAGAACTGCTTCTTCTCTGAAGGCTCCCTTGATTGCCATGATGACTGTAAAAGTTTGGATTTTACATGAATTTGCAGGAAATAAGTGATTCTTGCTTCATTGAAATGGGAAACAGACCAAAAGATTTTTTCTTCTAGAATCTAGAATTAGTCATCTATTTAACGACACTTGTGTTTTTGTGTATAAGCTAATCTTCTTATATGCACGTAGATACGAAGAGAGTGAAAAGAGTAAGGTTAAATAGACTGAACCTGATTGCCCAGTAATTGGCAAACCTAATCGTTATGCACTACCAGCGAAAGAAGCCTTTCCTCCTACTTGTCAGCATATTGCATTCCACACAATTTTTATGTTTATGAGGAAGTTTGGATTAACTTTAATGGAAATATTTTTCTGATGGGGAGGTGATGTGCAGTTGAAGAACCCAAAACTTAATATGCATTTTAGAATTTTCTTGCAAGGCTGATGGTGGTAGTTTCAACTCATTTAGACAAAAGAAACAGGACACCCACCGGAGAAATTTGAAGCAAATAAGAAGCAAATAACCTTGTTGGAGGTAGGTTCCTAGAAGATCTTGTCTTAGTTGCTTATTGCTTTTCTTTTCTTCAGTTGTGAGATTTCGTGTGGTTATTGCCTTTCTTTGTTGTTTATTGCTTATGTCTATGCAGAGCTAGTTGCCCATGCAATCTTGTTAAATCTGATTTCTGAGAAGGTCTTTGACTCCTGTTGCAATGGTTACACCAATTGAAGTCAGATCACACCCTAAGTTGTCCCTGCCATCTCAGTCCTTACCAGGAGAGTTAAGGAAATCAGGTATACACCATTTCTGGGTATATCTCAATACTTCTTATTCTATTCCCAATGAAACAATGGAAGTTTTTATTTTTCTTTTGTACTACAAATGAGCAATTGTGCTCATTTCTTCACTAATAAACTATTACATTCACCGTGATGATTACCATGTCTACCTTTACTGTGTGGTGTTTTTCTAAATGTTTACCATATGCCATAACTGTAAATCAACTTCGCAAGGGTTGATGACCAACAATTAGTCATATCTGGGAATAATGGTGCCCGAATTCGGAATTTTAAGTCGAGAGGCTGCTTGAGAGGGTCAGATTCTAAGACAGATTTCTTATGTGTTGTAACACACCAAATGTACAGCGACAGTTCTCAGATTATCCAACACAGAATGTGTCCCGCGACATGGACTTCGCGAAATTATCTAAGAAACCCAGCTGATGCGTGCTCTAGTAATTTGCATAAGTTGCGAAGTGGAAAGATAAGCCAGGCTGAAACCTTAATTAAGAATATCGTGTGCAATGTTTAATGCTCCTCTTGCTAACAACAATGACGTGGATCAAATACTGAAGGATACACATCCTCCTCTTGAGTTCAGCCCCAATAATCATCAAAGAAAAGAGAAGCAAATCAATAGAACTTGAACACAAACTAAGATCTCCATAATTCAAAAATATATACATTTCATAAGGATGCAGGTTTCGAAGATGAATAAAATGTACAAATCTAAATATCAGTTAATTGATTTTACAGTAGCAATATCCTCTTTATAGCATCAGTCTAAAATAATCCTTAGGGTTTAGCCATGTTGTTAGTTGCAGCAAGTCCTAGCTTTAAAACATAATTTCCATAGGTCCTCTTCACATTAGGGTAACAGTAGGAATAGCTGGAGAACTGCACTAAACGGCCGACAGAAGCCTAACAAAATTTACTCGGATACCCAAGAGTCAACTCAAGTGATTCCAGTTCCCAGGGCAACGGCTAAGAGTCTAAGACAACATAACCCAATATAATAAATTGAAATTGCTGCAAAACAGTACTCAATGCAAAGAAAATTTTGGCACTGAAAAACAGAACAGATCATCTCCAAAACCTTACATTGTTAACATGCACTGTCATGCTCCATTGTTTAAGCCCGACTCCCAGGGTAAAAGTACTCGACGCTGTTTTCTTTAACCTTAAAGTGGAAATTGTGCAACTTGCTTCTTACACCCCCATGCTCATCGATAGCTCCCTTGTTCAGAACTGTGAGCTGTAGTAGGAAAGGAGATGCTACCCAAAATTTAGAATAAAATCAAATAGTTTCTGGTAACGCAGGCCCTTACACTCCAAAAGTGTATAGAACAAGGGACTGCAAAAGCAACTGTTTTGAAAACATAGTTTAGACCTTTGATGATAATACCTGTCCATGGACATCCGTAGCCAAACCAGTCACCAAAGGCTCTGCATTTACCACAACGTCCGCAAGGTATTCCATCTGAAGAATGAGTGTCGGGCCCGTCTTGCTTGAATAGATGTCATTGTGATTCAATACAACTAGAGAACAACCCTGAGGGGACATGAGAGGAAAAGTATTGTTACTAATGGGAAAGAGAGCAGGAGCGAAGAAAGTTGACAGATATATCAATAAACAAGAAAAAATGGGGATTGCCACAAAGACTTACATTTTCCGAAGTTAAGGTGTGACAGTAATGCAGAAAATCCAAGACATAAGTTGAAGACCCTTTAGCAGCCACTTCTAAAAGAGATAAATCATCCATCATAACGGTTATGCATCTATTTAGTTCAGGTGAAGTCGAAGCATTAACTTCCACGGATTTCTGGATTTTTCGATACAAATCAATCAATCCACCTCCAACACCATTTCCTTCATCTCCATCTATCAACGAAACAAATCAAAGTCAAATTTCATACACATAAGTGGTGTTGATATTTCAAGGGTATAAAACTTGACAATGTGGCTCATTTCTATAGAAACTGAAATAGTTACACACATACAGACCCAAGTGTATGGACTTTATCTGGGACTATAACCTTAGACTGCAACACTGTTGGTTATGATAATGTCCATGACTATAACTAGGTAACTACTCATAATCCAAACTAGTAAATGGATTTTACCTGGACATTCGAGCTTAAGCATGTCGATGAATATGAATTTACCATTTTCTCTCTGTGCGACCAAGTTGCATCCCTGATATCAAACAACACATTAGTGAAATTCCATTAATTGACAGTGAAATTGTTTGATTTCTATAAGATATATAGATATAGAAAGAGTAAAGAGCTTACCAGTTTTCTTAAGATGCGGTCGTAATGAGAGAAAGGCTTCGAAAGAGCAACAAAGATAACGACTTCAGAAGATTCGATGGAAAGAGAACGCTTAATGAGGTGATGAAGAACAAAAGCTCCACTAGTCTCAACTTGATCTTCTATCAGAATAACTCTCCCTTTGGAAGAAGGAATATGAACTAGGGTTTCATCCAATAGGTTTAAAGATCGCTCCATTCGATTCTCTCAACTTTTCGCAAGAAAATACTAGCAAAGACGCACGCGCGATGCAAGTGCCGTTCTGTTTCAAAACCCAGAAAACACATCATTTTTACCCTCTATTAGTACAAAAATAAGAGTTACAATTTGTTCCACAGCTCCAGTATCAACATTATTTGCTCTTCTATAAACTAACAATATTATGGTATTAACTAGGATCGATATTGGAAAATTGGCCAACTCCACAAATTTTTAATTGTCCATCTGTGTATATATCCAACTCGATCCACTTTGTAGCCACCTGACCTTCATGTTGGCCTAAAGGTTCCAAAATCAAAAGATTTCAGTGCCTTTCTGTCCAAACAAAAAAGGGTATAACTTGCATCAAATGCAGACTGCAAATAGAAATCCAGACCAAGAGTTTTAATACAGGTTTTTCATAGTAATCTATAAATAGATTGCATTAACACTTCACAGAACAGTGCAAAATACTAACAAAGTTTAATACTCTTGAAACTTGGCTTTAAAAGCCTCTATTTTACGATACTTATCAAGGACATGAACTTAGTGGCACTGAAATTATATGCCATTTACAAAATCAATTACTGTGTGACAGTGACAGTTAGAAGCTTATACTCAGCTACTATACAGTGAAGGAAACATGTCTAGGAAAAACAGCCATACAGTGCTACATTTATTTTATTGTTGTATAAAGTGAGCTAGGCTCATCAGCCTGTTTTATGTAGAAGCGGCGTTGAAGTTCTACACTCTAAAGTTGTTTCAAACTAAATGATCACTCGAAAGTTTAGCATACTTCAGCTTACAGTGCAAAAAGGCTATCAACTTTCTCTCTAATCAACATTTTATCCTTTTTCTCTATTTCCTGGTTTTCTCATTAATGAACCCCTTCCTCCTGTCTATTTCATCTCTTGTTAAAACCAACATAAATAAAGTTAATCACTATCAAATCGTAAGTCATAATAACCTTTTGTTGTTAACTTGATCATGAGGCTTCTCTTTAACCAAGTAAAACATTTTCTTTGTCAAAAGACTCAAAACCACCAGAATCTTTCTTTTCAACTCTTCAATGGGATTTCCCAGTCTGACTGTGTAATAGTTCATATCTCAATTCTGTTGTTGGTGCATCGTCGAGTTCTTCGTTGAATGAATTTGTGAGTTGTGAGTTTTAGTTCAGAAGAGAGCAGGTTCTCCTATGGATTATGCACTACATTGTTATACAGTTGATTATCCTAATCCACTTCAATAAAGAAACAAATCGAACCCCGTATTCAATAATCAACGTATAATCACAAAAATCAAAATTTTAAGAACATGAAGCTACTATGATGCCGTACAGCTAAATTTCAGTCCTGCCATCATTCCTGGAAGGGTTACAGCAGAACCAAGCAATCCCCAACTGCACATATAAAACGACACCAAAACTCTAAAAATATTTTTCTAATTAATCCCACTGAAGCCCTACTTAATTAAGCCCACTGAAGCCCTACTTAAACAAGTATCTACCTGTGGTGTAATGCTTCCACATAGGCCTACTTAAGGAATTAGTGTTATGGAATTACTGCGATAGAAAATGCAATTTCTATCATAACTAACATCTTGTACAATCATTCACAGTCACCTGATAGCAGTGGTGGAGCCAAGATTTCTAAATGGGGGTGGGGGGGCTAAAAAAAAATTTGGCAAACAAAGAATAAACCAAATAAATCTGATAATCGTACCTGTGCTCGCTATCACATGTTGTCTATTTGTCGCTGATGCCTGACTAAACTACCACTAATCTCAGTTGTCGGTTGTAAAAATAACCAAGGATCACCCCTGGTGAAATTTTATATTAAAAAGAAAGCCAAGCCTATACAAAATTACAGTAAGAGCATACCCAGGTCTCAAAACAAGGGTGTAACTGCAAACAAAAACAAGTCTGCAGAGGTATAAACTGCACTGTCAACCAATGCAGAAAGAGAGTAACACACTGCAGGTGCATAATCTAAAGCACAGACTCCCAACTCATAACCTTCTTTGACTGCAGACCCATAAACAGCGACTGCAGCAGTTTGCAACGGATCACCAAGCCTGCCACAGTCTAAACACGCTATAGAGGCAGGAAAAAGTAGGAAAATACCATTGCAAATAAACTGCAATACACTGCAGGAACAAAAACTGTGATGAAGGTGTCAACAGTTAAACTGTGATTACAACAGATTGCAAAACGAGAACTGTCTGCAAAGCACTGCGGCAGCAGTTACACAGTTCCAAGACTCCCATTGTAACCCCGCTTCACTGTCTAGAGAAGTCTGAACCATTGCAATAGCTCCCAGACTTGAGTAAGCCACTGAATTAGCAAATGTTATATAACAAACCCCTTAATTAAAATTAAAACAAGTTTCATGTCATCCAGAAATCAGAGCAAAACTATGCAATTTCAAAAAAAATTCATAAAACACCTAGATGCTAACTAGTTGTAGACAATTTCAATAATCAACGATTCAATATCATTGTATTAATATTAGGAAAGCAATAAGCCAATAACTCTCGTCTCTTGATCGAATTCGAAATCAAACCCCAATTAAATACCAAACCCTAGAAAATTAGAAAAACACTAAACACCAATCAATTTTTCAGAATGAAGTAACATGAGGAAACAATTGAGGTATTTGGGTACTAGTGAATGATAATAATGGATAGTATAAATGACCAAAAAGGCTTATCATTTTTATACTGTATTGTAAAATTTACATAACCCAACTTAACAAAAAAATGTTGTTACCACCAAAGGCAGTTCCTTTCCAACTCAGCCTGCCCTTAAACTTCTTAAACTCAACATCTAGACAAACACAAAACCCAGATAGTGAAATTATGATATTATGAGCACCCATCACTGTAAAACCTTATATTAACACTTAACACTTGTGATGACCTCTTTAAAATCCTAAAACTACAATCAATTTAAAGGCACTTCTTTGATTTTTATCAAACGCTGACGGAGCATTGTATACAAATGCTAAAGTGTTTCAAATCTGATCAAATACACTATAACCTAGACGAATATCCATCAATTCCAAGAGCTGACGAATCATAATCGTTGTATGACAATCTTTGTAAAGAACTGTACATGGCAGTGTGTACAGTAATTAAAGGTTTTAGTTTGCGAAAAAAAAAGGAATATATAGACAAGACTTACTCACAAGTCGTTGAAATATGAAGCTTTGAACTGAATGTCTGAATCAATGATTTCCGGAACAGTTTTGAAATTGTTCATAAAAAAAATCTCAGTAAAGCTTGCGGGCGTTTGAATTCTTAGGTTTCAAAGACTTGCTGGGGTTTTAGAGATCAACGCAAACTTCACACAATAGGGTTTAAATGACGCCTGGCACAAGTAGGAATTTTTTTAATGGGAAACTTCTTGTTTGGTCCTATGCCCATCCATTTTAATAGTTAGTTTTCGTAGGGCCCATCCTTATTTTAAGTTAGCCGGAGATCCATTTTTGTTTAAGAATTAATTTGTTTCCCTGCTAAATAATTATAAAATTCCACCTAAAACCCTATAATTTTAAAATAGTAAAAACAAGAAAAATCATCAAAATTCTATAAAAAGAAGAAGTAATTGAAAAAGTTTCTACTCTAACACAGTAGAAGATGATTTACAAAAAATCACCAACAACGAAAAAAAAATATATATATTACGAATAAATGAAATAGTAAGCACAAAGGTACATATGTGTTTTCCATTATTTTCTATTTTCATTTTTGTTTTCCACGCTATGATCCAATAATACATATATCTTGTATTGTGAAAACAATATAGCTTATGCTCGAATACCCATCGCAAATAACACACCGTTCGGTTTTCACTTTATAATCCGACAATACAGATTCACTATACTGAAAGAATCATAGGCTAATTATACCTAGAAAGCATAATCCAAGGGTATGAAATATATATATCGGTAAAACAAATATGTTCAGACTTGTATTTTGATTTTTCACAATGCGGGGTGTTAGTTTCAATTATGATATGATATTGCAGATTCACTATACTGAAAAACTTAGGTTATTTGGACCTAGCTATTTATGTAACAATGTACATAATATACTATTTTGGCAGCGTAATCTTCTTATACTATTTTGGTTGACAGGTTTCTTATGTTCAAATGTTGTTTGTTTGGTTTTTGATACATGCAATTGAAGTTCCTTTTATGATTCTAGAGTGTGATTTCCTATATTATTACATGAACTGGAATAGTATGGAGAGATTTATACCAACTGATTTTTGATAGAATTAATTACTGTTTATTGTTTGTTTCGGCTATGCAGGTATTGTTTGTTTCCATTTTTGATATATGCATTAAAGTTTTTTTCATGATCCTAGAGTGCAGATAGCATATAATGTAGCTATTATATGCATTTTTATGTGATTCTTTTGCGTTTTTATCAGATGTAGTTCACAAAAAAGATAGTAATGAGAGTGAATAATGTATATAATGTCTTAATTTTTGAAATTATATGTTATTTTAACAGTACAGATTACCTATACTGTGATTATTTGTTTGATTTTTATACATGTGATGGAATAATAAATAGAGATTTATGCCAGTTGATTTTTTCCCCAAAGGATTAATAAAGAATATTGGCATTCTTAGTCAGTCTTGTTTGTGTTTTGCTATAGTTATGGTATGCTATGCATACTCATTACGTTAAACCACTGACATCACAGAATGGGAGCCACCTACCAAGAGTACCCCAAGCGGAACATTAAAACAAGTTGCGATAGAAGTTACGAAAAATATTGAGTTGGTTGAGTACCCGATAATAATATCACCCCTAAAATTGATCTTTGGTGTGTGTAGACTATAGTGACAAACATGTAGTTAGTATATCAAATCTTCAATGATAAGAATGTGTATATATTCTGCACTTCTAAGGAAAAAAAATGTATTTATGCGTGCAGAGGAGTATATATAGAGGTATATGCAGACTATACTAGAATCTGCACTAATAAAACATATGTGTATATATTCCAAAAAGGCGTTGCAGCCCATCTTGCTGCTAGGATGCCGACCAAAAGCTTTGTATAATTTCTTTGTATGTAGCCTATACTGGAAAAAAAAAATGTAGACAGTGTATAGTTTCCCAACTGTTAGAAATCTTTGTTTATGGTACTAGTATATGGAATTCATAATTGTGTATGGAATCTTAAGTCATAAAAATGTGTATTAATGTTTGTGTTTCAGCTTTCGCCGAGTATTCTTGATAATCCACTAGTGAAACATGTATACTGCTAAAATATTTTATTCTATCGTATTTTGTTACTTTGTATAGTGGAGATTTGATATATACCATCCTTCAGCCAACAAAAGTTTAGATACTAAACTACCTTGTAACTTTGTAACCTTCACATGTCTCTCTGCTTACCTATTTGCTTGTTTATAAAGTTTCTAGTCGTATTTATGACCTTTCTTTTGCCTGTATTATGCAGTTGAAAGATCCTCGGTTTCATGTTGTGTCGCTTGCATCTCAAAGGGTTACAGATTCATCACACTTGCATAAACTGTAAACGAACTTGTCTAAAGTAGGGCAATGACTTGGTAAGGTGGCTTGTTTGTCTATCTGGTTTCAGATGCAGAGTGCTTTAATTTTCCAAGTTCCAGTGCATATCCCTCATACGTGACTAGAGTTGGTGAAACTCTGCTTTGTTCACCTCAACAGTTGGAACCACTTGCGAAAAAATTATGTATAATTTGTTTTAATTTTATCTTTGTCTTCTATTTTTCATTTTTTTTGTTGTAATCCTGGTCTGTCGGTGGATGAAACTTTTTCCAAGTTCTTTGTGTTGTGGAGTATATTTTGAATGCAACTGTTGGTGTGACAAAATAAAACTATTTTTTTATTACGCATAACCTTGTAGAAGTACACAATTAATAAAATGAACAATACATTTTTTTTGTAATCAATGTATATTATTGGGACAATTGACTGCCCTAGTTTGAGACCTGAGTACAGGTCCGCTGCACTGCTTACAAATTAAGTATAGGTCCGTTGCACTGCTTAGAAATGAGTGCAGGTCCCCTACACTACCTAGAAGTTGTATACAAATTAGTTACAGTTAGTAATCGAGCACAGATCATCTGTACTGCTTAAAAATCTGAGTATGCGTGCGCTGCTCTCTGGTTGGAAATTGAGTATATGTCTTCTGCACTCTAGCAACAAAGTCCCAATCATAGGAGTGTAGACATGTTGAATACCAGAAACATAAATGTTAATATATCTCGCGAATGCATGCAAATTAAGAAGATAAATATGTTCATTTATAAATAAGACTTGAGGCCTCACCATATATTCTCTGGCTATACTAATACGCCATCTCTCACCACTTGGAAGACCCTTCATAAAATAATGCTCGTGACTCAGTTATTCAGCACAATTATCTTACGTTGTAGCATGGATAGCATCTTCCATTATGCCTCAAGTTGTAGAAGCGCCGAGTAGTATGCCATCACTCGTATAGTGAGGGATCTAACTAATGCGGATGTTTATCTATATGGATTAAGAGTTTTGTCACTAAAATTGACAAAGAGGGAGATTTTTAGAGCATACCTCGGTTGAACCCACCAGGCGTTGGTATGTCAAGTTTGGTTGTCATATTTTAGTGAATCATAACTCATTTAAAGAGTCGTTTGATTATGTACTAGAGACAACTTCGTATAGGTTGGACCAGAAAGATTAGGTTTATGAGACATACAAGTATTACTCGAAGACTTGAAGAATGTGAATAAGTAACAAGCTACAACGACGACATCATCCTTCCTCTTGAGGTTAGTAATATTTTGACTTGAACTGTTTCATTCCTAACCGTATCTTTCAAGTCGTGCTATATTGAAAACATAATTGTGAAGCTGTTAATGATTATACTCTAGTAGTAAGACATGATCATACGATCATAGTGTTAAGGAATTAGAATACGAAGTAGTGCTTATCTTTTGAACTTCGTATATAAGACATCGACATAATCATATGAATGTTATTGTGATTATGTGTATGGGTAAAGGTGAAGGTGAAGGTGAATATTTCGTCCTAGGAAACAATGTTTACATTTGTTTAAATGAAGTACATTCATGAACTTTTTTTATGAATCGAAAGGGAAATCGCAAGGCTTATTGGCATTGTTATTCATTTCATATCTTTGGATTACCAATATGTGTGAGTTAGTAGAACCGATCTTAACTTGTTATATATCTTGGTAAAACTAGTCACATTGCCTGACTTATGATTTGGTATGACTTTCATTATTGTAACCGATCCTAAGTAATCACATGAGATGGTATGATCGATATTTGTAATTGGTGTAACCGATCTTAGTAATTGGTGTGGCCAATCATAAAAGAGTTGTAATCGATCCTTGTTATTGGTGTAACCGGTCATAGTAATTGGTGTAACCGATCCTAGTGACTTGTGTAACCGATCACAAGTATTACCATGAGAATATGGTAACCAGTCCTGGTAATTGACGTAACTGATCCTGGTAACTGATGTAACCAGTAACCATATAAGGTAGAACCTATCCTTATGTTTGGTAGACTGTAAACCTATGATTAGTGATTTGATATTTGATCAATCACATAGTTCTTGGAATACAGATGAACCAATTCTAAACTTATTTGGAAATGTAGTATAATCGATTCCAAGATTGTAAATATGAAAGAGGATTTACAAAGAAAAAAATGTCGACATACTTTGAACATGTTCAATAATTCTTATCTTTTAATAACTCAAGGAGATCCCGGACCGAAATAAATTAAGAATCTTTTAGTTAAGGTTGTTAGTTTTATATACTTTTAATTACCAGCAATTAAATGCATATCTCTGGAAAAAAAATATTAGTAATGTGCATTTACTAATTGGAGATTTTCTAGTGAGATTTTAGAAATATTTGACAAAGCATTTCCAGGAATTATGAAAACCGATTTGGGCTTTTATTGCATATCTTGAGAATATTCGGTTTTTGAAATTCCTTGATGTCCAAACATCCTTGGTCTATAAATACCAAAGTTTGCATTTCTAGCAAACTATCCTAAGAGCTAGGCAAACTTCATCTTTTTGTTGTTTCTGGTGGAGCTATCTATCTGGAGAGGAAAGTTCCCTAATTAGGCGAAATCTCTTACGACCGCTCGTTTAAAGACTTATATGGGATCAATAAGCTCTATGATTACCGTTGGTGGGAAAATAGATAATCAGTTTATTTTAGTTTTTGATCGATTTGACTAACTAACGGTTGTTAAAACTTTGATTGAACCTACTTTGTTTATTCTTGAGAATATCTCTTCTGATATAAGATTCACTCAAACTAGATCGAATTATCGACGGGATTTTTAGAACTGTTTGTAGATCTAAAGACTATTGTAATAATTCATAGTTAACAGACTCCATTCTGTGCGTGATTGATCACAAGAAATTCAAGTGGTGTTGTGTATGTGTTTATTGAAGATTAAAGAATATTTGAAGACAAAGAAGATTTCTGATTTGGTTTTTATATCTTTGGTGTACATAAACCTTGATCGGCTGGGATCCAATTAGAATCGGATTTATTCGATTGATTAGTTGTGTAAGATCGACATCACCTATAGTTTCTTGTTTGATTCTATATTGATTGATTTCAAATCTAAACTCTGCTACTTTGGTAGTTTTTGGATAGATTGAACTGACCAGGCAAATGAGTTTATTTGTTAAACAGAAGAGCCTTTGATTATGACTTGAGAAATCTTCATCTGAAAGAATTAAGAGAGTTTTTATCAAACAGATTTGTTGTTCCTTTACTGTTTGGAATATGATCCAAAGGGATTGTTCCAGTGGGTGGACTTATTGAATGTCGGAAGCGCAGGGATACTGAAGAAACTAGGTGAACTATAGGTTTAGTTGCTTGGTCTCAACTATAAGAAGTATAGATTTTGTATAGAGGCTTAATTCTGAGAGTATTCAATTCTGGCCTAGGTCCCGAGGTTTTTCTGTATTTGCGGTTTCCTCGTTAACAAAATGTTTTTATGTCTTTTACTTTTCTATTTCCGCAATTATAATTGTTTATTATAATTAAAAGTAAAAGACACAAAAGTTAACTCCGTACATACTTGATAGTGATTCTATAGAGTTTGGTTAAGTCCGAACCTATTATTAGCTATCATACTTTGTTGTTATATTCTCTCGATCTTGTATCCAACCGAACAACGATCATTAACACAGTATACAGAAAAACACCAAAGAACTCATAGCTTGCATTCCGTAAGAGAGTTCCACGTTATGATACAAGTCATAAAATAACCACACTTTCAGAGTTAACCATTCTGATCTCAATACCTTCTTCGCTTCCCTCCCTAAGATCAAACCTTCTCCTTCAGTCTGTGACCGAAGCAAAGCTTGAATGGACATTTCTTGGTTTATGACAGAATTATACAGATTGATCTCTCGAATATAAAGTACTCCAGTGTAGTGAATTTGTGTAGGGTTTATATTCGTTTCTTGGCGCCACACCCAAAGTTACCATTTCCAGCATAATCAGTTTTTACCCCAAAACAACTAGCGACCACAGTGGGAGATTAATCTCTCGGCTGCAAAAAATTATTTCCCAATTTCATTTTCAATTTCCTAAATTTCTCAAGATGGTTGATCTTAGGAATGGTTTAGATACCATCAATCCTAATTTTACTTCTCCTAGCACTGACAATACTTCACATGTTATTCCTGAATCCGTTCTTTCATTCAAAACCCTTGTCGAGGCTATGGAGTCTTAATATTTAACAATTATTCACGATTTGATGAAAATCTTGAATGATATTGTCAGGGATCAAGCTATTATTTTCAATACACAAGATAAAGTATTTACTCTTTTGAAAGTCCTCACGAATCAACTATCAAAGGAACCAACACTATTCATTCTGGAGGAAACGCCATCAACAATTCATTTTGGATCAATACTGATGGTAGTAGTCCTTCTTCCAAGATTCATATTCCTATTCCTGGTGAGGAAGATTAAGCTTATGGTCACGTTAAGGTCGCCACCAACCTAACTTGTCTGCTCATGAAGATCAAGAGATGTTTCCTCAAGCTCAGAAAGAAGACTCGTGGGATTTATCACATTCTCATCAGAGTTCTCGCAATGAAAAGGTGATTTAATTATGTGTGTCCTTCTTGGAAAATATCAATTTTCATATTGCATCAGAAGCTTCTAAGAGATCCGTTGCTGCTTTACTTAGTCGATCCGAACCGTTCCAGAATGAAGAAGCTCGTAAAGATGTTCAGGAAAGCAGGCGTCGTTCCAATAAAAGATCCAACCTCCAGTCAATCTCCAATGAGGGTGGAAATAGAATGCATCCGGGGAACGACTATCAACAATCTAAGCGTCCAGCTAACATTTCACACATGTTAAATGAGACCCCATCATTCCCGGATTTTCCATTTTCAGTGGAAGATGAAAAGACGAGGGTACCCAAATATACCTCAATCTAAAAAATTTCCACCTATAAGTCCTTTCTCCGGAAGTGATTGTCTATGGACTGAGTCGAGACAATACAACTAATCGGTTTATACTCCATGTGATCGTCTATGGATAAGAGATCGAGATAATACGACAACAAGGTAACTTGTGTGATTGACTATGGATACAAGATCGAGACAATACAACAACGAAGTATGATTACTTGATAATAGGTTCGGACTTAACCAAACACAGTAGGATTGATATCAAGTACTTAGGAATTAACATTTGTGTGATTTAATTTAAATTATAATAAGAACAATTATAATTGCGGAAAAAAAGTAAATGTCACAACAAGATTTTGTTAATGAGGAAACCGCAAATGCATAAAAAAACCCGGGACCTTGTCTATTATTAAATACTCTCAGAATTAAGCCGCTATAAAAAAAATCAAACCAACTTCGTATAGTTGAGACCAAGCAACTAAACCTATAGTTCACCTAGTTCCCCCAGTATCCATGCGCTTCCAACTTGTAATAAGTCACGCACTTGGTACAATTCCTTTGGTTCATATTCCAAACAGTAAAGGAACAACAAATCTGTTCGGTAACAACTCTTTTCAAACAACGTGATATGAGTTTGACAAAGGCTCTTCCGTTTAACCAATAAACTCCTTTGTCGGATCCGAGATCTATCTAAAAATACAATTACCAAAGTAGTTGGGTTTAGACTTTGCAATCAATACTTCTAAGTCACAAAGACAATATATTGATGTCGATCTACACAATTAAAAAATTTAATCTATCAAAATATAAACTGATAGTTGAATCCCTCCAACAAATCAAATTTTGTGCACACCAAAGATTATGAACCCAAATATCTTCTTAATCTTCAAATCTTTTTAGATCTTCAATAAACACATGCACACAAACAACTTGAATCTCTTGTGATCAATCATACAAAACGGAGTCTGTTAACGATGGATTATCACAAGACGTCTTTAGATCTACAAACAATTCTAAAAATCCCCGTCGATGCTTCGATCTAGTTTGTTTGAATGTTATATCGAAAGAGAAGATTCTCAAGCATAAAAAAACTAGGTGCAATCATAGTTCAACAACTGTTAGTCAATCACATCAAATTGAAAACTAATAATACTACAATTCTCTAGTTTCCCACCAACGGTACTCGTAGAGCTTCCCAATCCCAAAGAAGTCTTTAAAACGAGCAGTCGTAAGAGACTTCGCCTGATTAGGGTATTTTCCTCTCCGAATAAACGTCTCCACCGGTAACAACACAACTAGGTAGTTTTGTTGTCTTTGAGGATTAGTTTTATATAAATGCAAACTTCAATATTTATAGACAAAGGAAGTTTGGACACCAAGGAATTTCCAAAACCGAACATTCTCAAAGATATGCAATAAAGCCCAAATCGGTTTTTCATAATTCCTGGAAATGCTCTGTCCAAATATTGACCGAAATCTCACTAGAAAATCTCAAATTAGTAAATGCACATTACTAATTTTTATTCTCCAGAGATATGCATTTAATTGCTGGAAATTAAAAGCATGCAAAACTAAAAACCTTAATTAAAATATTCTCAATTTATTTCGATCCGGGATTCTCCTTTATTTATTAAGAAATATATTTGAACAATAAAATATAATAATTACTGCATATGTTCAAAGTATGTCTATATCTTTAGTTTTTAAATCGTTTTTCATATTTACAATCTTGGAACCGATTTCCATACTTCCAAACGAATCAAGAATTGGTTCATCTGATTTCTAAGAACTATATATGATTGATCAATATCAATTATCAAATCACTTATCATGGGTTTAACGGTTCTACCAAAAACATATATGGTTACTGGGATGGTTAGATCAGTTACTAGGATCAATTACGTCAATTACCATGACCGGTTACCATATTCTCATGGTAATACTTATGATCGGTTAAACAAGTCAGTAGGATCGGTTACACCAATTACTAGGACCGGTTACACCAATTACAAAGATCGATTATAACTCTTTTATGATCGGTCACACCAATTACTAGGATCGGTTACACCAATTACAAATATCGATCATACCATCTCAGGTGATTACTTAGGATCGGTTACACTAATGAAAGTCATACCAAATCATAAGTCAGGAACTACGACTAGTTTTACCAAGATATGTAACAAGTTAATATCGGTTCTACTAACTCACACATAATGGTAATCCAAATATATGCAATGAATAATAATACCAATAAGCCTAGCGATTTCCCTTTCGATTCATAAAACAAATTCATGAATGTACTCCCTTTAAATAAATGTAAACATTGTTTCCTAGGATGAAATCTTCACCTTAACCCATACACATAATCACAATAGCATTCATACGATTATGTCGATGTATTATATACGAAGTTCAAAAGATAAGCATTATATTATAATTTCTTAACACTATGATCATATGATCATGTCTTACTACTAGAGTATAATCATTCACAGCTTTGAAGTTATGTTTTCAATATAGCACAACTTGAAAGATACGTTCATAATGAAACAGTTCAAGTCAAAATATTACTAACCTCAAGAAAAAGGATGATGTCTTCGTTGTAGCTTGTTACTTATTCACATTATTCAAGTCTTAGAGTAATAATTGTATGTCTCATAAACCTAATCTTTCTAGTCTAACCTATATGAAGTTGTTCTAGTACATAATCAAGCGACTCTTTAAATGAGTTTTGATTCACTAAAATATGACAACCAAACTTGACATACCAACGCTTGGTGGGTTTAATCGAGCTATGCTCTAATAAAGAGTACAATGTATATAATTATAGGATCATGGACAAAAAACGAATGAAACAAAAATAATTATACACAAAACTGAGCTTCTATTAAAGAGTATAGTGTATGTGTACTGTTAGAAATTATACAAAAATGAAGAAAACATTATTGAACTTATACTCAAGAGTATAATTATTCGCGTAACCGAGCATCTGTTAAAGATTATATTATATATGCATTATTAAATCTGAAAAGGTGGGGAGTCTAACAACTATACCCAATATTTCGTTCGGCAATCTGAATAGACAAACTCCAATATACTTTCAAGAGAATCAACTAGATAGTCAGACTCAATATATATAAAAGTATGTCAAAGAGTTTATATCTGTATTTCTCAATTCAATTTGCAATCGACAAATAGGAATTTGCTAGCCTGATTGAATAAGAGAAATAACTTGAACGTTACCAAAGACCAATGTTTAAGTATCAATCAATTTATATCAACAACCAAAGGTTGGATTATCTAATTGATTGATCTTAACGCACAATCTGTGATATTTCAATTATATAACAAAATATAATGTGGAAAATAAATAACACAGACACCGGAATTTTGTTAACGAGGAAAACCACAAATACAGATCAACCCCGGGACCTAGTCCAGCTTTGAACACCAAACTGTATTAAGCCTCTACAGACACCAGCCTACTACCAATGAACTTCAGACTATAATGTAGTTGAACCCTAATCAATCTCACACCAATTCAAGGTACAGTCGTGCTCCTTACGTCTCTGATCCCAGCAGGATATTATGCACTTGATTCCCTTAGCTGATCTACCCACAACCAAGAGTTCCTCCGACCCAAAGTCGAAGACTTGATAAACAAATCTGTCTTACACAGAAAAGTCTATTGAAATAGATAAATCTGTCTCCCACATAAATACCTACGATTTTTGTTCCGTATTTTGAAATCAAGGTACACATGAACCAATTGATAAATTGAACTTATATTCCCAAAGAACAAACCACCTCACAATAATCTTAATCGTATGGAAGCGTAACAAGATATTGTGGAATCACAAACGATGAGACGAAGATGTTTGTGACTACTTTTGATCTTACATATCGGAGATAAATCTCAATAAAATCTTAACAAAGATAATATTCAATCATGATAATAGAAGTAAGATCAGAACACGCAACTACAGAGAAAATAGTTGGGTCTGGCTTCACAATCCCAAGTCTTCAAGTCGTTAACCTACAGGGTTTCATGAAAAACCTAAGGTTAAAGGAGAATCGACTCTAGTCGCAACTAGTATCACATAGGAGATGTGGGGATTAGGTTTCCCAGTTTCTATAGTTCTCCTTTATATATTTTTCAAATCAGGGTTTGCAATCTAAGTTACCTTTGTAACCATGCATTCAATATTCATTATTATATGAAAACCTGATTAGATTCAAGCTAATATCTTTCAATCGTTAGATATAACTTAGCTTGTTATATACAAATGAAATGTGTCCTCATTTACGTTTGAGTAACCGTACTTAAACGTGTACACCATGTTGGATCAATGATAGTTATCCAATGTTAGCTAGATGAACACTCTCATATCAAACTTATTCATCTTAACCACAACTAGTTCAAATGACTCAAATGAAACTAGTTATAGAGTTGTTCAATTGATATATTCTCATAGAAGTATACAAGAACACAATTGAAGAAAAATCGATTGCATTCACTCGAATCAATTCATGAACATTATAGCCACGGTTTGCAAAGAATGCATTCCTTGTTATATAAATGTATTAGTACATGATCATACATATTTTAGAACTTTAACTACTCAAGTATGCATACAGGTACACATACCTAAGTAGTTGGTCTGAGTTTGGTTTCGCCAGTATGCAAACGGGTACGCATACCTCAGTATACTTCAAAAACCCAGCAGAAAAATCCGGACCCATACCTTACGCCAGCACGCGTACCGGTATGTGTACTTGGTACCCCGACTTTCACAAACCATCCAATACGCGTACATATATGCATACTATGGTTCCGGGACATGGATTACATATATGCTAGTATGCATACTATGTTCATATCCAATAGTTCTAAACTCTATTTAAATCATTGAAAATTTCTTAGAGGATGACAATAGCCATTTTCACATACTATTAGCATCAAAGCAATTTTCAAGTTATTGAAATAATCATAACGAAACATTCTAAGTCTACACCAAATGATTCTATCACACAAACCATGTAAGATTTTACTCGGAGATTTTCACGTCATTATCTTTTGACTTTCGTTAAGAATATAAGATGAACTTGGTTGAAGCGAAAGATTGTCAACACATATTTCGAGAAATATGTAAGCGAGTTAAACTCAGCTCGAAATCTCAAATGTTTATAATCTAATACTATATAATAATACGACTTTTGTCTCAATATAGGATATAGAGTAGAAATAGACTTTCCAGGTGATAGATGAGTTTTAATCTCCACATACGTTTTGTTGATTAAGTTCCACATGCTCTCCTTAGTAGTTCTTCGTCTTCAATTGATGAACGTCGTGAAGTCTAATGCTCAACTACACAATCTATCCTAGTCTGAGACATCACTATAAGTATACTGGAAATCAAGACTTATAGTTTTGATCACTAACATTGACAAACAAGCTTGAGATCGCAACGCTTGCCAGTTCGAATGTGCAGTGCTCTAACAATCTCCCCCTTTGTCAATTTTCGTGACAAAACTATCAATACATATGGATTACAAAATAAATAAACTTTGTAGATTCTCATCCAAATGCCTGATCTCCTTGGTTCTTCAACATTACTTGAAATCTTTGTCACTTCCAAGTACTCCCACGATTTCATAGATATTCAATTCGGCATCATAGTTGTTGAAGATCCATAGCAATAACAATGAGAAAACAGTTGTTCTCAATCATTATTATACAGTGTCATGGTATTAACACAACATCAAAGTCCAATTGTATCGCAACTTTAACAAAAATATTATGGTGATATGTATCACTCCCCCTTAGTTAATACTTCATTTCACAATGAAACTACTCCCCCTTACATGATGATCCGTAAACCATATGTATTTGTTGTGTGAAGTACACATTAATTCTCCCCCTTTTTGTCAATATAAATTGGCAAAAATACAAAAACTAGTGGGATCCTCATGAATTTTTCATAGAGATAGTTCATGACCAAAAGAGAACAACATACCAACTTGTTTAGATGCAATTATATAGCCGAAGATAAATGCACTCATCAAGGAGTTTATAAAGATACAAGATAAACCCCTATATACGCACTCCACACAAAGATATGGAAATCAAGCACAAGTTCAAAAAAGAACTCTCGCCCCATAAAATGTCATTCCCGAAAGAACAACAAGAGCGACCTTACTTTTACAAGAAAAGAAGGATTTCTTTAGACATTAACAAATCACATGAAACATGAATTTGTATCCAAAAATATCAATTGAATTAACCACAGCGAAAATGATCAATTCAATTGGCCAAGCTCAACATAAGAGAACTTACGGAGATACATAGTATTTTCATAAAAATATGGATCAAGGAAGACCAATACTGCTGAATAATCAAAGATTCATTCTATTTTTCATCACTATTTGCACAATGAAATATAATAGATTTAATCTTTGTGAACAAAAGTTCATCCTATTTTCCATCAATATTTACATAAATACATAATAGGTTTAACTTTTGTTGTCAAAAGTTCATTCTGTCTTTCATCAATACTTTCATACTAACATATAATAGAGATAACGTTTGAGCACATATGGGACAGTCAAGGTTCACGGATGTAAACAACATATCCCATAACAATTTACAATATATAAAATCATAAAGATTAATACGGCAAAAATCATCTTCCAAATAACTTAGAATTTAAATAAATATATCTAAAAACATTACAAATGAAAACATTGGCAATAACTATGTGTACTCACAATAATGGATATTCCAAACCCTAGTTATCCTTCTTAAAAACATAAGAATAAATTCTCATAAGAAGTTCCCTAGACATTCAGACCTATGAAAAGTTCTTTGTCATCCCCGAACTCCTTGTCGTCAACGACCATGGGAATATAAGGTTCATGAAGAAATGAGTCAATTCCAACAAACCTTCTAGTCTGAAAAAAAGAGGGTACCCAAATATACCTCAATCTAAAACTTTTCCACCTATAATTCTTTTCTCCTAAAGTGATAATCTATGGACTGAGTCGAGACAATACAACTAATCGGTTCACACTTCGTCTGATCGTCTATGGATACGAGATCGAGACAATACAACCACGAAGTATGATTACTTTATAATAGGTTCGGACTTAACCAAACACTATAGGATTGTTATCAAGTAATTAGGAATTACCGTTTGTGTATTTTACTTCTAATTATAATAAAACAATTATAATTGTGAAAATAGAAAAGTAAAAGACACAACAAGATTTTGTTAACAAGGAAATCACAAATTCAGAAAAATCCCAGGACATTGTCGAGAATTGAATAATCTTAGAATCAATCCGCTATACAAAATCTAAGCCAACTTCGTATAGTTGAGACCAAAACCTATAGTTCACCTAGTTCCCTCAGTATCCCTGCGCCTCCAACTTGTAATAAGTCACTCACTTGGAACCATTCCTTTGGTTCGTATTCCAAACAGTAAAGGAACAACAAATCTGTTCGGTAACAACTCTTTTCAAACAACGTGATATGCGTTTGACAAAGGCTATTCTGTTTATTCCATAAAATACTTTGTCGAATCCTAGATCAATCTAATAACAACTATCAAAGTAATTTTTTATACTTATGCAAATCAATAATAGGATATATCAAGATGCTAAATATTGAATGTCGATCTACGCAACTAATCAATCCAATTTACCAAAAGATAAACCGATTAGAGTTGGATCCCATCCGATCAAGTTTTGTGTACACCAAAGATTATGAACCCAATAAGAAATATTTTTTTTCTTCAAATCTTCTTTGATCTTTAATAGGAACCTGCACACAACACAACTTGAATCTCTTGTGATCAATCACACACAGAACGGAGTTTGTTAACAATGGATTATCACAAGATGTCTTTAGATATACAAACAGTTATAAACATCCCCATCGACACTTCGATCTAGTTTGAGTGATCTTATATCAGAAGAAAAAATTCTCAAGCATAAAAAAACTAGGTGCAATCAAAGTTCAACAACCTCTAGTCAATAAAATCAATCGAAAACTAATAATAAACTACAATTATCTAGTTTCCCACTAACTGTACTCGTAGAGCTTCTCAATCCCAAAGAAGTCTTTAAAACGAGCGGTCGTAAGAAATTTCACCTAATTAGGTTACTTTCCTCTCCGAAAAAGACGACTCCACCAGTAACAACACAACTAGGTAGTTCTGCTGGCTCTTATGATTAGTTTGCTCGAAATTCAAACTTCAATATTTATAGAAAAATGAAGTTTGGAAACCAAGGAATTTCCAAAACCGAATTATTCTTAAGATATGCAATAAATGCCCAAAATCGGTTTTCATAATTCCTGGAAATGCTCTGTCCAAATATTAACCGAAATCTCACTAGAAAATCTCTAATTAGTAAATGCACATTACTAATTTTTATTCTCCAGAGATATTCATTTAATTGCTGGAAATTAAAAGCATATAAAACTAAAAACCTTAAATTAAAAGATTCTCAATTTATTTCGATCTGGGATTCTCCTTTAGTTATTAAGGAATAACTTTGAACAATAATAGATAAGAATTACTGTACATGTTGAAAGTATGTCGACATTTTTTATTTGTAAATCCTTTTTCATAATCTTGGAAACGATTTTCCACACTTCCAAACGAATCTAGAATTGGTGCATCTGATTTCCAAGAACTATATGTTATTGATCAATATCAATTATCAAATCACTTATCATGGGTTTAACGGTTCTACCAAAAACACAAATTTTTGGTTCTACCTCCAAGCGGCTACTAGGATGAGTTACACTAGTTTCCATAAAATGACTAACTAAGTACCAGGATCGGTTACCACTCTCTTATGGTAATACTTGTGATTGGTTGACCAAGTCATAAGATTGGTAACACCAATTATTAAAACTTGTTAAACCTCTTACAAGGATCCATTACACATTCTTGTGATCGGTCACACCTCTTACTAGGATTGGTTACCCAATGTCTAGAGTTGGTCACACTAATTACAAAATATCGATCATACCATCTCAGGTGATTACTTAAGATCGATTTCACTAATAAAAGTCATACCAATACAAAAGTCAGGCACTGTGAATAGTTTTACCAAGATACATAATAAATTATGAACTGTTACACTAATCACACATATTGGTAATCCAAATATTTGCAATGAATAACAATAGTAATAAGCCTAGTGATTTCCCTTTCGATTCACAAAACAAGTTTATGAATGTACTTCCTTTCAACAAATGTAAACATTGTTTCCTAGGATGAAATCTTCACTTATACCCATACACATAATCACAATAACATTCATACGATTATGTCGATGTCTTATATACGAAGTTCAAAATATAAGCGTTATACTTCGTATTGTAATTCCTTAATACTATGTCTAACTAGAGTACAATCATTCACAGCTTCGCAGTTATGTTTTCAATATAGAACGACTTGAATGATACATTAGGAATGAAACATTTAGAGTCAAAATATTACTAACTTCAAGAGGAAGGATGATGTCGTCGATGTAGCTCTTTACTTCTTCAAATTCTTCAAGTCTTCGAGTAATACTTGTATGTCTCATATCCTAATAACTTTCTAGTTAACCTATACGAAGTTGACTCTAGCATATAATCAAGCGACTCTTTAAATGAGTTTTGGTTCACTAAAATATGACAACCAAACTTGACATACCAACGTTTGGTGGGTTCAACCGAGCAATGTTCTAACAATCTCCCCCTTTGTCAATTTTAGTGACAAAACTCTTACATCATATGGATAAATAAATTACAAGAATTTATTATACATACACTTGATTCCAAGTTTCAACAACACAATAACCTGCATAAATTCAATCCTTGAATGCCGTTGTTGATATTATAATAACAAAGCTAATACTCCCCCTAAAGGTGAGATAGGTAGATTTTCAATCCGCACATCTTTGTTATTTCCTTGTTGTCAAAATAACTATAATCATCATATGATATGTTTCTCCCCCTTAGTCAATGCTTTACTCTTTTTATCAGATAAAACGTTTAAGAACATTGTCCTTTCCTTAGTGAATCCATACCACTTGTTTACTCCATATATTTCTCCTCCTTTTTGTCACAAAATGACAAAGGTAGGAGAAAATAAAGGACAAACCAAAATGATCTTACAAATTCAAAAGACTTGTATAACTTATAAGAGTTAAGCACGAAGGTTTCATATACCATTTTAGATAACTAATATCAAAATCGAATCTACAAAGTAATTTTGTTTTGATATGTTATCAAGGAAACAATTTCCCGAAGAAATTTTCCCTAATAGTTTAGCAAATTATAAATTGACTAAGCACCTTAGTTCTTTTTCTAATCCGATTGTGCAAATACAATCGCTTATTTTGATAAGACCAAAATAAAGATCAGAATTAACTTTATTTTTCTCATCAGGCTCTAATTATTCAATCAATAACTTAGAACTTTCACTTTGAACAAGACAAGTACTAGGTAAGTTAACTAGTATTTCTTTTTAAGGCATTCGATTAGACTTGAATAATCGAATCCTGCACTTTGATAAGTCTAACTAAGATCAGAATTAACTTAATTTCTCTTATTCGGAATCGAATTGGACTAAACAAACGATCCCGGTTTTTTTAGTTAAGATTCATACAAACCAAATAAACCAACTTGCATAATTATTTATCTTAACCGGAAGCAATTGAAACAAATATAGACATTATAGCACCGAAATTGCACCGAAATTTCGTAAGCCTAGACAATTGATACCAAACAATAAAGAAAGATAACAATAGTTTTTATTAACCGGAAACAATTTAATCACACACACACATCCATACACATATAATGGAATAAACATCAATTGTAGCCGAAAATTGTTAAGCAAAAGCAAAGTATATGCAATAAAATCAGGCTTCTTAGACAGGAAAATGATTAACTAACAAAGTCGTTACCTCAAATTTCGGATCCTCTTCTCCCCATAAAGATATATCATTAAGCATAAATTCAAGTAATAACTCTCCCCCGTTATGTTGTCATTCTCTCGCAAGAACAAAATAACAACAACAAAAGAAAACTTCACCAAAAATGATTCAACATGTTGTGACTTCTTCACGCATTTGTTTCAATCGGAACCCCTTATGATCCTTTGATAAAGCCTATGAACATGAGCTAGAACTCAATTCCGATTAACCAAAAAGCCACACAAACCATAAGGGTTCACACCAAATGAGATCGAATATTAAGGTTATGAAAACCGAAATCAAACATCCCATAAATACATAACAATAATATAAAGCATTCAAGCACAAACTATGTAATCGAAAAACTATATCACAAGAAAAATTATAAAATAATAATTTTATTCATAAATAATAGATGGTTTTATTCAAAATAGACCTTATAAAATTATTGAAAGAGATCAAAAACTGATGTATATTTTTCTGAATTAAGCAAGAATCCTTCATGGTCTTGGGATCTCTTTCACTTAATAGGAATAATTCTCAGAATTCCTTGAAGAGATCCTTGATTGAAGAATAATTCCTCAACCTTGTGAAAGTTAGGTTCTTCATCGTCCATTCTTTTGGAAAGTAAATCTAGTTGCTTGGGAAGCTGAGCTTGAACAAGTAAAGATTTTTCAAGAGTGTGTTTCAACATTAAAACCTCTAATTAATTTCATCACAAGTTCATGCCATCTTGTGAAATTCCTTTTCATAATCGTTCATAGAGTTTGAACGATTGTCATTGAAAGAGGTTGATCCATTTCCAGTGAAATTATGGAGCCCGAAAAAATCACAGGCCATCTTTTCAGCATATCTTTTTGAAAACCTTGCAGAAATTTTTGCATGGTAATCTGTACTGTACATGTTTATTTGTTCCAGAGGAAAGAACAAAAAACACTTTATGCTACAACATCACCGAAACCTTTACTTATCAATAGTTTCCAAAAACTTGGCCATCGATTATGGAAATCAAATATTCTCCCTTAATATGGAATAACCGAAATTTTTCTATATTAAGGATTTTAAGAAAGTGCATTCTTGTGAATATTTCCATATATCTTGCAAATTTTGAACTATTGTTCAATATACACTGATCTCGTCAAACAAAATTTTGAGCACCTCATGAGTAAGTGTATTTTTCAAAGATACTATGTATTTGGTTGAACCAGATTGCTCTTTTTAAGACCAATGGATAATTTATCCTTATCTGTTATCTTGAGGACTTTACTCCTTTTAGAAGACAAACTAAACTTATCATAGAGATGACTATCATCAAGATATTTAGGTGTTACCTTATATGTAGATGATCTGGAGGGTTCGCTATATACCTTTTTGTTTAGCTCCATGGTCTTCTTTGGTATCCAATTCCAAGAGTTCCCAGTCTTCCGATCCTCTTTAATTTTGTGATGAACTACCCTTGAAGAATTATTGTGAGAATCCTTTGATCTAAGAAGATCATTTTTATTTATGAGTTCTTTCGAAAAAGATACCATGTTACATCTTAGACCAGAAGTGATTTTTTCAGAGTTTGAACAAGGTAATCATTGACAGTCCTTAACAATATGCCCTTTGATTCCACAATGAAAGTAATGTTTGTAGTAATGATGATGTGAAACACTTTGACGTGAATAGTTCATCTTTCAATCCTCTGAGAATGTCAATGCCTTTTTATCTCAAGATCATATGAGATATTTAAGGAAATGCATTCATCTGTTGCTGTTTTTCTTAGGATCTCAGTCCTTTTTTCTATGTCAATGCTTTTCCTTAGCTTTTCTTCTAAAGATTTAATCTTTGAGGAATAACCGACCTTGAGAATGTCTAAGTCATCTTTAAGAGAGATTAGATCAATATTGAGTTGATCATTTTCATCTTTCATATGACATAAGTCTTCAAGAAGCTTCCCTTCTCTTTTCAGTGTAAGAGTAAGTTCGGTTGCACATAAGAGGAACTCTTTGCTTAGTTCATCTGGCCAAGGTGTTTTTATACTCACATAATCAATATCTTCTTTATCATTATGAAGTGATTCAGGATCAGGATCAGAATCATTGATTGTGAACACATGGCTTAACTTTTTATTGAGAACATAAGGATATATTCTCAGAAGAGAAAGTAGAACTTGAAGAAGACACCCCTTCCAAACATTTTCTAAAGTGAAACCCATAAAGAGTTTTACCCAAATCTCGTGGTACGTTAACTGAGTCTTTCTTTAGTTTTCTCTCTCGCTCAACTTTCTTTTGACTCATATCTTATAGGTTGGATCGCACTAAACACAGATTGTTAGATCTTTTCGTGTTTGCATGCTCTGGTACCAATTAAAAAGACGAGGGTACCCAAATACACCTCAATCTAAAACTTTCCAACCTATAAGTCCATTATCCGAAAGTGATTTTCTTTGGGCTGAGTCAAGAAAATACAACTAATCGGTTCACACTTCGTGTGATCGTCTATGGATACGAGATCGAGACAATACAACAACGAAGTATGATTACTTGATAATAGGTTCAAACTTAACCAAACACTATAGTATTTCTATTAAGTAATTAGGAATTAACGTTTGTATATTTTACTTCTATTTACAATAAAACAACTATAATTACAGAAATAAAAAAGTAAAAGACACGACAAGATTTTGTTAACGATGAAACTGCAAATGCAGAAAACCCCCGGGACCTTGTCCAGAATTGAATACTCTCAGAATTAAGCCGCTATACAAAATCTAAACCAAATTCGTATAGTTGACTCCAAACAACTAAACCTATAGTTCACCTAGTTCCCTCAGTATCCCTGCGCCTCTAACTTGTAATAAGTCACACACTTGGTTCATTCCTTTGGTTCGTATTCCAAACAGTAAAGGAACAACAAATCGGTTCGGTAACAACTCTTTTGAAACAACGTGATATGAGTTTGACAAAGGCTATTCTGTTTATTCCATAAACTCCTTTGTCGGGTTCTAGATCAATCTAATAACAACTACCAAATTAATTGTTTAGACTTATGCAAATCAATAATATGATCTATCAAGATGCTAAATACTGAATTCCGATCTACGCAACTAATCAATCCAATTTACCAAAAGATAAACCGATTATAGTTGGATCCGAGACGATCAAGTTTTGCGTACACCAAAGATTATGAACCCAATGAGAAATCTTCTTTGTCTTCAAATCTTTTTTGATCTTCAATAAGCACCTGCACACAATACAACTTGAATCTCTTGTGATCAATCACACACAGAACAAAGTTTTTTAACAATGGATTATCACAAGATGTATTTAAATCTACAAATAGTTCTAAAGATCCCCGTCGACACTTCGATCTAGTTTTAGTGAATCTTATATAAGAAGAGAAGATTCTCAAGCATAAACGAACTAGGTGCAATCAAAGTTCAACAACCGCTGGCCAATCAAATCAATCGAAAAATAATAATAAACTACAATTATCTAGTTTCCCACCAAATGTACTCGCAGAGCTTCCCAATCCCAAAGAAGCTTTAAAACGAGCTGTCGTAAGAGATTTCGCCTAATTATGGTACTTTCCTTTCCGAATAGACGGCTCCACCAATAACAAAACAACTAGGTAGTTTTGCTGGATTTTAGGATTATTTTGCTCGAAATGAAAACTTCAATATTTATAGACAAAGGAAGTTTGGACACCAAGGAATTTCCAAAACTGAATATTCTCAAAGATATGCAATAAATGCCAAAGATCGGTTTTCATAATTCTTGAAAATGATGTGTCCAAATATTGACCGAAATCTCATTAGAAAATCTCAAATTAGTAAATGAACATTATTAATTTTAATTCTCCAGAGATATGCATTCAATTGCTGGAAATTAAAAGCATATAAAACTTAAAACCTTAACTAAAAGATTCACAATTTACTTCGATCCGGGATTCTCCTTTAGTTATTAAGGAATATGTTTAAAAAATAATAGATAAGAATTAATGCACGTGTTCAAAGTATGTCGACATCTTTACGTTGTAAATCCTTTTTCATATTTACAATCTTGGAAACGATTTTCCACACTTCCAAACAAGTCTAGAATTGGTTCATATGATTTCCAAGAACTACATGTAATTCATCAATATCATTTATAAAACCACTTAACATGGGTTTAACAGTTCTACCAAAACAAGTTTCGGTTCTACCTCCATGTGGGTACTAGGATTGGTCACACTAGTTACCAAAAGTTAGTTGACTAGGTACTAGGATCGGTTAACACATTATTATGGTATTTAATTGTGCTTGGTTGCACAAGTCATAGGATCGGTTACACCAATTACTAAGACTTGGTTCACCTTTTACAATGATCAATTCCACATGCTTGTGATCGGTTGCACCTCTTACTAGGATCGGTTACCCAATTTATAGAGTTGGTCATACCAATTACAAAATATTAATCATACCATCTCAGATGATTACTTAAGATCAGTTTCACTAATAAAAGTCATACCAATGCAAAAGTCAAACATTGTGATTAGTTTTACCAAGATACATAAACAAGTTATGGCGGTTATTCTCAACCACACATACTGGTAATCCAAATATTTGCAATGAATATCAAAACCAATAAGCCTAGCTATTTCCCTTTCAATTCACAAAACACGTTTATGAATGTACTTCCTTTAAACGAATGTACAAACATTGTTTCCTATAACGAAATTTTCATCGATACCCATACACATAATAACAGTAGCATTCATACCATTATGTCGATGTCTTATATACGAAGTTCAAAAGATATGCGTTATACTTCGTATTGTAATTCCTTAATACTATGTCTGACTAGAGTATATTCACAGCTTCGCATTTATGTTTTCAATATGCACGAATTGAAAGACACATTAGCAATGAAACAGTTCAAGTCAAAATATTACTAACCTCAAGAGGAAGGATGATTTCGTCGATGTAGCCCTTTATTTCTTCACATTCTTCAAGTCTTCACGTAATACTTGTATGTCTCATATCCTAGTAAATTGCTAGCTAAACTATACGATGTTGACTCTAGCATATAATCAAGTGACTCTTTAAATGAGTTATGGTTCACTAAAATATGATAACCAAACTTGACATACCAACGCTTGGTGGGTTCAACCGAGCTATTCTCTAAAACCATTACTTATCTTTGATACAATGTCATGCGATATACTAGAAAAAAAGATCTAGAATCCAATGGCTTCAATCGGGGGGACAAAAATACAACATTCTTCTACACAAAAGTTACCATTCACCGAAGTTGTAATAACATACAACAATTCCAAGATCCACGAAACAACTGGGTCATCGATAAAGATCAGGTATTCTGAATCATCCTCGATCATTTTTATTGATCAATTCACAGCCCAAATCACAACAATAGACGAATAACTCTTCGCACTAATCACACCCTGAATATCTTCAAGAAAATGCAAAAAGTTAAAGGAGGAGGTGACTACAGCGGAAATCAAACGGGCTCTAATCTCCAATAACTCTGAAAGCACCCCGGGACCTGATGGATATACAAGTAAGTTTTTCAAAGTTTTTTGGAACACCACACATAATAAATTAATAGCCATGGTCCACAGTTTTTTTAACACACTAAAAATCCACCCACTCATGAATCATACCAACGTAACCCTCATACCAAAAATAGATCATCCTTCAAAACCATCCCAATTCAGACCAATCATCCTCTGCAATGTAGCATACAAAGTGATATAAAAAATCCTGGTAAATCGCTTACGCCCTCTACTTCCATTTATCATAAGTCCATATCAGAGCGCCTTCGTCCCACAAAGATCCATACATGATAACATAACAATTGCTGGAGAGATATTCCATTATATTAAAACCTCCGCTCTTACTAAAGATCCAAAAGTATCATTAAAATTAGATATTAAGAAAGCTCATGACATCTTAGACTGGGGATTCATCAAAAAGGCATCCACAAAAATGGGATTTCCAACCAAATTTGTAGAATATACTATGTTATGTATCACTAAACTTACCTACTCAATTAACATCAATGGTACCCGTCATGGATAGATCACGCCTACGAGAGTTATTTGACAAGGAGATCCTCTATCTTCCTACATTTTCATAATATGTGCAGAAATCCTATCAACTAACCTAGGCAATTTGGAAGCACATAATCTTGTAAAGGGATAAACATATCTCAAAAAGCGCCACCTATTTTGCATCTAATGTATGCGGATGACCTCCTAATCACTTACAAGGCATCTCCGGAAGGCAATGCTCACCTCAGAAGACTTCTTTAATCTTACAGTTATTTGACGGGTCAGGAAATTAATGCAGCAAAATCAACAATATTTCATCATTCTAGACTGCAACAACATCATCTGGACGCTATTCAACAAATTTTTGACATGCCAGCATCGTCAACCCCACCAATATACTTGGGAGAATATTTTAAAAATGGCAGAACCTCTAGTCACATTTTCTACCCATTGCTTCAACGTCTGGTGAGAAAAGCTCAAGGATGGATGACCAAATGCCTTACTCCAGCAGGAAGGTTAGTATTCATTAGAACTTCCTTAATTCCTACCTCAAACCATCTTATGCAAACACAACTATTCCCTACTCATATACACAAAAAGATAAATCGGATCGCTAGGAATTTTTTCTGGGGCCATGACTCAACATTAAATAAACTCCACCAATAGGATGGACCAAACTAAATAAACCAATAGCAAAAGGAGGTCCTGACATAAGAAAAAGTAGTCACCACAATAAAGCCTTATTCATGAAAAGAATCTGGAACATGCATGACCAACCTAATTCCATTTGCTCTAGATTATATAATGAGAAGTATCTACAAAATCAACAAATCTTCCAGGAAAACACTCCAATTCCTTCCTCTTCCAGCCCACAATGGAAATAAATGGCATCTCTCATACCTACATTACAAAACCCCATTTTTCATCGTATCGAAAATGGTCTAGAAACACCTATCCAAGAAAATTGGTTACCGCACTATCAAAATCTAAAACCGGACCAATGCTACCCAATCAAATCAATTTCTGATCTTATTGACCCCACCATCCATAATTGGAATCATGAATATCTTAATCACCTCCCACCTACTGCTATCCAAAATATAATAAACATCCACCTTCCCTCAAACATGCCTCAGGATAAGGTCCTTTGGCCATACACAAAATCTGGAAAATACACCACTACCACCGAATACAATTGTTTAATAAACAAAAAGACACCCAGCGCCACATAAACCCCTACCCCCCCCCCCCCCCCACCACCACTAAATTCTAGTGGAACTTATCTTTTTCACCAAAAATTCGGCTTTTCTTGTGGAAATCTACAAATGAAGGTCTCCCGACTTTATCTATTCTACACCGCATCAACATCACAAATTCCAACCAATTCCCTCGCCGCAACGACGAACTAGAAACAACGGAGCACATGCTTATTCATTGCCCAATACCAGCAGCATCCTGGAACATCATATTATCTCGTCTATCAACAAACCAAACCAACATCAACTCACATATCAATATAAATAATCAAACAACCATTACCCTAATTGTACAAGGCGATAGCCATGCCCCGTATATATCAGCTTGTTGTTTTCTCTTCTGGAACATTTGGACGTCTAGAAATGATTTAGTTTTCAAATAACATGATACAACCCCAGACAAAATCTTGGCACTTACCCTGCAACAACAACAAGAGTTCCAATGGGTAGAAAAAGTTTTACCCCCAACTTTACCTGGGGATACACCATCCATATCTCCTCAAACCAATATCAGAGCAATAACAACGATATTAACATGATGGATTATACCAGAACAGGATTGGCTAAAGATCAACACAGATGGGGCCGCTAGAGGACATCCGGGAATGGAGGGAGAAGGTTTTATTTATAGGGACTCGACGGATCAAACAGTGATGGCTTTAGCACAACCACTAGGTAAAACTAATGCGCTAATACCTGAACCGTGGACGATTCTCCTAGCTTCAAGACGGAAATGGAGAGACAATGGACGAAAGTTATTTTTGAGACACATTCAGAAAATTTGATGCGCTTCATTAAAAAAGAACTTGAAGCTCCGTGGTATGTTGCAGATATGATTATAGAAATAAAACAAAGAATGCGACAAATTCCTCACTACACAATACAACACAATGGTCTGGAAAACTATGCGGCAGATGGAAGTCAAGCAGGAAACTTATCAACATCAATCTGGGATCATGCTATCCCACAATTTATTAGCCAAATTCTATCTAATGATTCCGTGGGTATAAAATATCCATGTGTAGTAGCACTTTAATCTGTCCTTTCTTTTTTTCTCATGCTTCAAAAAAAAAAAAACTCATATTGAAAAATTAATATAGCTTATATGCATTTTCAAATCATATACCAACACTAAAACTAGACCCATATTGGATGGCAGCAAACATACATGCATATAGTTTGACAGGTTAATATCCGCCTTTGAAAATCAACATAGCGAGACCTACATAAAAACACGAAAGCAATTTATTTCAGTATAACATATCTGCACTTGGAAAAATCTTCAAAAATGTAGAAAATAACTAAATGTTTTCCAGTATAGCATATCTACAATGTTGGAAATAATAAACTAGGAAATTGTGGTGTAAATATAGTATAATGTTGAATCATTCACAAAATCGTACTTATATGACAAATTAGTCTAATTCCTACATATTAGGATGCCATAGTACACCAAAATTGAGGAGTGTACATAAAGAATGAATCACCTAACATATTAATCCACAATCATAGTAACTAACCCGCATTGTTGAACTCGTATCATACGGTATAACATGTCTTTACTATTCGATTATCCACAATTTCGTCACAATGTTAATCTCATATTGAACAGTATAGTCGGTATACACTGTTAGGTCATACACACAAAGATATACAAAACATAAAAGCACATAAAATAAACCAACATATCTAATAGGTCGCGATGCTAAAATCTCATAAAACAATAAATTTTATATGTACTTTTAAATCACACACACACAAAATAAATAATATTACAATAAGAACTCATATTAACTCAACAAATATAATGATTTTATCGCACTACTGAGCTTGAACGGTATAGTGTATATGCAATGATAAATTACAGACAAATATGAATGAATATATTATTGAACTGACATTGAATTGTATAGTGTATATGCACTGTTGAATCATAGGTAAAATGAAAGAATAAATGAAACAGTATACAGTACATGCATTGTTGGATCATATAAAAATAAATGAAAATATTACTTAAGAGTGATAAGTAGAAAACATTACCAACATTTTTAAGTGCAA
This sequence comes from Papaver somniferum, assembly GCF_003573695.1. Lineage (NCBI taxonomy): Eukaryota > Viridiplantae > Streptophyta > Magnoliopsida > Ranunculales > Papaveraceae > Papaver > Papaver somniferum. The sequence goes on along the minus strand of NC_039368.1, from coordinate 114,109,955 downwards.
CACATATGCACTGTTGGATCATACTAAAACTAATAACCAAAAGAATCTAATTAGGTCAAAAAAATTCAAACTAGTTAATGTTCAACAAAAACTTGACGGGTAACGCAGATATAAGCTCTCTAATTACGAATCTCGAGTTATAATTTCGAATAGGATAAATATTGGTAGATTGATCGATATTCAATCACGAACCCTAAAAAAAAGTTCATCATTTTTCCTCGAAATCTTTAGCTCAAATAAATGAGAATGAAAAGATGATTACAGATCAAAAATGAATTGTGAATCTAATTAACAATCAAAGTAAATTTGAAGTTATTAGGTTTTTGAAACCATTAAATTGAATTACAACTAAATTAAAAGATTATTAAGAGATGAAACTTATCTGTTTATTGAATTTGTTCATAAATCCTTCAATGATACTCGTTGATCAACAAAAGAAAATCAGAAAAGTTTCTTCGAGTTCTCATCGCCAGAGCTCGAGTTGTAAGAAGAGAAAATAAAAATGACGACATAGATGAAAGTATTAACATATAATCTAGGGTAATTTCGGCATTTAAAAAATGCATTTTACAGTGTGGACCCTGTAACAATTTTTTGGTCCAAAAAACTAATTTTGGACTTCCGATTAAGCTTGGCTAGAGAAACGACCCGCTATTAAGCTAGCCCACAAGGATAAGATCTATCAGTAATTCGTATTTTTTTTTAATTCGCGCCTGTTAACGGACACAGTTTTAAAGTCCGCACCACCCGAACCCGACGTGAGTAATGATGCCGACAAACTGCAATCACCGTCTAAATTTTTATCCCAATAGACGACTAACTCCGACAGTAATAGGTTAGCCTAGAGGTCAGATGCGGGTTCGAATCCCGGCACCCACATAACTAATCTCAAAACATTATTTTCCTTAAAGTGCAAAACTTGGAAATGACAAAACAAAAGAAAAATCAGGTTGTTATTTTTTCTCACTGAATAATCTATTGTTTTACCTAAGTTAAAGCTTGGAAATTAACGAAGAAAAGGAGAACCCATTGAGGGAATGTAGATTCGTATCATTTTTTTAAAGGGAATGTAGAGATGCTGCATTTGCATTCTAAGGTTTGAAGGTTGCGGAGAGTGTGCCGACTGAGTAAGGAATGAGGTCTAAGAAACAATTTGTTCTAACTTTGATCTACCTAAATGCAATCTTTGTACTAAGCTACAATGTCCGATATATATGGCACAACACTCACAACTTCAACCAAATTTACTTGTGATGTTTGTATTTCAGAATTTACATTTGCACACCAGATGAGACATAGCCGTGTGTCTTCATTTTGATTTATATCCCTGGGTATGTCATTATTCAAATATTTGATGAGATCCCGAATAAGAATGAACATTAGGCACCCAAAACAGGTGCGTTACGTGCGTTCATTTCGGCAACTCTAAGACAAGGATGCATTAACCACATACTACGAAACCTAAAAGACGGAAATGATTTACTCCCTTTCTCAAACTCAGAAAATAAAGGATATTGATCTTACTAAATACCAGACATAAGGTATTGCATAAATGTGTTCCAGGATGTTAAAGAAATTTTAGATGCAGACTTAGGGGATACCATTTAAAACAACAACAAAACCCAAGGAAAACTACTTAATCACTTCATTTTCATCAGGGTGCTCAGCGTTTCAAAGTCCAGAAACTCTTTATATTTGGACCCGATGGCTCTCTAAGTTCAAGGACACGAAAGATTAGCTGAAAACCTATTGATCAGCTGAAACCACACAAGGAATTTGAACCCTGATATTGTTATTATGACTCTAAGCTTCTTAATAAATCATAGTCAGTTCTTCTAGAATATTCTTACAGATATCTTGTATTTACTGATAATCAATATTTGTTAGCTGAATTAGTTACCTTGATTTAGGCTTATAATCAATTACACATTTATTGTAATTAGATTTTGCTAGTATTAATCTATATAAATAGATATTGAAAAAGCGGGGGTCTAACAACCACATCCAATATTTTTTTAGGCAATCTGTACAAACAAACTCCAATATAATTCCAAGATAATCAACTAGACAGTCAGACTCAATCAATAAAAAATATATCCAAGAGTTATATCTCTGTTTCTCAATGTAATCAGCAAATCAAACAGATAGAAATTTGCGAGCCTGATTATTATGAGAAACAACTTGAACGGTACCAAAGACCAATGTTCAAGTGTCAATCATTTTCAATCAACAACCAAAAGTTGGATTTACCAATTGATTGAACTAAGCACAACCTGTGATATTTCAGTTACATAAACAAATATACTGCGGAAAAGAAGTAACACAGACACCGGAAGTTTTGTTAACGAGGAAACCGCAAATGCAGAAAAACCCCGGGACCTAGTCCAGATTTGAACACCACACTATATTAAGCCGCTACAGACTCTAGCCTACTACAAGTTAAATTCAGATTGGAATGTATTTGAGCCCTAACCAATCTCACACTGATTAAGGTACAATCTCGTTCCTTACGCCTCTGAATCCCAGCAAGACTCTACGCACTTGATTCCCTTAGCTGATATCACCCACAACTAAGAGTTGCTACGACCCAAAGTCAAAGATTTGATAAACAAATATTTCTCACAGAAAAGTATGTTTGAATAGATAAATCTGTCTCCCACAGAAATACTTACGAAGTTTTGTTCCGTCTTTTGATAAATCAAGGTGAACAAGAACCAATTGATAATGCGGTCTTATATTCCCGAAGAACAGCCTAGAAGTATCAATCACCTCATAATAACTTAACTATATGGTAGTAGAACAAGTTATTGTGGAATCACAAAGAATGAGATAAAGAGCTTAGTGATTAATTTTTATATCTTACCTATCGGAGATAAATATCGAGCAAATCTTAGAGAAGATAATATTCAATACGATAGAACAAAGCAAGATCAGAACACGCAACTACAGAGAAAATAGTTGGGCCCGGATTCCGAATCTCAATGAAGTCTTTAAGTCGTTAACCTATAATGGTTTTAGGAAAAACCTAAGTTAAAAGAGAAACGACCCTAGTTGCAACTAATATCACACATGAGGTATGGGGATTAGGTTTCCCAGTTGCTAGAGTTCTCCTTTATATAGTCTTCAAATCAGGGTTTGATAACTTTGGAACAAGGCAATCAATATTCACCGTTAGATAAAACCTGATTTAAGATTCAAGCTAATATCTTTCCACCGTTAGATGGTCTTAGCTTGTTACACACAAATGAAATATACTTTCATTTAGATATGGGTAACCGTACCTAAACGTGTATATTGAGTTTGCTCAATAACAGTTAATCGAAGTTAGTCATATTAATACTTTTCTCTTAACAGTTCTAGATCAATTGATAATCAAATGAATCTAATTGTGTTACTCGTAGAGTTCTTCAATTTTATATATTCTCATAGAACAAGACAAAATTGAAGCAAAATCGGACTGATTCAAAAGAATCAGTTCATGAACATTTTAGCCACGGTTTGTAAAAGATTGCATTTTTTAATTTATAAATGTATTTTTTCATGAGTATTGTTGATACATGAAATACCTCTTAACGGGTTTAGGGTGTCCCCGAGAGGGATGGAAAACCTAACATTAAACATGGGGACTAAGCCCAAGACCAATGAGAAATACCCATGAGATGGAAAGGACAATGAAGAAATTAATGAATACGGAGGAGGTTATATTAAGGAAGGAATGGCATTGGAAGTAATTCAGTAGGTTTAGAACATATGGCATGATGTCATAAAACTAAGGGACTTTTGGAAAGTCTACATAAGGAAGGACAAGGTACAATAGAAAGACAACTCCCTCTTTTATTATTTCTAGAAAGATGAGATCACTTAGTGTAGCTAGGACGGGTAGAACCAAAACCAAAATCACCCTTCAACATTTGGCGCACACCCGGAAGCTCGTGCCTATCTCACTATGACACACCTAGGAAGCGCTAATTCGGGCGCGGAAAAGAATCAATCGACCAACCAACCCATCAACATGGACGAAGTAACAATAGACGACGAGGACATCGAGGAAGAAATGCTATCTCAAAACACCGCCAAGCAATCGATAGGACGCGGACCTTAAAATTGAGAAATGAGAGAAACTCAAGAGAAAAACATCTAGGTAATCTAATCAACAGAGCATGCATCTCCAGTCCTATAGGACACACAAAAAGAGCTAGATGAATGCTTGCAAAGAAGGCAAGAGATAGAGGATTAGATAGCGCAAGAAGTGATAGTAGTCCAAAACACTCCCAAGAAAGCAACTAAGGGCGAAGAACGAAAAAGCTCCAAGATCACGACATCACATGATACCTAGATATGGCGAGATACCTAGAGAAAAATTACCACGTAATAAAACAAGACAATCACTTCCTTGTAAGCAACACATACCCAACAAGTATCCAAGAATACCAGTACCCCGAGGACTATGCTTCTCCGAGATTCAAAACGTATGATGGGCAAGGAAATGCGCGGGAACACCTTAGCCAATTCTTATCGACAATGAACGACAAAGCCTCCGATGGAAAGCTGTGGATAAGAGAATTCCTAAGTCACCAACATGAACGACGTTCACATGGTACGACAACTTAAAGGCGGAAAGTGTAGATTCCTGGCCAATCATGTCCGCACTTTTCCTTGGAAAATTCTATTCATCCAAGAAGAAAATCACATCAACAGAATTAAGCAAGAACGATCAGCGGATATGAGAGGAAATAGGAAAATATATCTTGTGTTTCTGACGCCTGGCGCTAGATTTCCATGAAGACATCAGCGAATGAGCGCTCGTCGAAATATGTGTGTCTGGAATGACACGGGCCTTTAAGAGAAGTTTGATCAATTTCATGTCTGGCACCACGCAGTCAACATCATATCTAAAGCACCACGTAATGTAAGGTCTAATATTAACAATGAGAACGGAGACCAGTTTCAAGCAGTCGACGGAGGCCAAAGGAAAAGTGGATGGACTAGGCGAGAATCAAATCCACCGCCTCCCTTACCCTGTAATAGAGTGAACACGGTTGAACTCCTGAATCAATGGGTTACAAGAAAGGACATCTAGCTGCCCCCAACAGTGGTAGACGTCAACAAGATGGATAAGAACGCGACTAAGTATTGTCACTACCATCGAAGGTTGGGACATCCGATGGTGGAATGTTTTGCCATAAGGATCATATTCGAACGAAAACGGGCTTCTAGATAACTTGAAGCAGCAAAACAAACAATTGAACACGACCCCTTTTCCCTCCATTGAGAGGGAAAATGTGAAGAACCCAACAAAAGAAGGGGGAAGAAGAACAGAAGAGAGGAGAGAAGAAACAAGGAATAATCACACCTAGCTTGTAAACAACCCCTTTTTGTTATGGTAAGAATAATCTTTTCTTTTGAATTCATGAGCAATATGAAAAATAAAAGGTTATAGGAATGCCAAAGGCACCTGGTCGTCTGACAAATCTACATAAGACTACAGGAATGCTAAAGGCACCTGGTCGGTTGAAAAATCTACAAAAGGCTACAGGAATGCCAAAAGCGCCTGGTTAGCTGACAAATCTACAAAAGGCTACAAGAATTCCAAAGGCACCTGGTCGGATGACAGATCTACAAAAGACTGCAGGAATGCCAAAGGCGCCTGGTCGGCTGACGAATATACAAAAGGTTACAGGAATGCCAAAGGCACCTGGTCGGATGACAAATCTACAAAAGGCTACAGGAATGCCAAAGACGCATGGTTGACTGACGAACATACAAAAGGCTACAGGGATGCCAAAAACGCCTGGTCGGCTCACGAATATACAAAAGGCTACAGGAATGTCAAAGGCGCCTGGTCGGCTGATAAATATACAAAGGGCTATAGGAATGCCAAAGGCGCCTGGTGGGCTGACGAATATACAAAGGGCTACAGGAATACCAAAAGGAGCCTGGTCGGATGACAAATCTACAAAAGGCTACAGGAATGCCAAAGGCGCCTGGTCGGCTGACGAATATACAACAGGCTAAAAGAATGCCAAAAGCGCCTGGTCGGATGACAAATCTACAAAAAATTAAGGGAATACCAAAAGCACCCAACAGGATAGCCCACCAAGAGGGAGTAGGCGCGCTCAACCAAAGCCCTACCCACCACACCTCATCTATCTAAAAAGAAAAAGGGAGTACGCGCGTCTAACCCACGCCTTACCCACAACACCCCACCTATTTGAAAAAGAAAAGAGAGTAGGCGCGTTAAACCAAAGACCTTGCCACCTCACCTCATCTATCTGAAAAAGAAGGGGGAGTAGGCGCGTTTAACCAAATCCCTTCCCACCTCACTTCACCTCATCTATCTTTAAAAAAAAAGAGTAGACGCGTTTAACCAAATCCCTACCCACTTCACCTCATCTATCTAAAAAATAAGAGGGAGTAGACGCGTTTAACCCACAACACCCCATCTATTTGAAAAAGAAGAGTGAGTAGCCGGGTTCAACCAAAGCCCTACCCACCACACCTTATTCATTCGAAAAATAAAAGGGAGTAGACTAATCTAAACTACGCCCTACCCATTCCACCCCATCCATCTGAAAATAAAAGAAAGGGAATAGACGTGTCTAACTTAAGCCGACCCACCTCATCCCATCTCTGGAAAAAAAAAGGGGTAGGCACGCTTAAACAGTGCCCTACTTACCCCATTCATCTATTAAAAACAAAAAAAAAGATGGGAAGGATAAGCATGACCAGCCAAACCATCATTAAATGATGGAGTCAAGACTAGTAAAACTTAAGGAATGTTAATAAAAATTAAATACCAACAGAATCTTAATACCCCAGCAAAAAAAACAAACACGACAACAATAAAAGTTATCCAAGGGTACTTCCATATCGGCACTCGGCCAGTGAATAAAAACCGTATATAAGGAACAACCAGGTAAAAAGTTTCATGTGTGACCAAAACAAGCCATCAAATTTTATTATTATCCAATGAAATTGTACCCGCTTATTCCCAAGTCGCCAGAATCCCTATTACAAAGTCTGCATACAATGTCCATATTCGCTGTAAGTCAAATATGTCGCAACTTTTGGAAATAACGCAAGAAACTATTTTCTAAGATAGCCCGTATCTCAAATTTCTACTGCATATCCTTTATGGAACCTGAATTGAGGCGCATCACTGTTCCCAGATATGACTCTGTTGGTACGAAATTGATTTACAGTTACAGCATATGGTAAATAACATAGAAAAATGTCACACAGTTTGTTTAAAAAAGGACATGAAGGTAGACATCACGGTGAATGTAATAGTTTATTAGTGAAGAGAAGCACGGTCAATCATTTGTAGTACAACAGAGAGGAGGGGAAAAAACTACCATAGAATAAGAAAAAGTATTGAGATATACCCAAAAATGGTGCATACCTAAGTTCCTTAACTCTCCTGGTAAGGACTGAGATGGCAGGGACAACTGGGGTGATCTGACTTTAATAGGTGTAACCATTGCAACAGGAGTCAAAGACCTTCGCAGAAAATCAGATTTAACAGGATTGCATATGTGACTCAGCTCTGCATAAGAGTCTTACCATACGACAATCTCACAACTGAAAAACGGAAAGGCAATAAGAAACAAAGATAAGATCTTCTAGGACCTACCTCCAACAGGGGTTATTTGCTTCAAATTTCTCCAGTGGGGTGTCCTGTTTCTTTTGTCTATATGAGTTGAAACTCCCGCCATCAGCCCTGCAGAAAAGTTATAAAATGCATGTTAACTAAGTTTTTGGTTCTTCAACTGCACGTCACCTACCCATCAGAAAAATATATTTTCATTGAAATTAATCCAAACATCCCCATAAACTTCGTAACAATTGTGTGGAATGCAATAACAAACTGACAAGTAAGAGGAAAGGCTTCTTTCATTCTATGCAAACTTACTCTTTTCACTCTCATCGTGCATACAAGATCAACAGCAGAACACAAGTGTCATTAAATAAATGATTAAGTCTAGACTCTCGAAGCAAAAATCTTTTGTTCTGTTTCCCATTTTATTGAAGCAAGAATCAGTTGTTTCCTGCAAATTCATATAAAATCCAAAACCAACGTTTTTGGATGCTTGGTTTGTTCAGCATGGACCACCAACTCAAGAGAGTCTTCAGAGAAGCAGTAGTTCTGCTCAATACACTTTCCAATTGCATCGCGGGTAACTAAATGGTGATCATAACTTCGTCAATAATAGTAAACATATAAATGAGAGTGGATAACGACCATTCTAATCGTAATGACGTGTAACTGGGGTCCAAAATATCAATGGTACAATTTTAAGACCCCTTCATCTTAGCAGTAAAAATATATCTTTTCTTGGTGTTATGATATCAGTTCAAATTTGGTGGTTGAACCTAAACCTAAAACCTGATTTCTTAAGCTGCAATCTATATTAAGTTTCAAATCCTGCTGCCTCACCAGCACAAGTGATAAAGTTTGAAATCTTGGATGTCAGTCCAACGAAGAACATGTCCATACTGGAAAATTACCAACTCTGTGGTCAATATCGTGTCTCAGTAAGCCAATAACGATAATCAAGGTAATAACCTACCTGAAGTAACACGCCGTATGATTGAGGTTGTTTCAGGAAAGCACACTTAAGAACCCAACCCATAACTTAGGGTATTTCCATATTGGCACTCAGCCAAAGTAAAAAGTATCATATGTGAGCAAAACAAGTCATCAGATTTTATTTTTAGCCAATGACATTATACCTGCTTAGTCCCAAGCCCCGAGAATCTCCTTACAAAGTCTACCTCCAATGTCCATATTCACTGTAAGTCATATATGTCGCAACTTTTGGAAATAAAGCAAGAAACCATTTCTAAGATAGTAAGCGAAAGATTCACAGCAAAGACTTGCCATTGCTCAAAACAAGCATCACATGCATTTTATATCCTGTGAACAGAAAGGTACTCACTTAGCTCAAGTGTCCAATTTAGTGCAAGACTGCGGGCTTTTAAGAGATGCAAAGGCAATCCCATCTTTCTTAGGACCAATTCCACGAATAGGAATCAATACTTCAGCTGGGCTAAGTGCTGGTGTTGAATGAGATGATCCATTCCCTGCACAACATTATTTCCTGCAAGACATCTGTAAGAAATTTGAGTAGCCAGTGATTTACACTGACAACGAACCTACAACTACAGTTCACATAACAGCTGAAGCTGAGAGAAACACAAACAAGAAGAAATGGGAAAGAGCTGCAGGTACGTAATAGCAAAAAGAAATTCAACCACAAATTTGGATCTTAAATAAAATTCATAGTAACATAGCCCATTTTCGAAGTTCAAAAGTTAAAAGCTAAAATATTCTTAAAACATTAGTTCATGACATGCCAACATCTCGAAATAAAAGCAAAATAAACAACATTTCCTACGAAACAATCCTTCAGCTTAAACATCATTCAACTCCATCGTGACCACCATCCTTCAACCTGATTAACAAAACCCTAATTTTATTAACGAAGAACAAAAACTAATTCGAATATCAGTAACAACGAACAGAAACTAATTCACGAAAAAACACGGATTCTTTTGTTCCTTTGATAATGTAGGTTACCTTTCAGCTTGCGATTCCAGCCCATGCATCTTAGGCTGAACACCACCCATACCAACAAATTCAACCCCAACTCCAGAACACAAATAGAAAACATTTGCCATGGGTACCTCAGAAGGGGGGAAAATCAAACAACAGGAGGAGAGAATAGAGAAAAACAACATTACTAAACCAACAAATCACTTACCTTGAATTTCAGCTTCTGATAAGCTTGACGGAACCTCGTCGCTGCTTTGCTGAACAGACCCATTTTAAAACTTCAGTATTTTCACTCTCTTTTCTTTTTCAGGAATAGGGTTTGAGTGAATGAAGTTAGGGTTTTGTTATATAAAAGATTCAATGAAATTTAGAGGCTTGGTTTTTAAAAGAGTGGAAAAGGTAGAGGAGAGTATTGCCATTTCTGTTGTGCTTGTTGCAGACGGGTCAGAGCAAAAGAAGAAATGGCTGAAAGAGGAAAATGGTTATTTTGTTTCTTATGAAAAAAGAGTCCCAATTGTAACGGTTTTCAGAAGAACTTTTATGCACTTTAGACAAATCGCATACCAACATCGAGTTACGGCTCAGGGGTATTGTGTTACAGCTCAGCGTTAAAAGTTGTTCTATTTCCTTTTTCCTTTTCACTTGGAATCCGGGTGACTAAAATATCGGGTATGGGGTATCTCTATAACCATTACCTATTAACTGGATATTAGGATCACGGGATATTTGGGATTAAATTGGTTAAAAGCTAGAAAAATTTGGGTTGCAGATTCATTTACGGTCAGGTCATGGTAAAAGTGAACTCAGGCTCAAAGTTAGTACACCCATTTGTTTCTGCTGAGTTTTGTGTGACCTGATTTGCACCTCTGTATTTCTTGGAAGGATCAAGGATATGGAAATAAAGATAAAGATCACATCTTAAATCACTTATTAGAACAAATGATCCTGATTTTGTTTCAGAAACTAAGACCCATTACAAGAAAATTGAACTACAACAAACCTTTAAACTATCCCAATAATTTTATTATCAATCATATTGGTCGTGCTGGTGGTCTTTGTCTTATTTGGAAAGATGTATTGGATCTTAAAGTCATAAGTTCTGTTTATAATGTTATTAACTGTGAATTGTGCATTGATGCAAGGTCTAAAGTATATCTTATTTGTATGTGTGAGGCTCATCTTAATGATAATAGAATTGAACAGTGAGATTTTATTCATCAGTTTAGTCAATGTATTAATAGTTTTTGGGTTTTTATGGGAGATATGAATTTTATCCTTTATAATTCTGAGAAATCTGGTGGTATCCCCCTACTCGATCCGTTTTAGATACTGCGAGAGATTTTGTTGACTCTTTAGGAGTCCATGGTATCACTTTATCTAGAAATACTTTTACTTGGACTAATAGAAGACATGGTATTGAACACATACAAGAAAGACTTGACAGAGTCTTAAAAACCGATCAATTGTTTTACGTATTTCTTAAAATCATACATCTCTCATAGCTAGTGATCGTATCCCCATTATATTTACTAATGCTAGAGATGTTAATCATGTTAAGAAACCTATGAAGATTAAAAAATGTTGGCTTAGAGATGACATGTGAAAAATTGTAGTAAGGGATAACTGGCAAGCTAATATTCAAGGATCCTTAGCTTTTAAGCACAAAAACCATTTTCGTTATTACTTTTCGAGTACAAGGAACTATTGCGGTTGAATTCATTAATAACAACTTCTTTAAGAGAAGTCAGACAAGCTTTAGGTTATTGGAATATACTCATTCCTTTGGCCACATTCAAAGAAAAACTAGTTGTCTAAATAACCAATTAGAAAGTTTGCATGCTCAGGGAATTGTTGATACTACTGATACTGTGATATATACTATCCTTGCTCAATTAGAGCATTGAAAAACATTGAGGAATATTTTTATAAACAAAGAGCAAAGGATGACGCTATGCAATTTGGTGATAGAAATACTAGCTATTTCCATATTAGGGCTAATTTTAGGAAAAACAAACTAGTATTGAGGCTTTAACTGATTCTGATAATGCTTATGTGTGATATCGTGGGTGAGGATACATTGAAGATAAATCAATCATTTTTACATGGTAAGTACATGCTAAAAGAAAATAATCATACTTTATTGTCTTTAATCCCTAAAATCACTTGTCCGAAAACTGTTGTTGATTTTAGGCCTATAAGTTTAGGCAATACTTTGTATAATATATTTTCTAAGTTGATTTCCAATATACTTAATCCATTACTTAGCAAGATTATCTCCCCTTATCAAGCTGCATTCGTGCAAGGTAGACTAATGACTGATGATATTGTCACGTCTCATGAGTTGGTTGATACGATGAAGAAACATAAGTTAAAAAAGGTTTAAAGGCTATTAAACTTGATATGAGTAAGCCATTAGATAGAATAGATTGGTATTTTCCGATTAAATGTCTTAATATTCTTGGTTTCAAATCTGATTGGTGTCAGTTTATTAGTCAATGTGTTACAATTGTATCTACTTCAATTATGTTAAATGAATCACCAAGTGAGTAATTTAAACCATCTAGAGCATTTAGGCAAGGAGATCATATATTTATGTATCTTTTCACTTTATGTATGGATGTTTTCTCAAAAGCTTTAATTCATGCTGAGAACAACAACATGATAAAAGGAATTAAAGTTTCTGATACTGGTCCTGCTATATCTCATTTATCATGTATCAGTGATTTCATGACATTTTATAAACCTAACCCTGTTGAATTGAGACATCTTAATTCGATTATTGAACAGTTTAGCATAGTTTCAGGTCAAGCTATCAATTATGTTAAATCTGGAATAAAATTTAGTCCCAAGACTGAAAAATTTGTCAAGAGAACTATCACTAATATTCTCAATATCAAGAGAATGAAATTGCAGGACAATTATTTAGGAGTGCCTCTACTTCTTCATCAAAACAAAACTGAATTATTCTCATGTATGTTAGTTAACTTTGATGGTAAATTGTCTTGCTGTAAATCCAAGTACTTCAATCAACTAGGTAGGATAGTTTTGACTCAAAATGTATTAGGTTCCCTTGCTACTCATCAAATCTTTGTCTTTCCAATACCCAAAAAATTAATAGATAGAATAGACCTTATCCAGAGAATATTTTGGTGGAATAAGTATGTCGATACTAGAGGTTTATACTTCATTTCTTATGATAAGATTTCTGGTCCTTAAGTGTAGAGGTAGCCTAAAAATTAGACAAACTGTTGTTTTTAATAAAGCTTTACCGACTAAGTTAGCTTGGAGGATATTGCAGGAACTTAATGCATTGTAGATACAAATGTTGAAGCATAAGTACTTTGCCAATTGTGACCATTTGTATGATGAGGTAAGTAGTAATGTATCTTGGATTTGGAGAGGAATTTGTCAAGGAATCGAGATTATAAAAAATCATTGTTGTTGGGAGGTTGCTAATAGTAATAATATCCATATTTGGAAAGATGTTTGGGTTCCTTCCATTGGGAAACATCTTCTAAATTATTTTTCTTCAAACAATATGAAATATGTGAGTCAATTGATTGATACATATACTAAAGTTGGAATGTCTACATCCTTGATGATTTATTTCTAAGTAACATAGTTGAAAGAATTTTTGAAAGAATTTTTAGTGATTGGAAATGATCAAATTAGGTGGACAAGTTCTAAACATGGTATCTTCTCTGTTAAATATGCTTACAATATTTCGTTGAATGAAACTCAGCAGGTAAACAACCAATCTAGAAGCAAATTTCCCTAAAAAAAGCTATGGACGTCTCCCTCCCAAAGTATTGCGCCTTCAGGAATGTCTCCCAACCAGAACCAAAATCTTAATATTTGTGAACGACATTAGTATTGTCTCTCCTCTCTATGGAAGAGATGATGAGAACATGCAACACCTATTTCTGTAATGTTCCATCTCTTAAATAATTTGGTTTGGAATGGATAACTCTCTATCATTATCAATTAAAAATGTTGATTTTCTTGACTAGTTAAGATCTAACTAATATAGTGATTCAGTTATGCAGGAGAAGATTATATTTGTTAGTTATATTCTTTGGCTTATCTGGAAATTGAGATGCTCAATAATATTTGATAAAGTTCAAGTTAGACCAGCTGAGTTCATGTACTCCCTGAATCAGTTCATATCGGATATTGTTAAACCTTTGAATGCCACCAGTAGCTCTCAATCTACCTTACAAATTCAGTATTGGTGTCCTCCTTCTCATTCATTTATGAAAGTTAATTTTGATATGTCATTTAACAAGGATAGTATTCTAATTGGTATTGGTCTAATTATGCTAATAATACGGGCTACTTCAAAGGAGAAAAGGGAAACTTCTTATTCAGTTGATGAAGAACAAGGTGAAGCATTAGCAACACTGGAAGCCATTAAGTGGGCTGGCCATTAATTTTCTCCATCTGGAAGGAGATAATAAGAATGCTATCAATGCCATAAATCGCAGTTTAGGAAGCATCAGCTGGACAACAAATAGTGTTGTGCAGGAGTGTTTGTTCTTGCTTAAGAACTTTCCAAATTGGAGATGCTCTCATGTTACAACAAATATTTTGGCAGAAAATGCTCAAAGAAGTAGTAAGAGCGAATGGTTAGATAATCCTCTTGGTTTTATTAGCCAGTTTTGAGAAGGATAACTCTTGTAATCTCATTTAATCATTTTAATAAAATCTTCTCTTATCAAAATAAAATAAAATAAATCATGGTGAAACCGAATCCATGATGAAAATTATGGTTGGATCTCATCCCCAACGGACCTAATAGACTTTACTTTTACAAGATAGATTGATATTCTTCTACACACATTTAAGTCATATTGATTTAATCAAATTTTTTCCACTAGACATGCAAATTTGAGCATCAAGAAGTGATTCTCATAAAGATGAATTTAAATTATCCTTGTTACGAGAATTATGAAAATACCCATAGGGGAAAAATTAAGACACAAATAACTTAAAATTTGGAACCAGGTATTATAGTTTCAACAGGCAGTACAATACCCACAACCATCTCAGAACTGAAAATGATGTAATGGAAGTAAAATAATCAACAAACAACTGAAAATGCAATTAATGAACTACAAACGCAAATGGATTTTACAGACAATATGGGAAGTAAATAAAAAACAGTTGGTGGTTGGTATGGGATACTTCAAAATTTTCAAAATAGACTAAACGCTTGGCATAGGAAATGTTTAGATAATTGGGGTAGATTGATGCTTATAAATCACGTGATTTCTAGTTTTCCTATCTGTTATTTAGCCATGTTTGATATTCCTGCTTCTGCAGAGAAGAAAATGTGAATAATAATGAGACTGTTCCTCTGGCGTACCACAAACTCTATGATGAAGAAAAGCTGGTTTGCACAGGACAAAGTTTGTTTGCCCAAATGCAAAGGTGGTGTTAGCATAAAAAAAACCCAGATTGATGAACAATGCCAAGTGAATCAGGAGATTTGAGAAAGAAAAAACTTTTTGGAGATATATTATACATCAAAAATTTAGTGGATATGAAGATGTTTTTCATCCAAATTCCTCTAAAAACCCTATTGGTAAGAGTTTTTGTGAGCATGCATTTTGAAGAGTAAAGAATTTGTTACACAAACACAGATATTCAGGTTTAAAGTAGTGATAGTTGTCTTTGAAAATAAGGGGGTACCAAAATACACCACCAAATTTTTTCTTAGGAAACCTGTATGGACTAAACCTAAATACAATTCCGAGAGTTTAAATTAATAAATCCCAGATAAAGGAATAATATTCAGAGTTATATCTCTATCTCACACAATCAGAAAGTTTATAGAGGCAAGTCTGTGAACCTGATTTACGTGTAAGAGTACTTGGGTGATTCCAAAAATAGATATCCAAGAATCAATCAAGTTGTATCCAGCAAACAATGGTGAATGTATATACTTTGGTTGATTTACGTACAACCTGTGATATTTCAATTATAAAGATAAACAATATAATACGGGAAAATAAATAATACAAACACCAAAAATTTTGTTAACGAGGAAACCGCAAACGCAGAAAACCCCTGGGACCTAGTTCATATTGGACATAAAACTGTATAAAGCCGCTACAGACTCTAGCCTATTATCAATACTTCGGACTGGAATATAGTTGAGACCGAACTAAACCCTCATAATTGTTCAGTTACAATGGCGCTCCTTAAGCCTTTTGAATCCCAGCAGGACTCCGCGCAATTGATTCCCTTAGCTGACGTCGTTTACAACCTAAGAGTTGTTTCAACTCGATTGAAGACTTTAAACCAATCTTCCTCCCACAAATAAGCCTATATATGCGATTTTATTTTTATTAAGGATCAAGGTGAGAATGAAAATCTATTGCAATAGAAAAACTCTAGCATGTCTCTAAATCCAGAATTATTACTCCCGAAGAGCAGCTTAGATTATTATTCACCTCACAAGTATTAAACATGTGGAATCTCCCAAGTATGAGACAAAGAGAACTTTGTGATTACTATATATCTTGAATGATGGAGCAAGCTCAATAATCTAAAACAAGATCAGGATACACAAAATATCAAAGATAGTTGAATGTGGCTTCACGAATCCCTAGGAGAATTGTCTTTTTAGTCGCTAAACCCTAGACGGGTTTGAGAGAGAGGGAGAGTCTAGTTTTAAACTATAACACACAAGATTATTGTTGGGGGTCCAAAGTCCCAGTTGCTTGAGGTTATCCCTTATATAAACTTTCAAAGAATAAGTGTTTTAGGTTAGAAAAGATGAGGGTAGCCAAATATAGCTCAATCTAAAACTTTTCCACCTATAAGTCCTTTTCCGAAAGTGATTTTCTATGGACTGAGTCGAGACAATACAACTAATCGATTCACACTTCGTGTGATCGTCTATGGATACGAGATCGAGACAATACAACAACGAAGTATGTTTACTTGATAATAGGTTCGGACTTAACCAAACTCTAGGGATTGTCTATCAAGTAAAACATGAATTAACGTTTGTGCGATTTACTTTAAATTATAATAAACACAATTATAATTATGGAAAATAAAAGTAAATAATACAACAAGATTTTATTAACGAAGAAACCGCAAATGCATAAAAACTCCGGGACCTAGTCCAGAATTGAATATTCTCATAATTAAGCCGATATAAAAAATCAAACCAACTTCGTATAGTTGAGACCAATCAGCTAAACCTATAGTTCACCTAGTTTCCTCAGTATCCCTGCGCCTCCAACTTGCAGTAAGTCACGCACTTGGAACAATTCATTTGGTTCGTATTCCAAACAGTAAAGGAACAATAAATCTGTTCGGTAACAACTCTTTTCAAAAAACGTGATATTGTTTGACAAAGGCTCTTATGTTTAACCAATAAACTCCTTTGTTGGGTCCTTAGATCAATCTCTCAAAAACTACTGAAGTAACTGTTAGACTATGCAATCAATACTATTGATCACAAGTAAGTGTATTGATGCTGATATACTCAACTAATCAATCCAATCTATCACAAATATAAATCGATTATAGTTGGATCCCTTTCCAGCCGAAACAAGTACTGCGCACACCAAGATTATGAACCCAAAAAGTATTATTGTCTTCAAATCTTCTTTGATCTTCAATCAGCACCTGTACACAATCAACTTGAATCTCTTGTGATCAATCACACACAGAACGGAGTCTGTTAATGTTGTATTATCACAAGACGTCTTTAGATCTACAAACAATATAAAGATCCCTGTAAAAAATTCAATATAGTTTGAGTGAATCTTATATCAGAAGAGAAGATTCTTAAGCATAATCAAACTAGGTGCAATCAAATTTCAACCACCGTTATTCAATCAAATCAATCGAAAACTAAACTAAACTGCAATTATCTAGTGTCCCACCAACGATACTAATAGAGCTTCTCAATCCCAAATAAGTATTTAAATCGAGCGACCGTAAGAGATTTCTCTTAATTAGGGTACTCTGCTCTCCGATAGGCGGTTCCACCAGTAACAACACAACTGAGGTAGTTTTGCTGGATCTGAGGATTAGTTTGCTAGAAATGCATACTTCAATATTTATAGACAAAGGAAGTTTGAACACCAAGGAATTTCCAAATCCGAATATTCTCAAAGATATGCAATTAACACAAATCGGTTTTCATGACTCCTGGAAATGCATTGTCCAAATACTGACAAAAATCCCCATAGAAAAATCTATAATCAGTAAATGCACATTACTATTTTCTAAAGATATGCATTTAATTGCTGGAAATTAAATAGCATACAAAAACTAAGAAACTTTAATTAAAAGATTTTCAATTTATTTCGATCTTTGGATTCTCCTTTAGCTATTAAGGAATATCTTTGAACAATTAATGATAAGAGTTATTGCACATGTTCAAAGTATGTCGACATCTTTACTTTGCAAGTCCTTTTTCATACTTACAATCTTGGAACGGATTTTCCACACTTCCTAACAAGTTTGGAATTGGTTCATCTGACTTCCAAGAACTATGTGATTGATTATCCTATCAAATCACCAATCATGGGTTTCACGGTTCTACCAAAACAAGTTTCGGTTATACCTCCATGTGAGTACTGTGCATAGTCAGACTAGTTACCAAAACTCGTTTGACTAGGTACTAGGATCGGTTCCCCCATCTTCTAAGAACTTGTTGCACATGTTCATAGGATCGGTTCGCCCATATACTAAAAACGTGTTGCACCTCTTACAAGGATCGATTCCCCTCTTACAAATCTGTTGCACATCTTACTAGGATCGGTTCCGCAATGACTAGATAAAAGTTGTTACTTACAAGGAATCGATCATACCATCTTGAGTGATTACTTAAGATCGGTCTTACTAATAAAAGTCATACCAATACATAAGTCAGGCCTTGTGAATAGTTTTACCAAGATACATAAATAATTTTATGAGTCTTTTTACTAAACACACATATTGGTAATTCAAAATAGATTTTCAATGAATAACAATACCAATAAGCCTAACGATTTCCCTTTCGATTCACAAAACGAGTTTATGAACTTACTTCCTTTAAACGAATGTAAAACATTGTTTCCTGGGATGAAATCTTCACTCATACCATACATAAACACAATAGAATTCATACCATTATGTCGATGTCTTATATACAAAGTTTGATGGTTAAGCAATAAACCTCGTATTGTATTTCTTAATACTATGTGTAACTAGAGTATCATACACAGCTTCGTAGTTATGTTTTCAATATGCACGACTTGAAAGATACGTTAGGGAATGAAAGAGTTCAAGTCAAATATTACTAAGCTCAAGATGAAGGATGATGTTGTCGTTGTAGCTCCATACCTCTTCACATCCTTCAAGTTTTCATGTAATACTTGTAAGTCCCATATCCTAATACTTTCAAGCTAACCTATACAAAGTTGACTTTAGTATTTAATCAAGCGACTCTTTAAATGAGTTTTGATTCATTAAAATATGATTACCAAACTTTTCAACCAATGCTTGGTGGGTTTAACCGAGCAATGCTCTAACAATCTCCCCCTTTGTCAATTTTAGTGACAAAACTCTTACATCATATGGATAAATAAATTACAAGAATTCATTATACACATACGCTTGATTCGAAGTTCAAGAACACAATACCTGCATTAAATAAAATCATTAAATGCCTCTACTGACATTATAATGACAAAGATAATAGCCCCCCTAAATATAAGATAGGTAGAGTTTCAATCCGCATGTCTTTGTTATTTTCATGTAGTTCCTCATAACTACGTATCATATGATATGTGACTCCCGATTAGTCTATGCTTTAACTCTTTTCGTTAGAATAAATGTTTTAGCACAAATGTCCTTTCCCTTAGTGATACCATCTCATAACAAGCTAATATCACTTGTTTACTCCATATATTTCTTCCCCTTTTTGTCATAAAATTAAAAAGAAACAAGAAAAAAAAATCTCATAAAAAGAATTTGCAAACATATAAGAGTTGAGCACGAGGGTTTTACACACCACTTTAGATAACCAATATCAAAACCTAAACTAAAAGTAAATTTTTTTTAACATGTTATCTAGGAAACAATTGCCCGAAGCAATTTTCTTAACAGTTTAGCACATCAAAAATCGACTAAGGACCTTAGTTCTCTTGCTAAGCCGATTGTACAAATACAATCGCTTGTCCGATAAGACCAAAATAAAGATTAGAATTAAATTTATTTTTCTCATCAGGCTCTAATTATTCTCAATAGTAACTTAGACCTTTCACTTTTAAAAATGACAAATACTATGTTAGTTAACTAGTAATTCTTGTTAAGGCATTCAGTTAACCTCCATGTTTGATAAGTCTAACTAAGATACGAAAAACTTAGTTTCTCTTATCCGGAAATCACTTCGACTAAGCAAATGATCCCGAAACATTTTTGTTAATCCATAAATAATTCATACAAACAAAATAAATCAACTTGCATAATCATTTATCTTAACCGGAACAGATTGAAACAAACATTGACATTACAACACCGCATTTGCACTGAAATTTTGTAAGCCTAAACAATTGATATCAAACTATAACGAAAGATAACAATAATTTGTCTTAACCGGAAACAATTGAATCACAATTAAACATCCATACACGAATAATGAAATAAACATCAATTGTACCGAAATTTTGTTAAGCAAAAGCAATAAAGATATGAAATAAAATCATGTTTTTCTTAAACAGGAAAACAATTAACTAACAAGATTTTCACCTCATATTCCGCATATTCTCCCCTTAAGATATGTCATTAAGCTCAAGTTAACTTAGAACTCTCTCCCATTGAAGTTGTCATCCTTCCGTCAAAACAAAATAACAACAACAAAGAACAACCTTTACCAGAGAAAGGTTGAAAACCGATTTTAACTATGCGATGCAAAATTTAAAACCTAGAAACACATTTCTTTTATGCTAAACCAAAAGATTCAACATATTGTGACTTTTTCACATATTGTTTCTACATGAACCCCTCATGATCCTTTGATAAAACCTGCCAACATGGTCTAGAACTTAATCCCGCTAAATCAAAAAGTCACTCAAACTACAAGGGTGCACACATTATGAGATAGAATATCAAGGTAATAAAACCGAAATCAAACATCCCATAAACATACATATCAATAGAATAAAGCATTCAAGCACAGGCTATGTAACCGAAAACTATCACAAGAAAAATTATAATATAATAATTTTATTCATAATAAGATAGTTTTATTCATAATAGACTTTACAATTATTGAAAGAAATAAAAAACTGAAGTCTATTCTTGTTGAAAATAAATATTAATCTTCGTGAACATGCGATCTCTTTTGCTTGATAGGTGTGATTCTTCGAATTCCTTGAAGAGATCCTTGATTGAAGTAAAGTTATTCAACCCTATGGAAATTAGGTTCCTCTTCGTTTACTCTTCTGGAGACCAAAGCTAGGTTTTTGAGGAGATGAGCTTGGATAAGTAATGATTTATCAAGACTTCGTTTTATTAACAAAACTTCAAACTTTGTTTCGGCACAGGTTCGAGCCATCTTATGAAACTTCTTCTCATAATCGATCATACATGATGATTGACTTGTAACCATATAGGTAATGGATCCGAATTCATTGAAGCTATGAAATCCGAAATAACGATTGTTCAATTTTTCCGCATACCTTTCCGAAACCCTGGCAGAAATTTTTGCATGATAATCGGTATTGTCCATGATTCTTTGATGCAGATGGATGAACAAAGAAAAACTCAATTGTGTTACCGAAAAACTTATATACCCCAAAGTTTCCAAAAACTGGTTTATCGATTATGGAAAACAAAAATTCTTTCTTGATATGAAATAACAGAAATTTATCAATATTAAGAATTTTAAAGGAAGTGTACTCCTGTCAAAATTTTTGTAGATCTTGCAAGTTCTACACTATTGTGAAAAATACACTGGACTCGTTAAACAATTGTTTGAGCACCTCAAGAGTCAGTGATTTTCTCAACCGATACTAGGTTTTTGGTTGAGATAGACTACACTTTACATAGTAAAAGAGAGTCTCCCTTTATTTATGTTCTTTTAAGAAATTTGTTTCCTTTGGTGGACAACCCAAACTTATCATAGAAATAACTATCATCAATATATTTAGGTATTCCCTTATATGTTGATGATCTGGAGATATTTTCATTTTTCCTTTTGTTTAGATCCGTTGTCTTCTTAGGGATCCACTTCCAGGCATTTTCAGTCCTCTTTCCTTTTTTTCTTACCATGATGACTTGCTCTTACTGAAGTTTTCAATCAAGGATGATCAGCATTATGTAAGAGATTTCTCGATGAAGATTACTCACAACATTCTTGACTAGAGATTAAACTATCCAATAGTTGACATTCTTTAATAACATGTCCTTTGGTTCCACAACCATAGCATCTTATATGATGATGCCTATAAATATGTTGAGTATTCCACTGTGAGATGTTCATCAGAATTTTCTAAGAATATTAAAGCATTCTTAGGGGAAAACACCCTTTTTCGAGAGTTTTTAGTGTTACTTTTCTTTCTTTTTGATAGAAAGATTGAATCAGTATTTTTGGATTCTTCAAAACATGATGTATCCGACTGATATCCTGATATAAAAAAATGCATTTTCCTTTTAAGACAGTTGACATGTTCCGTGACTGTCTTTAGCTCAGAATCATATGAGTTTCTTAATGCATTATACTAGGTTTTTGGTTGATATAGACTACACTTTACATTAGTAAAAGAGAGTCTCCTTTTATATGTTCTTTTAAGAACTTTGTTTCTTTTGGTGGACAACCCAAACTTATCATAGAAATAACTATCATCAAGATATTTAGTTATTACCTTATGTGCTAATGATCTGGAGATATTTTCAGTTTTCCTTTTGTGTAGCTCCATTGTCTTCTTAGGGATCCACTTCCAACCGTATCCAGTCTTCTGTTCTTCTTTCTTCTCGTGATGAGTAGCTCTGGATGATTTTTCAAAACTAGGACGATCAGTCTTATGTAAAAAATTTCTCGGAGAAGATTTCATATATCATTCTTGACTATAAATTAAACTAGCCAATACTTTATATTTTTTAATAACATGTCATTTAATTCCACAAGTATAATATCTTTTGTGAGGATGTCTGCGGTGATGTTGAGCACTCTGCTGTGAGATGTTCATCTCAGATTTTTCTGAGAGTATAAATGCTCTCTTAGAAGTTGAAACTTTCTTTCCAGAGTTCCCAGTATCACTTTTCTTTCTTTTTGAGAGAAAGATTGGATCAGGTTTTTTGGATTTTTCAGATTATGATGTATCTAACTGATCTCCTGATATTAGTGAATGCATCTCATGTTTAAGACAGTTGATATGTTATGTGACTGTCATTAGCTCAGAATCAAATGAGTTTCTTAATACATTATACTCATCTGTAGCTGTTTTTCTCAAGATCTCAGTCTTCTTTTCTTGATCAATTATTTTCTTTAGCATTGATTCTAACGAAACAATCCTAGAAGAAGACGTACTTTTTGAGAGAGTATAACTCAGCTTTAAGGATAATTAGATCAAGGTTGAGTTGATCTTTTTCAATTTTCAGAAGACATGGGTATTCAAGAATTTTTCCTTATCTTTTTAGTGCGAGAGTGAGTTCTGTTGCACACGAGAGAAATTCTTTACTTAGTTCATCTAGTTGTGAAGCCTCCATATTCACATAATCACCTTCTTCTTTATACTCATGAAGTGAATCAGTATCTGAATCATTGATTGTGAACATAGGACTAGCTTAACATCTTCCTGAGTATATGAGGACATATTATCGGAAAAGTAGGTAGAACTTGTAAAACATGCTTCTTCTAAACATTTGCTGAAATCAAACCATAAAGAGTTTTTCCAAAATCTTGTGATATGTTAACTGAGTCTTTCTTTATAAGTTTATCCTTGATTTTATTATTTTGACTCATATCTTATAGGTTGGATTACACCAAACACAGATTAGTAGATCTTTGCGTGTTGCCTGCTCTGATTCCAATTGAAAATACGAGGGTACCCAAATATACCTCAATCTAAAACTTTTGCACCTATAAGTTCTTTTACGAAAGTGATTGTCTATGGACTAAGTCGAGACAATACAACTAATTGGTTCACACTTCGTCTGATCGTCTATGGATACGAGATCGAGACAATACAACAACGAAGTAGGTTTACTTGATAATAGGTTTGGACTTAACCAAACTCTAGGGATTGTCTATCAAGTAAAATAGGAATTAACGTTCGTGCGATTTATTTTAAATTATAATAAACACAATTATAATAGATGAAATAAAATTAAACGATATAACAAGATTTTGTTAACGAGGATACGGTAAATGAAGAAAACCCTCGGGACCTAGTCCAGAATTGAATACTCTCGGAATTAAGACGTTATACAAAATCAAACCAACTTCGTATAGTTGAAAAGTTCACCTAGTTTCCTCAATATCCCTGTGCCTCCAATTTGCAGTAAGTCACGCACATGGAACAATTCCTTTGGTTCGTATTCCATACAGTAAAGGAATAAAAAGTCTGTTCGGCAACAACTCTTTTCAAACAACGTGATATGATTTTGACAAAGGATCTTCCATTTAACCAATAAACTCCTTTGTAGGGTCCTTAGGTCAATCTCTCAAAAAACACCGAAGTAATTGTTAGACTATGCAATCAATACTATTAATCACAAAGAAGTGTATTGATGCTGATCCGATCAACTAACCAATATAATCTATCACAAAGATAAACTAATTATAGTTGGATCCCTTTCCATCTGAAACAATTATTGTGTATACCAAAGATTATGAACCCAAAAAGTCTTCTTGTCTTCAAATCTTCTTTGATTTTCAATCAGAACCTGCACACAATCAACTTGAATCTCTTGTGATCAATCACACACAAAACGGAGTCTGTTAATATTGGATTATCACAAGACGTCTTTAGATATACAAACAGTCTAAAGATCCCTGTCGAAACTTCGATCTAGTTTGAGTGAATCTTATAACAGAAGAGAAAATTCTCAAGCATAAAGCAAACTAGGTGCAATCAAAGTTCAACAACCGTTAGTCAATCAAATCAATCAAAAACTAAAATAAACTGCAATTATCTAGTTTCCCATCAATAGTACTAATAGAGATTATCAATCCCAAAGAAGTATTTGAACCGAGTGTCCGTAAGAGAATTCTCGTAATTAAGGTACTCTTCTCTCCGATAGGCGGCTCCACCAGTAACAACACAACTGAGGTAGTTTTGCTGGTTCTGAGGATCAGTTTGCTAGAAATGCAAACTTCAATATTTATAGACAAAGGAAATTTGGATACCAAGGAATTTCCAAAACCGAATATTCTCAAAGATATGCAATTAACACAAATTCGGTTTTCATAACTCCTGAAAATGCACTGTCCAAATATTGACCGAAATCCCAATAGAAAAATTTATAATCAATAAATGCACATAGTAATTATTATTTTCTAAAGATATGCATTTAACTGCTGAAATTAAATAGTGTATAAAAACTAAGAAACCTTAATTAAAAGATTCTCAATTTATTTCGATCCTTGGATTCTCCTTTAGCTATTAAGGAATATCTTTGAACAATTAATGATAAGAGTTACTGCACATGTTCAAAGTATGTCGATATCTTTACTTTGCAAGTCCTTTTTCATACTTACAATCTTGGAACCGATTTTCCACTCTTCCAAACAAATTTAGAATTGGTTCATCTGACTTCTAAGAACTATGTGATTGATTATTCTATCAAATCATTAATCATGGGTTTCACGATTCTAGCAAAACAAGTTTCGGTTCTACCTCCATGTGAGTACTATGCATAGTCATGCTAGTTACCAAAAATCGGTTGACTAGGTACTAGGTTCGGTTCCCCCATCTTCTAATAGCTTGTTGTACATGTCCATACGATCGGTTCGCCCATATACTAAAAACGTGTTGCACCTCTTACAAGGATCGATTCCCCTCTTCCAAATCTGTTGCACCTCTTACTAGGATCGGTTCCTCAATTACTAGATAAAAGTTGTTATTTACAAGCCATCGATCATACCATCTTGAGTGATTACTTAAGATCGGTCTTACTAATAAAAGTCATACCAATACATAAGTCAGGCCTTGTGAATAGTTTTACCAAGATACAAGTTTATGAGCGGTTTTATTAAACACACATATTGGTAATTCAAAATAGATTTTCAATGAATAACAATACCAATAAGCCTAACGATTTCCCTTTCGATTCACAAAACGAGTTTATGAACTTACTTCCTTTAAATGAGTGTAAAACATTGTTTCCTATGATGAAATCTTCACTCATACCCATAAATTATCATAATATAATTCACACCATTATGTCGATGTCTTATATACAAAGTTTAATGGTTAAGAAATAAACCTCGTATTGTATTCCTTAATACTATGTCTAACTAGAGTATCATACACAGCTTCGCAGTTATGTTTTCAATATGCACGACTTGAAAGATATGTTATGGAATGAAACAGTTCGAGTCAAATATTACTAACCTCAAGAGGAAGGATGATGTTGTCGTTGTAGCTCCATACTTCTTCACATTCTTCAAGTTTTCATGTAATACTTGTAAGTCTCATATCCTAATACTTTCAATCTAACTTATACGAAGTTGACTCTAGTATTTAATAAAGCGACTCTTTAAATGATTTTTGATTTACTAAAATATGACAACCAAACTTGACATACCAACGCTTGGTGGGTTCAACCGAGCAATGCTTTAAGAAGGTTTAAGAAAAGATAGCTTTGGAACCAAGTAAACAATATCCACCGTTAGATGAATTTTTTAAATTAGTTAACACTATAAGATATACACTCTGGTTAGGATGAACCGTAACCGAACCATGTTCAAAGACAACGCTCATGAATGGTTAGACGAAACTAGCCAATTCAAATATAAGCTTAATCATTTTCACATAAAACTTAATACTTTAATCTTGAGTCACAACCATATGATCAAATATGTCTACAATAATTTTAGATATTTTTTCAAATGCTAATTATCTCAAAGAAATAATTTTATGTGCATCTTACAATGTTCGATAGGGTACGTACGTGTACCAGGTTCTTCAACCTTGTCTGCGGCTATTTTTGTTACGGTACGTGTATCCTTAAGGAAAAAAATAAGTTCTAGAGAATACAAATCTTTTCCGGTTTGCGTACCGGGTATGGACACCCACCAGTTTCAAAACCAACATTTTTTTTGGTATTCATACTAGGTATGCGCACTATTCTAAGTTCACGAGTTTGCATATTTTTTGTGGTATGGATACTGGGTATGTTTACCACTAAGTCGTTTCTAAACCATAGGTATGCTGGTACATGTACTGGGTATATGTAGTGCAGCTCCGGACCTATAACAGTTCTCCCAGTTTGTGAAACTGGTATGCATACTGTCATGTATCCAGATTTGTAGTAGTTTTATTTTTCTTTCTAAATCAATTCGAAATATTCCTAAATAACATCAATGACGCATATAACTATGTCAGGCTATTTTTAAATGATAATCTTGAATCACGATTTTGATTATAAACAATAAATTGCTCTTAACTGAAATTCATCAAGTATGAAAAAATATTCATTAAGCTTAGTCATTATATTTCGAGAAGGATATTACCAAGATAAACTTGACTCGAAATTCTTCATATGCTTATGATAGTGTAATTAGTCATACGACATAGTCTTAGTCATATGACATAGTCTCATACATAAAAATATGAATAACTTGATAAATAAGTGGTCCAGTCTTTACTTACATTTTATTGAAAAATTTCTCCAAAAGCTTCAGTTGATCTTCGTCTTCAAACGGTAGAATGCAATGATGTACGCAGTGATGTACGATTTTCAACTACACTTTTATCCTAATCCAAGACTTGAATTGACTAATTGTAGACTAGAAATCAAGATATGGTTTTGATCAACTAAATTTGACAACAAGCTTGATATAAAAAATTGTGAGTTCGTCCGAGCAATGCTCTAACAATTTCCCTATTTGTCAGCTTTAATGATAAAACTATTAATACTGTTAGAACAATACTCAGTCGAACTCGAAACCGTTGCTATCTCAAGCTTTTTTTTTCAAGTTCAGTTGCTAAAACTATATATCTTGATTTCTAGTCTACTTATAGCTAAGTCTCGGACTAGGATAGTAAAGTGTATTTGAGCTCTAGACTCCACTGCGTTCATCATATGAAGACGAAGAACTACTCAAGTAACTGGTGGAACTTCATCAACAAAAGTTATGTGGAGACTTGAACTTATCTATCACTCAAAATTCCATCTATTCTATCTCCCATTTTGATACAAAAGTCTTATATCTATATAGACTTCGATTATGCACATTTGCTATTTCGAGCCGAGTTTATCTCGCTTTTCTATTTCTCGAAATATGTGTTGTTAAGCTTTCGTTTTAGACAAGTTCATCTTTACTCATGAAGAAAATCATGTTAATATTTCAGTAACTTGAAAATCGCTTTGATGAAAAATAGTTTGTGAATAACAACTATATAACATCCTCTAAGAAAGTTCCAATGATTGAAATGAGAGTTTAGAACATGTAACCATCTTTGGGTATAAGCATAGTGTGTTCGCACATTAGTGTATAAGTCCATAAACCGGGAACCTAAAGTATGCATACTTGTGTGTATATAATTGGTTGATGGAGACTGGGTAAGTATGCGTACCCGTACGCATACTAGCGTAAGTTCACATCAGTGAATTTCTTCTGAGGTTTGTATACTTGAAAAAAACTCAATCCGGTTACCTAAGTATGCGTACCCGTACGCATACTGGCGGAAATTTCACCTCCGTGAATTTCTGCTGAGTTTGAAAACTTATATAAACTCAAATCTGGTTACTTAAGTACGCATACCCGTACGCATACTTAAGTGTGTTACTTTCTAAAATCGGTCTGTTCATGAACTTAAAAATTTATATAATGGAGAACGCAATCTTTTCGAACCGTGACTATAAATTTCATGAATCGATTCAAGTGAATCAAACCTATTTTGCTTCGATTGTATCTTGTATACTTCTATAATATCTAAGAAATTGAATAACTCTCGAACTAGTTCTATTGAAGTCATTTGAACTAGTTGTTGTGAAGATGAATAAGGTTGATATGAAAGTGCTCATATGGCTAACCATTTGGATAACTACTGTTGAACCAACTAAGTGTACACGTTTAGGTACGGTTACTCAAACCTAAATGAAGTTACATTTCATTTTTGTATGAAAATCTAAGTTCTATCAAACGGTTGAAAGATGTTAGCTTGAATTTAATTAGGTATTCATATAACGGTGAATATTGAATTCTTTATTACTAAGCTAACTGTTAGAACATAGCTCGGTTGAACCCACCAAGTGTTGGTATGTCAAGTTTGGTTGTCATATTTTAGTGAATCAAAACTCATTTATAGAGTCGCTTGATTATATACTAGATTAAACTTCGTATAAGTTAGCTGGAAAGTGTTAGGATATGAGACTTACAAGTATTACATGAAGACTTGAAGAATGTGAAGAAGTATGGAGCTACACCAACAACATCATCCTTTCTCTTGAGGTTAGTAATATTTGACTTGAACTGTTTCATTCCCTAACATATCTTTCAAGTCATGCATATTGAAAACATAACTGCGAAGATGTTTGAATGATTATACTATAGTTAGACATAGTATTAAGGAATACAATACGAGGTTTATTGCTTAACCATTAAACTTTGTATTTAAGACATCGACATGGTCATATGAATTCTATTGTGATTATGTATGGGTATGAGTGAAGATTTAATCATAGGAAACAATGTTTTACATTCGTTTAAAGTAAACCGCACAAACGTTACTTCCTATTTTACTTGATAGACAATCCCTAGATTTTGGTTAAGTCCCAACCTATTATCAAGTAAATATACTTCATTGTTGTATTGTCTCGATATTGTATCCATAGACGATCACACGAAGTGTGAACCGATTAGTTGTATTGTCTCGACGCAGTCCATAGACAATCACTTTCGGAAAAGGACTTATAGGTGGAAAAGTTTTAGATTGAGGTATATTTGGGTACCCTCGTCTTTTCAATTGTCAACTATTGGCTAGTTTAATTTATAGTCAAGAATGTTATGTGAAATGGAGAACACGGTAAGAATGATCGTCCTAGTTTTAAAAAATCAGCAAGAGCTACTCATCACGGTAAGAAAGAAGAACAGAAGACTGGATAGTGGATACGGTTGGAAGTGGATACCTAAGAAGAAAATGGAGATAAACAAAAGGAATGGTGAATATATCTTCAGATCATCAACATATAAGGTAATACCTAAATATTTTGATGACAGTTATTTTTCTGATAAGTTTGGTAATCCACCAAAAGGAACAAAGTTTTAAAAGAACAAATAAAAAGATATTCTCTTTCACTCATAAAAAGAGTAGTCTGTCTCAACCAAATACCTAGTATCGGTTGAGAAACGTAATGGCCCATGAGGTGCTCAAACAATTGTTTGATGAGTCCATTGTATATTGCACAAAAGGGTAGAACATTCAAGGTCTACAAAAATATTAACAGGAATATACATCCTTTAAAAAATATTAATTAATATTGATGAATTTAGGTTTTCATATTAAGAAAAAAATGATTGTTTTCCATAATCGATAAACCAAATTTTAGAAACTTTTAATATAAAAGTTTCGGTAATAGTTGAGATTTTTGTTCATCTATTTGGAACAAAGATTCATGAACATTACCGATTATCATGCAACGCTTTCTTCTAGGGTTTCAGAAAGGTATGCTGAAAAATTGAAACAATGGTACTTTCGGATTTCATAACTTCAATAAATTCAGAGCATTCCCTATATGGGTATGTTGATGGTGATTTTTAATTCAGGGTTAAATCTGCAAAACCTTGCATTTAATGTGTCGTCACTCTGCAAAGAAACGGATCCATGTAAAAGTGATGAGTGTTCGGCCTCTCCACTGGCGCAATTATTGAGCAACTCAATATATTCGCGTGAAATTTATCCAGACTCGTGCATGTAGAAACAATCCCAGACATTCTGTAAATTTCAGCACCTTGTCTATATTATTCATTAATATAAGATTCATTGAGTACTTTTATGTGCTATCTTCTCCGGACGAACCCTTACTGTTGATATGTCATGAAAATTTGTGTTCACTTGCAGCAGATTATCACGAATTTCCAAGTATCGAGGTTAAGGTCCTTGCATAAGAGTACTCAATGAGAAAGCATACTGCTCTCTAGAAATAAACAATTCTGTGTCAACACAAAGAATTCAATAATTTTTGTGATAATTCAAAAGATTCATTAACCTGACTAATTTGCAAAAATTAGGGTTTTACGCCATGCGCAGTATATTAGACCCCGTTGGTCGAAATTAAGCTTAGGCAGCTAAGCAATTGATCCGTCGTGGATTAGTAGGTGCAAAGTCCTACTCAAAATCATATAACAAGGAATAAAGGAGCCGCGGAATAAGAGCAGCATCAAAAGGAGGTGTGTCCATGCCATAGGCTAGCCGGCGCCACTTGCAAGTGGCCACACCCCATGTTTTCCAACCGGTCATTATTCCCCGTCGACCAATCAGGTCGCTTTAAACCCGCCACATACACATGAGTTGTGGCTGGGTCCATACTTGATGGCCCTATTCCCAATCGACCAATCAGGTCACTCTAAATCCGTTAGTGTACCAGAAGTGTAGCCACCCCCTTGCTTGGCTAGACCTCTCTTTTATTGACCAATCAGGTTGCTCTAAACCTGCCATAGTATTAAAAGAGACAAAATTCCCACAGGTGGTCACAAGCCAAATTGGCTTTCCAAAGACCACGCCAACATGCCAATGGCATGCTAACGGTATGACAAACTTGCCATGTTGTGCCAATGCACTAAAAGTGCATGCCAAACATGCCCTGACGTGCTAATGCACTAAACGTGCATGCCAAACATTCCAAACGTGCCACTTTGCTGCAATAATATGCCAAACGTGCCAACGCACCATAGATAACGCACTTATGTGCCAACCCACCTTCTGTTTGTGGCCAACGCCATAACAGACTTCAATTAGGTTATCCTAATCAGAAACACGACCTTGCTTTAGTGGTGATGGTCGAAACCCTAATTTCCAGTTGAGGCACAAATTACGCCACTTCGGGACCACAACATTCCACGAGTTATGCGGGACCCAAGAAACCCTAAGAATGCCTCCATACCATAGCCACTCATAGCAACCCTTGATCATATGGCCGTTTCCACATGATGGCCTTGCTATAGTTCCTTTGACGTGGCCATGACTTCGTTTGCACAAAAAACGTCATCGTGCCGCGGTCACATTCCATGCGCGTAAATTAGGGTTTCAGCATGCCAAACCCTAATTTATCTAATGTTGCCAAATCCATATTCGGATCTAACACCAATATGTCAAATCCTAGCTTGGCCATGCTGCCAAGCCCTAATTTTGGCCACGGCGCCAAATCCTAGTTTGGCCATGCCGCCAAGCCCTAATTTTGGCCACGATGCCAAATCCTAGTTTGGCCATGCCACCAAGTCCTAACTTTGGTCACACCGCCAATACCTAGGTTTGTCCATGTCACTGGCATGTGCCAATGGCGCCACTGTGTTTTTACTAGGCGCCAACAAAATGTGACCATAATCAGTGGCCACCCTTTCTCATGAGTTACAATCTCAGCCTTCCAAATTCTCCATGGAATTGACAGGCCAATGGCAAGTCTTAAGCGACCAGCCAAGACAGGCCTAATATCATCATATACTATTTTTCTACGGAAATCCTCTTGACATTGACTTGCCACACGTAAAAATCTGCTACACGTTTTCCACGAAAATACTCGAGACATCAAACATGTCACAAACTGGGGGATGATCATCAGGGTATTGGTCTGGAGTTTTACAACGAGCGGTGTGCAACATGCTCATTATAAGAAAGTCTCAGAAAGCAGGGCAGTTAGTGGCGGCAAGAAGTAGTGGGTGTAAACTAACCTGTCTCATTCATAGTGCGAACGTGGTTTATGGCATTTACACATGACCCCTTTTATCCATCACTCAATCATTTCCACTTTCTACAAGATCAGAGTGCGTTCAATATGACTTGTATAAATAGGTTTCACCTATTTACACCAGACAACAAGTTTGGGGTTAGAACAACAATACAGTATCCAAAAAACACCAAAGAACTGATAGCTTACATTACACAAGCCAGTTCCATATTTTGATACAATTCATAAAATAGCCTCACCTTCAGAATTAATTATTCTAGTCTCAACACCTTCTTTGCTTCCCCCCTAAGACCAACCCTTTTCCTTCACTTTGTGACCGAAGCAAGCCTGGAATGGCCATTTCTTGGTTTAGGCTAGGATTGTACAGATTGATTTATGGAATCTAAAGTACTCCCGTCCAGTGCATTTATTTAGGGTTTATATTCGTTTCTCATCCACACACCCAAATTTACAAAAACCATCAGAAGCAGTTTTCACCCATAAACAACTGGCGACCATGGTGGGAGATTAATCTCTCGGTTGCAATATCAATTCCCAATTTTGAATCCTAATTTCAAGATGGTATAGATCAGGTCCGGATCAACAACAAACCCTGAGGTCATCGGCGCTGAAGATGTCCTCGGTATCAACATTCCTTCCAGTGGCATCAATGTACCGCATGTCAGCATGATGTACACCAGTGGCGCAGGAAATGTTCCCTCAAGTGTTACACCTTCGATCACCAGAGCCAGAGATGCTACCTACACTCCAAATATTTCTTCGAGCGTGACGCCCTCAGTTGTCACCAGAGCCGCAACCACTACGCCATCGAGACGAGATAATGGAGGAACCATAAGAGTCTCATCCCCTATCACCATTGCTTATTTGATGGAAAGACATGAAATTCTTGCTAAGGCTAAGAGGGACATGGCTTCAACTCAGAAAGAGGTACTTACCTTCCTCAAGATACTAACAGATCGGCTACTACAGGAATCACGCCAACCGGAGCCAGCGAGGAGCACTTTAATACTCCCGGCGCCAGTACCTTAGCAGGGCGCACCTTCGTAGATGAAGATGCCTTCTTTGCACCTGAACATCCATTGTAAAGGAATCAACCATCCAATTTCATCACGCGTGAATATTTGGAAAGACTTCTTCGAAGCCGAGACAAAGGAAACCCGATGGACATACATCAGCATCAACCCCCATATCCTCCTAATGTGCAAAGATTTCCTCTTTCGATGGGGTATTATTCTCCTCAACTCTCCCTTTATGATGGCACTGGTAATGCGCGTGAGCATGTATCTCGATTTCTAGAATCCTTGGGTGAACACGAGTACAATCATGTTCTCCGTTTGAAGGAATTTTTGAAATCACTTACCGAAAGAGCGTACACCTGGTACAACAACATCGCACCGAACAGCATAGACAACTGGTGTGACATGGTTACGGCTTTCTACAAGAAGTACTTGTTTGTGTCTGAGAAAATCACCTTCTCGGATTTAGGAAGGATATTTCAACGAAACAATGAACATTCAAATGATTATGTCAAGAGATTCAGAATTCAAGCACTGGATTGTCACGACCCAAACGTGACTGAACAACAATTGGTGGAGTCTTGCATCAATGGCATGGTTCCCATTTATCGTGCCTTAGTGGAGAATCTACGGTTCCAGAGATTCTCTGAACTCCATGAAGCTGCTAAAAGGTCGGCCACAACAGCACCATCATTTTTAGAAAGAACCAGGCCAACCAAGGGTGAAGACGCATGCGAAACTCGAGGAAACAGACGCCTCATCAACAAGCAATATAATATTTTCCCCTCTGTAAGTGTGGTGAGTGAATGAGGAAAAAGGAAAGATCCAGCGGTAAAACATCAACCCAAGCGTGCGACACCATTACATCATGCGGCTTCACCTCGGAAGGTAGCGACTAAAGCTCTTGTGCAACACCAAAAAACCGGAGAAGCTGCCCTAGATTTCTCATTCCCAATTGAGGAAGTAATTGAACTCTTGGAGGCGTGGATTCAAGATGATTCCATCAAGTTGCCTCCTATCAGGTGCCCACCAACTGAAGAGTAAATGGCAAATCCAAAGTATTTCCGTTACCATAGGTTTGTCCATCACCCGACCAATGAATGCAATAGGTTGAAACGCATTTTTAAGGAAAAGGTGAAGGCAAGAGAACTTCAACTGGGCAATGAGGGAGTTCACATAGATCCTCTTCCGGTCAGGAGTTGTATGCTCTCTGGGGACTCTGTTCACAAAACCATGCAGTCCATGACGCAGCTTTTGCGTGAAATCCTCTATTTCTCCAAGGCACATCTTCAAGACATATTTGTAGCCCTCAATCGCGTTTTATCGGGCAAGCCGCTCTTTTATGTTGAAGAAACGACCCCAAAATCCCAACCTCTCTCAAGAAGCGCTGCTGGAAAGTGCAACTGGGGACTGATGACCACGGCTTACGTGAAGAATGCCGAGTTCGATAACATGATGATTGACGCGGCCTCTGAATTCAATATTATTACCATCAAGACTCTAAAATCCACAAGAATTTCAAAGCAGGAGGCTACCCACTCCCCAATTGTGGTCAAAAATCCAGAAGGAGAAGCAATAAGCGCGTACGACTATATTAACCTCGAAATCAAGGTGGAAAATGCTCTAAAACGTGGCAAATTCCACATTGTGATGCCCAAATTATGACATGATTCTGGGGCGCTCGTGGGTATACGACAATAAAACAAATTATAAGTGTTTCCTCTGCCGGTGTCAATACCCGAAAGGATTCCCAACAAGCCATATAATCCTGAAGACTATATGTTGCTGTATCAACAACTTGCCGATGTAACCCAGTTTCCTGAAGAGAGTCCGTTGGCGTTCATCCGCAGATTTCGAACACAAGTAAGTCTTATTGAACAACCCTTTTTGCAACCAGTCCCTTCTCCTCTAGTCCAGACTTGGGGGCTCGATCCGATCATCAACCCGGGCGTCACTAGGAGATGTGAATGGGATGTTGGGCCTTTCAAGTGTTTCATCAAAAATTTGGAGGCTGTCTTAGTTAAGAATAATGAACCCAAGAATCAAGTAGCGGTGCAACATCAAAACCCATTCCAAGTTGAGATATGGTAGTGAAAGTTGACACTTAGCCTCCCTCGTCTGACTCCACAGACAAACCATACCTAGTAGAAGAAGTTATTTTGGGAGGTTACTGCTCATCAATGCCGACAAGTTGGAAGGCGTAGTAATACACGCCCGGTGGCTCAAACCCTTTAAAGCCTGAAAGTGTCACGCCGCCTCTTGCCTTAATATTCTTCGTAGTATTTCCTTCAGTAATTTCCCTTTTCATGAAATATTTGTAATTCCTTCAAAATGATTGCACTGCTTGCATTCATAATTAGGGTTTCGATTTTAATTGAAATCATCTTTCTTTCAACAAATAAAAATAAATAAGTTTTCCTAAATCATCTCAAAGAAAAAGTGTCAAGTAAATCCAAACCCTCACAAAGCCATTTACCCATCAATTCGGAACCAGAAAAATATCATTCAAGAAAAAATACTGACGAGAGGAATATGCAAGGAAGATGATCATCAAGTAGAGGCACAAATACCTTCCTTCAAGAACATATGGCTTCAATTTTCGCATGACAGGGTTTCTCTACTTCTCACGACGTGTTTCCTAGCTTGTGGAGGCTCACACTTCTACATACCTAGGCGATATGCCATAGACGTCCTGTGTAATTTACAAGGGAAAATCCGATACGAGGTTGGTCAAATCCTTGACTATTGCTACTGTTTTCCCCTATTTTGAGTTACTGTTTCCAATGGCATGCAGGGCATTGTTGTTGTGGAAGTAACAAAACGGAGAGAATGTGACACGCCTACATACATTATTGATGCACTATTTATGTAATTTGGCTTCTCATTTGCTGAATCGCTCTGGAAGAATGGAAGAACTTGTTTTCCACAAGAAGGTTTTGGGGTTCTTTCGGGAGATTTTATTCATCCAATTTAAGATATGAAATTATCAAAGCAGCATGAATGAAAAATATCACTCAGCGAAGCATGTCTCCAGTCACATGAAAAAAAATCTTGAAGTGTCAAAAATATCTACAAGCTACGAAAAGATTGTTTTCTAGAAGGGAAAATAAAAGAATGGACGACTAGTTATCAATTCCAAAGTCTGTTTCAACACTTTGTCCAACGCCTGCTCCAGCGCCCTCTCTAAAGCCTGCTCCAACGGCTGCCTCGGCATCCTCTCCAATTGCTTCAGCATCTTCTCCAGTGGACGCTTCAACAACATCTTCATTTGCTTCTTCCTCTTTAGAATCTGTTTCATTTTCCTTCTTGCGGGCCGCACCGACATCTTTCTTAGAAACTTCTCCAACAGCCTCTTGAGGATACTCCATTTCGTCAACATCGTAGTCAAGGATTACGATACCGTTATGAACAGGGTAATCAAATTTACTCTCACCTGGAGGTTTCTTATGTTCGACCCTACACCGCTTCAGTCGAGCGGTGAACCTTTCAGCCCTGGCATTAGGTTGCTGAGATGTTTCGTCAGGTTGAGACGCCTTAACACACTGGAACGCTTCATCACGTCTCTACTTTTCTTCCATATTGACCGAAGCCATGAAACCTTGATCACGCGGACGAACAATGCATAGATAAGTGAGAGGCATACCTTGTATGATCCGGCCGTCTTCACGAAACAAAGGATCAATTTTGTTCAATACTTCCTCATGTGCAGAAACCTTGGGTTGTCAACTTTAAATCTTTTATCCGAAGAATCGGAAGGATGATCATCACCAGGAGTTCTCATTATATACTTCAAAGGAGCATTATGTCTGCATCAACAGCCTATGTAGTAAAAGAAGACAAAATAAGAGATGCGAGAAGATATGAAACAATACCTGGAAGGAAGATGAATGCAATTCTATGGTGATCTATATGAAATAAAAGGTTTAAAGTGGTATTTTATACGCGCGGATTGATGAGACCTAAGAGACGAAAAACTCTTTTTCCCGCCGCATATTAAGGCTAGATACGGGATATAAACTTGATTGGATACTTATCTATCTGGGATAATTGGCTCACCTGGACTACTGATGGAAGGAAGCTCGCCACTACAGAAGCAAAACCAATGGAAAAAGGAACAAAAGATGGGAAACGCCTTTTATATGCGTAGTGCTTTTGGAGTTGGAGTAGAAGAAGGTTTCCTTTTTGGGCCATGCACAGAAGAAGGCAGTTGGGCCCGCGGTTGATAGACGCATTTATGTGTCTAATATATCTCAATTGTATATATTGTTAGTGCTCGAATTTGTACTTATTTGGTTATTTTATTTATTTGTAGGTGTTTTTAGAAGAATAAGGATTTGCGGCGAAATTGGCTGAAAATGTGGCATTTGGTCCTCCGTTGATAGAGTACCGGAAGCGGCCCAGAAGTGTACCGGAGCAACCCCGGAAAAATGCGGAAAATGTCCCAGAAAAATTACTATACGGACCCTTGATTTTGGATAAGGGGTAACCTAATTACTAAGGGGTAACACATTTCCAAGCAGCTGCTAAAGGGAGAACAACACTGGCTAGGGGGCATACCTTCTTCACGTTTTAAACAAAAAAATTTGGCGGGA
Source organism: Papaver somniferum (assembly GCF_003573695.1). Classification (NCBI taxonomy): domain Eukaryota; kingdom Viridiplantae; phylum Streptophyta; class Magnoliopsida; order Ranunculales; family Papaveraceae; genus Papaver; species Papaver somniferum. Next base: position 114,071,706 of record NC_039368.1, on the reverse strand, counting down.
AAAACAGTATTCTCGATGTTGAAATTTCGAAAGAATTTTGAAGAGTTTCCAGGGAGATTCAACACTTAAAATTGATTGGGTTGAACTTCTCATGGCTAGACAAGTTTACTAGAAGCAATTGGACTGATTGAATTGGGCTAGAATGGCCGGAAATTGGAAGCAAACTCAAATAAGGAAACCGGTCCTGATTGGGTTTGTTTTGGAAGTTATAGAGAAACTAAAGACCTACAAATCTCTCCAAAGATAGATATCTACCTAAGGAAGAGTTTGAGATAACCCAGGAAGCTCAGAAACGTGTGAAACAAAATCGGGAGGTGATTATTGCCGTAACTGTCAAGGGAAAAAAAAGGAATTTGATGCGAATTGGGAAAGATTCAAGGCGCCTGTTGTGTATAAATAAGAAGCCTAGGGTCCATATAAGAGGTACGAAGAATTTGGGAGACTTTGGAGAGCCACAGAAGGAGAAAAATCAATTCCAGGAACTCTGTTTTCTGCTGCTGACGAGCTTCAAGAACAGGAAGGAAAACGCCACGGTTTCTTCATCTTCGCAAGTCTGTTCATCATTGCAACAGTTTCTTCAAACTGATTTGCAACAGCATAATAAATCACAACGCTTCACAGACCGTTACCGTTTCTTTCACTGTAACAGTCCAACATCGTCTTCGCAACAGGATTTTCTGTTGCGATTTCTCTGTTGCGACTGATTCTTCTCTTTTAATCAATTTTTGAGCTATGAATATGTACTTTGAGCAAGTGATTAATATGAGGAGCTAAACCCCTTAGCCAAGGCGACGGAGGAAGCCATTGTTTCATGAAAAGTTGTATAATTCTATTTTATTTATTTATTGCAATATTATTTACATGATTATTTGCATAGAACTTAAAAGAATAATTGATTTTTATTGAGTTGTTGTGAATCGTTTTGATGGATCATGCTTAGTTTTAATACTTTTGATGTTTCATGCTTGGTGGTTACAATTATTACTTCAAAAATCTATCATAGGCAAATATTAGAATCACTTTAAAAAGAAAACTTGCATGAATATTGACTAGAATTTATCACTTGATTGATCAATGGTGGAATCCAGAGTCTTGGTATGTTCTTATTATATTTGAATCAGTTTTATTTAATATTCGAAAATCCTTCACAAGTTCGAGAGAACGACAACCTTATTTACCACTATTACAAAACACATTAATTTTTGACGCCGTTGCCGGGGAAAAAGGAATATAATATGGGCAACGCCTTTTATATGCGTAGTGCTTTTGGAGTTGGAGTAGAAGAAGGTTTCCTTTTTGGGCCATGCAAAGAAGAAGGCAGTTGGGCCCGCGGTGTCAACACCCTATGGCATCAACAGTCCTCGTCCAAGCCAGCAGTGCTATCATCACCGCTCCGAGGACAATCCATCAGCGCCATCATCACCGCTCCAAGGCCAAGCCAACGACGCCATCATCACTTCTCTGAGGTCAAAGATGTAATGCCATCATCAGCATTACGTGGCCAAAGTGGCAGCGCCAACGCCAACACCTTATGGCCAAGCCGGAAATATGCCAAGTCGCCAACAAAAGGATCGTAGACTACTTATGCCTACTGCCAAAGGTTAGTCGAATTTTTCCTGGCGATCTCTTCATGTCTTGCCCTTTAGACATTATCCTTATCTGTCACCATCTCATGCTTACCCTGCAACAATGCCATTTTTACGAGCTAAGCAGGGGACTTAATGTTGATGGTGGTTTTTAGTTCAAGTTAAATCTGTAAAATCTTTCATTTAATGTGCCGTCACTCTGCAAAGAAACAGATCCATGTAAAAGTGATGAGTGTTCAGCCTCTCCACTGGCGCATTTATTGAGCAACCAAATATATTCGCGTGAAATTTATCCAGACTGGTGTATGTAGCAACAATCCCAGACATTCTGTAAATTTCAGCACCTTGTCTATATTATTCATTAATATAAGATTCACTAAGTACTTTTCTGTGCTATGTTCCCCGGGCGAACCCTTAATATTGATAAGGCATGACAATTTACGTTCACTCGCAGCAGAGTAACACGAATTTCCAAGTAGCGAAGTTAATGTACTTGTATAAAATTACTCAATCAGAAAGCATACTGCTCTCGGGAAATAAAGAATTTTGTGATAATTCACAAGATTCATTAACCTGACTAATTTGAAAAAATTAGGGTTTTGCGCCCTGCGCAGTATATTAGACTCCGTTGGTCGAAATTAAGCTTAGGAAACTAAGAAATTGATCCGTCATGGATTAGTAGGTGCAAAGTCCTACTCAAAATCATAAAACCAGGAATAAAGGAGCCGCGAAATAAGAGCATCATCAAACAGAGGTGTGTCCATGCCATAGGCCAGACGGCGCCACTTGCAAGTGGCCACACCCCATGTTGTCCAACCGGCCATTATTCCATGTCGACTAATCAGGTCGCTTTAAACCCGTCACACACACATGAGTTTTGTCCGGGACCATACTTGCTGACCATATTCCACATCGACCAATCAGGTCGCTCTAAATCCGCAACGCGTACCAGAAGTGTGGCCGCGCCCATGCTTGGCTGGCCCTCTCTTTTATTGACCAATCAGGTTGCTCTAAACCTTCCACAATATAAAAGTGACAAAATTGCGCCAGGTGGTGATAGATACATTTATGTGTCTATTTTCATCTCTATTATGCATATTGTTAGTACCCCATTTTTCTACTTATTTTGGTTTTTTATCTCTTTGTAGGTGTTTTTGGAGAAATAAGTTTTTGCGGCGAAATTGGCTCGAAAAGTTGTTAAAGTCACCTGGGAGGAAATTTTCTATTGGGACTCTCGCTTTGGATAAGGGGTAACCCATTTCTAGGCATGTGCTAAAGGGACACCGAGACTGGATATGGGGAGGTCACTTTCTTCACGATCTGAAATAGAAATTGGCGGGAAAAATATCCCTTTTACTGGCAGTTTTGGTGATCGTGATTTGGAGGAATTTGAGGTCGACTAAACCTATGATTTTCATTGTATAGACTCCTTATGGGTCTAGGAATCTAATATGGGTTTTGAACTCGATTAAACTGGGCTCAATCGACGGATTTTTATCTCAATAGCAAAATATGGAAAGTCATGTGTGTGACAAGTTTTATGAAATTTTAGAGAAATTAAAGAGCTATAAACCTTCCCAAATATTTGTATCTATATAAGGAAGAGTTTAGAATCAAAAGGAAAGCTCAGAAACGAGTAGAAATTCTCAAACAAGAAATTGCCGCAACTTTGCCGTGAAGAGAAAGGAAGAGATTTTGGAAGATTCTGGAGAGATTTAATCGGTTTTTTTTTCATATAAATAGATTGTTTGGGTCATGTAGAAGAGGTGTCAAAAGTTTGGGCAGTTAATAGGGGGTAGAACAGATCTTCAGGAGGAGTTGCAGAGAATCGGGTTCTGCTGCTGCTGCTGCTCGAGGAGGAAGAAGAAGACAAAGAACATACTTGTAGAGACAGTCGTTCTTCGAATAGTAAGAACGACAAGCTCTTGTGAGTCTTAAACAACAATAACATAAGCACTTCAGTTCTATCGTTCATCTGTGACAGTTTATGTGGGTCTTAAACTCACTGCTTTAGCACTTTTTCATCTTTTAATCAACTTTTGAGCTTCATAAACATCTTTTGAGATCATGATTAATATGAGGAGGTAAACCCCATTGCTGAGGCGATAAAGGAAGCTATTTTTCCAATAAAGTGTGGTATTTTCTATTTATCTTATTTATTACAATTACTTTTATGATTATTTTTCCTTGATTGATAATTGTTTGAATGATTTTCGTTAAGCGATTGTGATTTCTTCTGATACATCATGCTTAGCTTAGGTTTTGATGATTTATGCTCTGGATTTACACTTGTTATTTTGTAAATCTACTTGTTGCAATAATTTAGAATCGAATTAAACAGAAAATTGCATACTATAAGTATTGGATTTAATCGCTTTGAACTTGGAAAGTAGCGGAATTTTAGCCTCAGTGTTCTTTTATTATTGTCATCATATTTGTTTGAGTTTTCTATTTAGTTTTGAATTTAAGTCTAAAAACATCCTTCACAAGTTCGAGAGAACGACATCTTATTTACCACTTTACAAAAAACTTCAAAATCACTTCAATTTTTGGCGCTGCCGACGCGGACTTGTTTTTAGGGTTTTAGATTTATTTTTTTTATTTTTGTCTTTTTACTGGTTTGGTATTTTTTTGATTCTTTTCAGCTTTGGAGCGGAGCTAAAAGGAACGAAATGAGGAATCCAAAGGAGTGAAGAAGAAGATTTTTTTTATATATAGTATTTTTTTTTAGTTTTTTTTTTTTAGAAATTGTATTAGGGTTTCTTTATTATTTTGTAATTTTTCTTTTCTTTTGGAATTTTTGGACATTGAACATTATTTTTATACCCTACGGAAGGGTATCTTTAAATATTAATTTGTTTGTAGAGAAGGAGGATAATTACGATATTGTCTCTGCACCTTGGGTTCGTACACTGACACATGAGTCAGTGGCCCGAGTCGACTACAACGGTTCATCGCCCGTCTGGTACGGGAGGTAAGAATCTGAACTCTCGCGAATCCCTTGTCAGCGAGTCAGTGTATTCCTTAAGGTGCATATCTGTTGAGGACTGAATACAGACATTTATTTTCCTAGTAAAGGGCAAGGACTAGCCATACAAGATAAGAGTTCGGATTTCATCACCGTTCTCTTCTTGCCCGCTTTAGGAAAACGATACCAATTGCGAACCCAATCCTAAAATTTTAATAGAACAAGACCGATAGGGTAACGTGCTTGATAGGAAAATCGTTCGAGAAATATTGGTTGCTCTTTAAGCATACTTTAAAGTTCATGATAGTTATTGTAAGTTGAAACGTGCTTCCTTGTAACGCCGGTGAGGCCTTGGGTATCAAAGCTCCATTGAGCTTCCCTCGCCTCTGTTTCGCTTACATTAACTCAGATTGATTCCAGAGAGGTGTGCTCAAATTGCAACGAATTACCTTTTGAAAGATAAAAGTTGGTCTAGAAACAATCTAAGTGGATCCATCATGCTTTTTGTTTGCTAGAAATTAATAGGTTTGATTTGGTTGAGTCAGCCTTGCCTTGTGATTGCTTAATTCCCTTCCATATTCGTGTGTATGCCAGAACGTAAAAGAGACGCTTTAGGTCGATTCATTAGGTAGGAACCTAGTAGTTCTAAAGATCTCGATTACCTGAACTTAGAAAGTCCTGTTCTCGAAAGGTCCGGTTTTGAACGCACGAAGTTTATTGAGGAAAGAATCCCTAATATTCTGATAGCGCCACAAATGACAACTTTGAAAGCATTGTTGAATCCGACTAGGACTACTCGTCCGTCGTGTATTAAGTTAGATGACACGGAGGCAACCTATGAATTGAAACCTGAGACCATACAGATGCTACCAGTCTTTTTAGGGAAAGAAAATGAAAACCCTTTTTTTCATATTAGGGATTTTGAGGAAATTTTTAGTACTCTACGAATTAGAAACCTAGATGATGATGCTCTGAAACTTAGGTTGTTCCCCTTTTCCTTAAGATATAAATCCAAATCATGGTTATATAGTTTGCCTCCTGAGTCAATTGAAACCTATGCCCAACTTACATCTGCCTTTTTACAGAAGTTTTTCGTTGGGCACAAAATATCGTCTATTAAGACGCATATCTGTACTTTTTCTCAACAAGAGGGAGAATCTCTATATAGGTATTTGGAAAGGTTTAATGACTTGACATCCCAATGTCCTCAACATGGTTTAGAGATGAGTATGATATTACAGATCCTTTATGAGGGTTTAGATTATTCGACAACTACCATGGTTGAATCTTTATGTACTGGTGGACTAGAAAATAAAACTGTTGATCAGGCAATGACATTTTTGAATGAAATCGGTAAAAAGTCCCAGCAATGGGAAAATAGTAGGGAGCCCAAGAAAACAATTCTTCTAAATAGAGGAAATGTTAATAGGGTAGAAGGATCTTATGAGTCTGATGCCAAATTTGCTTCTATAGCAAAGAGGTTAGAATCTTTGGAATTGGGTCACACTAATGGTAGAGGGGAGCCTTTTCAGGAAGGCCACAATAATGAAGAGCAAGCCAATGTTCTTTATAATAACACTATATTCGAAAATCGTCAGAGGTTTGACCCGTACTCAGAAACCTACAACCCTGGTTGGAGAAACCATCCTAATTTCTCTTGGTCTAAGGGCCAGAGTCAAGACCAGTCTAGTAATTCTCAACTTCCCCCAGGTTTTGGTAATAATAAGAACTCTTCAGTTCAAGCCCAAGCTAACTACCGTGGAGGAATCTCTTAGTATATTACAAAAGAGTCAGGAGATGTTCGCACAAACCCAACAAATGCTAATAAAGAACCAGGATAGTTTTCAATAGGAAACCAATCAGAATTTTCTAAACAGTAACAAGGCTATTGCTAAGTTAGATCTTCAAGTTGGCCAAATGACTAAAATTCTAAGTGAGAGAGATAATGGGAGTTTTCCTAGTCAGACACAACCTAACCCTAGAGGAGTTCATGAAATAGGAAGAAGATCATCTGATCATGTGAATGCAATCAAAACCCTTAGGAGTGGTAGAGTTATATACAACAAGGTAACCATGCCCGATAGTGAGTATACTGTAGTTCACCCCTCAGGACCCATCCATAGATGAGGAGACTAATAAAGTTTCTAATGATGTCGATTCGGTTCATGAGAGGCCCTATTTTATGCCTAGAGCCCCATTTCCCCAGCTATTAGTACCAACAAAAAGTGAATCCAACTTTAATGACATAATGGAGGTTTTTAAGAAAGTTACCATAAACCTTCCGTTACTAGAGGCAATTAGGCAACTACCGGCTTATGCCAAGTTCCTCAAGGATATGTGTACGCGAAAGCGAAAGCTTAGTGTCCCTAAAAAAACCTTTTTATCTAGTCATGTAAGTTCGATCATTCAGAACACCACAACTCCTAAGTATAAAGACCCAGGTGCCCCTATCATTGCATGCACAATAGGAAAACACCAGGTAGAAAGAGCTTTACTTGAATTAGGAGCCAGTGTGAATTTACTACCATACCATGTGTACTTAAATCTAGGACTTGGTAAACTGAAACCTACCAAGATAACGCTCCAGTTAGCTGATAGGTCTTTCAAAATTCCTCGTGGTGTGATAGAGGATGTTCTTATTGAGGTCGACAAGTTTATTTATCCTTTGGATTTCGTGGTCCTAGGATACCCAACCTGTCCCTGACCCAGAGAACCAGATACCTGTGATTTTAGGTCAGCCATTTTTAGCTACGTCTAATGCGATCATAAACTGTCGAAATGGTATCATGAATCTATCTTTTGGTAATATGACTATTGAGATGAATATTTTTAATGTCAATAATCTAGATGACACATGCGTTGAATAGGTGAACATGATAACAACCTTAGTTCAGGAATCCTCACCAAACACCATATCAGAAGATCCATTAAAGAGTTATCTAGCCCATTTTAGCATGGATTTCGACGATGATAGCAATGTTGAACAAGTAAATGCTCTGTTGGATTCTATTCCTATGATAAATACAGATAAATGGAAAGTTAGGTTCGAACCGTTTATAGTTTCCGAATCTACCTTAATCCCTTGTTTAGAAGAGCCTCCTAAGTTGGATCCTAATTATGCATTTTTAGGCCCACCTGAGATTTTTACTGTGATTATAGTTTCCGATCAGGAGAGTAGTCCAGAGATCATGTTTCATGACAATAAGACAACTTTAGGGTTTCCCATAGAGGATGTGAAACATATAAGTTCTACGATTTGTATGCCTCAAATGCGTTTAGAGGATAAACCACCTGATTACAACTTAAAGAAAGCAATTGACCTTTTTCAGGAACCTGATGGTTTAGAAGTTAGGAATATTGTGATTAGTCTATCCAGAGACACCCAAAATTTGAATTTTGGGGGTAGTGACCATCAAGTATCCCCATCAGAAGTCCCTAACTTATGACTCGAGCCTAGTGCATCTAGGGTTTTACTTGAGTTTGTTCATACTCCACAACCCGATCCTCCTGATATTGTCCAGGAGAAAATCCATATGTTAGAGGCCCGTTTTTCGGATGAATCTGTTTGTCAAGACACTTATATGAAGCCCAATAGGGCACCCAAGATAAATCCAGTTGTCTTCAGAAAAACTTTAGATCAGGTTGTACTATGTCTGCTCATTTTTCTGATCCTGAGCATTTGTCTCCTATTAGTGGCAGTTTTATTTGGCTTTGTTGACCCGCAGTTGTTTCGCATATTGATATATGATTTCAAATGTAACTAGCCATTTTTTGGTACTTACGTCCGGCTGAAGACTTTAAACTTAGCACTTCTTTGGAGGTAACCCAAACTCACGCAACACGGTAATATCTTTCCTTAATATCTTTTGCTTCGAATGGTAACAGTTTCTCCTTGTTCATGCTTTTAATTTTATCTTTAGAACATTGAGGACAATGTTAGATTTAAGTTTGGGGGTATGGGAGAAGCTTTTTAGTTGCATTAATAAACTCCAAAGCCTAGAAATTTATGCCTATTAAGGATAGCACTAACCAATCTAAGTGGATGGAAGCATTTTGGTTGTAGGAGTTGAGGAACCAATCTGATTAGATGGAAACATCTAGAAGAATCTATTCATAAAAGCACAGAGCTCAGGTGTTAAAAAAACATGGTAGTTTCGCCATATCCTCGTGATGGAAACATCGAAAGAATCCAAATCACTTTTTTTTTTCATTTTACCATTGCTAGGGTGAAATAGAGTGACTGAGATACCAAAAAAAAACATGAAATGAAAAAAAAATTGTGAAAAAAAAAGAAAAAAAGACCATTAGACCAACCGGAATAAATACAATAAAGTTGACCACTGGTACCCTTGTATATGCCAGCTGAGTTGACCTAGAGTTAGGATTATCGACCACTGGTTCCCTTGTATATGCCAGTGGGTTAGTATTAGTCCAGACCAGTATCTCAATCCATTAGGATAGGTTCACCTTAGTCAACACCATCCACGTTTTTCTCTACATCCATCTTCTTAATCTATCGATATGATTGGTTGACTCCGGTTTATGATATCCAGAAACTATCTGAGTAGAGATCTGTCACTTTATATGAATTTTAGTATACTTGAGTGCAAACAGGTGTACAACAATTGGAATTTAGCATCAGAGTACTTCCTCCCATAATCAATAAGTATGCCAACCAAGGAGGTTCTTTAGTGCCTTCCAAGGTTCTGCGTAGATAGTTAGGGTCTGGAGTATAAAGATTTTGTGGGCACACCTCTGGTAAACCCACCCGAGACTATAACTCGTCCACTAGGGCCACCTAGGGGTTTAAAGGCTTATTGCATACACTAAATGCAACCGACGATGCATGCGACAATGAGTTAGGTTTTTATTTTGTAGTTTTGATTTGCTCGGTACTAGAAAATAATAAGTTTGAGGGTATTTGATAGACGCATTTATGTGTCTATTTTCATCTCTATTGTGTATATTGTTAGTACCCATTTTGTACTTATTTCGGTATTTTATCTCTTTGTAGGTGTTTATGGAGAAATAGGCTTTTGCGGCGAAATTGGCTCGAAAAGTTGTTAAAGTCACCTGGGAGGACATTTGCTATTCGGCCTCTCGCTTTGTATAAGGGGTAACCCATTTCTAGGAAAGTTCTAAAGGTACACCGACATTGGATAGGGGGAGGTCACTTTCTTCACAATCTGAAATAGAAATTGGCGGGAAAAATATTCATTTTACTGGCAGTTTTGGTGATCGTGATTTGGAGGAGTTTGAGGTCGACTAAACCTATGATTTTCATTGTATAGACTCCTTATGGGTCTAGGAATCTAATATGGGTGTTGAACTCGATTAAACTGGGCTCAATCGACGGATTTTTATCTCAATAACAAAATATGGAAAGTCACGTGTGTGACCTGTTTTTAGGAAATTTTAGAGAGATTAAAGAGCTATAAACCTTCCCAAAGATTTGTATCTATCTAAGGAAGAGTTTAGAATCAAAAGGAAAGCTCAGAAACGCGTAGAAATTCTAAAACAAGAAATTGACGCAACTTTACCGTGAAGAGAAACGAAGGGATTTTGGAAGATTCTGGAGATATTTAATCGGTCTTTTTGATATAAATAGATTGTATGGGTCATGTAGAAGAGGTGTCAAAAGTTTGGGCAGTTAATAGGGGGTAGAACAGATCTTCAGGAGGAGTTGCAGAGAATCGGGTTCTGCTGCTGCTCGCGGAGGAAGAAGAAGACAAGGAACCGACTTGTAGAGACAGTCGTTCTTCGAACAGTGAGAACGACAAGCGCTTGTGAGTCTTAAAACAACAGTAACAGAAGCACTTCAGTTCTATCGTTTATCTGTGACAGTTTATGTGGGTCTTAAACTCACTGCTTTAGCACTGCTTTAACACCTTTTCATCTTTTAATCAACTTTTGAGCTTCATAAACATCTTTTGAGATCAAAATTAATATGAGGAGCTAAACCCCATTGATGAGGCGATAGAGGAATCTATTTTTCCAACAAAGAGTGGTATTTTCTATTTATCTTATTTATTGCAATTATTTTTATGATTATTTTGCCTTGATTGATAATTGTTTGAATGATTTTCGTTGAGCGATTGTGATTTCTTCTGATACAACATGCTTAGCTTAGGTTTTGATGATTTATGCTCTGGATTTACACTTGTTATTTTGTAAATCTACTTGTTGCAATAGTTTAAAATCGAATTAAACAGAAAAATTGCATAGTATAAGTATTGGATTTAATTGCTTTGAACTTGGAAAATAGTGAAATCTTAGCCTCAATGTTCTTTTATTATTGTCATCATATTTGTTTGAGTTTTCTATTTAGTTTTTAATTTAAGTCTAAAAACATCCTTCACAAGTTCGAGAGAACGTCATCTTATTTACCACTTTACAAACAACTTCAAAATCACATCCAGTGGTCCCAAGGACTAATTGGCTTTCCAAAGACCGCGCTAACATGCCAATGGCATGCCAAACATGCCATGTCGCGCCAATGCACTAAACGTGCATGCCAAACATGCCCTGCCGCGCCAATGCACTGAACGTGCATGTCAAACATGCCAAACGTGCCACTTTGCCGCAACAACAGCCAAACGTGCCAACACACCATAGATAGCGCACTTATATGCCAACATACCTTCTGTTCATTGCCAACGCCATAACAGACTTCAATTAGGTTATCATAATAAAAAAACATGATGTTGCTTTAGTGGTGATGGTCAAACCCTAATTGCCAGTCGAGGCACAAATTATGCCATTTCGGCCCCCACAACATTCCACGAGCCATGCGGGACCCAGGAAACCCTAAGAATGGCGCCATACCATAGACACTCATAGAAACCCTTGCTCATGTGTCCGTTTTCTTATGATGGCCTTGCTATAGTTCCTTTGGCGTGGTCATGGCTTCGTTTGCACAAAAAACGTCACCGTGCCGCGGTCACATTCCATGCACGCAAATTAAGGTTTTAGCATGCCAAACCCTAATTTAGCTAATGTTGCCAAAGCCATATTCGGCCCTAACTTTGGTCACAGCGCCAAAACCTAAGTTTGGCCATGCCACTATGTCACTGGCATGTGCCGATGGCGCCACTGTGCTTTTACTAGGCGCCAACAGAATGTGGCCATAATCAGTGGCCACTCTTTCTCCTTAGTTACAATCTCAATCGTCCAAATTCTCTATGGAATTGACAGGCCTGTGGCAAGTCTTAGGCGACCATCCAAGACAGGCCTAATAGCATCACATGTTATTTTTCTGTGCCTAGTCTCTTGACCTTCACTTGCCACACGTAACAATCTGTTACACGTTTTCCACGAAACACTCGAGACATCAAACATGTCACAAACTGGGGAATGCTGATCAGGGTATTGGTATGGAGTTTTACGACGTGCGGTGTGCAACATGCTCATTATAAGAAAGTGTCAGAAAGCAGGACAATTAGTGGCGGCAGGAAGTAGTGGGTGTAAACTAATCCGTCTTCTTCACAGTGGGAACGTGGTCTATGGAATTTACACATGACCCCACTTCCCCATCACCCAATCATTCCCACATTCTACGAGATTAGGGTACATTCAATATGACTTGTATAAATAGGTTTCACCTATTTCTACCAGACCACAAGTTTGGGGTTAGAACAACAACACAGTATCCAGAAAACACCAAAGAACTGATAGCTTACGTTCCGCAAGCCAGTTTCATATCTGTTACAAGTCATAATATAGCCACACCTTCAGAATTAATTATTCTGGTCTCAACACCTTCTTCGCTTCCCTCCATAAGACCAACCTTTCTCCTTCACTTTGTGACCGAAACAAGCCTGGAACGACCATTTCTTAGTTTAGGATATGATTGTACAGATTGATATCTCGAATCTAAAGTACTCCCGTGCAGTGCATTTGTTTAGGTTTAGTTTCGTTTCTCATCCACACACTCAAATTTACCAAAACCAACAGTGTAAAGCCCGTCCCAAATGTCAAGGGTATTTGTGTCATTTTAACTAATAGGAGTATATCAGTTATTTTATATTGAAAGGAAATGTTGGTAGTCCATTTGCTTAGTTTAGTCTATATTTAATTGTGGAAATGGGCCTTACAATAGTTATAAGGTTCATGTATTCTCTTTGGGCCTTGGATACTAGTGGGCCTTGTAGTAGTGCTTATATAATCGACCAAGCAGTTAGGTAGGGTTAGTGTTTCTTTTAGGTTTAGGAAAAACGTTTGATGTCTCGTTCCTTATCCACACACCATTAGAAAAAAAATAAAATAAAGAAAGAGATACACAGTCGGTCAGTTACGGGAGTTTAAACCCTTGGTTTTCTTATCTAGAGATTTCTTTGTTCGTGATATCTTTCTTTTATAATACTTTTGGATTATATTTGTGGATCACGATTTGAGGTAGGCGCAACACAATCAAAAATCTTTTCATATTTAAGTTTTCTTTAATTAATTTCAGATTTACAAGTTTTTATTATTGTATGGATGATAAATGATTTTATTGATGATGATGTGAGCATGATTATGATTGTCGGGCTGCGGTCCATAGGATGTGATTCTTAAAAAAAAAATTTTGATGGGATACGAGATATCCTTGGGAATGGTTTTGTTTCCCTAAACCCGCGTGGGGCTCCCTGGGGCGAGCGGATTTGATTGATTTGATTGTTCTTATGGATGTGGTGTTTCCATGTATTTGTGATGCTAATAATCATGTTAGTTGTTTTAAAAGGAATTGAAAATATTTGATAAAATGTTTTTTTGCTTATTTTCCTACTGGGTGTCATAACTCACGTCTTTTAATGACAAAAAATTACAGATTTTATGGCACCACAAGGAGCTAATGGCGGAAAAGCGTAGAGATCGATTTTGGCGTTATTATTAGTAATTTGCATAGGATTTATGATTGGGGATTGTAATAAAATATCATCAACTATTTTAGATGATTTAATTAGTTATTTATTGGTTATTAATACTTTAGAGATTATTGGGTTAAAGTATAACCAATGAAAACAATGCTTTGTTTAGACTACTCTATTTGATTGAATAATGGAAATTTCTGGATCATGTTAGTTTGAATGTCCACCATCATTAGTATATAATACGTGTTTTGTTCATTTTTTTGTGGTGCATGTAAAAATCTTTCAATATGTACGTATAAAAATTTTAGAATTTTCTGAGTTCCAGAAGTATTTTTAGATCAATTTGTTTTCACTGTACAAAACTCAGACGTTTTCTGTCAGATTCAACTTTACTGAAATTTGCCTATTTTAAAAATATTCTATGTCACGTTTTAGTCTTTGGTGTCTTCTATAAACTTACATATGGTTATTTTATCTTTTCATCATGGTAGGCCAAAGATAATTTGAAGTTGTGAGTGAATTGATATGATTTGTGTAAAATGAACCATCACTGTTTTACGTTTCTGCAGTACTGCTCAACTACTTGTTTGACTGTGGTCAAAAGGTCTTTAAGATAAACTAAAAATTATAGAAATTTTATGATTGGAAAAATGCTAAGTTAGGATTCAGAATGTATAATTATAATAATTTATGGATTCGTATTGAACTCAGTAAAATTCCTTGAGTTACCTGGTGTTCGTTTCTGTTTTATGATTCTTTCTTTAAAATGTAACTCTTTTGGATTAAATCTGGAACTTTTAACGGTGAAATTAATTTTTCTGATACAAAATAGTTCTTTAGGGTTCATTTAAATTAAAATCACGTCAAGTTAACGGTTAGATTTTCCTAAAAGAATTTTTATGTATCCGCTGCAACAGAATTTCTGAATTGAACATAGATAAAGATTAGACAAAGAATTAGTCGTTTGGACTTAGGCCAAGTGTGGAAGTCAGGGACTGATATTAAATATAGAATTTTGGATTTTGGGTTTGGATTTGGGTTGGAATCCAGGCCCAAAATCTGAGGTGTTACAGTTTGGTATCAGAGCTAGCCTGATCCTTTGGGCAGGCTAGTTTTTGAATAAATAGGTGTGTCTATATGCTTGAATGTAAAACTATTTGTGTATATGTTGATTGTTGTTGTTTGAATACGTAATAGGTTGAAATTCTTTACATAGATAATTCTCTCGGTATTACTTATAATTGAATGTCCTTCAATCAGGACATGTCTCGTCATATGAATGGTTCAACCGGCCCACATGATGAGGGTTTCGGTGAGGTTGTTCGTGCTTTGAATGTTGTTGCTCATGCGATGCAACCACAACTGAATCTCAATCATAATGCACCTCCTCCTCCTCCACCACCTAATCAACGAGCTTTGTTAGTTAGAAGGTTTAGTGAACAAAAGCCTGATTCCTTCAAGGGTAGTCCTGATCCACTGGTCGCTGAAGATTGGATAGATAAGATTGAGAAAATATTCACCCTATTAGGCGTGAATGACGAGGAAGCTCGATCTTGCTATTTTTAAGCTTGAGGGTGAGGTCACTCGCTGGTGGGACTTGAATCATTATTCTAGGAATGACGGTCTGTTTACCTGGGTGGAATTTCAACTCGCTTTCCGAAACAAGTACTTTCCACAAACTGCACGAAACCAACGCATGATCGAGTTTATGAAGTTGACTCAGAGAAATATGACTGTAGCACAGTACCAAGCTAAGTTTGAAGAACTTTCTCATTTTGCTACTCATCTGGTGGAGAATGAAGAGCTGAAGGTTTTTAAGTTTCAGGAGGGACTTAGGCCTTCAATTAAGGGTAGGTTGTCTATTTTGAAGATTGCCTCTTATAATGAGATAGTGGAAAGAGCGATGATTGCTGAGCGAGACATTGAGGAGGAAAATCGAATTAGAGAACGTCATACTGGGGATAAGAACAAGAATAAAAATAACAACCATCCATACCAGAAGAAAGAAAATGGACCGAATATGGATCTTCCTGCACTTACGTGTTATCATTGCAAGCAACCTGGACATTTTAAGAGGAACTGTCCTACACTTATTTCTCAGAGGAACCAACAACCCTTTGTACCTCAGAACCAACAACAAGGTTGTCAGCAGAACCGTCCTCAGAACAACCCACCACAATACCAAGCTCGACAGCCCCCTCAGCAACCTAAGGCTTTCAATATTTCTCATGTTGGTCAGGATCCGGATAACTCAGTTGTTGAAGGTACATTCTTAGTTTACAATTATTGGGCTAAGATATTGTTTGATACTGGTGCTACTCATTCGTTTATTGCTTCTTCATTTGCTTTGTCATTGGGTTTGAAAACTGAATTACTTGATGGTACCTAGGCGTAGCTAGTGTGGTAGGGGGTAGCGCACGTGTTGACCGCGTGTCACGAATGTGTGTAGTACGTATAGCTAAGCATGAGTTTTTGATTGACCTTTTTGTGATGAATATGTCTGGTTATGATGTAATCCTGGGTATGGATTGGTTATCTGCTCATCATGTTATTTTTGATTATTTTCAAAAACGTGTGACTCTTCACTCGGGTGAAGGGTCAGTTGTTCACTTTACCGGAATTCGTAGTTTTGCGTTTCCCCTTATCTTATCGGAAAGACATTTCCGACAGACTCATTTTAGAGGTTTTCTTTATCACTTAGAGATGATAGGAAACGAGAAACAAGATTCTGTCTCTACGATGGGCATTCCAATGGTAGAGGAGTTTGAAGATGTTTTCCCCGAGGAATTACCAGGTTTAACCCCAAGAAGAGAAATGAACTTCACCATTGAAGTTCAACTTGGTACTTCGCCAATTTCGATGGCTCCTTATCGAATGACACCTATGGAGTTGAAAGAACTAGATAAGCAACTACTCGAGTTGGATTCTAAGGGTTTTATTCGAGGTAGTACATCAATCCTTTTTGTGAAAAAGAAGGATAACTCACTAATATTGTGCATCGATTATAGAAAACTCAACGAAGTTACAGCGAAAAATAAGTATCCCTTACCTAGGATCGATGATTTGTTTTATCAGTTGAAGGATTCTCAGTTTTCTCAAAAATTGATATGCGATCAACTTATCATCAACTCCGAATCAAGGAATAAGATATTCCAAAAACCGCTTTACGAACTCGATTTGGACATTTCGAGTTTGTGGTGATGCCATTTGGACTTACAAATGCTCCAGCGGCATTCATAGATCTTATGCATCGAATTTTCGGCCGTACTTAGATAAATTTGTAGTGGTATTTGTAGATGACATTCTTATCTATTCACAGTCACGAGAAGAGCACGAGGAACACTTGAGATTAACATTGCAGTTGTTGAGATCTCATCAGTTGTACGCTAAGTTGAGTAAATGCGACTTCTGGCTTTCTGAAGTTCAGTTTTTGGGACACGTAGTATGTAGAGAAGGAATCAAAGTGGACCCAGCTAAGGTTGAAGTGGTTACCAAATGGGAAAGACCAAAGAACGTGTTTGAGATTCGTAGCTTTCTAGGCTTAGCGGGTTACTATAGACGATTCATTCAAGACTTCTCAAGTCTTGCTTCGCCACTGATAAAGTTGACTCGAAAAGATTCCAAATTCGAGTGGAGTAATGATTGTGAGAAGGCTTTCTCCATGCTCAAGGAGAAATTAACTACTGCACCAGTTTTGACAACACCAGTAAGCGTAATTGGTTATGTGATAATTTCTAATGCATCGTTGAAGGGTTTAGGATGTGTTCTTATGCAAGAAAGAAAAGTGGTATCTTATGCCTCAAAACATTTAAAGACACATGAGTTGAATTACAAAACTCATGACCTCGAGTTAGCAGCTATTGTGTTTGCTCTGAAGTTGTGGAGACATTATCTGTTTCGTGAGAAGATAGACATATTTTGTGACCATAAGAGCTTGCAGAATATTTTTACCAACGAGATTTGAACCTGAGACAGAGGCGTTGGGTGGAATTTCTTAAGGATTACACGTATACTTTACATTACCACCCAAGAAAGGCAAATTTGGTAGCATATGCTCTTAGCTGAGAATCGAGGGCCAGTGTAGCAAGTATGACTCTTCATACTTGGGTTTTGTGCAGACTTATGGTGGAATGTGACTTGGGCCCTGACGAGATGATTTACATACTATAGTTGTTCCAGAGTTACAACAACGGATTGTAGAAGCTCAACAGATGATAGAGAGATGATTTCGATTCGTGCTCAAATAGAGAAAGGACAAACACCAGAAGGTTGGACTCAAACTGATGGTGTACTTCGTTTTATGGGGAAACTTATTATGCCAGTGAAATTGAGGATCGAGGTACTAGAACAGGCTCACAATTCTAGATTTAGCGTTCATCCGGGAGGATCAAAGATGTACCGTGACATGAAAATGCAATATTGGTGGAAAGGGATGAAGAAAGATGTTGCCTTGTATGTGTTGAGATGTCTCACTTGCCAACAAGTGAAGATTGGTCATCGGAAACTAGGAGGGTTACTTCAACCATTGCCCATCTCAGAATGGAAATGGGAACACATCACTATGGATTTTATCATGGGATTACCTAGAACTGCACATGGTAAGGATACTATATGGGTTATTGTTGATAGACTTACCAAGTCGGCGCACTTCTTAGCAATCAAGAAGACTGATACGTTAGCCACGTTAAGTCATATGTATATCCACGAGATAATAAGGTTGCACGGTACACCGGTGTCAATTGTATCTGACATAGATACTCGTTTTACTTCTCAGTTCTGGTAGAGTTTACAGAAGATGTTAGGTACACGTGTTTCACTTAGTACTTCCTTTCATCCCTAGACAGACGAGCAGTCTGAACGAGTAATTCAGATTATAGAGGATATGTTATGAGCTTGTGCCTTGGATTTCAAGGGAAGTTGGAGTGAGCGCTTGTCATTAGTAGAGTTCGCTTATAACAATATCCATCAGGCTAGCATCGGTATGGCACCTTTTGAAGCATTGTATGGACGACCTTGTAGATCACCAGTGTGTTGGACCGAGATCTGTGAACGTAGCATTTTTGGCCCTGATTTGGTATGAGAGACGACTGAGAAGGTTCAGTTAATCCAACAAAGGTTAATGACAGCTCAGAGTCG
The DNA here is from genome assembly GCF_003573695.1 of Papaver somniferum. Classification (NCBI taxonomy): domain Eukaryota; kingdom Viridiplantae; phylum Streptophyta; class Magnoliopsida; order Ranunculales; family Papaveraceae; genus Papaver; species Papaver somniferum. The sequence goes on along the minus strand of NC_039368.1, from coordinate 114,053,164 downwards.
TCAGAAGAGTTATGCAGACAAGAGACGTCGACCTTTAGAGTTTACTGAGGGTGACTTGGTGCTGCTCCAAGTGAGCCCGAAGAGAGGTATTAAGCGTTTTGGCAAAGGAAAGTTATCACCACGTTACATTGAGCCTTTTCAAATTATTCGACGTGTTGATGCAGCTGCTTATCAGTTGGAGTTACCTCAGCGAATTAGGCACGTTCATGATACTTTCCACGTGTCAATGTTGTGTAAGTACGAGAGAGATCCGTCTTATGTTATTGACCCTTCACATATTATTTCCTGGGAAGGTTTTGATTAAAGATTTTTCGTGGGTTGTAGTAATAAAGGTTCGAACTCTAAGACTTGTGAAGGTAAAGGATTTTTTTAGACTTATAAAAATATATATACAAAATATTAACAATTTTGGGCGAGAGGTAACCAAGACACTAGATTCCACTACTACGCAAGATTGAATGATAAATATTTCAAAACTCTATTCAATTCTTAAGTCCTCTTTTATCTTTAATTCACTATCAATCATACAAATTCTCAAACATTATTTGTAAACCTTAAGCATAGATTATCAAGAGATTAAACCAAGCATAACCTATCAAACTGAATAACAAATAATTAAGACAATCATTCAAACAATTTAAAACTCTGCAAAAGCAGCGATTAGGTGAATTATATAATTAAATGAAATAGTTACCCATTTATGTTGCGTGAATAGCTTCCTCCATTGTCTTGGTTACGAGGGAATTAACTCATCATGTTGGAAAACCTCTCAAAATATTTTATTAAGCTCAATTGATGTTTACAATAAAGAGAAAGATAAGTAAATGTTCTAAAACAGGATTCTGCGACCCACAGAAGGCGTCCAATATGAACGACAAAGCTGAGGTGCTGTTGTCGCTGAAATGCTACGACCCACACCTACGACCCACGGACGTGAGTCATTTCCACTGTTGATAAACGACTGCTACTGCGAGTCCGTTCTTCGTGTTCTTGGTGTTCTTCATCAGCAGCAGCAGCAGCAGCAGCAGAGTTTGATCAACTCTTGATTTCTGCGTCTGTGGCTCTCCTCTATTCTCCCAACTCTCGACAGCCTCTCTAGTACTCCCAGGGAACATATTTATACACCTACAGCTCGTTGAATCTTCCTCAATTACTCCATATAATCTTCATTACTCGGTGTTTAAAGAAAATATTTTCCGAATATTTTCTTCCCTGAAATGATTCTCCACGCGTAAACAGCCTCTGATACTCCCTTATTTAGCTTCTACACGGTCCAAAAGTGTGCTAGAGTCCTCCATGCATCATCATAACACGTCCGAATCCCTCAAAAAATCCTCTCAAACCCGTGACTGCCATGTTCTCTGATGATGACTTGTTTAGCCGATTCTAGCCAAATTCGATCGATTCTGACACACATACTGTATTCCTTAAGCTATATCACATCTTCCTACCAATTTTTAGCCATTGAATCGCACCACAACACCTTCATTTTGTTGATTGAAAATCTGCCAGAGAGAGAATATATTTTCCCGCCAAAAATGAAATTTGAATTATGAGAAGAAAAGTGTCCTCCCCCTAATCCTGTACGGGTGTCCCTTTAGCAATTGGGGTGGAAATAGTAATTTTGGGGTGGAAATAGTAATTTTTCAGGGTTCCTCCGGTACATTTCTGGGACGCTTCCGGTGCATTTCTGGGGTGCCTTTAGTACTTTTCTCCGGGGTGTAAATCATCACTTTTTTGAGCTCATTTCGCCGCAAAGGCTTATTTCTCTAAAAACATCTACAAAAACACAAAATAACACAATAAGTACTTAATCGAGTCTAACAATACAGAATATTGAGAACAAAATAGACACATAAATGCGTCTATCAAATACCCCCAAACTTATTATTTGCTAGTCCTCGAGCAAAATTTATTCTTGAAAAGTGACCGAGTTAATCTCGGGTGGGTTTATCAGAGGTGTACCCACAAAAACCAATACTCCAGACCCTAACTATCTACGCAGAACCTTGGAAAGCACTAAAGAACCTCCTTGGTTGGCATACAATTATTGACTCTAAGAGGAAGAACCCTGATGCGAAATTCCAATTGGTGTACACGAGTTTGCACTCAAGCATACTAAAATTCATATAAGTGACAGAGCTCTACTAAGATAGTTTCACGATGGACATCATACTCGGAGTCAGACTAATCACATGAAAAGATTAAGAAGATGGAAAAAGAAAAATGTAGATGGTTGAAAAGTGAACGGTGTTTCCCATATCTGTCTGAAGGCCTCTGCCAAGATGAACCTAACCTAAATGACTGAGATACCGGTCTGACTAATATTAACACACTGGCATATACAAGGGAACCAGTGGTCAATAACTTAAATTTATATCAACAAACTGGCAAATACAAGGGAACCAGCAGTTGACTACACATAACAATAACCATTTTTTTTTTAACTTAACGGCATGAATAGATCTTTTGGATCCAAGCGCATGCTTCTTGTCAGCAGATTACACGATAGTTCCCACGGGTCCTGCATTCCACGCTTGCTTAGGCGACGGAAACAGGGAGAACACACGCATATTGCTATCCAAGTGTTAATACTTATTCCGATTGGTCTAACTGGTCCGGTCTAATAATTTTTTTTTTTTTTTTTTTTTTTTTTTTTTTTTTTTTTGAAAAGGTAACTCAGTAACTCTATTTCACCCTAGCAAAGGTAACAACTTGAATCGTGTGCCCCACCAAATCACTTGAAACAAAAGAAAACTAAAAATAGAAAGTGAAAAGGACTCGACAAGATATGGCGAAACTATCATGTTATTTCTAACACCTGAGCTCTGTGCTTTTATGAATAGACTCTATAGATGTTTCCATCTAGTCAGATTGGTTCCTCAACTCCTAAAACAAAAATGTTTCCATCCACTTAGATTGGTTAGTGCTATCCTTAATAGGCGTAAATTTCTAGGCTCTGGAGTTTATTTATTATGCAACTAAAAAGTTTCTCCCATACCCCCAAACTTAAATCTAACATTGTCCTCAATGTTCTAAAGATGAAACTAAAGCATGAACAGGAGAAACTGTGTTACCACTTGAAGCAAAAGAGATAAGGAAGGATATTACCGTGTCGCAAGAATATTGGGTTACCTCCCAAGAAGTGCTAAGTTTAAAGTCTTCAGCCAGACTTAGGAAAGGATTAGTCAACTCGAACCATAAAGTAACAGTCGAAATAACTGTGGGTCTTTAAAAAAAAAAAGAGCTGACCAAAGGAAACTACAATAACCCAAGAAAGTGAACAAGAATAACATGCCCTTATCTAGTTTCCTGATTAAGATATTTATATCTAATTGTGGTTCAGGTTCAGGTTCTATGAAAGGGTCAAAATAAAATATTTTCCTCGGATGCATTTCCTCATAGGTTGGATCCAAATTATTAGGTCCTAGAGTCTGGAAAAACTCAAATATGATCTTAGAAGTGCACGATAATAACCTAAATAACTGAGGATCCTCTAAGACAATAAGATTTGACTTACAAATTTGACCACAATGAGAGTAGTGGTCATTCTTAATCAAATGTGTCGATTCTAATTTCCTAAAGCATTTAGGTCTAGTCTCACAACTTAATATTCGACACATTTGGAATATAAACGTTCCCACAGTTGGAAGAAAACTATTTGGTGGGAAAACAAAGTCAATCTGGGGATCATAGCCTGGGCAAACCACATCAACCAGAGGATGGGTTTCTAATGACTGAACTCCTTCATGGACATCATTAGGCTCGGGAAAACGAGTATGAAGGTAATCTTGTAAAATGGTCGAGGCACAGATATCAAGTCCTAAGTGTAGGAACTTTCTGAGAGTTAAAGGTAAGGCACTAGGGAAGTGATAATCACCCCCAAACTTAGAGTTTTCAGTGTCTCTAGATAGACCTCTAATTATTTCTTGAATTTCCGTATCTTCAGAGTCCTTAAAATATTCAAGAGATTCTTCTAAGTTATTATCAGGTAGTGCATCTTTACTCATCTCTACGGGTCTATCTTTTTCTTCTAAGATTATTGTTTCTAAGTCGCTAGACCCTAAAACAGTATTTTCGAAATGAACCCGTTCCTCTAAACCACTATCGGCTTCGTAAACAGGAAATACTACGTCGTCTAAAACGGTGGTATCCCTAATCAAATCCTCGTCCTTTTGAATAGGTGAATAATCATAAAAATTATTTGGATTTGAACTAGAAATAATATAATCACTATACAACTCAATTGGATTACTAGACTCCTGATCACTATGCCTACAAATTTCAGATTCTTCATCACTGCTATCCTCATCATCATAGTACGAAAATGATTGAACCTTATCTAAATAAGTAGTGTCTTTTATTCTAACCTCGTCCTCTAAATTAGGCAGATATTCACTATTGACATCAAGGGTAAAATTGGAAACACTATTTTGGAAATTTAGATCTTTTAGAGAAGTTCTATTCTGGGTCTCTAACAAAAGCTTTTGGGCCGACTCACATGAATTCCTGACGTAATCTAGGAAACCAGGTAAAGAAAGTTCACTCATTGCATTATTTTCGTCCATAACTAAGTTATTCATTTCAGCGAACTTACGTGTTGTCTCAGCTAACTTACGTGTCGACTCAAGTAAAGAGGAATTATCAGAATTTTTCTCGTATGACTGATGGTTGTGAGGATAGTGATTGGGCTCACCATGGTATGAACCATAACCTTGAAGAGTTTGGCGTTCCCAACCACTATTCCCACCATGGTAATAAAACTGATGATGTCCATATTCAAATTCGGGTCGATATTCATTGTATTGGCTTCTATCATACCAGCTCGACATTCTTAATTGCAGGGGAATTCTACACAATCACAAACAAGGCCGACTCGACTCCACCAAAACAAACCTAAAGATTTCTAGCAAACAAAAAGCATGATGGCTCCACTTAGATTGTTTCTAGACCAGCTTCTATCTTTCGAAAGGGAATTCGTTGCAATTTGAGCAAACCCCTCTGGAATCAATCCGAGTCAAAGTAAGTTGAATTGAGGCGAGGGAAGCTCAGTGGAGCTTTGATACCCAAGGCCTCACCGCTATCACAAGGCGGCGCAGTCACGCATTCAACTCACAGAAACCGTCATGAACTTTGGAGTGTGCTTAAAGAGCAACCAATATTTTTCGAACGAGTTTCCTATTAAGCTCGTTACCCTATCGGTCTCGTTCTATTCCAAATTTTAAAGCTTAGGTTCGCGTTCGGTTTCGTTTTCCTAAGGCGGGCAAGAAGAGAACGGTGATGAAATCCGAACCCTTATCTTGTTTAGGCCAGGCCTTGCCCTTTACTAGGAAAATAAAGACAGTCCGGTTCGTCCTCAAACAATTATCACCTTAAGGCAGACAGTAACCCGCTTGCAGGAGATTCGCGGGTGTTTCGATTGGACTTACCTCCCGTACCAGACGGGCGATGAACCGTTGTCGTCGACTCGGGCCACGACTCCTATGCCGTGTGCGAACCCGAGGGGCCGAGACGATATAGTAATCGTCGTCCTTCTCTGCAAACAGTTTGTATTTAATTTTTTTTTTTTTTTTTAATTATATAACCCTTCCGTAGGGTTTTAAAAAATGTCCAAAGTCCAGAATAAAGTCCAAAAAAATCCAAATTAAAAAAAAAAAAATTACAGTTTTCCTCACACACTCTAAAAAAATTAAAAATTAAAAATTAAATCCTAAAATTGTCCTTTTTTCTTCTCTTTTCGCTTTTCGCTTTAAGCTTTTTCCTCTCCAAGTCCTTAGTGCTCCACTTCGAACCTGTAAATCAAAGACAAAAAAGACAAAGTAAAAAGGAACAAATAAATAAAAAAAAAAAAAAATAAACCTAAAAATTCTACCTAAGCACAAATCCGCGTCGGCGGCGCCAAAATGATTAAAGATTTTTCGTGGGTTGTAGTAATAAAGGTTCGAACTCTAAGACTTGTGAAGGTAAAGGATTTTTTTAGACTTATAAAAATATATATACAAAATATTAACAATTTTGGGCGAGAGGTAACCAAGACACTAGATTCCACTACTACGCAAGATTGAATGATAAATATTTCAAAACTCTATTCAATTCTTAAGTCCTCTTTTATCTTTAATTCACTATCAATCATACAAATTCTCAAACATTATTTGTAAACCTTAAGCATAGATTATCAAGAGATTAAACCAAGCATAACCTATCAAACTGAATAACAAATAATTAAGACAATCATTCAAACAATTTAAAACTCTGCAAAAGCAGCGATTAGGTGAATTATATAATTAAATGAAATAGTTACCCATTTATGTTGCGTGAATAGCTTCCTCCATTGTCTTGGTTACGAGGGAATTAACTCATCATGTTGGAAAACCTCTCAAAATATTTTATTAAGCTCAATTGATGTTTACAATAAAGAGAAAGATAAGTAAATGTTCTAAAACAGGATTCTGCGACCCACAGAAGGCGTCCAAATGAACGACAAAGCTGAGGTGCTGTTGTCGCTGAAATGCTACGACCCACACCTACGACCCACGGACGTGAGTCATTTCCACTGTTGATAAACGACTGCTACTGCGAGTCCGTTCTTCGTGTTCTTGGTGTTCTTCATCAGCAGCAGCAGCAGCAACAGAGTTCTGAAAACTCTGATTTCTGCTCCTCTGGCCCTCCTTTCGACTCCCAACTCTCGACCGCCTCTCTAGTACTCCCAGGGAACATATTTATACACCTACAGCTCGCTGAATCTCCCTCAATTACTCCATATAATCTTCATTACTCGGTGTTTAAAGAAAATATTTTCCGAATATTTTCTTCCCTGAAATGATTCTCCACGCGTAAACAGCCTCTGATACTCCCTTATTTAGCTTCTACACGGTCCAAAAGTGTGCTAGAGTCCTCCATGCATCATCATAACACGTCCGAATCCCTCAAAAAATCCTCTCAAACCCGTGACTGCCATGTTCTCTGATGATGACTTGTTTAGCCGATTCTAGCCAAATTCGATCGATTCTGACACACATACTGTATTCCTTAAGCTATATCACATCTTCCTACCAATTTTTAGCCATTGAATCGCACCACAACACCTTCATTTTGTTGATTGAAAATCTGCCAGAGAGAGAATATATTTTCCCGCCAAAAATGAAATTTGAATTATGAGAAGAAAAGTGTCCTCCCCCTAATCCTGTACGGGTGTCCCTTTAGCAATTGGGGTGGAAATAGTAATTTTGGGGTGGAAATAGTAATTTTTCTGGGTTCCTCCGGTACATTTCTGGGACGCTTCCGATGCATTTCTGGGGTGCCTTTAGTACTTTTCTCCGGGGTGTAAATCATCACTTTTTTGAGCTCATTTCGCCGCAAAGGCTTATTTCTCTAAAAACATCTACAAAAACACAAAATAACACAATAAGTACTTAATCGAGTCTAACAATACAGAATATTGAGAACAAAATAGACACATAAATGCGTCTATCAGGTTTGGAGATCCAAAAGGATGCTACGTACGTGGAGAGACCGGTTCGAATTTTGGATTTTAAGGAGCATGTGCTTAGCACTAAGACCATCCCTATGGTTAAGGTGCAGTGGTAACGCCGCTAGGTTGAGGAAGCGACGTGGGAGTTAGAGTCTGAAATGCGGAGCAAATATCCCGAGCTTTTCCAAGGTAACCTCTAAATTTCGTGACGAAATTTCATTTAAGGGGAATAGATTTGTAAATTCTGTCCCAAATTTCAAGGGTATTTGTGTCATTTTAACTAGTAGGAGTATATCAGTTATTTTATATTGAAAGGAAATGTTGGTAGTCCCCTTTCTTAATCTAGTCAATATTTAATTGTGGAAATGGGCCTTACATAGTTATAAGGTTCATGTATTCTCTTTGGGCCTTGGATACTAATGGGCCTTGTAGTAGTGCTTATATAATTGACCAAACAGTTAGGTAGGGTTAGTGTTTCTTTTAGGTTTAGCAAAAACGTTTGATGTCTCTTTCCTTAGCCGCACACCATTAGAAAAGAAAAGAAAAGAGATACACATCCGATCAGTTACGGGAGTTTAAATCCTTGGTTTTCTTATCTAGAGATTTCTTTGTTCGTGATATCTTTCTTTTATAATACTTTTGGATTATATTTGTGGATCACGATTTGAGGTAGGCGCAACACAATCAACAATCTTTTCATATTTAAGTTTTCTTTAATTAATTTCAGATTTACAAGTTTTTATTATTGTATGGATGATAAATGATTTTATTGATGATGATGTGAGCATGATTATGATTGTTGGGCTGCGGTCCATAGGGTGTGATTCTTAAAATATTTTTTTTATGGGATACGAGATATCCTTGGTAACGGTTTGTTTCCCTAAACCCACGTGGGGCTCCCTGGGGCGAGCGGATTTGATTGATTTGATTGTTCTTATGGATGTGGCGTTTCCATGTATTTGTGATGTTAATATTCATGTTAGTTGTTTTAAAAGGAATTGAAAATGTTTGATAAATGGTTTTGTTGTTTATTTTCCTACTGGGTGTCACAACTCACGTCTTTTAATGGCACCACAAGGAGCTAACGGCGGAAAAGCGTAGAGATCGATTTTGGCGTTATTATTAGTAATTTGCACAGGATTTATGATTGGGGATTGTAATAAAATATCATCAACTCTTTTAGATGATTTAATTAGTTATTTATTGGCTATTAAAACTTAAAAGATTATTGGGTTAAAGTATAACCAATGAAAACAATGCTTTGCTTAGACTACTCTATTTGATTGAATAATGGAAATTTCTGGATCATGTTAGTTTGACTGTCCACCATAATTATTATATAATACGTTTTTCGTTCAAATTTTTGTGGTACATGTAAAAATCTTTCAATATGTACATATAAAAATTTCAGAATTTTCTGAGTTCCAGAAGTATTCTTAAATCAATTATTTTTCACTGTACAAAACTCAGAAATTTTCTGTCAGATTCAACTTTACTGAAGTTTGTCTATTTTTAAAATATTCTCTGTCACGTTTTAGTCTTTGGTGTCTTCTGTAAACTTGAAGATGGTTCTTTTATATTTTCATCATAGTAGAGAAAAGCTACTTTGAAGTTGTGAGTGAATTGATATGATTTTTTTAAAATGAACCATCACTATTTTACGTTTCTGCAGTACTGGTCAACTACTCGTTTGACTGTGGTGAAAACGTCTTTTTAAGATAAACTAAAAATTATATAAATTTTATAATTGGAAAAATAGTAAGTTATGATTCAGAATGTATAATTATAATCATTTATGGATTCGTATTGAACTCAGTAAACTTCCTTGAGTTACATGGTGTCTGTTTCTGTTTTATGATTCTTTCTTAAAAATGTAACTCTTTTGGATTAAATCTGAAAATTTTAATGGTGCAGTTATTTTTTCTGATAAAGCATAGTTCTTTAGAGTTCATGTAAATTAAAAATCACGTCAATCTAACGGTTAGATTTTCCTAAAATATTTTTTATGTATCCGCTGCTACAGAATTTCTGAATTGAACATAAATAAAGATTAGACAAAGAATTAGTCGTTTGGACCTTGGCCATGTGTGGAAGTCAGGGACTGATATTAAATGTAGCATATTGGATTTAGGGTTTGGATTTGGGTTAGAATCCAGGCCCAAAATTTGGGGTGTTACAAGCAGAAGCAGTTTTCATCCATAAACATGGTACAACTCAATCACCATGTATGATCGATTATAAAAAGGAGTTTCACAAGATGGCTCGAACCTGTGGTGAAACAAAGCTGTAAGTTTTACTAATAAAACAAAGTCTTGAGAAATCATTAATTGTACAGGCTCTCCTCCATCAACTAGGTTTGCTCTCTAAAAGAGTAAACGAAGAGGAACCCAATTTCCACAAGGTTGAAGAACTTTACTTCAATCAAGGCTGTCTTCAGGGAATTTGAAGGATTACTCCTATCAAGCGAAAGATATCCCATGATCATGAAGATTAATATTTATCTTCAAGGAAAAATAGACTTCAGTTTTTGATTTTTTTTCAATAATTGTAAAGTCTATTTTGAATAAAACTATCTTATTATGAATAAAATTATTATTTTACAATTTTTCTTGTGATAGTTTTCGGTTACATAGCCTATGCTTGAATGCTTTATTTTATTGCTATGTATGTTTATGGTATGTTTGTGTTTCGGTTTTAATACCTTGATATTCGATCTCCTAATGTGTGAACCCTTATGGGTTGGGTGACTTTTTGATTTAACGGGATTAAGTTCTAGCCCATGTTGGTTGGATTTATCAAAGGATCATGAGGGGTTCCTACATAAACAATATGTGAAAAGTCACAATATGTTGAATCTTTTAGTTTAGCATAAAAGCATATGTGTTTCGAGGTTTTAACTTTTGCATCGCATAGTTAAAACCGGTTTTCAACCTTTCTCTAGTAAAGGTTGCTCTTTGTTGTTGTTTTTTAGTTTTGGCAGGAGGATGACAACTTTAATGGGGGGGGAGTTCTAAGTGAACATGCGCTTAATGACATATCCTAAGGGGAGAAGAGGAAGCGTAATTTGAGGTAACAATCTTGTTATTTAATTGTTTTCCTGTTTAAGAAAAGCATGATTTTATTTCATATTTTTATTGATCTTGCTTAACAAAATTTCGGTACAATTGATGTTTATTCCATTATTTGCGTATGGATGTTTGATTGTAATTCAATTGTTTCTAGTTAAGAAAAACTATTGTTATCTTTCTTTATTGTTTGATATCAATTGTTTAGGCTTATAAAATTTCGGTGCAATTGCGGTGCTATAATGTCTATATTTGTTTCAATTGCTTCCAATTAAGATAAATAATTATACAAGTTGATTTATTTGGCTTCTATGGATTATTTATGGCTTAATAAAAGGTTTCAGGATCATTTGTTTATTCCAAGTGATTTCCGGATAAGAGAAACTAAGTTTTTCGGATCTTAGTTAGACTTATCAAATGTGGAGGTTTCGGTTATCCAAGTCCAACCAAATGCCTTAACAAGAATTCCTATTTAACTAACCTACTATTTGTCTTGTTTAAAAGTGAAAGGTCTAAATGATATTGATCAATCACATATAGTTCTTGGAAATCAGATGAACCAATTCTAGATTCGTTCGGAAGTGTGGCAAATCGGTTCCAAGATTGTAAATATGAAAAAGGATTTACAAAGTAAAGATGTCGACATGCTTTAAACACGTGCAGTAATTATTATTTATTATTGTTCAAAGATATTCCTTAATAACTAAAGGAGAATCCCGTATCAAAATAAATTGAGAATCTTTTAATTAAGGTTTTTAGTTTTATATGCTTTTAATTTTCAGCAATTAAATGCATATATCTGGAGAATAAAAATTAGTAATGTGCATTTACTAATTTGAGATTTTCTAATGAGATTCCGGTCAATATTTGGACAGAGCATTTCCAAGAATTATGAAAACCGATTTTTGGCATTTATTGCATATCTTTGAGAATATTCAGTTTTGGAAATTCCTTGGTGTCCAAACTTCCTTTGTCTATAAATATTGAAGTTTTCATTTCGAGCAAAATAATCCTAAAAGCCAGCAAAACTACCTAGTTGTGTTGTTACTGGTGGAGCCGTCTATTCGGAGAGGAAAGTACCTAATTATGCGAAATCTCTTACGACCGCTCGTTTTAAAGACTTCTTTGGGATTGGGAAGCTCTACGAGTACCGTTGGTGGGAAACTAGATAATTACAGTTATTATTATTTTTCGATTGATTTGATTAGCTAGCGGTTGTTGAACTTTGATTACACCTAGTTTGTTTATGCTTGAGAATCTTCTCTTCTCATATAAGATTCACTCAAACTAGGTCGAAGTTTCGACGAGGATCTTTAGACTGTTTGTAGATCTAAAGAAGTCTAGTGATAATCCAACGTTAAAAGACTCCATTTTGTGTGTGAGTAATCACAAGAGATTCAAGTTGATTGTGTGCAGGTGATGATTGAAGATCAAAGAAGATTTGAAGACAAGAAGAATTTTTGGGTTCATAATCTTTGGTGTGCACAATACTTGTTTCAGATGGAAAGGGATCCAACTATAATCGGTTTATCCTTGTGAAAGATTAGATTGATTAGTTGAGTAGATCGACATCAATACACTTCTATGTGATTAATAGTATTGATTGCATAGTCTAACAATTACTTCGGTAATTGTTGAGAGATTGATCTAAGGACCCGACAAAGGAGTTTATTGGTTAAACGGAAGAGCCTTTGTCAAACTCATATTATGTTGTTTGAAAATATTTGTTACCGAACAGATTTGTTGTTCCTTTAATGTTTGGAATACGAACCAAAGGAATTGTTCCAAGTGTGTGACTTACTGCAAGTTGGAGTCGCATGGATACTGAGGAAACTAGATGAACTATAAGTTTAGTTGCTTGGTATCAACTATACGAAGTTGGTTTGATTTTGTATAGCAGATTAATTCTGAGAGTATTCAATTCTGGACTAGGTCCAGGGGTTTTTCTGCATTTGCGATTTCCTCGTTAACAAATTCTTGTTGTGTCATTTGCTTTTATTTTTCGCAATTATAATTATGTTTATTATAATTGAAAGTAAATCGCACAAACGTTAATTCCTATTTTACTTGATATACAATGCCTAAAGTTTGGTTAAAGTTATTATCAAGTAAACATACTTCGTTTTTGTATTGTCTTGATATCATATCCATAGACGATCAGATGAAGTGTGAACCGATTAGTTGTATTTTCTCGACTCAGTCCATAGACAATCACTTTCTTAAAAGAAATTATAAGTGAAAAAGTTTTATATTGAGGTATATTTGGGTACCCTCGTATTTTCACTAACATTGATTGCAAACCCTGATTGGAATCTATATAAAACCCTGATTTGAAATCTATATAAAGGTGTTGATGGTTGTTTTTAGGTCAGGGATAAAATTTTAAAATCATGGCGTTTGATATGCCGTCACTCTGCAAAGAAATCGATCCATGTAAAAGTGGTGAGTGTTCAACCTCTCCACTGGCGCATTTATTGAGCAACTCAATATATTCACATGAAATTTGTCCAGAATTGTGTATATAGCAACAATCCCAGATATTCTGTAAATTTCGGCACCTTGCATATATTACTCATTAACATAAGACTCATTGAATATTTTTTTGTGCTATGTTCCCCGGCTGAACCCTTAATATTGATATGATATGAAAATTTGTGTTAACTCGCAGCAGAGTAACATGAGTTTCCCGAAGTATCAAGGTTAAGGTCCTTGCATAAAAGTACTCAATCAAAAAGCATACTGCTATCTGGAAATAAATTTAAAGAACTCTGTGTCACATAATTCAATCAATTTTGTGATAATTCACAAGATTCAAATATCAACCCGATTAATTTGTAAAAATGAGGGTTCTGCTCCCTGCACAATATATTAGACCCTGCTGGTCGAAACTAAGCTTAGGCAAACTAGACAATTGATCCTCCACGGATTAGTAGGTGCAAAATCCTACTCAAAATCAGAAAACAAGGAATAAAAGGAGCCGCGGAATATGAGCAACGACAAAGGGAGGTGTGTCCATGCCACAGGCCAGTCAGTACCACTTGCAAGTGGCCACACCCCATGCTTCCTGATCGGCCCTCTTTTTCCCATCGATCAATCAGGTCGCTTTAAACATGCCACACGCGCAAGAGTTGTGGCTGGGACCATACATGCTGACTCTATTTTCCATCGACCAATCAGGTCGCTTTAAACCTTCCACACGCACATGAGTTGTGGCTGGGCCCATACATGCCTGACCTATTTCCCATCGACCAATCAGGTTTCTTTAAATCCGATACACGCAATGGAAGTGTGGCCACGCCCATGTTTGGTCGCCCCCATTTCTATTGACCAATCAGGTTGCTCTAAACCTGCCATAGTATTAATGGAGGAAAAATTGCGCCAGATGGTCACAATGCCAAATTGGCTTTCCAAAAACCGCGCCAACATGCTAATGGCATGCCAAACATGCCATTCTGCTCCAGCATGCTAATGGCATGCCAAATATGCCTTGCCGCGCCAATGCACTAATTGGCAAGCCAAACATGCCAAATGTGCCACTTTGCCGCAGCAGCATGCTAAACGTGTCAACGTGCCATAAATAACGCGTTTACGTGCTAACCCACCTTATGTTCATGGCCAACACCGTAACAGACTCCAATTAGGGTATTCTGATCAGAAACACGACTTTGTCTTAGTGACATTATCCAAAACCCTAATTTCCAGTCGTGGTCCAAATTAAGCCACTTCGGGCCCCACAACATGCCACGAGCTGTACGGGACCCATGAAACCCTAAAAATGGAGCCATGTTATGGCCACTCATAGCAATTCTTTCTCATGTGGCCGTTCACACATTATGTCCTTTCCATAATTCATTTGGTGTGGCTATGACACGATTTGCACAAAAAGCGTCGCCATGCTGCGTGCCACATGACACACACATTAATTAGGGTTACAACAGGCCAATCCCTAATCTAGGTAAGGTTTCTACGACAATAAATCCAAGTGATGCTACCCAGGGCATCAAGATTGATATGGCAACTGGAACTAATGTTGCCGAAGCCATATTTTGTCGAAATAGGCGCTACTCGCACCACCGTGCCACTGGCATGTGCTAAACATACCGACCATGCCATTGTGACACTGGCATGCGTTAAACATGCCAACCATGACATTGTGCCACTAGCATGCGCTAAATATGCCATTATGACATTGGCATGTGCCAATGGCGCCACTGTCCTATTATCATGCGTCAATGAAATGTGGACATAATCAATGGCCACCCTCTCTCAGGAGTTACAATCTCAGTCATCCAAATTTTCCACAGAATTGGCAGGTAAAGTCTTAGGCGATCAGCCTAGACAAGCCTAATAGCATTACATGTTATTCTCTTGCGGCAAGTCTATTGACTTTGAATTTTCACACATGGCTATATGCTACTTAGTTTGCATACAATTAATCAGAATAGATAAGTCTTTCATAGAAGACTCATTCAGCAATATGCTACACATTTTCCATGAAAATAATCAAGACATCAAACATGTCACAAACTGGGGGATGCTCATTAGGTTATTGGTCTGGAGGTTCACAGCGTGCGTCCTGCAACACGCCCATTATATAAAAGTGTCAGAAATAAGGGCAGTTAGTGGCGTCAAGAAGTGGTGGATTTGAACTAACATGTTTCCTTCATAGTGAGAACATGGTTTATGACATTTACACATTACCCCACTTCTCCATCACTCAATCATTTCCGCTTTCTACGATATCAGGGTGCGTTCAATATAACTTGTATAAAGAGGTTTTACCTATTTCGACCAAATAACAGGTTTTGGTTAGAACAACAACAAAGTACCCAGAAAAACACTAAAGGACTGATAGCTTACATTCCGCAAGCCATTTCCATATTTTGATACAAGTCATAAAATAATTAGACCTTCAGAATCAACCATTATGGTCTCAACAGCATCTTCGCTTCCCTCCCTAAGACCACCCCATCTCTTTCACTTTGTGACCGAAGCAAGATTGAAACGGTCATTTCTTGGTTTAGGCAAGGATTGTACAGATTGATCTCTCGAATCTAAAGTACTCCCGTGCAGTGCATTTGTTTAGGGTTTAGATTCATTTCTCATCGACACACCCAAAATTTACCAAAAACAGCAGAAACAGTTTTCACCCATAAACAATTGGCAACCACAGTGGGAGATTAATCTCTCGGTCGCAATATTAATTTTCAATTTCATTGACAATATTCCTAAACTCAAGATGGTGGATCTTAGGTCTAAATTAAATCATTAACCAGAGTTCACTTCAATCACTAATCCCAACTTTCCGCTTCATGATGTACCCGGTCATCCAAACTCTTCAAAAGCCGCCAGTGCTCAAAACCCAATCACCATAGAAGGTATGGCCAAAATTTTAGAAGATGTTGTTGCAAATCAAGCTGGTGATGTCGAGACTCAAAATGAGACATTTTGTCTCCTAAAAGAGTATGGAAAACCGGTTGTGGTAAGAGCCTGCAAACATTCGCTTGGAGAGCGCCACCAATTTCAGAGATGACACAAAATGTTGAATCATTGCCTGAGGTCTGTGCCTCCGTCAACGACGTAGACAGAGTATGTAGCGGTATCAGACGAGAGAAAAATAAGAATGGACAACACCAATGTACCGTCCGCAAGCGTAGTCAACACATCCCATGGCCTTACATCCTCTAGCACCAACACCAACAACAACACCGAAAGCATTCTCTTTGGTGTGACGTCTCCTATTACCAGAGCCAGATCCAGAGACGCAGCTACTCTTAATATTTCTTCGAGCATAACACCTCAAATCATCTCCAGGACTTCTACGACTTCTTCGTCAGGACGAGAGACTGGAGGGGCCAAAGGAAACCAACCTCCCATTACTATTATCTATTTAATAGAGAGACATGAAGTTCTTGCCAAAACTCAGAAGGACATGAACACAACTCATAAGGAGAGAAACAACGAACATCTGAATGATTATGTCAAGGGATTCAGAATTCAGAGTTAGATTCTCATGATCTAAATGTGACTGAGCATCGATCGGTGGAGTTGTACATTAATGCTGGGGACTCTGTTCACAAAACCGTGTAATCTATGATGGAGCATGTGCGTGAGATTCTCTATTTCTCCAAGGCGTAACACCGAGATATATTTTCAGCCCTCAACTTTTCTGTGTCGGGCAGACAATTATTTCAAATTGGAGAATTTACCCCGAAATTCCAGTCTCTCTTGGAAAGTACGGCTGGTAAATTTAACTTGGATTCCTAACCACTATTCACCTGAAAGACGTCGAGTTTTAAAGCGCACTGATTGACGCGGCCTATGACTTCAATGTTGTAACTGCTTTAATGTTTCGCTCCAGAAGCTGCTTCAACGTTCTCTCCAGAAGCCGCTCCGCTTCAACGTTTCTCTCCAGTAGCCTCTTCAACGTTTCGCTCCAGAAGACGCTCCGCTTCAACGTTTTGCTCCAGAAGCCACTTTAACGTTCTCTCTAGAAGCCGCGCTGATTCAATGTTTCGCTCCAGTAGCCACTTCAACGTTCCGCTCCAGGAGCCGCTTTAACGTTGCACTCCATAAGTCGCTCTGCTTCAACGTTTCGCTCCAGAAAATGCTTCAACGTTCTCTCCAGAAGTCTCCACTTCTTCCGTCCAAGGTTCGTTCCCGTAGCCGTCACTCCTTCCTGCCAAGGATCATGCCGTAGACGCCATACTCCTCTTGTCAAGGATCGTGATCGCATCCAGCCAAGCCTCTTCTGATCACAGCTGCTACCAAGAACCGCTGCTGCTCATTTGTGGATAACAACCAGAGCTTCAACCTAGCAAAAACCACTACAAAGGTAATCCGTACTTCTCCATATTTTAGTTTCAGATGGAAGAAGTAATAGAGTCACCAGTACGGATGCAAGATGATATCTTTATCATGGTCAACTCACCGACCATACAATATTAGGATGTAAACCAAACTTGGGGACTGAGGTTCTACACGGAATCCCTTCACTGTCAAAGCTCAGAATACATGATCAACCAAAAAGTCATAGCCACGACAAGGTCATCTACTCTTCAAAGGTGTAGAGTTAGAATATCATCACCTCTCTGTCTAGAAGAAGCCTGCAACACTTTACGAGGCCTCAACGGATCCCAATCCTACTCAAAGAAAACAACTTCATCAACTAAAGAGAAGTGCGACTGGGAACTGCTCATCGCAGTCCATCCCGACAACAATCAAAGATTCATGAGATAACTCCAGAGACGCGACTGAGACATTTTTCTTGAAGAAACAGGGGGATCCACGATTAAAAACATAACTCTTTCACTTCTACCTCTTCGTTATCCAGAATATTTCGTCCATGTGATGTTCCAAGCATCCCATCATCGCATCCAAGAGAGTACAATAAGCTTATATTAATTCCAGAGGCGCGGATTCAAGGTGATATAATCAAAGTTGGCTATACATGGGGACTGAATCCTCCTTCAGTTTTAGAAGTTTAAATGCAGTCACCACCTTATCAGCAAATGCAACATCTTTCGGGAGAAAATAAGTTCAGGATGATTACACCTGGGGACTGCCAGCACGGGATTCCTTCACGTCACTCAATCAGGTTATTTCTGATATCAACATCATCACCGTCAAAGCTTTACAAGCCACGGTAATTTCTCAACATGAAGCCATACACGTGTATCAAAGACTCCAAAAGTGCGTCGCAGAGATAAAAGTATGCCTTAGATGTTTTTCACATATCCGGTCACGCTATCGGATCTAAAGTGTAAATGGGGACTGCTCATCACATCCCATTTCATACAACAATCCAAGATTCAAAATATGGTTCAAAGGATGTCGCTTGGAATGAACTCCTTGAAGACTTGATATCAGCACGTCAGAAATGGAACGCCTCTCAGCTCGTCTACTCCACCCAATGGCTCCGGAAGATTTTGCCCATACAAAAATCTCAAGCATATCGTTATCACAATCAGAAGGGAAAGAATGATCCTATGAGATAAAGATTCAGAATGAACGCAATTCATTCCGGTCAATGCCCAGGAGCTCAAAGAACATTTTAATTGCGTCTCAACAGCCCATGCACCAAATAACTTAAATTCAAGTACGGATCAACAACGCAACCACAATCTCCAAGATTATCTATGACATGATCATTGTCGAGCATATATTTCATCAATCCATCTCAGGAGTGCAATGGAGCTTAGTAAATTTTCAAATCCACTGGAGAGGTTAGATACTCATTCTTCTGGAGACAGAACCTTATTGCATATTCTGGAGAAGATCGATGGGACTATCGGGTGACTTCACGCGCAAAATAGAAAATATCACCTACCTTGAGTTCTCCTGGATCGCCTTGCTGATTATTATAACTATTGGAGATTTTTTTGTTTCCGTTGACGCCGCTAAAAAAGAAAGTCATTCACACCGAGCTTAATGTCCAAGTTTCATCAACTACTCATGGATATTACACTCACAACAAAAATACGAAGACAAAATGAAATTACCTTGCCGCTGACGGTTGGCACGCTTATGATCGAGCTGCTGCAAACAAACACAAGAAGCAGACGAGCGAATAATAAAAAAGGGAGGAAGTTAGCACGTCCTTTTATATGCATAGTGATTTTGGAATTCGAGTAGGGGAGGGTTTTCCCTTTGGATAATGCGCGGAAAAAGGAAGTTGGTCCCACGATGCCAACGCTCTTTGGCACCAACCTCCATGACCGAACCAGCAGTGCGCCAGCATGAGGAACACCAGAAGCTCAACCTGCAATACTCTGTAGCCAAGCCAGCCTCTCATCCTGCAATGCTCCGTACCCAAGCCAGCCGCTCAACCTGCAACGCTCCGTGGCCATGATAGCAGGGCGCCAGTACAAGGATCACAGACTGCTCATGCCCCTTGCCAAAGGTCAATCGAATTTTCCTGGTAATCTCCTCATGTATTGCTCTTTCAATTTTTATCCTCGTCTGTCACCATCTCATGCTTACCCCTCAACAATGCCAAGTCCATACCAAGTGTCTTCATGAAGATGATGAATTGAGATATTCGGTATCAATCTTGTTGTAGTAGATTCAAACAAGGAGAAGATAAGATGATAATCCCAACCGCGTGTGTCTTGGGAAAAAAATTTATGTACATACTTGTAAATTGAGTGATCTGTAACTTTATTTTTAGGAGTAGGAGATCCTTCAAGTTCCTCAATCCCACTGTGCTTCCATATCAAAAGTTAGGGATGCTCATGGTCGGTTTCGGCTCGGTTTTTGACAAAACCCATAACCGAATCCATTACTCTTTGTTTCTAATTTTTCAAACCAAAACCGCGCTATTAATCAACAGTTTCGGTTTTAGTTTTACCACTCGGTTTCGGTGAACCGAGTGTTCTGTCAGTTTTAGGGACTGACAGTTCAAAAAATAAAAAAATTCCCAATTTAGGTATAACCGACGGTCAGAAAATCATACTAATATTTACACTTTAAAATTTGGAATACAATGAAAATTTCTTCAAAAAAAAATATGTCATACAAATTACTAATATGCCAACAAGATGATTGTTTAAACCAGTACCACTCTTTAGCATAAACTAGATGACCGCTGCCACGGTGGGATGGTCGACCGAAAAAATTAACGCAAAACTAAATTTTATACTCACAGTTTAGTTCCCCCATAATGATATGGAGTCATACTTGTGAATTTATAACACGAAATTGTAAAACAATGAGAGGTTCAAATAAAGTAATGAGAGGTTCAAATAAATAAATTGTAAATCTATGGTCGCCATAAAAATATCACATTTCATTTTGGTCACCATATGTAACTATCTCAGCAATCGACCTTAGTGCCTCAATCACCAAATCTTGTAATACGCATAAATATGACAATGAGAACTTTTAAACCATGAGTTGAGTATATTTAACAGAACTGCAACAAGAGGGAGGAGAAACTATTAACCTGGTTAACTTCGTTGACAATTTGTACTTTTTGCAGCTGATCAGTTAAACGGCTGCCAGACAAGCAAACTGAAGTCATACTTAAGTGACTAAATATGCCTTGGTATGTGATTCTCTTCTCGAGCCTACTTGTAATTCACAGGCTCACAAAGATCCCAAATGGCGTATGTCCTCCGATGATGATATTAATGCTTTACTTCGAAATGGTACGTGGCCGTTAGTAAAATATGATCCTTCTATGAATGTTATTGGATGTAAATGGGTATTTCGTATTAAACGCAATCCTGATGGTACGATTGCACGTCGAAAGTCACGATTGGTTGCAAAAGGCTATAATCAGCAAGAGGGTATTGATTACTCTGAAACGTTTAGTTCAGTTGTTAAACCATGTACTGTACGTATTATTCTTACATTGGCTTTATATTCCAATTGGCATATTCTTCAACTTGATGTACAGAATGCCTTTTTATATGGAGAGCTTCAAGAAGAAGTGTATATGAAGCAGCCACCTGGCTATGTGGATCCTCGTTTTCCTACGCATGTCTGCAAATTACACCGTTCTCTTTATGGTCTCAAACAAGCTCCCCGTGCATGGTATCACAGGCTTAGTACCTTTTTGCTGCAAATTGTCTGTCACTTCGAAGTGTGAATCGTCCTTGTTTATATACAACGGTTCTCATGGTACTCTCTATTTGCTGGTCTATGTGGATGACATTATTGTTATAGGTTCTAATTCTACCTGTATTAAATCTATTCTTGATCGTCTACAACAAGAATTCGCAATTAAAGATCTTGGCTTCTTGTCTTATTTTATTGGAATTGAAGTTGTTCGTACACCCTCGGGATTGTTTCTTTCTCAACAAAGGTATGATCATGGTATTCTTATTCGTACAAAAATGGATGGTGTTAAGCCTATTCAAATACCACTTAGTGGGGACATATCTTTTGATCGTAATACTTTATTAACTGATGCTACTGAATATTGTAGTATTGTTGAAGCCTTACAATATTTGACTTTTACTCGTCTGGATCTGGCATATGCTGTTAATAAGGTTTGTCAATTTATGCATGCACCTACTTTGTTTCACTGGGGCTTAGTAAAGTGCGTACTTCGTTATCTTAAAGAAACGTCTACTTTTGGTATACTTCTTCGACCATCTCCTTCTCCACATTTATCTTTCAGTGCATATACTGATTAAGATTTGGCTGGATCTCTTGAAGATCGACGTTCAACCAGTGGTTATTGTGTATTTTTTGGTGTCTCTTGGAGTGCTCGTAAACAGAAAACCGTGTTACGTTCTAACACTGAAGCAGAATATAGAGGTCTTGCTATTTCTACTGCTGAAATTATGTGGATTCAATCACTTCTCTCAGAACTTCGTGTTTCCACTCAATCACCTCCGGTTCTATGGTGTGATAATCTTGGTGCAACTTATCTTACTGTTAATCCTATATTTCATGCAAGAACGAAACACATTGAGATTTATTATCATTTTGTGCGTGATCAGGTTGCTTTGAAACTTCTTGATGTCAGGTTTGTATCTTCTAAGGATCAAATCCTAGATATCTTCACAAAACCTCTGTCTAAAGACCGGTTTTCTCTCTTAAGGTTCAAGCTAACGGTTCAAGATCACCCGTTACGCTTGTGGGAGGGTGTTAAGGCATACAGTACGTGTATTAAGTAACACACGTTTATCTTGTTAAACAAGTCTTTTGTATTTTAGGAAATTATTTTAGGTTTGGAAACTATCTTACCTTGTAGTTGAAGGAAGACTTTGTATATGTATGTGTCTTGTAAAACCAATTGAAGTATGTGAGTTAATAACAAAACAAGTTCTGTTAAGATTCATTCTCTTCTTCTGTTAGTTCTAAGTTAAATCAAAACCATAACCCTAGTTTTTTTGTTTGTAATAAAACGATTCGAGCCGCTCATTGAAAAATATTAATGAATAAGAACTTCCACTCTATTGCCAAAGAAAGTCGAAGTTCACCTTTTCAAAACTTCCTTATTAATGGTAGCTACAAGATTGGATATAAAATGAAAAGACAACACAAGAAAAGGTTATTTCTAGATTATTCGTGGGTTTGGACTTGGATATGTATTGGCATCAAATCCATACATCAATACAAGGTTGGTACGATGCTTGGATTCGAGAAAAAGGGATAAAAATCGATTGGACATAAAACAAGTTAGTGAGATATTATCTCCGGTGATAGTTTATTTTTGGTGTTTACGTGGATCGTAAGGGATAGAATATCTTCCCTGTAATTCAGATTTATCTAAATAGAGAAGTTTGGGTTAAAAGAAGGAATATGCGTGAATAAAAAGAGAAAAAAAATCTGTGACGTGACCGAGAGAGTTAATGCAAAGATTTTTGGATGATATGCACCTGCGTTGTATCCAACCTCCTTCACCTTCTCTTTCTTTTCATGGAATGAATCACTTCATGATCTATAATGGTATTATCATCAATAAGCCTTCTCGAGACATAATCAGCCTAATAAGGGGAGATAATTCTTTCCATCATAGGCTTCATTCTAGATACTAGGATCTTAGAAATGATTTTGTAAGAGGTGTTACATAGCCCAATAGGTCTGAAGTCAGAAGGAGTACATGGTTTTTTCTTTTTTGGAATTAAAGAAATGTATGTCTTGTTTAGCTGTTTGGGCAAGAACTTAGTTGCAAAAAAAAAATTCACCATGTCACAAACATCATTACCAACTATACTCCATTGTGTCTTGTAAAAGCCATCTTGGAATCTCTCAGGTCCTGGAGAAGACCAACTCACCATACTTTTGAGAGTTTTATGTATTTCATATGATGGAGGCATGAGAAGTAATATGTTATCTTCTTCTGTGATTAAAGTAAGAATGTGAGAGTAGTATTGATCTTCAATTGTAGAATCTTGAGAAGTACTTATATTCTTAAAATTTTGTGTAAGCAATAGAGAAATGTCTTCTCTTGATTGTAACCAAGTACTATCATCTGTTTTTAAAGAATCAATATTATTTCTAGATATCTTCCTCTTAGTCAAAGTATGGAAATACTTGGTGTTGTAATCCATATCTTTTACAAATTTATCTCTGGGCTTTTGCTTGTAAACATCATGCTGAATTCTGTGCCACTTATCCAACTCTTGACTGACCTCAATAAATCTTGAAGTATTATCTGGAGAAAAAGAGAAAGCTTGTAGTTCAGATAATTGATGTTGAAGATTATCAACATTCTGATCAATGTTTCCAAAATGAGTTTTATTCCATTTGGAACAAGTAATCCTAGTGAACTGAAGTCTTTTAATGAGCTTGTAACCTGGAGACCCTTGAACTAAATTTTCCCAGGCCTTAGCAATTTCAGCTGCACAAGTTCTATCATGTAGCCAACTCTGGAAGAATTTAAAAGGCTTCCAAAGCTTCGGCTGAATATAATCAGTTATCAACATAATAGGACAAGGATCACTTCCAAGCTGATTTAAATGAAGAATTTTAGAGTCTTGAAAATGTAAAATCCAAGAACCATTTGTGAAAGCCATATCTAATCTTGATTTTTTATTCCCAGTTCCCAAATTATTGTTGGACCAAGTATGCTCTCTGCTTATAAAACGCAATCTTGTAATCCATTACTTCCTGAATGATAGAATTAACAAGGCCATCACCTGAAGAAGAAGCTGATGAATAATTATCTAAAATATGGAAATTAAGATCACCCAGAAATATCCAAGGTTGAGAAATATTGAGTCGAATATCTTTGATAAAATCCCATTGAACTTTCTTCTTATCATAATCACAGTAGCCATACATATAAAATAGTAACAACTATGATTGACTAGGATCACATTTTATTGCAGCATGAATCATATTGTATTCACAACTAACTACATCACAAATAAACCCATTCTTCCATAAAAGGGCTAATCCCCCAAAAATACCAACTGGTTGAAGAAATTTCATATTAAGAAATCTAAGTGGAGCCAATAAAGTTTTCATCATGTCTTCATGAATTTTTAGTTTCACATAGAAAGATGATGTCAGGGTATTGGGATCTAATTAAATCTCCGAGATGATCTCTGGTGGCTGGAGTATTGAGACCTTGGACATTCCAAGAAATGACTTTCATATTATAGAAGCTATGCTTAAAAGACAAAGAAATTCTAGGACTCAGTCCATCCCAAAAACCGACTCTTCCAACAATTTCATGATGACTACAACAACAACTACTAAAATAACACCGGTCAAAAATCAGGTTTCTGCAATGGATGACAACTCTGCATCCATCTCAGGAGAGGAACATGTACTTCTAATACCAAAACTCTTTATAAAATAATTTTTACTTTTACACTCAAGTAGACTAGTTCTATTGAATTTTCCCATCATTTTCATTCCAATTTTTCTTTAGTTTATAAAATGAAGTTCCTCTCTTGGGATGTCTGTGGGTTTGGAAATAAATACACTAGATAATATCTAAATGATTTGATAAGATCAAATGATCCTGACATAATCTTACTTGGTGAAACTAAGAACCAACTTAGGAAAGATTAAATTATCATAATGTTGTTTTCTGTGAACCAATTGGTCAGTATGGTGGTCTATGTCGGAAGGATTGTATAGGTATCCATGTTATAGAATCTAACCTTAATGTTATTACATGCATAGTAAAAATTAATGTTAGAACCAACCAGTCCTTAATCTCCTTTATTTATGGCTCCCTTAATGAAGATACTAGGAAACAACAATGAGATTCTACGAATATGATAGATCAACATTAAAAGCTATCATGGGTTGTAATAGGTGACTTGAACCTCATCATTAATAAAAATAAGTAGTGAGCACGTGCATTGCACGTCAGTCATGCTATTTCTACTTTACAAAGAATTTGGTGGTGATTTTAATACCATATATTTTTATTTGAAAATTAGTCGTTTCTTGAACTTTAGAATCAATCATTTTTTTCTTTTGTAGATTTTTTCAATTTATTTTTAGGTTATGTCTAATTTTAAGTTATGTCTAACTTTTAAGGAGAAAGCATATAAAATTTGGAGAAATATAAAAAAATTTGAAAAACAAAAATCTGATATCATTATTTTTTCTCATTGCGTAGATAATTTAAAGGGCTTTCCAAGTATATAACATTTACAAAAATCCGACGTGTAGTTTAAACGGTATGAGGTTTTTAAATAAATAAAAAATGCATTTACTCTTACGTCCTTGTAAATATTCTTTATACCACTTCTTTAAGATCTAACGTCTAATAAAAAAGAGGAATCTAATGATCTAACGGCTAAAAGCAATAGTTCAGACGAAATTCTGTTTATGAGATCTAACGGTGGCATTATAATGTTTGGAGATCTAACTGTTATATCTACTTGAATTTTGTAATCACTTGTTGCCATAAAAAGGGGGGGAGATGATAAGGAATGAGGAAATATAGTGAGTCAATATCAGCTTGACAAATATAGGAAAATTCTGGATAATGCTAATCTGCATTCTTTATCTTTTGTTGGTAATCCTTATACTTGGAAAAATCGGAGACAAGGAGAAGAATTGATTCTAGAGAGACTTGATAGAGTAGCTTCCACTATATACTGGTTGAATAATTATCCTACTGCCATTGTCTATCATTTGGTTCATATGGCAAGCGATCATTGTCCAATTCTCCTCTCAACTGCTCAGCATGATAGTGGTACCAATAAACCATTTAGATTTAACATGACTTGGTTTAGAGATTCTACTTGTAAAGATATTATCAAAAGTAGTTAGAAATCTACTCATACAGGATCAGCTAAGTTTCTTTTTGGTACTAAACAAAATCTAAGAAAATGAAACTATGAACACTTTGGAAACATTTATACTCAAATTGCAAAAACTACGTCTCAAATTTATAATCTTCTTGCTAATGGTCGCAACATGTCTTGTGACTTTTGGTATGATGCAGAGGAAGATTATTGGAAACAGAGAGGTAAGAATGATTTCTATAAATTCGGTGACAGGAATACTAGGTACTTCCACAACAAAGCCAATTTTAAGAAAAAAAATCCAAATCGGTACCTTGCAGAATAATGTAGGAATTTGGTTATCCGGTAGAAATGCAATTGCAGATACTCTTAAATCGCATTTTCTAAATATGAGCAGAACTACTAATCCTCCTAGTCCTGTTGAATACTTAATAAATATCATTCCTTGTATTACTAAAGAAGACAATATTATGCTGACTAAAATCCCTTCTGTTGATGAAATCAAAGCTACTGTGTTTAGTATGTAGTCTTGGACAACTTCAAGCCCTAATGGTTTTCCACCATGATTTTATAAGGAAATGTGGGACACTATATGAGATTCTACTGTAAGTATGGTCCAAGGTTTTCTTCATTCTAAGCATATGTTGAAGCAGTTAAATCATAATTTACTGCGTTGATCCCTAAAATTAATTGCCCTAAGAATGCAGTTGATTTCAGACCTATAAGTCTGTGTAATGTAGTCTACAAGATTATATCTGAACTCTTATCAAGTAGGCTCAAACCTCTACTGAATAAAATCATTTCTCCTAATCAAACTGCTTTCTTGTATGGTAGATTAATAACAGATAACATGGTAATTTCTTATGAGCTTGTTGACACTCTGAAGAAAACTAGGACTCAAAAGGGATGGATGGTAGTTAAATTGGACATATCTAAAGCCTTTGATATGATATAATGGAGTTTCTTATTAGGAACTTTAGAAAAACTTGGTTTTTGTGATGATTGGTGTTGTATGATTGAACAATGTCTGTCAACTATCTCTACTTATATTTTGTTGAATGGTTCACCTTGAGAGGTTTTTAAACCTCAAAGAGGATTGAAACAAGGAGACTAATTTTCTCATTATGTCTTTATCCTTAATATGGACTCCTTCTCTATAGCTCTCTTAAATGCTAAGCAAAATGGTAGTATTCATGGTATGAAAGTTACTAATTCCAGTCCTTTTGTTTCCCACTTATTCTTTGCTGATGATTGTTTGATTTTCTCTAAAGCCAATGTAAGTGAATCTAGGATCTTAGCTAAGATTATTGAACAATTCAGTCTCTTTTCTGGGTAATCTGTCAATTTTGACAAGTCAGCTATGGCTTTTAGCCCTAAAATTCCTAATTATGTTAAGAATGAAATCTCAAATATTTTACGCATTAAGAAAATGACCTTAAATGACAAATATTTAGGAGTTCCACTTCTTATCCAGAAAAATAAAATGCAAATTTTTAGTGTGTTATTAGATAGATATGGTGACAATCTTCACACTTGGAAATCTAAGTTTCTAAGTCGACCAGAAAGAACTATATTACCTCAAATTGTCCTTGGAAATACTGCTAACCATCATCTTGCTATTATTCATATGCCTAAGAAACATACTGATCAGATGGATTCTATCCAAAGGAAATTTTGGTGGAACAAAATGAAAAATGGGAGAGGAGTCTACCTTAAGAGATGGGATGATGTGGCAAAACCAAAGTATCAAGGTGGAATGGGTATAAAAAAGACAGAAATTGTTAATAAGGCCTTGTTAACAAAATTAGCTTGGAGAATGATCTCCTATCCAGATGATTTATGGTCTTAGATTCGAGAAGGTAAGTATTTTTCTAATGGGAAAACTAGGCTAAGGCTCCACCCATGGATAACCTATAATATCAAGCCCTTAATTAAAAGAAGTTTAAATCTAGACCCCTAAATATTAAAAGTCGTTGATACCCTTATGCATATTGTCAATCCCACAATTAGATAAAATTTAAATTTAGGACCAAAATTATTAAAATATAGTGTGATGATGTTCCACCACCTACAACGACCACAACCACCGCCAACCACCAACGTAAAGCCACCTCCGACCACCACCGTTATCCACCTACGAACCCACCACGGCCGCCAGCCACCGCCAACCACCTCTTGCCACCACCGTCAGCCACCTCCGACCACCACCAACATATGGATGTGTACGCAGAAGCTACACATGCATATGGCATGTGTATCCAGAAGTTACACATGCATATGACATGTGTAATGCAAAGTTACACTTGTATATAGATGTGTGCTCAGTAGTTACACATGTGTACGCAAAAGTTACACATACGTATGGCATGTGTGTCTACAAGATATGCATGTGTAATAAAAAGCTACACATGCATATGGATGTGTACTCATTAGTTATACATCAAAACTACACAGAGAGAAAATACATGTATTACTTTAATATTCATTTACAATAATTTGTATGTTTATCAATTATAGTAATTGCTTGTTATTGGAGTCAAAACACTAGATATGTGAAATGAAATCCTCGAAGTGAAACGAAACCCTCGAAATAAGCCATTATATCCGATATATAATCCCCTTGAAGCACCAAGAAAATCTGCATATCCCAGAAAAAAATATAGTCAAAATACCCCACAAAATGAGGCAAAAGTTCGTAAACAGGTAAATCTATGTAACCAGAATTTATACATACAATCAGCATGTGTAATTAGAAGTTACACATCTAATTAGCATGTGTAACTTCTAGTTACACATATATTTATCATATGGGCTATGTACTAAACAGTTACACATGCATCATATGTGAATTTTTTTGACTGTAAAATTTGTTCATTTTAGCATGTGTAGAAAAGAGTTACACGTGTATCTGGCTAGTGTAACTAGAAGTTAAAAATGCATTTTACTAGCAAAAAATTCCATCAAAGCATCATACTAAAAATTCAAAGACAAGTTATTTATATTACAAGAAGAATAGTTGATCCTAGATTCTCAGCACAACCAATCATACATGTCAAAGCTAAAAACAAGTTTTAAATGACACGAGGTAACTTACCATTAATTATATTATACCGAATCAGGTCCTGAAGAAAGACGCATGCAAGTCTCACAAGTTTTTTGTCCTGCAAAGTAATAAGACAAAAAGGTACCATAATATCATATTAAAATGAAGTATCTGCTCTTCTTGTTAGATGAAATCTCATGAATTGCAATCACACTACGAAAAAGTTGTTTTTATGGTCGGATCCTAATAACAAGGTAAGTTAAAAAGGAAAAAAAATACACAACTGGAAAATAAACTGCTTTACTAATTTGCAGGAACTAACTGAATAAATTACAATTAAGAGATCAGTTGCAATAAGAACTTAAATAGATGTGTAATACGACTTGTGAACCGGAAGTTACACATGCATATGAAATGTATAATCGGAAGTTACACATCCAATTAGATAGCGTAACTGACAGTTACACATTCAGTTAGTATATCCTCGGACATAAACTGAGAATCAAAAACAAAAACATATGGCATACTTCAGTATAATAAAAAGAATAGTATCATCAAGTATGAGACTCATGCACGATACCCTTAGTTTTACTTACTACCATCACGAAGCTTCTGAAATTCGTCTCGTACAACGCCTCTGATGATAGCCTCAATATTCCCTCCCTTGCATATCCCAGAGTATAACTTTTATGTATCATTTCCAGCTGCTGAAACCAAAACAGAAGAAAACATTAGCAAAACATACTGTGAAAATCTCAAAAAACATTAATAAGTGAAAGCCAAAAATAGTTAATTACTTCATCCTTGGGTGGGTTTGTAACACTTGACTTCTTCCATTCTGTATACTCGGATAATGTTCATCCCAGAACCTCCAGAATCCATGTAAAACACCCACCTGGTTCACTGACCTTCACAGCTAGATGCAACATCCAAACATTCAACCATGTTCAATCCATAAATACAACCCCATTTCAAATCCCTGTAAGCATTCAATATATTATTCACATATATAAATGCTTAGTAATCTATATCAAACGATAGACACACACACACACACACATACACACACACACCACAAAATCTATCAGATTCTTAGATGATAAGCACGATAATACAGTATGAAGTTCTATTTTAAGCAACACCGATATTGAATTAAACATAATAATAATCGGAACTGAGAATCATTTCAAATACTCGTAACACTAAAAAATGCTTCACTTAACTATCACACATCCAATTGGCATATGTAACTAGAAGTTACACATTCAATTTGCATGTGTAAGTAGAAATTACACACCTAATTGACATGTGTAACTATTAACTAAACATCTATATACCTAGCGTACTCGTAAAATCAGAAGGCATACACTTCGTAGTTACACAACATTTTGAACAAATTCGTTTTATGTTAGTTTTCACAATTAAAACAGCTAAATCTGGTAACAACCATGATAAGTTAGGTATTCTTTAAACAAACTAATAACTAATTTTTGACGCCTGCATATGATGTTCAAGTAGAGCGATAGACATATAGTTGTATCAAACCTGCCTGCACCTTTGCACCTTTTCATCTGGTAATTCTGCTCCATAGGTAATAACTTTCAGTTTCTTCGTTTCTGAGCATCCCTTTTCCCTACACAAAACCAGTAGTGTAAGCCAACAAATAACATAAAATGGATACATAATCACCTAAATTGAATGGACATAAGAATCACATTCTTTGAGAAACTCAATCATAACGAAACATGAATCAAATTCCTTGTAATTTCTCACCACCACCAGCAATAAAAACTAAACATGGTTCATCCTCTTTATTCTCATATTCTTCTTCAATTTTATCCACTTACTATTCAACCTCCCCCATCAAAATTATCACCACCACCATTAATCAACCCTGTAAAATCAAATTGAAATGTAAACAGCAACAAATCGAACCTAAAACAGCAACAAATAACAAATAAAAGCCTGCCTAGATTCAAATTACATGAATCGATTGATTCAAGAAAAATCATGTGTTTTTATCTCCAATCTCATTTGACGGTTAACGGAGATTAAGATGCTCTTAATTCATTAATAAACTTAGAGAAATTCAGAATAAAAATTAAATTGATTTTCAATTCGAAACCGTAGAAAATTTGTTGACAAAAAAATTCTGAAAATTTCAACTCAAAACAGAGAACTAGATGAAATAACTATATGTAGATCCATATTCTGATCATCTTTTGAATAATGATTTATAGATGAAATCAGATCGCTTAGGTTTTCAACAGCAAACAAAAAAAAATTCATCCGATATCGATTTGGAAATCATCAATCAGGAGTTTAAAACGAAAGAAAAGATGAAGATATATTGAACTTATCTTTTTCATCATGATCTGATGATTAAATCTTCATTTCTAGTTGTTGCTGACGATTTTCATTCAGTTTTCTTCACCGGTACGTACTGAAATCGCAAGAACACGAGTTGTTGGATGTTTAACTGTGTGAGAACTTGATTTCGAGAGAGAAATATTGTTTCAGATATGGAAATGAAGAGAAACCATTTCTGCAGAAGAAGAACTCGTCTGGAGGAGAGAAAGATGAATTATGAAAATGAAAATTTGTTATGATTTTTTTGTTTATAAACAAAAGGGTAGTGTTGTCATTATTAAAATTAATAATAATTAATTACGGGCCAGAACTGAAATTTTTTTTGATATTTTGGGCCTAGTGATATCATTTTCTTAAAGCATGGAGTTGATAGTGGATGATCCATTTAGTGGGGCTTCTATACATTGAACCCATATAGTAGGGGGGTTATAGTAGTTTTCACTTTTCTAATACAAATGCTTTGCATGGAGAATGTGCTGCCAGTGGTTCATGGATATGTAAAGGAATTTTAGAGGGTCTAGATTTTATTAGGAAGTATAGCTGTTGGGAGATTGCCACAGGTGAAAAAATCAACATTTGGAAGGACAGGGTTCCTACAATTGATGGTCTTATAAACTCTACTTTCTATTCTTCTAATATGAGTACCGCCAGTCAGCTCATTGATGCTGATTGTCTGTCATGGAAAGTGCATATTTTATATTTCTTCTTTGACCATGTAATTGTTAGGGAGATTCTGAAAATAATAATTCCTGGTAGTGGTAGTGATACTCTAAGATGGATCCCTGAATACAACAGTT
The DNA here is from genome assembly GCF_003573695.1 of Papaver somniferum. Lineage (NCBI taxonomy): Eukaryota > Viridiplantae > Streptophyta > Magnoliopsida > Ranunculales > Papaveraceae > Papaver > Papaver somniferum. The sequence goes on along the minus strand of NC_039368.1, from coordinate 114,020,747 downwards.
TTTTCACAGTAAAATCTGCCTATAGGGTGATCCTCAGTGAGTACCAAGTTCAGAATGGCATTTACAACAATCGGGATAATATCAACCGGAAATTCTTTTGCAAACAAAACATTCCACCAAGAATTTTGCACTTGTTGTGGAAATGTTTAACTGGCTGCCTTCCCACGGGTGATAGGTTCACTAGATTTGATTCTGACATATCTGCTTCGTGTCCTTTTTGTAATTTCTCTGTGGAAACTATGCACCATCTTTTTCTTGAATGTAATACTTTAAAAGAAGTATGGAATCTGTGTGACTCTAACCTTACTGGTTGCTACAGCTATAGGAAATGTCAACTTGGATGCGTGGATTGTAAGTACTTTTGGAACTCCAATTAATATTCCAGCCAAATGCAAGAAGTATTTCAAACTTAATTACTAGATATTACAATGACCGGAAATCTTCATGTATTCCAATCTCTATTAGAGATAGTCATGCAAATGGTAGGCAACCTACTTTCTGGAACCCACCAAATGCGGATAATTTGAAAATTAATTTTGATGCTGATTTGATTAAAAAAATGGTAATGCAGGATTGGGACTAATTGTTAGAGATGTTTCAGGTGCGCAACATGGACTTAGATACCGGTTCACAACAGCAGTAACTCCAGAAGGTGCGGAAGCTGCAGCAGCTCTATTGAAAGTAAATTGGGCAAAAGAAAAAGGAATAAGAAGACTCCACATAGAGGGAGACTGCAATAACATGATAAAGGAAATAAATGGTGCAAGAGGCTCTGTTAACTGGAAAGCAAACTCTTGGATAGAAGACATTATTGTTATTCTCAATAGTTCTTTTGATTCTTGGCTATGTTCTGTTGATCTTTAGAGAAGCAAATAATGCAGCACATAAACTAGCAAAACATGCTATTTCTAATTCTAGTTGTGAAATCTGGTTTGATCAAGCTCCTGACTGGGTTAAATGACTGTATCCGGCAGAATCTTAACAATATTCTTCATTAAATTAATGAAATAATCCTTCCATCATTTTTTTTTTTTTAAAGAAACAAGTGGAGCCTACTGCACGCACTTGACGTGAACTTGTGACGCTTTGGTCCTTCTCTTCTTATAGATTGATGTGGTGATCTGAAATTGATGTTCCCATCCTTTTTTTCTCAACGAATTTGCACACGAGAAGCCCAAACATTCTTGAGACTCAAGAGGATAGTGTTTCCAAAATGGGGTCCTCTCTTCTTCTCATAGTACTTCACTTTAAAAATCTCGAGAAAAGAGAATGTAAATTCTAGATTCCCGTCTTTGTTCAAAAAAATAATAATAACAATTCTAGATTCCCGCAGTTGACCCATAACCTGTCTGTGTAGGCTAAAAAAATCTACTAAGAAGTTTAAACTGTCGTGCAAGGGGAAAAAATGGCACAAACCAGTACTAGTTGAGGAGCGCAAAGCAACGTTAATATGTTAATCTCAAATAATATTATCCTCCACGACAAGCATGATTGGAGCCACTTAACAATGGATGATGACACTGACAACTGTATCCAAGAACATGTCTTCCAGAAATTCAATACGGCGAAAAAAAAGTTCATTAAAATGAGAAATCTATATACATAAAAATATTAACAGAGACGAATTATCTGTACCCACATTGTACATGGGCAAAAATAAGACAATTCACGAGCCGAGACCATATATAGGACTTTTTGCATTATTTTTCTTTGGGAGCACGCAGAAGTATATGATACCTCTATTGCGACTTTCAGATGCTGTCACAAGCATAGACTTTCTTATGGCGATCAGCAGACATAAATAAAGTGGTATCTATCTACCTAGCCGAGTGAATACACCATTCGCTCGGATAGTTCTACACCCACAGCCTTCATGTATCTTTGCAACTGAGTTTCCATGTAATGCTTTTCGCTGGAACCAAACGCTCGTTGCAGATCCTTCGGTAAGAACCACAAATTCAACAAGATATACGTCATATAAAGTCACGGTATCAGATTAAGGAGAAGTACAGGAACTTAATGCGGGATTTAAGAAGTAAAAAAGAAATCAAGATTGTTAAAACTTATGCATACCTTGAATCTTATACGGGAGTTCTTCAATCCAATTAAAACATTACCAACATCACTATCGTTTATTTCATCGGCTGATAAACTACTATCCTTGTCTGAGTCATCAGCATCAGATCCTTCAAAATCAGGATCCAACATTTCCTCATCACCATCTTCATCATCACTGACAAATTCAACTGGACCGTCTTCACCAGAATTCATATTTTGTTGCCCACTGGAATTCTGAGGGAGCTGACATGGCGAGGATTCTTCATTTGGCAGGGTAGCATAATCAGATAAGACTACATACGGCTTTCTATCTAGCAAAAGCCTGGCATTATAAAATGAAACCCACCTGCAGAATAATTTCATCCCAGTCTTCAGAGAACCAACCAAATATAGACACTGTACATCGTCCAAGTAAGTCTAGACAAATTAACATGCAGACAATGTTTAATGAACAGTTCTAGAGTAAATCCAAATGCTATCACAATATACTATATGTAAAAATAATGAGAGCTACAAAGTGGTTGATATTCTAAGTACTCTTGTTCATTATGCAAACATCAGGAACTTACTTGTAACGAGAAGGACAGAGAAGCTCAGATGGCTGGTATGCTGCTTTGTATCTCATTTTGTTGCACGAGTGAATATAATAACCGAGATAGTAGTATTGAAGGCTAGGACAAACAGCTTCGGTCTCCTTTACCCAACTTATTTCTTGTAGGGCAGAGTACTTACCTAAGGACAAGAAAGCAAGATCTGGATCCCAGAATAAATATTTACTTGATAAGCACCTCGGAAGGATATCCACCACACCAACAGCAACAAGCCGCCCATCGATCCGATATTGCTGATGGAAAGAACCAAAACCACAAGGTGGAACTGAACTATTGCCGGATGGAGGAATAAACACTATGGGAGTATCAATAAGGAATCTTCTATACGAGCTTTCCTTGACATCTTCAGGTTTATCATTGTGCACTTTTATCTGATACCTTCTATACAAATCATATTCTTCAGGATCAAAACTCGATCTCTTTAAACGCATCTCAAGCCTCCGCCTTTTTTGCTGGGGAGATTTGGTGCTCTCCACCATGGAACATTGCTTAATTCGGAAGGTTCTAGGAGAGTTGCTAGAGACTATCGTGGTTCCGGGCACTTGACCTGTGTGAATTGGTGTTTCAGCAGAGTAGAAATTAAGGTGCCCATTAACAGCTCTGGCCGACAAAACAGTAAACTCCTCCAGCTGATTCAAAGAACATGCTAGCCTTTCAGCAATAAATTTTGGTGAAAGCTCAGAAGACATTCCATTTTGATTTGCACCAGTTTGCGATACTCCAAGCATGTTAGTATCTTGCTCTGCCAATTTAGACCGCTTAAAGATCGCCGCTATCTGAAATGAAATGTTGCTAGAGTACAAGATATCTTCAGATCCTCCAATTTGCTTCTTTTTGGCATTCGTAAACTTTTTCATAGTAGCCTTTGGTAGTTGTATATCTGAAGGAAAGCCCTCACTTACAGCCCATGCATGTACAACAAAGTCAATTTGGCTTGATAAGTGCTGAAGAAATTTCTCTTCCTCACTGTTTCCTGCAGAACTACCAGTGGAGGATTTCTTGACTGTGGAGATAGACGTATCCGAACCATCCATCAATATATCTGGCTTTTTCTGATCTAATGTGCCATTTAGATACCTAATCATGAGTAAGACCACCATCAGCCAGAAATACAATTTACTTTAAAAAAATTTCTAAGCTACCCTTTGGGGTATCTGTAAAGTATAATCCTAAAATGCGCATATAATTATAATTACAATGTAGCACTTGAAAAGGGTGAAATCCATTTTCAGCAGTTAACCAGATGGCAGAAGTATCTCTGCTACATAGTGTCTCAAGAGTGGTTTACTGTCTAAATGACCGGGTAAACAGGATCAAGTATGGGATTCCCCGTTGAAAACGACGGCTCTGAATTTATTTTACTGGAAGAACTACAAACATATGTGCTTCACATAGAATGATACCATCAGCTAAATGAAAGCAAGGTCAAGCCGTCAAGGTAAAGGAAAAAAAAGGTACCTTTGCATTCGTTTAGACACGCGAAGCTGCTCTTTGGAAGCAACAAAGTCAGCTGCCTTTAGACGGATAGTATATGCTGGGCAACATGTCTTATCCATCTCAGGTTTGTAAAGAAAACACCCAGATCTCCTCCAACCTCGGTCAAGAAGATCTGTGAACAAGTGTAAAAAAATAAATATTATACACATTCCTAAACCAAATTCTGAGATCATACAACCACATCGAAAATCCAACCGCGGAAATGAGCATACTATTTCATAACCGGAAAAAAAAAATCTCACAAAAGGTGCAAAAATAAAAATAAATTACTAACCTTGGTAGTCATCCACTGTAATGCTTTGAGCCCATAGACCTACAAAAGTTATACAAGAGAATTTCAGACGATAGACTTACTTGATTGAAATTGCACCAAATATACAAAGTCGAAATACCAAATTTTCCCAATAACTTATTAAGATTTGGGGCAAACAACTACTCACTTACATTGTTCGATCCATAAACAGGAACAATTATGAACATCTATAATTGAAAATTCACTTCAACTCAGATCATACGTTACAAAAAATAACAACAACTGACAGAAAAAAAAAAAGAAGAAGAAGAAGGAAATTGGATAAAACTAACCATGAGTAACACTGGAACGGGCAGATGATTTACAATAACCACAGGTACTCTTTCTTCTACCAACATCAGAAACAACAGTTTCAGCTATACTGTTGTTACTGCTACTCGCTTCATTCTTGATCTTCCCCGACGACATTTTCTTTAAATTTTTTTTGACCTACAATTAAACAAATTAGTCTTTCAACAAAGAAAATAAACATAGGGTTATGCATAATCAACGAAAAGCAGACAAGGAATCGTAACAAACCTGGATAATCGAGAGATTCAGAGATTGCTGTCTCGAGTAAGATTCTTCTTTTCCCCAAACAAGGTCTCTCTTTCTCTGTCTGATTGCAAAATTACAGAAGAAACGGATATTCTTAGAAATAAGCAAAATATAACAATGTTTTGAATTACTTAAATGGCCTTTAGTCAGTCGGAGAAGCAAACTACCCTTATGATTTTTTAATCTAGCAGTTAAATTGGTCATCCACGTCAGCTAGGGAAACTTACTAAATCCTATGAGATGGCGAAGCTAGTAGCGGAACGCTGAACAGAATAGCGTCCAGGTGAACGCTGGACGCTGAACCGACCAGTGTTTGACTTGGTCAGCTAAGTCGACAATGCTGAACTGTTCAGCGTCCAGGAATCGGGTTTTCTCCAGCGCAGAAGCCCATTCTTCCTCAGTTCTTCCCATTTCATTTTCCTTCTCAAACACACCCGCAAATGGATTTCGTAGATCAGTGATTCTAGACGTTTATTTCTCAATTCCTTCAGTGAGATTGTACTCCCTCGATTTCTTGATCGTTTGAGAGTATTTTCATTCAATTCCGTCCACGAAATTGATTGAGGTAAGGATTTAAAATTTTAGGTTTTTGTTTTCTTGATTTTTGATTATGACGAAAATTTGATGATATTGATGATTGATAGTTGATACAATGCATGATTTAGATGATATGTTTACGTGATTTAATGATATGTAATTGAAATTGATTTTTAGAATTGTTAGGGTTTAATTTGATTATTTGTGATGAACAAAAAATGAAATTGTTGATAATTCGATTATTTGTATGATGAATTGATAATGATAATTAGTTTGTATGGATGATAATGATAATTTAGTTTGTATGGATGAATTGATTAGTTGTATGGATGAAAATGAATGACAATGATAACGATATTTTTTTCCATGTTTGTTATTGATTGTAGTATGAGTATGGATGAAATGCTAGATCGGTTGGATATAGTTTCATCAAAGAATTATGATAGACATATATGTTACGATGTTACGAAAGCCCCTTGCAAAGTAAGCTTTAGAGGTAGTTTGAAGGATATTGAAGTGTGTTACAAAATTGTAGTGAAAGATAATCCGGTAGCAAAACGATATTGTGCCAATTGTGTCTTTTCTTCGGTTTTTGAGTTTGATTTCGCCAATGGGGATAGAGGCTTAGTTGAAGCTATAGCTGAGAGATGGTGGTCAAAAACTAAGAGCTTTCATTTTCGGGAGTTTGAAATTGGCCTCATTCCTTTAGATTGGTACATGTTAACGGGAATTCCCACTGGTGACCCTAGTAGTAGTTATGTCGTAGTTGGGTAGTGATCTAACATATCCTGCTCTAGATGATTTATATTTTTTGGATATCAAAAATTATGGTGTATGGGACTCTAAGAAAAAATCATTATCCTTAGCAGTCTTGAGAGAGTACATTGATAGTAGAAAAAACCAGGATAATACTGCGTGTGCAGAGACATTGACACGAGCATTCTTTATGTGGTGTTTTGGTCATTATTTTCTAGCGCATTCTACTGGAAAAGTAGATAAACGTTGGGTTCTGTTGTTAGCGGACTTAGATAGAGTTGGGGAGTATGATTGGGGTCTAGCTTCGTAAGGTAATACCTATAAATATCTCGACGATTAGTCAACCAAGGGTTCGAATTTAGATGGCATGGTTATGGTACTTGAGTATTGGTACTATTACTACTTGCGCAACATGTGACCCTTGCTTTTTCTGACACCTGGAGGACATTATGATGTTTTCCCAAAGATTTGTCTCTTCAAGAAGATTAGGATTGCATCAAGGAAGATGGGACATCAAGGAGGCCAAAAGGACACTATGAAACACTAAGTCAAAAGTGCAAGAATACAAATTGACACTAGAACAAGTGAATCATGTATTTGGCAACCATGGACAGATAATGAGTATCATGTGGGAGACCAATATACTCATGCACTAAATATCTCCAAAAAGAGAGTTCTGTTTTTTTACTTTGAAAAACGCACAAAAGTTGGTTGTTACTTGGCAGAGAGATTTCAGAGGCAGATTAAATGTAAGATTGTTGTCCCAAAAAATCCTCCAAATTTGGATCAAATTGATGACAGAGATATTGTAGAGGTCACCGACTATTATGCAGTCACTGAGGGTCAATATAATACTTGGTGGAAGAACAAGACTGTTGGTCCTTATGTCACTGAGTCATACCATGCACAGAACATCGATGAGATAGCATTGGGTAGCTCAGCTGTTCCTCGCCGTTTGTTTACTAGTCATCCGCATCCTGACATTATGTCGCAAACATATACCTATGAGACACAGAATGGGTCCCAATCACAACTGCCGGAGATAGATTTCAGTTTACCATTTTCCTTCATAACCAAATATCTCTAAAGCGGTGTTATGATTGAACGGTGTTCCATGATCCGTTTCATATAAAGTCATAGCATCCTCGTGATTACCATTTGATGCCCTGAATGAAATGAAAAAAAACTTGCAATAACGCCTGGTGTTTGCTAACCGAGATTGTAGTTGTTTTTTGCATCTTCCATTAGCATTTCCATTAATTCTTACAAATTATTCAACAACTTGTTCCCAAAAGATGTTGGTTGTTTGAGACATGTTAATTTTGTGAAAACTTCTCACCAAGTCATTGTCTTCGGCAATTGAGAACGCAACCATGCTTGATTTTTGAATTGAGAATTTAGGAGAAGAAGAATGAGTAAAACTTCACAAGTTTGGGTTGGGGATTTCGAGTTCATGTGTTGAGTTTATATAGAGATATGAAGTGATCTGAGTTTGGGATGAAAATGTATCCGTTTGCCAGAGCGCTAAACCAAACAGCGTCCAGCGCTGAACGAAACCGCGCTTTTTAATTACAGCCACAAGATCAAAAGTGACCTTTTAATTCTGTATCTTATTTAAATCTGAAGGGCTTCTTTTGTTCTTGATAGACAGCAAATGCAGTACCGGTTTTGTGCGTAGCAAGAAATGTTGCCTGCAATGTTAGAGCTGGGTTTTTCAAGTACGATATAAAGCATTTATTTTATATGGTTCTTTATTGGATTATTGTTATCATCTTCAGTTTACCTCTTATTATCTGGTGCATTAAACATGACATATTTGGCAGAGAATTTGACGAAAATCTATTGAGAAAAATCTCTGAAATTTGCTATGAAGATGAAGTTGCAAATTTGCCTTATCCACCTGATGTTAGTGATTTTATGATGTTAGAGGTAAGCAAGTTGGCTGCATTTTATACTGGAACCAACAAAAGATTCGCAAATGTTAACATGTTAGTTCCCTATTTTGTCAGGATGCTGGTTTTATACCAAACGGCAACAGAGATGCCCCCATAACTGAGGGTATGCATGGTGCTGAAGTTGAACAGAGACTAAAGCAACCTGTGAGTTTGCATTGGTTTTTTTCATTAGTTTTGATTTGCACTTATCTGTTACTAAAAGAAAATTTGATGACCTTCATTTTAGAAATTAGTTGTCTTTGCTTCATTTTAGAAATTAGTAGTTTTGTTGATTCCGCTCATCCCGATTATGTTTGCCGCCTTCGTCGATCTCTTTATGGACTTAAACAAGCACCTCGGGCATGGTTTCAGCGTTTTGCACAATTTATTATTGGTTGCGGTTTTCGTGGAAGTGTTTGTGATCCCTCACTATTTGTTTATCACTCGGGTTCGGAAACTGCATACTTATTACATTGAGTTGATGAAACCGCTTCTACTGATGCCCTTCTAGGTCGTTTCATTGAGTTGATGAAACATGAATTTGCTATGACTGATCTTGGTGCGTTACACCAATTTCTGGGTATCACTGTGACCCGCTCAGATTCAGGATTGTTTCTGTCACAGTCTTCATATGCACAGGATATTATTGCTCGTGCATCGATGACGAACTGCAACCCAGTCGCTACTCCAGTTGATACACAACCGAAGCTCAGTACTACATCTGGCCCTGCACTCAAGGATCCAACATTATACCGAAGTCTGGCCGGAGCTCTTCAATACCTGACTTTCACCCGCCCCGACATTTCTTATGCCGTGCAGCAGGTTTGCTTATTTATGCATGACCCTAGGGAATCACATATGCAGGCTATTAAACGCATTCTCAGGTATCTTCAGGGCACTCTTGATCACGGTTTATTTCTGTCCGCTTCCACTGTTACTGGTTTGACTGCGTACTCTGATGCTGACTGGGCGGGTTTTCCGGATTCTCGTCGGTCGACCTCTGGCTACTGCATTTTTCTTGGAGACAACCTGATATCTTGGTCATCCAAACGACAAGCTACTGTATCTCGTTCTAGTGCGGAGGCCGAATACAGAGGAGTTGCCAATGCTGTTGCTGAGACTACTTGGTTACGCAATTTACTTCTCGAGCTTCACATCCCGTTACGACGTGCCACTATTGTCTACTGTGATAACATTAGTGCCATTTACATGGCTGGGGATCATGTCCAGCACCAACGCACTAAGCATGTGGAGATTGATATTCATTTTGTACGTGAGCGTGTACGTATCGGTGACATTCATGTCTTGCACATCCCTTCTGACAGTCAATATGCAGATATCTTCACCAAGGGCCTTCCTCGAGTATTGTTTGTTCGTTTCCGTTCTAGTCTTAATGTGTGCTCCTCTCCCGTTACGACTACGGGGGTGTAATAGACAATATATTATATTTGGAGATAATATATTTAGAGATATTTAGTTACCATAATATTCTGGGAGAATACCAGATTTTCTGTAATACTCAAACTCTATTTATATGAGTTTATGGAATAATAATAATTAAGGATTGATCAACATCCGACAGCACTTATTGTCGTTATTTAACCTCCAATAATGCCAATTAGCTTGTTTATATTTTAGGATGACAAGAAAATGGTGGATTCAGCAGCACCTTTTGTTGGTAATAATCATGATTTGAGGCCTCACATTTCGCAGCAACCAGTAACTGTCTCGCACGATGTTACCTGGCCGACGGCTCCGAGAACCCTTGTGCCACTACAGAGTAAAATGATTAACTTTGTTTTGGCTATTATGTTCTAGTGGTGTTTTTTTTTTCATCATGTGCTCACATCATGTTCTCCACATGCACTTTAGAGCCTGGTTTGATTGGAGTTTCTGTGAGACGAGAAGTCAATCCCTCAGAGTTAAACCCTGAGTCAGGGAGAAGAATCATCACCATGCCTCACGGACAGGATGTGCAGGAACTTGGGTTGGGTGACTCTTCAAATCTATCAAGACCACTTGTACAAGTAGCAGTACCATCACTCCAGGGTCGCGGAGGTTGGTTGGTGGAAGAGGACCCCAATGTGGGACCTAGTAACCAAACGTTAAGGCATCTTCAGGATGCTGATGCATCAAATCCTGACAAACAACAAGGTTATCATCGCAGTGTTGAGAATTCCTTACCCTCTGGCACTCTTCCTCCCCTACCTCAAGTAAAGAATGAACAGGTTTGTCTCCTATTTGTGCCTTGCTGACTACTGGAATTCACCTGTTAGTTTTGGCACTCACTCAAAGCCAGAGTTAATTATACAAGCCATACGGAACAAACCAGTTAGTTAAATTCTTTCTAATATGCAGGAGTTTTTGGGACATAAACGGCAGAAACTTAATGATCAACCGTCAAGCCAGTCTTTGCCGTCAGGTATGTAAAAAGTTTCACCAATTGACAATCAAAATGGTCTCTCTATTATATTTAACTGGCAAATAGTATACCCGCTCCATTTCGTGTCTCGCATTCATCAATATGCTGGCTTCTTGTTATACTCTTTTTCAGAACAAAATGGGATAAATTTGAATCAAGTGTCCATTACCACCAGATAAAATGAAGCTGGAAAAGTGTTTCCTCCCTCTATGTCTATAGGAGTGCTGCAAGAAATTGGTCGTAGGTGTGGCACTAAGGTATGTCATACGGATTAGACTTTGAACCCCACATATTTCTTAAATGTTTTTGTTTAATTTTGCTTTTTCCTGTGTAGGTTGAGTACAAATTCGATACAAGCACCGGTAAGGATCTGCAGCTTTTCGTTGAGGTAGGTTATCATTTTCCTTGCTTTCGGTCGGATGTTAGAGCTTTTCTATTTTGTAAGTTTGTTAGTATGGATGAACTGCTTATACTTTCTACTCTTGACTATAATCTGTATTGTTTCATGAATCTGATTCAGGTTTTGTTCGGTGGTGAGAAAATAGGTGTTGGCAAGGGAAAAACAAGGAAAGATGCTCAGCAACAGGCAGCTGAGAACGCTCTTCGCTGCTTGGCAGGTATATGCGCTGATTATCCGCTATGACCTGTTGGTTAAGGATATGGTTGTGTTGAGAAGATCTATTCAAGTGCTCTTTACGTCATTTTTTCCATTCTATAGCTAGTAATTTATGATATGGTAACAATGCAGATAAATATGTTGCACACATTGCACCTGAGTCTGGAGCTGTGCACAAAGATTCGGATAAACTCTCCCTCGTAAAGGAAAATGGATTCATATGGGATATTGTGGATCCAGCCAAGGATGAGTTGTCGAAGGAGGTGGCTTTGCGAAACTTGAGTACTTCGCGTTCACCTTTTATGGTGTAGCAACAAATCAGAATTAGTTTAAGCTAGATTAGAATAGTGATAATTTCACCTAAAGTGATTCAAGTTTTGATCATCATGTTCTTAAGCTTGTAATTTGGTCAAAGCTGTCATATCCTATTGGTCTGTAATAGTCAGGTGATTAGTTGTGATAATTTCTTTTTTTTTGCTCATATTTTTCTTTTTTTCTGGTCTTCTTTCTCTCAACCTCGTTTCATTCTTTAATACTATTACCAAGGAAAATTTGGTCAACGTCTTTGACCAAGCAAAACCTCAATTTTTGGTAGGAAATGGGCCTGGAATGGATGCTATTGGATTAAGCGGCCCGGGGTTAAGACGTTCAAAAGAACTGTTTTTTGGAGACCATGATTTTTTTGGGGACCATGATTCTATTTTGGGAAAGACATTGGAATTAATTTTAAGTCATCCCATATCTACATATTTATTTAATACCTAAACTACCCTCATATTAAATTTTAGGTTATGATTGGTGATTAATATGATTAATAATAATTAGTTACTTTATTACTAATAATTAGTTAATGATTAGTATGATTAGTAATAATTAGGTACTCTATTATAAAAAAAAAATAGTTAATGATTAGTATCATTAGTTGTCGGTTACCAAAATTGATTTTTTTTCTTGCGATCAAACCGAACTATATAGTTCCGGTGACAAAAAATTTAAGACTTTTTACGATTAAACCGAACTTTAACCTAAATTTATTACCAAGAACCGAACTTAATGATTAGTAATGATTAGTTACCACTAAGAAGTTCAGTTACAAAAATTTTAAAAATTTGCTTGCGATCAAATCTATAGTTTGGTTACAAAAAAATTTAAGACTTCTTACATCAAACTGAACTTAAAGTTCGGTTACCCAAATTTATTACCAAGAACCGAACTTAATGATTAGTAATAATTAGTATGATTAGTTACCAGTAAGAAGTTCGGTTACAAAAATTTTAAAAATTTCTTTGGGATCAAACCGAACTATATAGTTGAGTTACAAAAAAATATTTAAGATTTTTTACATCAAACCGAACTTAAAGTTTGGTTACCCAAATTTATTACCAAGAACCGAACTTAATGATTAGTATGATTAGTTACCAGTAAGAAGTTCGGTTACAAAAACTTTAAAAATTTCCTTGCGATCAAACCGAACTATATAGTTCGGTTACAAAAAAATTTAAGACTTCTTACATTACCCAAATTTATTACCAAGAACCGAACTTAAGAAGTTCGGTTACAAAAATTTAAAAATTTTCCTTGGGATCAAACCGAACTATGTAGTTGGGTTACAAAAAAAAATTTAAGATTTTTTATATCAAACGGAACTTAAAATTCGGTTACCCAAATTTATTACCAATAACCGAACTTAATGATTAGTAATGATTATTATGATTAGTAATGATTAGTTACCAGTAAGAAGTTCAGTTACAAAAAATTTCGGTTACAAAAAAATTGAAGATTTCTTACATCAAACCGAACTATATAGTTGGGTTACAAAAAAAAATTTAAGATTTTTTACATCAAACCTAACTTTACCCAAATTTATTACCAAGAACCGAACTTAATGATTAGTTCGGTTACAAAAATTTTAAAAATTTCCTTGCGATTAAAGCGAACTATATAGTTCGGTTACAAAATTTTTTAAGACTTCTTACATCAAACCGAACTCGTTACCCAAATTTATTACCAAGAACCGAACTTAATGATTAGTAATGATTACCAGTAAGAAGTTCGGTTACAAAAATTTTAAAAATTTCCTTGCGATCAAACCGAACTATACAAATTTTTTTTAAGACTTCTTACATCAAACCGAACTTAAAGTTCGGTTTCCCAAATTTATTACCAACAACCGAACTTAATGATTAGTAATGATTAGTTACCAGTAAGAAGTTTGGTTACAAATGTTTGAAATTTTTCTTTCCGATCAAACCGAACTATATAGTTCGGTTACAAAAAAGATTTAAAACCTTTTACAATCAAACAGAACTTAAAGTTTGGTTTCCCAAATTTATTACCAAGAACCGAATTTGATGATTAGTAATGATTAGTTACCAGTAAGAAGTTTGGTTACAAAAATTTGAAAATTTTCCTTTCGATCAAAACGAACTATATAGTTCAGTTACAAAAAAGATTTAAAACCTTTTACAATCAAACCGAACTTAAAGTTTGGTTTCCCAAATTTATTACCAAGAACCAAATTTAATGATTAGTATAATTAGTAATAGTTAGCTACCACTAAAAATTTTCCCTAAATTTTGACAACTTAATGATTCCTATGATTAGTGATGATAAGTTACCAAAAATTGAAAATTTTCTCTTATATGCATATATATGGTTATTAGGTTAGTTTTAAATTAAATTAGGTTAAGGATATGTTAATCATTTAAACACTTTAGGACACCCCTTATAACTATGGGGAAGGTGGCCTAATAAGACCATAGTCCCCACAAAAATACCATGGTCCCCAAAATATGGTTATTCAAAAATGGCAACCAAACAAAAGTCCTGTGTTCGGGGTATTATGTTATCTTTCAGTCACATGTAGCATTCAAGAGGGAACTGAATTTAGTTGCGAAGTATGATGTCCGAAAATTACATCTAAATTCAAAGGCAAGTTCATCATGCAATTCCAACTTGAGTAATGCTGCAACATCCAGGTATTGCGACACCTTCATCTCTTTGTGTTGTTCAATTGTGATAATTAATGAGATTACTTGACATTTTTTTTTTTGATAATTCACTCCAAAGTTGTGCAATTGTGGTGATAGAAGCTACTCTCTCTGGAAAGTTGATAGTATGTCTTGATAACGAGGACGTGAAAAGAGAGATAGAAGATGGACTTGACGAAAGTAATTCGTGGGTAAAGGGAAACGATGCAGTAGCCAAGCCAGCTGAACTATGGAATGAAGTAACTAACAGAAAAAGGTCTATGTCCAGATTGCAGAGCGCTAAAGCAATCATGAAAGAAATTTTACGCGTGGTTTTGCTAAACTGGACACCTACTTCTATTAGTTTTGAAGTCGTTTGCAGGGAAAGCAAATTACCCTTCAGATTTCCTCTCCCGTTTGGAAAACAGAGGAGGGAGGTGCACAGTAAGGAAAGCTGGAGATCCAGATTTCGAGATTCCCTTCCTCGAGTATCTCCTCAAACGAGATCGGGAAGGATATTATATCAAGTACGATGGTAATTACCCATGCGTGCGCTTTAAAGTCCTTAATAGTGCTGAGATGGTTACTGGGTTGTTTTTTTGCTCGGTAAAGATGATTTTGTAAATAAGGTAATACATTTTAATGTAAAATGCCCCTTAGAAATGTTTTCCACAAAAAATGGTAGAAAACCCTATTCCATATGCTATATAATATAAGTCTGTTTTTAGGTATACCCAATAATTTTTAGGTATACTAAAATCTTGTCCCATCTTGGGTGACCTTATAAGGGGTAACCTATGGGTAGTTCAATTACTTATATACCTTTAATACAAAAATCTAAATTCAGTTTTCTAAAAAATCAAAATCAGTTTCCCTTAACATCTCTTCTTCTTCCTCCTCCTCTTCTTCCCTTAACTCCCGTGAAAAAAAAAATCATCACCGTGATTAATTATCGATTCGCAAAAATTTGATCGTCGATTAAATTCAACTACATAATGACTCGGACAAAGAAAAGCAGGGACTAGGCAAACCAAATCGTCTTATAATCCATCAATTGAAAAAGAAGAACCAATTGAAGATGAAGGTGTAGAAACTGAAAATCAACCACCAATTGAACCAGAAATTGAACCAACTGCATCTCCAACTCCGGAAATGAGGATAAGAAAGTAAGTTTTACAAACCAATCTCCTATTTGCTGTTTTTCATCGATTAAATGACGATTACGGTGTTAGGTTCGGCTCAAAAGTGAGTTGCGTGTTTAGCCGAACTGTTCTTTACAAAAGCTTCATGTAAGTGTATATGAACAGTTCGACATGAAATTTCAAGTCGAACCTAATCACAGATAAAGATGCATAGGGGTTCGGCATATTCGATAATCATAATATGTGTCGAATCTTCCAGATCACACAGGACTAGGTTCGGCTCAAAATTGAGTTGCGTGTTTAGCCGAACTGTTCTTCACAAAAGCTTGTTGTAAGTGTATATGAACAGTTCGGCATGAAATTTCAAGCCGAACCTAGTCACAGATAAAGATGCATAGGGGTTCGGCGTATTCGATAATCATAATATGTGCCGAACCTCGCATAATTTTTCTTCCAGATCACACAGGACTAGGTTCGGCTTATTATGACATTTTTAAACAAGTCGAACTAGTTGGTTCGGCTCATAATAATAACACTTTCAGCTTGCCGAACCGTTCATTAGTTGAAGTACACGAAATACCCTTTTCATTCATGAATGGAAAGAATAAGCTGTATGAGATGCCCTTCATTATTTTGGTTGTGCAGAATATACCCTTTTCATTCATGAACGAAAAGGTTCGGCTCATACAATTTTCATTATATAAGCCGAACCATTAACATTTTTTATTCCAGAACTCTCAGGAATAGGTTCGTCTTATACGATATTCTAAATATGTGCCGAACAATCAACAAATTTTGTACGAATCGATTTTTAAAGGTATGTTCGGCGCATACCTAAACAATTTCAGCTAGTCGAACTGTTCATCAAGGGATCGGTTCGGCTCATAGATGTAAGACGAACTGTTCATCACCTTGAGTTTGAGTTTGAGTTTGTGTAAAATCATTCTCATAATCTAAGAAATCAGCCATTTGGGAATCATTGTTGTAGTTGATATGTATTTTCCTAGGTTTTTTGTATGAAGAATGATCCTCCTCATCCTTCTATGATTCAAGAAAATTTTTTTCTCACTTTTTCCTTCTCCTTCTCTCCTTCTCAATAATTTTTTTTTCCTCCATTGAATCTAAAAATTATCTTAATCACTAAACAAAAATTTAATCACTAATCCAGATTATTAACACTAATACATAAAGGGCCGATTTATCATTATAAAAAAAATTGGTTAAGGGGCTTTCTGATTTTTTTATTTGACATCCCTTTTTTGTCTTCACTTGGTATGCCTAGAAAGAAAGTGGTATGCCTAAAAACAACCTTCATATAATAGGAACCGTTTTTTGGGGGCCATGGCTTTTTTTGCGGGACCATGGTTCTATTTTGGGTAAAGACATTGAAGTAATTATAGGTCACCCCATATCTAGTTATTTATTTAATACCTAATCTACCCTTCTAATTAATTTAGGTTATGATTAGTAAAAATAATTTAGTTAAAAACAATTGATGAGATCAAATTAAAAGATGGGTTTATTATTAGTTGAGTAAATTATTATGAGTAAAATTTTTGTGAGATTAGAGTTAGATAAGATGAAGGAGAAAAACATGGAAAATAAAAAAAAATTCCAATTCACCCCATTTGAGTATTCAAGTGATGAATCTGATTCTTCATCTCCATCCTCTCATAGTATATTTGTTTGATTGGTAAAAATTCCCTAAAAATGTAAGATTTGGAACTGGATTTTGAACAGTTCGGTTAGTTTATATGAAGACAAGTAACAGAACTCATCTGAAGGTGTAGTTCGGTTTCCTTGTGAGGATGAACAAGTAACCGAACTCATCTGAAGGTGATGTTCGGTTTCCTTGTGAGATGAAAAAGTAACCGAACTAGTTTGAAGATGTAGTTCGGTTACTTGATCCAAACACGCAGGTTACCGAACTCCATATCAATGGAAGTTCTGGCATGCGGCGTTATGTTCGGTTGGTTCACAACTAACCGAACTTTACGTACAAATTAATTTGATATAAGTGTATAAGGTTCGGTTGGATCGCAAACTGCATGCTTCTGCGATCCAACTGAACTCAGATTAGTAAGTTCGGTTGTTTCTTAAACTTGAATTTAGAGCATAGCCAACCGAACCTAACAAGCAAAAAAAATTCTGAAGTTCCAGTGTCTAGTTCGGTTGTTGCGATAAAATTTACATGTTACCGAACTTTCTTCCTTTTGTTTGTTCGGTTACTTACCAAATTACTTAACAAACCGAACCTGACATTTGTAAACAAGAGTTGTTCAGATTCTATGGCCCCAACAACATATTTCAATGTAGCCATTTTTCTTCACCTGAAAAACCTTGTTTACAAAGACGGGTTTTTGCGTGTGCCATTCACACGCGTGCCCCAACAACAGTTCGGTTACCTGACATTTTTTGACAGTTAACCGAACCTTCTCCTGGATGTTTTAGCATGTTTTCATTCTTTCTATGTTTTTAACCCTACAGTTCGGTTACATGGAGTTTTTAAAATGTTTACGATCGAACCGAACTCATAGTTCAGAATTCGATTATAAGACTAATAAAACTAATGGGAAAAGTGGTAAGGTTCGGTTACATCCTCAAAATTTCTTTCTATTTTTTTAACCCTACAGTTCGGTTACATGGAAATTTTACAATTTCTTTGCGAAACAACCAACTCTACAGTTCGGTAACTAAGTTCTGAATCACATAGAACCGAACTGTTCTTCGTGTTCTTCAGTTCAGTGAGTTCGGTTAGGAATCTAGGGAAAATAGAAAACACGTTCTAACCGAACTCAACACTGTAACTACCATTTCAAGCATATTTTGATGATTTCTATTCAATTGAATCGATGAAAATCAAATTAAAATGAATGGGTTTTTAGATAAACAACCAAATTTGAGGAAGACGAGTTTATGCCCCTTCGAAAGCA
This sequence comes from Papaver somniferum, assembly GCF_003573695.1. NCBI lineage: Eukaryota > Viridiplantae > Streptophyta > Magnoliopsida > Ranunculales > Papaveraceae > Papaver > Papaver somniferum. The sequence continues at coordinate 114,002,422 of NC_039368.1, read as the reverse complement.
ACCTTATCATCGGTTCATATTAATTTGAGGAAGACGAGTTTGAAATGAAGAAGAATAAGAAGAGAGGAAGAGGAAGACGAGTAGGGAATGGGTGAGGCAGTTTTTTTTTTAGATTAGGGTTAATGTATCGCGGTTAGGGTTAGTATTAGGGTTAACGTTAATTAGGGTAAGAGCAAATTAGTAAATTTTCTAAGTATGATTATTGTTAGGACATCCCTTATCATTGTAGGATAGGTGGTATAATAAGACCATGGTCCCCAAAAAATGGTTCTATAATAGCCCCACCATAGAACTAGAAAGCCCAATGAACAAACATTATCCCCACTGATATACAAAAGCCCAAAATACACTCAAGCCCAACCAGTCAATATCATTTCAAACCCTAAAAACAGGAACCCCAGAAAGATAGCTACAATGACCACCACCATTGTTTGTCACGGCGTCGCCTCTGTTGCAGTCGTTGCCGCTTCACAAGCCATGAAACCCACCGAACAAAAGCAAACATTAGCAAGCGCGTCCAATTGAAGATTGATAGATAACATACCAGAAATAAAGTTAATCAACCCCTCAAACACATAGCATATCCAAAATCTGAGTGAAACTCCACCACAACAGACAATAATAATTGGTTTCTTAATTGGACTTCTGAACTTGTAGTAAAAACAGACTGTTGAGGAGAAGATCTGGTCGTTCACCGAAAAACGCCCAAGTTTTTATTCTCCCCAAACATATGTACGACTTACCCAAGCACACAAGAAGAAACCCCCAATATCATTAGACCCAAACATGGGGAAAAAAACAAGATTTCCACACAAATAGACTAAAGATAACTGATTTCTGCAAAAGACCTCTATCATCACCACTGTAAAACAATTTCAGGGTTTGAAAATTCAAAAAAGGCAAAAGAGAATAGGATCTAAAGCTCATGATAACGGTACCAACAAGATTAAATCTTACAGAAAACTGTAAGCCCACAACAAATTAAAGTAAGGAGATGAAATCCCAGCTCGGATTTGGTCGGAAAAGGACCAAATCCGAGCGAAAAGCGGCTAGGGATTGGAAGGGTGCTTTTACTGGAAGATGGGAGCAGAGAGAGGAATATAAAAACAAGGTTTAGCTTCACTTACCTTGCCTTGACCTATTAGCTTCGCGAGTGAAGGATATTACTATGTTACAGACTCGCGAAGTTAACAGGTCAAGGGAAGGCAAGTGAAGCTAAACCCTGGTTTTTACGGGAAGTTGAAAATAGTGATGTGATGGTTACTGGTATTTGGAAGCCTGATTGTGTACGTGACCTGTTGAATTTAAGAGGAAAAAAAGTTAACAGTTCATATATTATGGGATCCGAAGACTCAACTGTTGATGAGTTGTTAACATTATCTATTGGATTTAAAGAAATGTCTGCTGAAGAAATGGAATATGGAAGAGGTGGTTTAAGCGGTGGATTAAAATCTTATGGTGGTGGTGGTGGAGGGGATTATCCCAGGAGAGGTGGTGGTAGGAGATATGATGATGAAAGCAGAGGACCACCACCCAGGGTTTCTGATAATTTGGTTATGGGTAAAATACCATTAACTACTTCTAGGACTAGTAGTTTTGGTTGTGGTTTTGGGAGGGATTCCAGTGAGAGAACTAGAATGTCGCTTAGTCCACCTAGCGTTATGGAAGGTTGTGATTTCAATGAAATTTTTTATTTAAATTTAGTGGATGGGTGTTGAATGTTTCAGGGTTGTCGATTTCACGGATCAGATGCCACCGTTACAGTCTGCCAGGTCCGATGACTCGAGACATATGGAGCCAAGGGGAAGGTATAGGTCGGAAGTAAGCTATATCCTGCTTGAAAGATGATTAAAATTGATGCTATAAAGATGATTACTCTTACCAGTTCCGTGTCATGATGCTAAAATTTCTGTTATGTTATTATTGGCAGGTCCAAATGAGGGGATAGGTTGTAAAAGAGGTTGGTTGTATGAATTCTGCTTGAAAGGATGTTGTTTACTCTCAGCAGTAGAACGAGAGGCTCCATTGTGGTGGAGTTTGTAGGAGTTTCATTAACTGGGTTACTCCCAATCTGATTCACAGTTTCCCCAAGTTGTCCTTCAGCTTCCATATCTTCAATATTACTCATAATGTTATTGTTTGAACTATTTTTGAAATTGCCAGGAATAACGTAACCAGAGGAATGAAAACATTATTCTTAGTGAACAGTTGACCTAGAAATACAACATTGAGATTTCTATCACCCTTCATACTTTCAAAAAAGTGAATGGTATCTTGAATAACATCTATAACATCTTTTTTTTCTTTGCACTTATTGTTATCATGCCTTAACACCAGACAATCTCTAAAAAATTTGGATGTCTGTTTTTCATAATAAACTTGACCCATTTGGTAGCTCCAGCAGCAGTGACAGCCAAAACCCCTCTCCTTATTGCAGTATGAAGGTTATATTAACACAGACCTTGAAATATTCTCCAGCCTTGGAAATAACCAGATTTAGGTTCAGTGGCAACTACTTCTCCTAGCATTGCTCCCATATCCTTGATGCATCTTTGATTCATATGTTCAGGTAGTAAACCTTGAAGTGGGATCCAAAAAATATGGTTATCCCAAGTATTTTCAATCATAAACCTTGACTGTAATATCATAGTAATCCACTACAAGATGACCATCAAAAGACCATGTTCTTTCACTAGAAATCGATTCCATGAGTTTGAGATCTTTTCTAAAGTTGAAAATGACAAAGTTTTGATCAATGTCCATCACACTAACAGCTCCAGGAGCCACGAATGGCCATGTGACCTTCTCAATAGTCTTGCTGGGGGTCTTTATAAAGTTAATGTAATTTATCCTGAAGTGAAACTGAATGATTCTCCTGCTTACATGTGTGTGTCATTGGATGTTTGGCATGGTAGGCTTGATCATGTAAATTACAAATCAATGCATAAACTGGCTAGCGTAGGCTGCATATCCAAATTCACTTTAGATAAAAGTCATAAGTGTGAGATTATCGTAGAATATAAGCATGCTAATAAATCATTCAGTAAGAATGTCCAGAGAAACATGAAACCCTTAGAGTTAATCCATTCAGACCTAGTTGACATGAAGTCAGTTCAAACTAGAGGTGGTAAGAAATGGTTTGTTACCTTTATATATATGATTGCACGAGGTACTGTCATGTTTATTTTCTTAGAGGGAAGGACGATGCCTTAGAAGCCTTTAAGATATATAAATGTGAAGTTGAAAACCAATTGAATGCTACCATTAAAAATATTAGGTATGACCGTGGTGGTGAGTATGAAATTCCTGTAGGAAATTTCTGCGAAGAACATGGCATAATACATGAAAGTACATTCCCTTTGTCACCTCAATCCAATGATGTAGCTTAACGTAAGAACCGTACCCTTAAGGATATGATGAATGCCATGTTCATTAGTTCAGGATTGCCTTCGAACTTGTGGGGGGAGGCCATCCTCTCAGCCAATTACATCCTGAACAGAGTACCCTTTAAAGGATCAGATAAAACTCCATATGAGTTATGGAAAGGTAGACAACCATATTATGCTTACTTCAAAGTGTGGGGGTGCTTGGCAAAGGTGGTCATCCATCCTCCTAATACAAATAAGATAAGACCCAAAACCGTTGATTGTGTTTTTATGGGGTATCCTGAGCATACTAGTGCTTATAGGTTTATGGTTGTGAAATCTGAAATTTCTGACATAGGGTTGAATATTATCACGGAGTCTAGGGATGTCGAGTTCTTTGAGAATGTCTTTCATATGAAAAGTGATTCTCGAAAGAGATGTTTAGGTGATCCCCTAGAATTGTTATTAACCACTCAGTCATTACCTTTAGAGGAATATGAACTAGAAAATGAACCTATAAGAGGTAAAAGGGTTAAAAATAAGAAAACTTATCCTGGTTGCATTACATACCTAGACGAATCTGATTCTCAGAATAAATAAGCCATGACTTGTCCTAAAGCTCCATGGTGGAAAGAAGCTTCAATTAGTGAAATGGATTTCATTCGAGAAAACGATACTTTTGAACTTGTAGATTTACCTCTAGGGTCTAAGGCCATAGGTTGTAAATGGAATTTCAAGAGAAAACATAATATAAATGGAACTATTGAAAAATAAAAGGCTATGTTGGTAGCGAAAGGCTATGAACATATATAAGGTATAGATTTCTTTGATACATATTCACCAGTGAGTAGAATTAACTCCATTAGGATGTTAATTGATATAGCTTCTGTCCATAACCTAGAGATACATCAAATGGATGTAAAGACAGCGTTTCTGAATGGTGAATTAGATGAAGAAATTTATATGTAATAAATTGAAGGCTTTGTAGTTAAAGGTTGTGAAAATAAAGTTTGTAAACTCAAGAAATCTTTGTATGGATTAAAACAAGAACCTAAACAGTGGCATGAGAAATTTGATCATGTGATGATTTCTAGTGGTTTTAGAATTAATGAATCTGATAAGTGTGTTTATACTAAACTTGTCAAGGATGCCTGTGTGATTGTTTGCTTGTATGTGATGATATGCTTATACTAGGTACAAACATGGATGTTATTAATACCACTAAGAAACTGTTGAATGAGAACTTTAACATGAAAGTCTTAGTCCCCGTTGATGTCATATTAGGGATGAAGATTAGAAAAAAAATTTAATGGCTATAGTCTGAGTCAGTCTCATTATGTTGAATCCATACTTAAGAAATATAATCAATTTGACTGTAAACTTGTTTGTATTCCGTTTTTCATCTCATGAAGAATAAGGGTGTAAGAGTTAACCAACTTGAATACTCGAGAGTCATAGGAAGTCTGATGTACTTGATGAATTGTACGAGACCAGAGATTTCTTATGTTGTGAGTAGGTTAAGCAGGTATACTTGTAATCCAAGTCAGAAACATTGGGATGCACTTATTAGAGTGTTAAAGTACTTGAAGTACACAATGACCTTTTGTTTGAATTACGAAGGGTATCCGTCCATCCTTGAGGGATTTTGCGATGCAAACTAGATAGCAGACTCAGAGGAGTCTAAGTCTACGAGTGGATATGTACTCACTCTAGCAGGTGCGTCTGTATCTTGGAAGAGTTCCAAACAGACATGTATAGATCGCTCAAATATGGATTCGGATTTTATTGCATTAGATAAAGCAGGAGGGGAGGTCGAATGGCTAAGAAAAATTTTAGAAGATATTCCTCTCTGGCATAGGCATGTGCCAGCTATATCTATACATTGTGATAGCAAATCTGCGATAGGTAGAGCTAAGAATAGCTTCTACAATGGAAAGTATATACATATGCGTAGAAGACATGATTCTTTGAAAATACTAATCTCAATAGGATTTATTTTCATAGATTGGACAAGGTCCAATGAGAATATCGCAGACCCTTTGACGAAAGGTTTGTCCAAGGAGATAGTTAGTAAAGCATCGAAGGGGATGGGGCTTAGGCTCAAGTAATTAAACTCGCCATGAAGGATACTCAACCTTGCTGACTGGAGATCCCAAGAACAAGGTTTCGAATGAGAAAACTAATTTGTGGTTGGTAAAGGTAAACACTATCAGAGAATTTCACTCTCTGTCCCTTCCCTATGGGGTTGATGTGATAGTTTGACTGCATGTGGAGGATGACTTTTAATCAAGTCATAATGAGTTCTATAGTTTCGATTTAAGATTGAAGTGGGTGTAGCAGTAAAAACTCTTGATGGAACTCATCTATCTGAATGAAGAAGTGGGTCGCTTCCTATGAGAATGGATCTGATTCTCTAGAGCATTCTGAGAAAAAGGATATGTCCAGGGCCAAAATGACATAAACTTAGCAACACTTGGAGTATATCATGCGTGGATACTATCGCGAATTGAACCAAACGCTAGCAGTTAAAGACATTGCGTTCAATGTCTAGCAGTTAGTTCTGGTAACTTCTCACTAAGTAAGGTTCAAGACCTCATGGACACCTTTGCCTAAATGGTATTTTCCGTACTCTTGAGTTTTCGTTTTTTACTGAGATTTCATTCATGTGGGGGATTGTTGGAGGAAATGAGTTATTTAATAAATGATTTTTTGGTCTTGGTGTGGTTTGATCTCATTACCTAAGGTTCTAAGGATACCCACTCATTTTTGAGTGAATGAAATGGAATATTTAGTCCCACATTGTGGAAAACTAACCACTATATAACCATGTGCTGATGGATATATTGTAAAATAATGTGGGTGGAGCGGGTGGAGTGAAAAATACATGTTTCAACCCATGCATATGCGCGTATACCATGGACCAAGTTCCTCTTATACTCGTATTTTTTTTGGCGAATTTTTCTTTAGAAAATTAATTCCAAAAATATTTTCTTAAGAGTTTTATTTATGGGAAATTCATTTTACGTGTTTTACTTGTTTTTGAAGAAAACCAAAACCTAACTTAATTTGCAAGTATCTTTTCCTATGAATACAACTCGTAATTTTGTTTACAACAATACAAGAAGCGACCATCTTTAGGTCTATTTTTATTCTTGTTGTTATTTTTTGTGCGGCGTTTTACTTCCATCCCTGTTGTTGAGTTCAAGAGTGGGTAACTTGTGTTGTGCTAACTCAAGTTATATCAGGCAGTCTTATCCTAGACACATCTTCGTTCTGAGGGGTTTAGCATTACTCATCTCGAGTATACCCGCGAACTAATGTGTTAAGGACAACTTGTTGAACCTGTGATTCTCCCCTCGTCAAGTTATTTCGGTAGAGTTGTTTCGGATTAGTTATTTATATCTTACTTTTGATACATCTAACGTGTTGTTCATTGTTGAAAGATTCCAACAATCTTAACACATTATTATTTCTTGTAACAATGGGAAAGAACGACATTGAAATACCACAGAAGTTTAACGGAAAGGATTTCAAGAGATGGCAATCCAAGATGTAGTTTTATCTAAGACATCATCAACGGGATTATATACTTGTTCCACATGATGAATTGATGAATTTTGAAGCTTTAACTGAGGAGGAGCTCGAGTTTAACAAGAGGTGTAATTTCTGGAAAAAAATCATATCATGAATGGTTTGGAATATGCGATGTATGATTTTTACAACGTTAAAGAAAACTTCAGTGCTTATGATTTGTGGACTGCGTTAGAAGCAAAGTATCAAGCGGAGTTTGTAGGGAGCAAGAAATTTCTGGTGGCGAAGTTTATGACTTCAAGATGACGAATGATAAGCCTGTTGTTGATCAATTCCTCGAACTTCAACAAATCATTAATGAGATTCTTGCTGAAGGTATGGTCATTGATGAGACGTTTCAAGTATATGTGGTAATTGAGAATTTACCGTCTTCTTGGTCGGAGTATAAGAGAAAGCTAAGACATGAAACTGGAGAGATCAACATGGTTGAATTGGGAAAGAAGATTCAAGTGGAAGAATTTTTGTGCTTTAAGGATAACAACGTGTCTTGTTCAGGGGATATGAGTAACAAAGCTCATATGACTGAACACAAATCTTCCAAAGTTGGAAAAGGTGAAAGTAACAATCATAACTCTAAGCGTGGTCCTTCTAAGAAAGGTATGTTTCGAAAACCAGAGTCTAGCATTACTAAAATTAAGGGTGCTTGTTATGCGTGTGGAATTACTGGACATATGGCAGTTCACTGTACTTATCGTAAGGACAAGAAGGATAATGCTAACTTGGTTGAAAAGAAAAAGGAAGACTTTTACGTTGTAGTGTCTGAAGTTAATTTGGTGATCAATGTGATGGACTAGTGGGTAGAATCTGGAGTTACCAAGCATGTTTGTGGGAACAGAGACATGTTCACCTCCTACCATAGGGTAGGGGAAGGCGAGAAACTCTATATGGGTAACTCATATGCATCAGAGGTTGCGGGAAAAGGAAAGGTCGGTCTGAAGCTCACATCTAGCAAGACTCCCACATTGAATGAAATTCTTCATGTTCCAGACATCTGCAAAAATCTTGTTTCTTGTTCTATTTTAGATGATAAGGGTTTTAAAGTTTCAATTGAGTCTGCAAAACTTATAGTAACTAAGGGAAATGATTATGTGGGTAAGGGTTATAAGACTGGGGGTCTTTATAAACTTAATGTAATCTGTCCTGAAGTGAAATTGAATAATTCTTCTGCTTACATTTGTGTGTCGTTGGATGTTTGGCATGGTAGACTTGATCATGTAAATTACAAATCAATGCATAAACTGGCAAGCGTAGGCTGCATACCTAAATTCACTTTAGATAAAATTCATAAGTGTGAGATTATCGTAGAATATAAGCATGCTAATAAATCATTCAGTAAGAATGTCCAGAGAAACATGAAACCCTTAGAGTTAATCCATTCAGACCTAGTTGACATGAAGTCGGTTCGAACTAGAGGTGGTAAGAAATGATTTGTTACCTTTATAGATGATTGTACGAGGTACTGTCATGTTTATTTTATTAGAGGCAAGGATGATGCCTTAGAAGCCTTTAATATATATAAACGTGAAGTTGAAAACCAATTGAATGCTACCATTAAAAATATTAGGTCTGGCCATGGTGGTGAGTATGAAATTCTTGTAGGAAATTTCTCCGAAGAACATGGCATAATACATGAAACTATGGCCCCTTAATCACCTCAATCAAATGATTTATCTGAACGTAAGAACCATACCCTTAAGGATATGATGAATGCCATGTTGATTAGTTCCGGATTATCTTCGAACTTTGGGGGGGGGGGGGGGGGGGGGCTATCCTCTAAGACAATTATATCCTGAACAGAGTTATATAGTTTTAATTAAGTATTAATGAGTTATATAGTTTCAATTTAAGATTGAAGCGGGGTGTAGCAGTATACACTCCTGATGGAATTCACCTATCTGAATGAGGAAGTGGGTCGCTTCCTATTAGAATGGAACCGATTCTCTAGAGCATTTTGAGAAACAGGATATGTCCAGGGCCAAAATAGACAAAACGACACTAACTCAACAACACTTGGAGGATATCATGCGTGGATACTATCGCGAATTTCACCAAACACTAGCAATTCAAGACATTGCGTTCACTGTCTAGCAAGTAGTTCCGATAACTTCTCACTAAGCAAGGTTCAAAACCTCATGGACACCTTTTCCTAAATGGTATTTTCCGTACTCTGATTTTTCGTTTTTTAATGAGATTTCATTCATGTGGGTGATTGTTAGAGGAAATGAGTTATTTAATAAATGATTTTTTGGTCTTGTTGTGGTTTGATCTCATGACCTAAGGGTCTAAGGATACTCACTCATTTGTGAGTGAATGAAATGGAACTTTTAGTCCCACATTGTGGAAAACTAAAGAGGTGCTCCACTATATAACCATGTGCTCATGGATATATTGTAAAACTATGCGGATGGAGTTTATGGTTGCGAAAAATACATGTTTCGACCCATGCATATGCGCGTATACCATGCACCAAGTTCCTCTTCTACTCGTATTTGTTTTTGGCAAATTTTTCTTTAGGAAATTAATTCCAAAAATATTTTCTTAAGAGTTTTATTTATGGGAAATTCCATTTACGTGTTTTACTTGTTTTTGAAGAAAACCAAAACCTAACTTGATTTGCAAGTCTTTTCCTATAAATACAACTGGTAATTCTGTGTACAACTTGATTTGCAAGTATTTTTGATACATCTAACTTGTTGTTCATTGTTGCAAAATTCCATCGTTACACACTACATGGTCCCCACCCAGGATCCGCCTGAATGCGATACAAGAGAAGCACCCTGACAATGTAACTTCCTTAAGCACAATATACGCAGGTAGAAGAAAAAAAAGGCGGGAGGGTTCCCAAGGTAGACATGTCATTCAAGACTTCATATGGATGGTGTCTGAACATAGATCATGGGTGGGGACCATGTAGTGTGTAACGATGGAATTTTGCAACAATGAACAACCCGTTAGATGTAGCAGGCTGTGTGCTGATCTCTTTCTGGCGAACTCTTTATTTGTCGGATTAACTCAATCCTTCTATCAGTTTCTTATTGTAGACTCCACTTACAAGACGAACAAGTACGAGATGCTATTATTCCATATGGTTTCACATAGATCGACCAAACAATCTTTCACGGTTGCCCTTTGTTTTAGGTCCAAGGAGAATGAAGAAAGTTATGTTTTGGCACTAGAATGCGTGAAGCTACTGTACCGAGGTGAAGAATACCGGCAGTCATCTTATCAGACGCTGGTAAAACTTTAATGAGAGTCATACCAGCAGCTTTCCCTAATGCAGCTCATTTGTTGTGTACATTTCACATACATGCTAATGTCCGGCTGAATTGTAGAACTATTCTAAACCCGGCACGTGCAAAGAAAGGGCAGCGGTCTAAAGAAGAGGAGGAGCGGGTTTCCAAGGTAACCAAGGAGGAGAAAGACAAGGAAAAGAAAGAAAGGCATCGGATATGGTTGAGTTTCGCAAAGGATTGGGAGGCGCTGACAATGTCATGCACCGAGGTTGTGTACAAGATGAATACGTACGTTTTTGTAACCGTTGGAACCCCGAGTTCGGTTCGACAAAGAGGTTCTTAGTAAGCTTCCCATTTCAATAAACAAACCTAATCAAATGCAGAATACACTCGATGAAAACCATGTCTCTCGAAAGGATTGGTAAATATGATCGTCCAAATAACCGAAGATGAAAACCAGCAACAAATACCATGTCTTTCAAATTTAGCTGTCTGCTATCTACAAAAAATATTTATGCACCAAATATAGTTGCAACCTTGGTTAATTTGAAGCTACACATTTTTATATGTACACAAAAAGATTATCCGTCCAACTGTCTGAAACTCTAGCTAATTCTGAACTTAGAAGGTTATAATTTCAAAACACATTTTTAAAGTTTCCTCTTTTTTAAAGCTCTCAGATGGTTCTTCTTCGATTTGCAGATCATTAAAATCCCCTCCAAAGTCTTTCTCTGGGCTGACAATATCTCCCCTTTTACAGTTTTGCAGCTCCACTCTCTTTTTACATCTTGAATAGTAGGTAAATTTGAAGAGGCACACATTGTCTCTAGAATTTTGATAAACTGCCCTGGACCAGTCTCTTCTTCCTCGACTCCTGAAGATAGAAAATCCTGCCACCCAGTTGATCGAACAGCAAACTCTTTATTCAATGCAGCTTCAATGCCATCTACTATTTTAGTGGACTCACCAATCAAACATTTGATTGACTGGATAAATGTATTGCCTATGAGTTCCTTGTTACTCCTCTTGAGATTCTTTGACTTGGACCCATAGAACTCGATACAGACCTCAAACAGAAGACTCATCCAGGCTAAAGGTTATGCAACTATTTGAGACAAAAGTGCTAAATCATCTCCTCGAAAGCTTATCGGCAATTGCTTGTCCTTGAGCTTATCAGCTACGAACGTGGAAATCATCCGACTCACCATATCAAGTTGAACAGTATCTTCTGAGCTGAAGACCCCATAGGTCATCAAACTGATAATATCTACCTTTTCGTGCTCTAACGGCCTGCCCTCTGCAACTTTAGTAATCAAATCTAATGCTTCATCACGAGTCAGCTCAAGGCTCTCCAAATACTTATTATTAATCTCATGAAGCTTTAAAATTTTGTGGGAAGTATTAGAGAATACTTTCATCCCACATTACGGGTATCGTGAAGATTGAAGGTTGTTATTTTGTTCTCTGCAGCACCAATCGAATGCCAAATGTTGAGGTTCTTCAGCACCTTCATATTTTGTAGATATAGTTCTTGATCCATACTGTGTATAGTTCAATTAGATCTCACATGGGCTTTTCTCTAATGTATCTGCTAAATTTCGCAACCTCCTATTCCGTTTCTGGTCAGCGTATGCGTGAGGGGTTTGGATTTGGGGTGCTTCCAGATGGACACGGTTGATAGCTTGATGAAGGTAGTGATTGTTTTGGTGTGAAAGAAGGAGTGAAAATTTGGGTTGATGATTCAGGGGTTGATGATGAAGTGGATTCAATTTCTTTTCTTGATTGACTCAAGCTTTATATCTCTTCTATCGATCTAGTGGAAGGAGTTGATGATGAAGTTTTTTTTTTTATTTCGATTGGCTTAAGCTTAGTATCTCTTCTATGGGTCGAGTGGGTTGACTTGACGATAAAGAATTTGACATTGTACACGGTTTTTTTCGTAATTTCGATTGGGTTAAACTTAGAATCTCATCAATTGATCGAGTTTGTGGAGCACAAGATGAGGGAGATGGTGAAGATTTGACATTGTAAAAATTCATGAAACTATGAAAGTGGGATGAATATTGTTCGAGTAAATCGTTGGGTATTTATAGGGGATCAAATTACAGTCGTTAAATTAACTAGTCTACATCGATGGATGTTCCAACTGTACCATTGAAAACTTCTAGCAGACCTATCAACTTAGCAAATCTGCTAAGTTGGTAGGTGATTTTTTGGGTTGGGGGATTCTTGGATAATTTGTGTGTTTGAAAGGTACATAAGAAGGGGCCTTGTCAAAACATAATATAGTAGAAAAAACCAATAGTTTTCTTACAAAACAATCCGTCCACAAGTTAAGATTATGGTGGGTGGTGGTGGTGGTTGTTAGTGGCAATAGGGTGGTGCTAGTGGGTGGAGGTGGTCATGGTGTTGTTGGTGGAGGTTGGGGGTTGTGGTTGGTGGTGCTTATGGGTGGAGGTGTTGGTGGTGGTTGGAGGCGGTGGTGGATGATGCTTGGCATTAGTGATGGTGGAAAAATATGGCATACCGTGATAAGAATGAAAACTATAAAGAAAATGTCCATAAAAATCATGAAATTGTTGTGATTTGGGTTGAGATTTATATAAGATAATAACACACGGCCTACAACTATCCGTCAGGATCCTAATATATCTTGGCCCTAAATGATCATAAATGGATTGAATGCCTAGGATATTTGTGGAATCTAACCACATATATTTAATGAGTCTGTATATCCTGGCCAAATTTGGCACTAACCCACCTAATTTGGCACCCGTCACTACATGACATAAAAGGGTCATTGGAGGAATCCTTTCAAACCCCTCATAATTTTCCATTGAGATTACCTTGCCACATGTTTTATTAGTGGTATTGTTGGGTAGAACTAGTTAAGATAGTCTTAGATTGTGAATATAAAATTGCTGGTTAAAAAGACAATCATGCGATAACAAGAAACCATTGTTGCAGCTTCAGAATCATAATCATTAGCTGTATATTAATGGAATTAAGGGAAATCAATGAACTTGCAAGAAAAATCAAGAGATTGAACACAAAATTTATTGATGGGTGAGTATATATTGGTTAGGTTATGAATCACAAATGGATTTCTCTCTGCGGTATGAAAAGACAGAAATTAGTACTCTTTCTGCTATGGAGTGTGGTTCCTAAAATGGAAAAAAAATAATATTTTGTCCCAATATACTTGGTAGTTATATATTCTTAACAACAACCACCGATTGTTCTGTATATAATTAGTAGATTTTTGGTTCAAAATGGCTACCGATTGTAATTCTTAAAATGAAAAAAATATTTTTTTTATTACAGTACACTCGGTATCTAAAGCAGCTATGAAATAACTACCGATTAGGTATGCATACAATCTGTAGCATTATGGCTTAATATAGCTACCGAGCTACCATTTGTAGAAATAGTAGCTGCCTCTTGTAATTTTCATCCTTTTCTTCACTTTGAGATTTTTATCCTTGAGGTGCTTTGATGCCACCTAACGCCTAATATTGACAAGTACCGAGTTGAGCTTCTTTTTTCCTTCTTTCTTGTTGACTCTAAATATCTAAAATCTCAAAGACAAATATAAAATACGAAATTTACAAAAAAAATAGCAAAGTATAATCAATTGATAATAATATAGGCGATTTCATAGGTTGGAGTATTTGTTAATGTCTCCGAGGTTAAGGTTTGTTTTATAACTCATTTTTCCTTCTCGGTACTAGGAAAAAAGAAAAAAATTGGTGTAAAAGTGCATTGCTCTTGTGTCGCCACCGCCACAACCACCTCTCAGCTCAGGTTAAGAAAGAGTGCTTCATGGATGTTGGAAACTTCAAATCGATTGGTGATTCTAGTTTGAAATTCTTTACTTAAGTGATTCTGCTGCTTTAAATGATTCCGCTTCTAGTGTGATTAAGTGATTCTGCTCCTAGTGTGATTCTTGTGATTAGGTTATTAAAATAAAAAATGGGGGAAGAGTGACGGGCTGAGTGTAGTCTAGAGCTTAGTTCTTATTATCCTTCTTATTGTGTGTTAACGTCATATTATGAGTTATTATTCAAAATGTTAACTCTAAAAAAGAGAAGGTACCAATATACACCTTTAATTTTTTGGATCGTGAGCTTTTGGATACTTGGACCGATTACAACCAAGGCAATATCCAAGTTATCAAAACTTAGGTATGACCTTTCGATCTAGTCACTTGATCGCGATTCAAGTAATTTCGTTAGAAGTTGTGAATTCAACCTAGTTTGATATATGAACGTACTAACTTTCAATTGTACTTTAATTATAAATCAGAATTATAATAAGGAATATAAAGTACGTAACAACAAAATTTTATTAACGAGAAAACTACAACCTAAAAACGGAAAACCCCAAGATCTAGTCTAGATTGAACACATACAACATTAACCAACTACAACTACACAACCAGTTCCCCATAATCTAAATATATTGTAGATGAGATCATAAAGTTGTTCACCAACTATGCAAGCTACCGTAGTGTTCCTGCAAGCCAACTTCAACAAGAAAAAGTCAAAGTCCTCACACTGGATTCACCTAGCTGACGCCCTTTACAGGCCTAGATGTCGATTTACTCCCTCGTAAAGGCTTTAACTTATTTTGAATCGCCTCTTACAGTTCGAGTTCGGATTTCAGATTTGCTTTTGCTTTTATCAAGGTAATTTGGAATCCTTAGATATTAGGTTTGCTTATTCTCAATTAAGAGGACTTAATAACATTTACCTCACAAGTAAAATCGATATCTCGATAAGGTATACTCGTGGAACTATCTCGGACTTAATATTTTTACAGAGCCTATAATGATAACTTCTTACAATATCTTGATATTTTTAAGATTGTTGTTGAGTGATCTTATGGAGAAAGAGAAAAGCGATAAATAAAAAAGAACAATAAAAACAAAAACAAGATCACGTGTTAGCAACCTGGCTTCTGAATCCCTAATGGAGGTCTTGATAGTCGTAAAAACCTCAAGGTTTTTTTCCAGATAACGACTCTGGAAAAGGTACACACGAATGTATAAGGGATCTGATAATTGAGGTTCTCAATCATCATATTTATATGAATTAATCAGGATGAGTAGCTTTGACTTCAAGATAGCATTACGAAACACAAATGAACGATGAACCTATGCACAATAGGAAGAAAAATAATAAATAATAAAATATTAATCAAGGCACTTGGGGACTGGGGCCACCATCCGGCCGGTTGTGCCGTGGCCAGTCTCACTCCCAATTTTATATTTTTCATCATATTTTATTAATTTCCTTGATCTCATGAAAATCTCTTCAATTGAGCAAATATCATTCGTTTTATGTAAAACTCCTTAAATTCATGAAATTACCTTCAAAGTTCATGAAAAAAATATAAAATTAGGGAAACTCGTGGGACCGGGCCTTTGCCGGCCGGCCATAATCTTCCTTTTTATTACCAAAACAATAACATAAAGAAATAAAAATCCAAACATATTTATAATGTAATTTATTACATTTCTCCAATCTCAAATATCATATCTCCTATTTTAGATAGACATACACAACGATTTTGAAATCACCACATTTCTCAATCTAAAAATCCAAATGGAAAACTTCAAATTTGGTTTCGAAGATTAGTTCCTGATCTATGAGTTTCATGTTACACTATTTCAAAATATCTACACAAATATTAGCAAAAACTGATTCAATTAGCAATAAATTTCTGCCCGGAATTTTTTTTCAGATACGTTTTTTTTAGTATTCTAAAATACTTTAAAATTACTTTTAGTTCTTTAAAAATTCTGAATTTCGGCGTGGGTTATACTCATGATGTTTATTATATCTAGTAGACATTTCTAGACCCAATTCATTTTCATGTAGGAGATAAAAATTCATTTTCGTGGGTTATCATCAATAATATTTTCATATCATCCATATTATAATCCTAGTCCATCAAAATTAGGCATAAAATTAACTTTAGGTATCGGGTTACCTAAAATCTCAAGCATCATGTTCAATCGCTAAATTAAAATTATACCGATTATAATTCTATAAAACGAAACAAACAAAACAATGATACTTATCGTGTTTTAGCAATCGTTTTTCTTTTGATTTCCATGGAAGAATAAACGTCTTAAAACTGTTGGAACAATTGATGAAGTATGCCTGCAAAATAATCAAACAAAAAAACAAACAAAACATTTTTATGGCTGAGTCGCGGACTAGGTCGCTTTCTTTAAGACGTTTCGCGGCTCTGCCCAAGATTGTGCAAGCAGTTCTTCAATGGCGTGTCGCCCCAGGATAAAACAACCGAGATCAGTATCTCTTTCACAATCACTCTTGCACGGTGAGAGGATGTGAAACTTCTACACTTCATTCTTGCTCAGAAACTCTTTAAAAAACCCAATGATGATCACATACTTGTTTTTCTTTCTCACAATAAATTCATTTTGCTTTTAAATTCAAGAAACATATAAGAAAACTCTCCATAAGAAAAAGGCTTCAACAACTCCTCTAATTTTTTTTTCTTTTTCATTTTTCATTTTAAAAATCAAGAGTCATAATAGAAAACTCATTCTTTAATGATAAAACTCTCTGTCTCATTTTCCAACCAAAAGTTCTAATTTATAGTCAAGAGTTTCAAAATATTTATGTGTCATTAAAAATGTTATTATGGTGGAGTTAACACCATTAAAAACCACAAATATGTAACGGCCAAATTTAATGTTAACAAAATTAATTTTTCTTTATGAAAAACTTAATTGCTATTAAACACATTTTTATTAGGAATTTAATATATGTTTTAAATATATATATTCCCAACAGAAATTGTATTTCCGACTCCTAGAATAGCCGAGCAGCCTTATATATATATGTACACAACTTTGGTTGTTGTTTTTCTATTACTACAAAACCAAATCTTAGAGGCAATGTAAGAATAATCCGGAGATATTTCACTAGAGAATTATGTATTTTGCAAAGAACGATGATGGCGGTCCAATATCAGCGACTCCTCGATTATGTGAGGGTTGTGGATTTTATGGGAGTGAATTTACGAGGAACCTTTGTTCGAAGTGTTATACTAACAAGTTTAGACCCAGTTTGATTACTAAAGAGTGTCTCCTAGATCAACCAGTTCCCGTGAAGAAATATCCAAATTTTCGAATTTTTAAGTTCGGACGAGTTTCGATACTACAAATGATAATCGCGTTAAGAAAAAGATCAAAACGGATGTGTCACCAGAGGATTGTTCAGTAGACATATATCGCTGCTCGAATTGTAAAAAAAAAGGTTCGACATTTGGGTTTTAAGTGTCGTTGCGGAAATTTCTATTGTTCGATGCACCAGCTCTCCGAAACACATGGTTGTACACATGACTATAAAAGGACGTCGAGTGAGATTGTTGCAAAAGAAAACCCTTCGGTGAAGAAAGATAAATTATTTGAGAGGATTTAAATTGTTTTTTTTCCATTTAATTTAAGATTTCAAAGTTGAAATATTCATTAACAATATCTTTAGCTTTTTAGTTCATTTTTAGCATTAACACACAAATTTGAATTGGTGTATAAAGAAAAATAATAATTTTTTTGAGTAAATGACAATGAAATTCTAAACTCGTTTAAGAACTCTAAATTTGAAAAAAGATTACCCTGGATTACTTGTTCATTTTCTTTAAAAGTTTTATTTATCAATTGAAAAACTTATTGGTGGATCCAATTAAAGTTATTCAAAAATAAACAATTACATACTGTAATATAATCAAAATCAAAAAATGTTTATTCCTTCCGGAAAATAATACACACACAACACAAGTATAATAATATATATCACCGCCCAACTCAAATACAAATACAAATGCCCAAACAAATACAAAATACGTGCATGTAGCTGGTCTATTTCATTTATTATATGGCTCACCGATCATATTAGATCAATATCCTTAATGAACCGCATCAGCTAGCATAGAAAAGAAAACACACAGACGAGATACAGGGAAAAGTTTAAGCATACTCAACGTGCACCTGTCTTTCTACATACTCAATATGCACCGGTCTTTCTGCAACAACAATTGCAGACAAAAATTGATTGTCCTCAATAAGCCATATATGTGCACATCTCTCTGGACACTGTCGTTTGTCCGGTAGGAAGGCATTTACTTTCACGCTCACATTTGTTTTTGCAACCATCTTGACAGAGGCCACAATTCCAAGGAAAATTAACATACAGTGGGAAAGATGTATCGATGTCTCCTACTTGACATTCAGTTGAGGATATTGGACGCGGTGGTGCTGGGCTAGGTTTACCACAATAGCCTTCACACACGGATTCCCTTAATTGCGGGGGAGAATTCCACCAGTTGCACTATTGTGGATACAGGTCTTCCTTGTTGTCTACATAATTCTTCGACTTCTACAGGGAAAGTCCTGCAGAACTGATCGGAACTGACATGCACTGTTCTATTTGTTGGAAAACGATTACTAAAAATTAATTTTTAAGGTTTTAATAAAATAATAATTTATTGTTTTCTTTTGTGAATGAAAAACTTATTAGTCCCACATTGTGAAGTTTTCACGTTTTACTTGTTTTAAGAGACTATATAGGCATTTTAGTCCCACATCGGGGAGTTTTCTTCTTAAGTTGTATTTGTCGATTATATAAACAAATTTACTACTTTTGTAAAAGTTATGGGAAAGGGATTTCTCTATATTTTAGAGGGACCCCTAAGGGAAAATATTTTATTGCGTTTCTTAAGCGTTCTCGATTTTCCTTAACGGTTTTTTCGGAGTTGCCAAGCTCAAGTTGAGCATCTACTACATATGCTAGTAGTATGTGTAGTAGGGTGTTTTATCCTGGAGATATCCGTCCTGTGAGGGCTATAGCATCACTCTTGAGTGTAGCGGGGCGCTAATGTCTTAAGGGCAACGTGTTGAACACGTGACTTACTCTGTTTTTTCCAAATTTTTGCCTTGTTGTTGTTGCAGAGATTTGGGGAGTTGTTCATTTCATCAAATCGATCACTTCTACTGTAAATGAGCTAAGTATCAATAACCTTTGCTTATTTAATTTTTCCTTGTTTTTGATTATTGCACCCAACACTATTTAACACATAAGTTTCGTGAACACCACATGTTAGAGATTTCACAGATGGCACCTCTACATACAAAAACAACATATGCAATTAGCTAACACTATATTTTTCGTGAATGTTTTAAAAGGGCTTTCCATCTTAAGGCTTCTAAGAGCAATCATAGTTGGCGAGTATAACCAAATATTTGGTCAAAAAACGAGACATAACGGGACAGACTATCGATTAAAATACGGACCAAGACCAAATTCCAGACTATATTTGGTCTGGGACCAAGACCAAACCCAAGTATAGTCGAGCAAACGTATAGTGTTCGCTCCACTACCAGGCGGGTATATAATCTACGTCCCACACCAGGCGTGCATAAAGTTCACACCCCACATCAGGCGTGATTTATACCTCCGCCCCATTTTTTTTTCTTTAGTGTGGGCGTGGTTTATATCTCCCCCCCCATTCTTTTTTTTGTTCACTTTATAGTGGGGCGGGGTTATACCTCCGCCCCATTTTTTTTCTTCATTTTTGTATCTCCGCTCCATCGGGTGAACGTATAGTGTACACTCCACCAAATTTAGTCTTCTACCCGTAGCGTCAGACTACAAACAAAATCCAAATTTAGTCATTTTTTTGGTCTTTAATCTTTGGTTATACTCGCATCACTGCAGTTGCTCTAAGACATCATCCTTATGCTAACACTGATATTTTCGTGAATGTTTTGAAAGGGCTTTACACAAAAATATTGGCACCTCTACATACAAAAACACCACATGTTGGAGCTTTCACAGATGGCACCTTTACATAAAATACTCCTTTACCGATCTGCATGCAGTGCACAATGGAAAGCCCTTTCAAAACATTCACGAAAATATTTTGGATCATCTGAAAATAAAAAGAAGCATATATACTTGCGCAGTACCAACGACAATCCCAGTACCAAGGAAAACATGACAGCAAATGAGAAATTATTGTTTTAAGACGCCATGGATCCAGTAGTAGTGACTACCTCTTTCTTTAAAGACATGTTAAAACGGTTGCTAGTTGTGGTTTATGGGATCCATCACGCATCTATTTATAACATAATTAAACGTAAGGTTGTTACGTGGCCTATAATTTATTCAATTAAATATATATGTTGTTTTGCCTTTTAAGGTAATATTTTGGCATCTTCTGGGAAGGTGCCTATTAAAATCCATTAATAATGGACTTATGCTTCTTCTTTTTTTGTCTTTTCTTTATTTTCTTCTTTGGAAAAAAAAATGGATGATTCATGATTTACGAGAGCTTGGTTCAAGTTGTAGTCAAGACAAGAGAATTACCCGACACATCCGATTAACTACTATTACATTATATACGAGGCTTTTCGAAAATGGTTGGAATCCTTTGCATGCCCATTGGCCAATGATACCACTAGACCTAGAAGTTCATGACTGTTTCTCTTGAATTACGTATAGACATTGCTAAGGGACTTTAGTCATTCTTATTTGTCGCTTTCGCCAATATTTTTGTGGTAGTTGTATTTTACCTTTTCCCAAATTGAATATATAGCAATAATAATTACTTCCTTAGCTCTTTTTCAATAGTTTATTGATAATAAAAATGATCATTTAAAATGATTTAAAATGAAATTTTAAAATGATCCCCGTGATATTTGTCAATAAAAAAAGTGAAATGAAATGGTCCCCATGACATTTGTTAGTAAAAGAAGTAAAGTGAAGTGGTCCACATGACATTTATCATTAAAAGAAGTTAAGAGAAAAGTGGTCCCAAAAATTAAAATAAGATTTGATTTTCCCAATTAGGAATTTTTTTGAAATTTTTGTTTATAGAAACTGGCCTATTAAAAAAGAATGGAGGGAATATTAAATATCAATTGGTGTATTAGTAGTATATGACGGCGGGAGATTCTAGACATATCGAAACTATATTCTGGAAAACATGTCGACACAAACATCCCTTGGAGCCTATCCGGAGGAAAATAAGAGTGGGCCTGTTTCAGTCGGTGATTTTTCGGTGGAAAATCTCCGTCAATCTATTGTTATTAGGATATGACCACGTTAAAAGTTCGGAAAATATATCACCTCTAATAGATACAAATGTTCAAAACAGTTGGATAACAGCTCCAACCTTAGTCCCCTTCCAACCACCTAAGTTTGTATCGTGTCTACCAAAAAATTAAATTTTCTAGTGGAAGGTTATACCAGTCGTCGCATCAATCAACGAACCCCAACCTTTGCTCCCGTTGCAATGCTCAGACAAAGTCAGTTGACCACATTTTCTTGCATTGTCCAATAACATCAACTACCTGGTACCAAGGTAGTTAATATCGATCATACCGGACGATATTATCTATTTTGTCGTGTATCACGAAAATCTATATGATGTCTAAAATATATGCGATCAAAGAATTGAACGATAAAAACACTTATATTGTCCGGTACAAACCGACATATCGGGTTCACTAATACACTGATAATGTCGATAAGAGTAATTTGGTGGAATAAATTATTTAGATATGAAAAACTGTAAACAAAACCCTTCATCCTTATCATCTTCTTCCTTTATACCCTTGAAATCCAATCCGAATCTACAAAGAAATTTTCAATTATTTCACTTTTTAAATGATTTTCTTATCCTTGAAATAGCTATGGTTCTTTATTTCCCTTTGTCTTTCTTCTTAAGATTTATCAAATGAGAATTTATTATCGTTGACATCTCTATCTTTAGCATCATCAGTTCAGGCAATAACAAAGTCATCTGAAATAAGAGTAGTAAATATGAGTTGGTCTTGATTCGATGTTTTCTTCAAAATTGGTCTTCTAGAAGTTCCATATTTTGATTTTCTTGGGTATCTCATGTAAGCTTTTTTACCCTTTGAGGAAGCCTTTTGATACTTAAATCCGTTACATAATTAAATCGGGATTTTTGAGGAGAGAGAGAGAGTCTGTGAACCGCCGGATCAACTCAGTTGAATATTTTCTTCTGTTTTTTTCGTTTTCAGCAAATTTCAATCTTCTCAGGTGAATTTAATCCTTGTTTAAATGATTGGTGGTGATTTAGATATGGATCTTAGTAGTCATTAATTAATAAATATGTATGAATCTGGTTTATTTCCTGAGAAATCGTCAATCTAAGGGTTGACGGGAAAAAATTCTAAATCTAAAAATTTGAGTTCCTTTTTTTATTTTTCCAAAAACTCTGATTCTGAAAAATAGGGGAATGAACCGGAAGTTTATATTTCTGATAATGAGATTAGTGGAGATTCAGTTTAATTGGAAGGCTAGATTTTCCGAAATTTTCTATGGAAGTTGCAGAGAAATCACTTTTTCAGCAATGGGTACTAACAGGTGAATGTCAATTGATTCCTCTGGGAAAGGTTTTTTTTTGTGATTAAACTTGAAAATGATAAAGATAAAGCTCATATTTGGTATGGATATTGGGAAGTTGACAGCTAAAGTCTGAAAATTAGATATTAGGAACCTAATTTCAATCTTGCAGAGCAGAAATCTTCTATAACTTTTATCTGGTTACATCTTCCGGGAAAGTTGATGAAACTACTCTAAAAAGAAAAACTGGTTAGTATTGAAAAGTGGGGGTACCAAGATACACCACCAACTTAGTCTTAGGCAACATGTATGGACTAAACTCAAATATAATCCGAGAGTTCAACTTAATGAATCTCAATCAAGAAATATATGAAGAGCTTGTATCTCTTTCTCTCACAATCAGAACGTTACAGAGACTAGTCTGTGAACCTGATTATACCGTGAGAGTACTTGGACGTTCCCAAAGATCAATATCCAAGAATTAATCAAGTAGTATCCAACAATTATAACGGACTTATCTATTTCAATTGATTTTAACGTATAACCTATGATATTTCAATCATAAAGATAAACAATATAAAGAAGAAAATAAATAACACAGAAACCGAAATTTTGTTAACGAGGAAACCGCAAATGCAGAAAAACCCAGGGACCTAGTCCAGGCTTGAACACCAAACTGTATTAAGCCTCTACAGACACTGTCCTACTATCAGAACTTTGGAATGAAATGTAGAGACGGAATTAAACCGTCACAACAATTCAGTTATAGTCGCGCTCCTTACGCCTCTTGAATACCAGTAGGACACCGCGCAATTGATCCTCTTAGCTGACGTTCTTTACAGCCTAAGAGTTTCTTTAACTTAATTGAAGACTTAAAACCAATCTGCATCCCACATATAAACCTATATATGATTTCTATTCACATCAAAGATCAAGGTGAGGCAGGAAAGCGATTGCAATAGACAAAGTCTAGAAAACCTCAAAATCCGGCTTTATGATTCCCGAAGAGCAACCTAGATTATTATTCACCTCACAGGTATAAACTTGGGGAATCACAAATTCTGAGACGAACAAACTTTGTGATTTCTATCTATCTTGTTTGTTGGAGAAAGACTCACCAATCAAAACAAAACTAGGATACAGAGACTATCAAGATAACCATAGTTGGACCTGACTTCACAAATCCCTAGGTGAAGTCTTTTTAGTCTCTAAACCCTAGAAGGGTTTTTAAGGAGAGGAAGACTTTAGTTTCCAACTAGGACACACAAGAATAGTGTTAGGCATTCAAAGATCCCAGTTGTTTGAGGTTCTCCTTATACAGACTTTCAAGATTAAGGTTGCTTTAGATTTAAGCTAAGTTATCTTTGGAATCAAGCAATCAATAATCACTGTTAGATTAAAACCTTAACTTGATATTAACGTAAAAAAATATACACTTTGGTTAGGATGAACCGTAACCGAATCGTATATAATGCTTGGTTTATAACAGTTATCTGAAACAAGCCAATTGAACAATAAGCTTGACCATTTTCATATAACAATTTAAGACTTTTTCTTGAGTCACAAATGGGATCAATCATGTCTAGATGTGTTCTTGGAGTGTTACTCAAATGATGATTATCTCATAGAAATAATTTTGATGTATCTGAATATTTTTGATAGGGTAAGTACGTATACTGGTACGTGTACCGGTACGTGTTCGTGAATATTCTTATCATAGTACGTGTACCGGGTATGTGTACCCTTAAGACAGAAACATGTTCAGGAACGCACAGATCTTTTATGGTACGTGTACCTTTCCGTTTTTGAAACCAACTGATTTTCACGAGTTCACATAATTTTTATGGTATGGATACCGGGTATGCGTACCAAAAAGTCGTTTCCGAACTATACTGCGGCTCCAGACTTATAACGGTTTTCCCAGTATGTGAAATGGTACGCGTACTGTCATGTATCCATATTAATCAATATGAAACATTCCCGAATAACATCAATGACACATATCACAGTTCCAGGCTATTTTGAAATGATTCAAATCTTGAATCATAAATTTAGGCCTTGAGCAATAAATTTTTCTTAACCAAATTCATCAAGTATGAAAAAATGTTCTTAAGCTTAGCATATTTCGAGAACGATATTCAAGATAAACTTGACTCAAAATTTCTATTATGCATGCACTGTCTAATTTAGTCATGCGACAATGTCCCATAGATATAAATGTGAGAAATGGGTGGTTTAGTCTTCACTTACCTTTGTTGAAGAATTTCTCCAGAGCTCATGTTGATCTTCGCATTCAAACGGTAGAACGCAGTGATTTCAAAATCTTAACTGCGCACTTCTATCCTAATTTGAGTTAAATGTAGACTAGAAATCAAGATATAGTATTGATAACTAAAGTTGACAACAAGCTTGAGATAGAAACACTTGTGAGTTTGACAGAGTAAAGATCTGACAATCTCACTCTTTGTCAATTTTACTAACAAAATTATCAATACATATGGATTACAAAATAAAACTTCAAAACTCCAGAATTCACCATGCTTGATTTCCTTGGTTCTCCAACTCCTTGAATTCTTCGTTACTTCAATTTGCAATGATTCTGAACGTATTCAACTCAACATCGTTGTTGTTGAAGAACTGTAGCGAAAGCAACTTTGAAAAGAGATTTTAATCGTCGTTATACAGAAACATATTATTATTATCTTCTCCAAAGTTCAATTGTATCACAACTTTGAAGTAATACTACGGTGATATGTTTTTCCCCCTTAGTCAATACTTACATCTTTTTCATGATAGGTGAAACCTATAAATGTTGATTCACTCCCCCTTACATAATGATCAGTAAACCATATGTATGTAGTGAGAAACTACTAAATAATTCATATCAACTTTTATTTAGATGACATCACATACTTAGCGCTCATCTAGGAGTTTAAGATACAAGCTTCCCTTGTAAATTCCACATCCACTCTCCCCACAAAGATATATCAATTAAGCACAATTTCATTTAGGAACTCTCTCTCATTTAATGTCATTCCTAATAGAATAACATGGTTGACCTTACTTTAATGAAAAATAAGGATTTTGTCGGACATTAAAAAATCACATGGATTCGTATCCTAAACATCGGCATAGATTAATCTCAACGCCAGTTACGAAGAAAGAGATAATGCTAATCGATATGACTCAACATAAGAAAATCTTACGGAGTGGATAATGCAGTAATTTCACAAAATTTTGATCACAAATAGATCAACACTGCAAAAAATTCTCACAAAGCTTGTTCAATTTTCAGTTTATAAAACTTAATAGATTTAACTTTTAAGCATATATGAGATATCATTTCAATTTACAAAAAGTAAAGGATACATATATCTCATAATACTTTACAATATATTAAACAATAATGATTACATACTGCAAGTTCATCTTCCAAAAACTCTAGAATTTAAATAAATAAATTTAAAAAAATGCAAGACGAAAATCGTTGAAAATAGCTTGTGTACTCACAATATATGTTACACCAAACCCTAGTTATCCTTTTTAAATGCAAGAATAAATTCTTATAAGAAGTTTCCTAATATTTAAAATCGAAAACAAAAATAAGCTAAATTTTTCCAGACTGGTCATTGGTATTGAGACCTTTGAATTTTCCGTTAATTGTATCCACAAAGTCTTCAGAGAAAATATCCTCATTGAGAAGATTACGAACATGAGATTTCATGAGAACAAGGTCAGCAGAAACCTTTTCCGACTCAGTTTGTAACATGTCTAGACCTTTTAGTGTATCAAAAAGTTTTATATTTGCTTCCTCAAATTGTTTAAGAAAATCATAAACAACATTAGCAAAGATCATCTCTTCGCACTCAACATCTTGGTGATCATGGGAGAAATAAAAATTCACACTAGGAAGATCTTCAGATGATTCAACCACTTCGTCACCAACCAGAGTTCTCTTCTTTACTCTTGTTTCAATACCACCACAAATAGCTTCTTCCACGCATTCAAGGATTTTTGACATATAAGACATGCTTGTTTGCGAAACTTCTTGGATGAGAATTTCTCAACCCAAGTTAGGGCATATAAACAGGTTTGTAAGGGGTATTATCTGGGATGTGGGTAGGTTCGTGAAATTTCCTAGAAAGCATGGTTTTAATGTGGAAACTCTAGAAATAGATAGTTACGTATGGTACGTAAACCAACGTCCATAACTTTTTTAAAACAAGGACTTGTTCAGAAAAAGAAATCTTTAAAGAGCACAAAATATTTTTTTAGCACTGCAACTTTTACCTTTTTCTATGGTATATATATATATTGAATCATTCTTAGCTCAATAAACCAGGTTTAGAGCACAAAAATAATATTAATATGTGAAGAAAATATCATTGAATGCTTGATTTTTCAGGAGCTTGAATCAACATGAAATTTTATCAATCTTGTAGATTATAATACCATAGAAAATAAGTAAAGGTTGCAATATAAAAAATATTATAGCTCATCATACAAAGCACTATTTGAGACAAATAGTACACCTGTTACACAACAATTCCTTATCCAACAATATTCTTATGAATAAGGGTCCATGACTTGTAACTAGTTTCACAAGGTTGAGCCGAAATCTCACGAGAGAAATTATGCTGATGTTTATCCTTGTTTTTACCTCTTCCTTTTGAACATGAAAAGTGACCATAGAATTTGATGTTATCATGAAAATAAAAAAGAATTAGAATCCTTACCTGATTGTCTAGAGGTAGATGACAGTTTATCAATGAGATCCTTATATCATGTAATGATCAAACTCATGTTAGCTTGTTGAATTTTTTCATTGATGAATATATCAACTTTCTCACGAGGTATATGAATATCCTTGACTAATGTTTGTATGAGGTATACGAATCCATATTTGTGACGGATTTTCTAAGTTTTTCCTTAAACGATTTTGCATACTACCTTTTTGAATTGTTCGAATATTTATGGAGCAAGCAGAACTGGTATTCCTAGAAGAAAATTTTCTTGAATGTGTTTTCACCCCAAGAGGTTTATACATCTGAATATCAATCACACCTTTTGGATTTAAATATACGGTATTTTGGAGACGGCCGAACTGATAGTTTTCCAACCTAAGTTTACACTTTCTTTGAACATGTGCTTTAGTATTTAATTATAAGCACACTTTCTGAGTTTCAATGAAATCATAATAGGTAGTTTTATCATACTCGATTTGTAAAGAACTTTTCTTCTTAAAGATATAATTTTTTCTTGCTTAGAGAAATTTAACTGATCATCTCTTGGAAAAGTATGTGTACCGGGTATATGTACTCTTAAGATAAAAACCTGTTCAGAAACTCATAAATCTTTTATGGTATGCGTATTGGGTACATGTACCTTTTCGGTTTTAAAAGAAACTGGTATTTTTTATTTGCATATTAGGTATGCGTACCTTCCTAGTTCACGAGTTCACAGATTTTTTATGGAATGGATACCAGGTATGCGTACCAAAAAGTCGCTGCCGAACTATAGCTACTCCGTTACGTATACTGGGTACATGTACATCGGCTCCGGACTTATAAAAGTTATCCCAGAATGTGAATTGGTATGCATAATGTCATGTATCCATATTTACAGTAGTTTGATAATGCTCGGCCGAACTCTCAAGTGTTGCTATCTCAAGCTTGTTTGTCAAGTTTAGTTGCCAAAACTATAAGTCTTGATTTCTGGTCTACTTATATCTAAGTCTCGGATTAGGATAGCAAGTGTAGTTGAGCATTAGACTTCACGGCGTTCATCGATTGAAGACGAAGAATTACTAAGGGGATCTTGTGGAACATCATCAACAAAAGGTATATGGAGACTTGAACTCATCTATCACTCAAAAGTCTATCTACTTTATCTCCTATTTGAGAAAAAAACCGTATAGATATATAGACTTCGATTATACACATTTGATATTTCAAAATGAGTTTAACTCGCTTACATATTTCTCAAAATATGTGTTAGTAAGCTTTCGCTTTAACCAAGTTCATCTTATATTCTTGACGAAAGTCAAAAGATGATCATGTAAAAATCATCTTGTAACATCTTACATGATTTATGTGAGACAGTCATTTGATGTAGACCTGGAATATCTCGTATTGGTTATTCGATCACTTGAAAATTGCTTTGAAGTTAATTGTTTGTGTGAGAAATCTATTGTCGTCTTCTAAAAATGTTTCAATGATTGAAATGAGAGTTTAGAACAATTACTATGATTGGATATATCACATCATGCTTACTTGTATGCTAAACTGTTGCATGTTATTCCAAGTCCGGGAACCATAGTATGCATACTCGTATACGTATTGGTTGGTTAATGAAAGTATGGGAACTTAGTATACATACGGTATGCGTACTAGCATGAGCTTCAAGTTCCGGAAACTCAACTGAGTTTGGAAGGTATGCATACATGTTTGCAAACTGGCGAACCCAAACTTAGTCTGGCCACTTAGGTATGCGTACACCGTTTGCATGCTTGATTAGGTTATGTTCTAAAATCGGTTTGTTCATGAGTTAATACATTTATATAATAAGGAATGCAATCTTTTGGAAACAGTGTCTATAATGTTCATGAATTGATTCAAGTGAATCAAAATAGATTTTGCTTCAATTGTGTCCATACTTCTATGAGAATATAAATAATTGAACAACTCTAGAACTAGTTTCATTTGAGTCATTTGAACTAGTTATGGTTAAGATGAATATGGTTGATATGAAAGTGTTCATATGGATAACTTCGGTTAAGTATTGTTTAGCCAACAAGGTGTACACGTTTAGGTACAATTACTCATATCTAAATGAAGTCATTTTTCATTTGTGTGTAACAAGCTAAGTTCGATCTAACAGTTGAAAGATATTATCTTGAGTCTAATCAGGTTTTCATCTAACAGTGAATATTGAATGATTTCTTACCAAGGTAGCATTGATTGCAAACCCTGATTTGAAGACCATATAAAGGACAACTCTTGCAACTGGGAAACCTAATCCCCGCACCTCCTATGTAATACTAGTTGCGACTAGAGTCGATTCTCCTTTAACCTTTGGTTTTTCCAAAACCCAGTAGGTTAATGACTTGAAGATTTCATTGGGATTGTGAAGCCATACCCAACTATTTTCTCTGTAGTTACGCGTTCTGATCTTGCTGTTTTCTATCGTGATTGATTACTATCTTCTCTAAGATATTATCGAGATTTAATCTCCAGTAGGCAAGATAAAAAGTAGTCACAAACATCTTCATCTCATCGTTTGTGATTCCAAATATCTTATTTCGCTACCATACAATTAAAATTATTGTGAGGTGATTGATATTACTAGGTTGTTCTTCGGGAATATAAGTATGGTTTATCAATTGGCACATGTTCACCTTGATTTATCAAAAGACGGAATAAAACTCATAGGCATATCCGTGGTAGAAATATTTATCTATTCAATAGAATTTTCTGTGTGAGACAAGTTTTCGACTTTGGGTCGTATCAACTCTTAGTTGTGGGTGAGATCAACTAAGGGAATCAAGTGCGCAGAATCCGACGTGGTTCTAGAGGCATAAGGAACGTGGCGGTACCTTGATCAGTGTGAGATTGGTTAGGGCTCAACTACATTCTAGTCCGAAGTTAACCAGGAGTAGGATATTACCTTTAGCGGATTAATACAGTGTGGTGTTCAAATATATACTAGGTCCCGGTTTTTTTCTGCATTTGCAGTTTCCTCGTTAACAAAATTTCTGGTGTCTGTGTTATTTCTTTTCCGCATTATATTTTATGTATAATTGAAATAGCACAGGTTGTGTGTAAGTTCAATCAATTGTGAATCCAACATTTGGTTGTTTATTAAACTGATTGACACTTGGATATTGGTTTTTGATACCGTCCAAGTTATTTCTTATATTCAACCGGGCTCGAAAATTCCTATTTGTTTGATTGTCGATTGAATTAAGAAATTGAGATACAACTCTTGGATGTACTTTTCTTAAGATTGAGTCTGACTGTCTAGTTGATTATCTTGAAAGTATATTGGAGCTAGTCCATATAGATTGTTAAGAGAAATATTGGGTGTGGTTGTTAGACCCCCCGTTTTTCAATTAGTATCAAAGCAGGCAAACACGCTTAAGACCTTATAAGCCTGTGTTTGTAGCGATCTGACTCTATAGATAGTAAAGTCTCGATAAACTCTTCACCGGGATTGAATTATGATCTTAGAGAAAGTTATGAAGATCTGGTTATTCTCCAAAACAAGTTGGATGAACAAATCCGGATCAATTCTGATCTTATTGCAGAAATTACAAAGTATAAGGATTTGAAGTCTGTCAAAGTTGCTTCTGAAATGGCGAGGGTACCCAAATATACCTCAAGCTAAAACTTTTCCGACCTATAAGTCCTTTCCCCGAAAGTTATTATTTATAGCTTGAGTCGAGACAATGCAACTAATGGGTTCACGCTTCTTGTAATCGTCTATGGATACAAGATCGAGACAATACAAAAACAAAGTGTGTTACTTGATAAAAAGGTTCGGACTTAACCAAACACAATATGATTCACTTATCAGGTAATTGGGATATTAACGTTTGTGTAATTTACTTTAATTATAATAAAACAATTATAATGCCGAAAATAAAAGTAAATGACACAACAAGATTGTGTTGACGAGGAAATCGCAAATGCAGAAAAACCCCGAGACCTTGTCTAGAATTGAATACTCTCAGGATTAAGCCGCTAAACAAAATACACTTACTTTGTATAGTTGAGACCAAGCACCTAACTCTATAGTATACCTAGTTCCGTATGTATTCCCAAGCCTCTAACTTATGATTAAGTCACGTACTTGGAACAATCCCTTTGGTTCGTATTCCAAACAGTCAAGGAACAAGAAATTTGTTTGGTATCAACTCTCTTCAACCAAGTGACATGAGTCAAACAAAGGCTCTTCCGTTTATCTTAACATAAACTCCTTTGTCAGGTCTAGATCTATCTTATATTCAATCACATCAAAAGGTAATCGGTTAAGATTAAGCCAACAACACCTTTAATCCCAAAGGAACCGTGTTGATGCCGATCTACTTCAACTAATCAATCTAATCTATCACAAGGATAAACTGATTATTAATTGGATTATCTTTTTCCAAACAAGTATTGTGCACACCAAAGATTTTAAACCCAAGTCAGATCTTCCATATCTTCTCGTCTTCAAATATTCTTAAATTTTCAATAAACACCTGCACATAATCACTTGAATCTCTTGTGATCAATCACGCACAGAACGAAGTCTGTTAACAATGGATGATCACAAGATCGTCTTTAGAACTAACAACAGTCTAAAGATCCCTGTCGAAAATCTGTACTAGTTTGAGTGAATCTTATATCAGAAGAGAAGATTCTCAAGAATAAACAAACTAGGTGCAATCAGATTTCAACCACCGTTAATCAATCGAAAACAAAGATAAACCGCAATTATCTAGTTTCCCACCAACGGGTCGCGCTAGAGCTTCTCAATCCCAGAAAACTTTAAAACGAGCGGGCGTAAGAGATTTCACCTAATTAGATTACTCTCCTCTCCAATAGTCGGCTACACTAGTAACAATGACAAAAGAGGAAATCAAATTGTTACAAAGGATTAGTATGCTAGAAAGAAAAACTTCGTGTATTTATAGACAAGGAAGTTTGGACACCAAGGAATTTCCAAAACCGAAAATATTCTTAAGATATTCATAAATGCACAGATTCGGTTTTTATAATTCCTGGAAATGCTCTGTCCAAAAATATAATCGAAATCTCTTGGAAAATCTAATTAGAAAATGCACATTACTAATTCTAATACTTTACATCCAAGATAAATTAATAACCTTAATTAAATGATTCTTAAATTACTTATGTTTCGATTCTGGGATTCTCTTCCA
Source organism: Papaver somniferum (assembly GCF_003573695.1). Taxonomy (NCBI): domain Eukaryota; kingdom Viridiplantae; phylum Streptophyta; class Magnoliopsida; order Ranunculales; family Papaveraceae; genus Papaver; species Papaver somniferum. Next base: position 113,969,904 of record NC_039368.1, on the reverse strand, counting down.
TTTAGCCTTTAAGGAATATCTTTGAACAATTATAGAAATAAACATTCTCAGTACGTGTTCAAAGTTTGTCGACATCTTTACTTTGTAAGTTCTCTTTCACACTTACAATCTTGAAACCGATTTGCCACACTTCCAAACAAGTTTAAAATTGGTTCATCTGACTTTCAAGAACTATGTGATTGATCAAACCAAACATTCAATCACACTCATGGGTTTACGGTTTGCCCAAAACAAGTTTCGGTTCTACCTCCATGTGAGTACTACGCATATTCACACTAGCTTACCAAAGATATGGTTGACTAGGTACTAGGATCGGTTCCCCACATGTATATGGTATCTAACTTATATTTGTTACACCCCTTCATAGGATCGGTTCCCCTTTCTTCTGTAAATGTGTTTCACCCCATACAAGGATCGGTTCCCCTCTTGCATTGCACCCCTTACTAGGATCGGTTCCCTTCACCCCTTACAAGGATCGGTTCCCCTTACACCCCTTACTAGGATCGGTTACCTTCACCCCTTACAAGTATTGGTTCCCTTCTTCCATTGGAAATTGCATTTCGATCATACCAAGGTGATTACTTAAAATTGGTTTTACTAATAAAAGTTCTACCAATACAAAAGTCAGGACATCGTGAATAGTTCTACCAACAACAAAACAAGTTGTGAGCGGTTCTACTCTATTACACATATTGGTTGTTCATAAGATATGCAATGAATAACAAAACCAATAACTTCTGGAAATTTCCTTTTTGGTTCACAAAACAAGTTTACGAACTTACTTCCTTAGAACACATGTAAACATTGTTCCCTAGGATGAAATCCTCACCTTATACCCATACATAGTCACAATAATATTCAAATGATTATGGCGATGTCTTATATATAAAGTTTAATGGTTAAGTAATAAACCTCTTATTGTATTCCTTAATACTATGTCTATCTAGAGTTCAAAATGCTTCGCAGTTATGTTTTCAATATGCACGACTTAAAAGGTACGTTAGGGAATAAAACAGTTCAAGTCAAGTATCACTAACCTCAAGTGGAAGGATGATTGTAGTCGTTGTACCTCCTCGCTTCTTCACATCTTCAAGACTTCGCAATACTTGTAATATTTAATATCCTAATGCTTTCAAGATAACCTATACGAAGTATAACTCTAGTACATAATCAAGCGACTCTTAACATGAGTTTTGGTTCACTAAAATATGACAACCAAACTTGACATACCAACGCTTGGTGGGTTCAACCGAGCAATGCTCTAACATCTTCAATGCATTTGAATAACTCCTTTAATTCTTCTCTGAAGAACTGTCGCAAGTCAGGGGATATGCGAGGTTTAGGCTTTGTGAAACCTGATGGGACTCAGAACTACTCAGATGAGGTTAAAGATGTTGGTCCATGTATGTTCTGTGATTCTCACAATCATTTTCAACATACATGTACATCATTCAGGAAAAATTTAAAGGTTGCGAGTAATCTTCATAAGAAAGATGAACAATTACTTCTCCATAAAGGTTTACAAGTCTAAAAAGAAATAGCAAACGAGATAGTAGTGTTAGTATGAGAGCTTTTGCTCTAAAATCAACATCACACTTTCAATGGTTTATTTATAGTGGATGTATCCGACATATGAATGGAGATCTTTCGTGGTTTGTGAATTCAAGCGACTTTGAAGGAGGTCCTGTAACATTCAGAGATGGGAGTTGTTGCTACATAAGAAAGAAGGGGACGATCAAACTTCCTGGTGTTCCTAAAATCCATGATATAGCATACGTTAATGGTATGACTGCAATCCTTCTTTCTGTTAGTCAAATTTGTGACAAAGGCCATAAAGTTGTCTTCAATGTGAATGGATGTGACATTGTAGACAATACTAGAAAAGTAATTCTTCAGGAAACTCGTGGTAAAAATAACTTTTATCTTCTTGATACCCAGTTTAGTAATTGTTTCAATTTGACTAAGGTGGAATTTATACATATTTTGCATGAGCGTTTTGGTCACATTAATTATCGCCTTATAACTAAGATAATTAACAAAGAACATGTTAGAGGCGTTCCCAAAATCAATGCAAAAATTGATGGTGTCTTTGGTGCATGTCAAAAGGGTAAACAAACGAAAGTTCCACATAAATCATCTTGACATATACTAACTAAAGCTCCACTTGATTTAATTCATATGCATATCTTCGGTCATATTCAACAACCTACGGATGTTGGGATGAAGTATGCTTTTGTTATGGTTGATGATTACAACGGATTTTTTTGGGTGGTTTTCTTAGCTCATAAGAATGAAACCCTTGGTGAATTCAAGATTATTGTTAATGGAATCCATAATGAAAAAGGTCGCAAACTAAAAAAAATTAGAAGCGAATGTGGAACTGAATTCAAGGACACTAAGGTGTTCGAATTTTGTAACAAACTGGAGATTATTCAACAATATTCACCACCCATTGATCCTCAAGCTAATGGATTTGCAAAAGGAAGAATAAGAACATTCAGGAAATGGCTAGGGTAATGCTTCATAACAAAAACTTATTGTTAACGTTTTGGGAAGAAGCTGTTTTCATAGCATGTTATTTGATGAACCGTGTATACCTACGGTCGAAAAACCTAAACACTCCTTATGAGTTGTGGTACGGTAGGAAACCCAACTTATCTCAGAGTGTTTGGAAGTAAGTGCTACATTTTGAAAGATCGAGAACAGAAAGGGAAATTTGATTCTAAAAGCGATGAAGGTATCTTTTTTGGCTATGCTTCTGATAGTCATGGTTTTCTAGTATTTAATCTCGGAACCCAAGTTATGATGGAATCTACAAATGTCATCATTGATGATCTAAGAGATTTTCGTTATGATAACCCTCAAGTTGAATTTCCTCTAACCGAGACAATTGAGAAAGTCGAGGAAATCCCAGAATCAGTTGAAGTTGTCCCAACAGTCACTGATCATGATATTTCCAGTGACGAGGATAAGATCACTGATCAAGATATTCCTGTTGAACAAGAACATATTCCTCCATGACACCTTTGGGTTCAAAGGAATCACGACACTAACAATATTATTGGAGGAAAATATTCTACAGCTAAGACAATATGATAACTTTAAAATATTTGTAATTTTGGTTGTTATATTTCGCAAGTAGAACCCATAAATATTGATGAAGGTATTAGCGATTCGTTTTGGATAAATTGCAATGCATGAAGAGTTAAATCAATTTCAAAGACAAGATGTATGGGAGCTCATACCTTGTCCTTCAATATCAATATTATTGGTACCAAATGGATATTTAAGAACAATTCCGATGAATTTGGCACCATCGTCAGGAAAAAAAGCTAGACTTGTCGCTAAAGGATATTCACAGATTGAAGGTATTGACTTTGAAGAAACTTTCGCCCTTTTGGCACGCCTTGAGTCCGTTTGGTTGCTATTAGATCATGATTGTTTTCTTAAGTTTAAGATGTTTCAAATGAACATAAAATCCGCATTCCTAAACGGAAATTTAAAGAAAGAGGTATATGTTGCTCAACCAAAAGGATTTGAAAATTCCGACTTCCAAATCATGTCCTTAAGCTCAAAAAGCCATTATATGGGTTGAAACAAGAACCTCGTGCCCGGTTCGAAAAAACTAAATACTTCCCTCCTCATGAAAGGTTTTCGAGAGGTGAAGCTGATAAACCCTTTTTTACCAAGTGGAGTGGGATAGATGTATTCATTGCTCAAGCTTGTGTAGATGATATCATATGTGGATCGACTTCTAAGAAACTTGCAAAAGATTTTAAAGTCTCTCTTGGTTAGGAGTTTGAAATGATAAATGTTGGTGAATTAAAATTCTTTTTAGGATTACAGACTCAACAACATAAGGATGCAATTTACTTATCTCAAGAAAAATATGCTAAGGATCTTGCAACAAGGTTCGGTCTTGATAAGTCAACTCCAAAACTGACACCTATTCCCACTACTGGTAAACTACATCGAGATGAGAAAGGAGTAAATGTGGATCAAAAGCTTTATCGATCTATCATTGGAAGCCTCTTATATCTTACAACTACTAAACCTAATATTGATTTTAGTGTTGGTTGTTGTGCCAGATTTCAGGATAATCCAAAGGAATCTCATCTTGCAGCTGCAAAGAGGATCATGTGATATATCCAACACACTGTCGGGTATGGTCTATCCTATACTTTTGATACTAACACTGATCTTACCTAATCAGATGCAGATTGGGTAGGATGTGTAGAAGACAGAAAGAGTACTTCGGGGGGATTTTACCATGTTAGGTTGAACCTTGTGGAATGGCATAGTAAGAAACAAAACTCTCAATCCATGTATACATGCGAAGCAGATTGCTGCAGCTTCATGTTGTGCTCAACTTCTATGGATGAAACACATGTTTGTTGATTATGGAATTAAAACTAGTGTAATGAAGATCTTTTGTGATAACTCAAGTGTGATTCACGTCACTGAGAATCATGTTGAGCACTCAATAACTAAGCACATTGACATGAGGTATCATTTCATTAGATATCTCTATGAAAATGGTATCATCAATATGGAATTTGTGCCTTCTGAACAACAATTGGCTGATATTCTCTCCAAACCTTGAGATACCGCTACGTTTCAATACTTGCTACAGTCTATTGGTGTTGTTTTGGTTCATTAGTTCTATAGCCTTTTGCCCCTGGACTCATTCATATATTTTGGGAAATAAAGGCTTAGAACGTCAGTGTAGTTTTATTTCAATTTCGTATTTGGTTCTCCTTAGATAACATTTCTGTTAGGAATCAAAGTATACACTAAAATCCTTCTTTTCTTGTAAAAGTAAGGTCGCTCTTGTTGTTCTTTCAGGAATGACTTTTATGGGGGGAGTCGTTAATTGAACTTGTGCTTAATTGTCAAATCTTTGTGGGGAGTGCGGTTGTGGAATATTATAGAAGTTTTCTTGTATCCCTATTAACTCCTTGATGAATGCATTTAGTGCGACTATATTATTGCATCTAAAAAAAGTTGATATGTTCTCTTTTAGTCATGAAGTGTCTCCATGAGAATTTCATTATGATCCCACTAGTTTTAGTACCTTTGCCAATTTATATTGAAAAAACGGGAGAGAATTAATGTGTAGTTCACACTAAAAATACATATGGTTTACGGATCATTATACAAGGGGAAGTTATTTTCATTGTGAGATGAATTATTGACTAAGGGGGAGTGATACATATCACCACAGTATTGTGGTCAAAGTTGTGATATAATTGGACTTTGATGTTGTGTGATAATACTATGACATTGTGTAATAATACGAAAACATCTTGTTTTTATATATTGTTATAAATATGGATCTTTAACAACTATGATGCTGAGTTGAACACGTTCAGAATCACTGGAGTACTTGGAAGTGACGAAGATTTCGAGTAATGTTGAAGAACCAAGAAAATCAAGCATTTGGATGAGAAGCTAAAAAGTTTATTTATTTTGTAATCCATATGTATTGATAGTTTTGTCACTAAAATTGACAAATGGGGAGATTGTTAGACATTGCTAGGTCGAACTCGCAAGCGTTGCTATTTCAAGCTTGTTTGTCAAGTTTAGTTGCCAAAACTATAAGTCTTGATTTCTAGTCTACTTATAGCTAAGTCTCGGATTATGATAGTAAGTGTATTTGAGTATTAGATTTCACGGTGTTCATCGATTGAAGACGAAGAAATACTAAGGGGAGCTTGTGGAACTTCATCAACAAAAGGTATGTGGAGACTTTAACTCATCTATCACTCAAAAATCTATCTAATTTATCTCCTATTTGAGACAAAAGTCGTATAGCTATATAAACTTCGATTAAACACATTTGATATCTCGAAATGAGTTTAACTCGCTTACATATTTCTCAAAATATGTGTTGGTAAGCTTTCGCTTTAACCAAGGTCATCTTATATTCTTGACAAAAGTCAAAAGATGATCATGTAAAAATCGCCTTGTAACATCTTACATGATTTGTGTTAGACAGTCATTTGATGTAGACTCGGAATGTTTCGTATTGATCATTCGATCACTTAAAAATTGTTTTGAAGATAATAATTTGTGTGAGACAGCTGTTGTCCTCTTCTAAGAATGTTTCAATGATTGAAATGAGATTTTAGAACAATTAACCATGATTGGATACCACAGTATGCGTACTTGGTATTTTTTTTCTCAACCAACGTCCCCTCCCTATATGTGTCTTATTGACATTTCTACAAATTAGAATTAGGGACCAAAAAGCATTCACCAAGTCCAAAGCCGTTTCTCGCAGAGGCTCTAACCAAATTGCTAAACTGTTGCATGGTATTCCAAGTACGGGAACCATAGTATGCATACCCGTATGCGTACTGGTTGGTTAATGAAAGTCCGGGAACTTAGTATGCATACCGGTATGCGTACTGGTGTGAGTTTCAAGTTCCGTAAATTCAACTGAGTTTGGAAGGTATGCGTACCCGCGGATACTGGAGAACCCGAACTTAGTCTGGCCACTTAGGTATGCGTACCCCGTTTGCATACTTGAGTAGGTTATTTTTTAAAATCGGTTTGTTCATGAACTAATAAATTTATATAATAAGGAATTCAATGTTTTGCAAACAATGTCTATAATGTTGATGAATTGATTTAAGTGAATGAAAATCGATTTTGCTTCAATTGTGTACTGTATACTTCTATGAGAATATAAACAATTGAACAACTCTAGAACTAATTTAATTTGAGTCATTTGAACTAGTTATGGTTATGATGAATATGGTTGATATGAAAGTGTTCATATGGCTAACTTAGGTTAAATATTGTTGAGCCAACAAGGTGTACACGTTTAGGTACAGTTACTTATATCAAAATGAAGTCACTTTTCATTTGTGTGTAACAAGCTAAGTTCGATCTAATGGTTGAAAGATATTATCTTGAGTCTAATCAGGTTTTCATCTAACAGTGAATATTGAATGATTTCTTACCAAGATAGCATTGATTTCAAACCCTGATTTGAAGACCATATAAATGACAAATCTTGCAACTGGGAAACCTAATCCCCACACCTCCTATGTAATACTAGTTGCGACTAGAGTCGATTCTCCTTTAACCTTTGGTTTTTCCAAAACCCAGTAAGTTAATGACTTGAAGACTTCATTGGGATTGTGAAGCCAGACCTTATTATTTTCTCTGTAGTTGCGTATTTTGATCTTGCTTTTTTATATCGTGATTGAGTACTATCTTCTCTAAGATTTTCTCGAGATTTAACCTCTGATAGCCAAGATAAAAAGTAGTCACAAACATCTTCGTCTCATCATTTGTGATCCCACAATATCTTGTTTCTCTACCATACGATTAAGATTATTATGAGGTGATCGATGTTACTAGGTTGGTTTTCGGGAATATAAGTTTGGTTTATCAATTGGTTCATGTTCACCTTCATTTATCAAAAGACGAAATAAAACTCATAGGTATATCTTTGGGAGACAGATTTATCTATTCAATATACTTTTCTGTGTGAGACAGATTGGTTTATCAAGTCTTCGACTTTGGGTCGTAGCAACTCTTAGTTGTGGGTGAGATCAGCTAAGGGAATCAAGTGCGAAGAATCCGACGTGGTTCTAGAGGCGTAAGGAATACGACTGTACCTTTATTAGCGTGAGATTGGTTAGGGATCAATTACATTCTAGTCCGAAGTTAACTTGGAGTAGGATATTATATGTATCGGTTTAATATAATGTGGTGTTCAAATATAGACTAGGTCCCGGTGTTTTTCTGCATTTGCGGTTTCCTCGTTAACAAAATATCTGGTGTCTGTGTTATTTCTTTTCCGCATTTTATTTTATATATAATCGAAATATCACAGGTTGTGAATAAGTTCAATCAATTGTGAATCCAATATTTGGTTGTTGATTAAACTGATTGACACTTGGATAATGGATTTTGGTACCGTCCAAGTTATTTCTTATATTCGATCGGGTTCACAAATTTCTATTTGTTTGATTGCAGATTGAAATAAGAAACTGATATATAATTCTTGGATATACTTTTCTTAAGATTGAGTCTGACTGTCTAGTTGATTCTCTTGAAATTATATTGGAGTTAGTTCATACATATTCCTAAGCGAAATATTGGGTGTGGTTGTTAGTCCCCCGCTTTTTCATATATCTCTCTAATAATTAATATAAAACATTCCCGAATAACATCAATGACACATATTATTGTTCCACGCTATTTTCAAATGATTAAATCTTGAAAAATAATTTAGGTCATGAGCAATAAATTGTTCTTAACCAAATTCATCAAGTATGAACAAATGTTTTTAAGCTTAGTATATTTCGAGAACGATACTCAAGATAAACTTAACTCGAAATTTCTATTATGTATGTACAATATAATTTAGTCATGCAACAATGTCCATATATAGAAAATTGAAAACTTGATAAATAAGTGGTTCAGTTTTCACTTGCCTTTGCTGAAGTTCTCCAAAGCTCCCGTTGATTTTATCTTTCAAATGGTAGAACACGATGATATCTGAATCTCAACTACACACTTCCATCTTAATATGAGACTTGACTAAATGTAGACTAAAAATAAAATATAATTTTGACAACTAAATTTTACAACAAGCTTGTGACTTCGACCGAGCAATGCTCAAAAAATTATGCTAGTGTTTTGGTTGAAATTGATTTCAACAAATAGATTTCATAGAACGTGTGGGTGAAGACTAAATATGGGGTTTTCTCTCGACCAATCAAACTGCCTAAGTTACCAAAAATTTGCAATCATTGCATGTTCATTGGTCATTACGTTATTGAATATAAGGTTAAAAGAAAATAAAATTCTCAAAAAGGTAATGAAAATGTGGGTAGTTCAAATAAGGGCAATCAATAGAAGGAAAAACAAACAAACAAACAAACAAAAAGATACAACAATGACTATTGATTTTGATATTTGTGATTTTGGGAATGAACAAACTCCATTTGTGGTTGAAACACCAAGTAATAATCCTAAAGAAATATTACATGAAATTCATATGGAAGAAGGGGAAGTGTCTCCTGGGAGATTTGAAGAATTCAAAGAAATAGAGCATACTCTGGAATCTTATGTTGAATTCCTTCCTTTGGAGGTAAGTAACATGCTTTATGTTGGTACTTCTGCTAATACAAATATTGCCAAGGCAATTCCATCAGTAGTGAGTAAGGAAGTTATTTTGGAAATCCCTTCTAAAGGAAAACATGTTACCATGTTTACCACTAGGAAACAAGCTGTAAGAAATACTAGTAATAATGAAAATGGGACGAAGAGCTCTACTCGTCAAAAAAAATTAAATTTCTTCTAAATGAGAGTGTTGTTCTGGAATGCCGAAGGCTTAATAAGAAATAAAGCCAAACACAACTTACATAATTTAGTTAAAAATTTTAGTCCTTTTAGTTTGGATTGTTGAGCCAAAGATTAGTGTTACTTCTAAATATGCAAAAATATTGAGATTGATGGGAATAAAGTAATTTAATTCATAACAGTAGTGATGGTAGGAAGGGAAATACATGGTTGTGTTGGAACACATATATTTTTGATCTCATTATAGTTTCAATTACAAGTCAAGTAAATGTTGGTGGTGTATTGGTAACTAAATTTCATCGTGAAAATTTAACAATTGATAGAAGAATTTTACAGCAAGAACTTGAGACAATCAACACATATGATCTTCCTTGGTTTATGATAGGAGATTTTAATGTGGTTATATTTATGGATGAGAAAGAAGGTGGAAGGAAACCTCTAAGAGATGTTTTGATGGATTTCAGTCATTGCTTAAACTCCTCTGGTCTCATTAATGCTCCTAAATATGGAATTGAGTTTTTCTGATCTAACAACTGAGTGAGAGTTAAAAGAGTTTTATGTAATCTTGACAGAGCATCTAGAATTTAAAATGTTGGACTTATATCCAAAGTGGGAACACTATTGGGAGGGCAAGTGAGTCTGGATTTGAATTTCATTAGAGACATCGCGTTGAGTAGAGTTCGCAAGACCATTCAAATTATGTCCGCCATCAAAAAACTCAAGGGCCCCTAGAGTGTGATGTTACTACTTCATAACTGTAACGATGTGTCCATATTATATTTTTCTATGAGTACTACCAACCCTGCAGCTCTACAACAAGCCACTGAACTTTTTGATGACCATTTATTTCAGAATTTGAGACTTTTGGTCACATGTGATGGGACGGGTTTTGGGCCTTTGCAACAACATTTAACCACTTTACCCATCAAAGAGGGTGTCCTTGACATTTATACTATGATGCACACTCGCAACTATTGTTACCTTGCCTTCCAGAATCAGATGGGTTCGATACAGAAGGTGATTCTAGGTAGCTTATTCTCACCAGACAGAGTTTCTTCTTATCATTTTTCTATTCAGAACTTCATCAAGGTATGTGTATTACCTTATACCTATTGCGTTGATGATACTCCCCCCCCCCCTCTATGCATTCCCTGGCAGTTACCTATTTTAACGCAGTCAAGAAGCAAATCCCAAACCAATTTTCTATGTCTGCAAGAGATTTCAATTTGTGGCAGTGCAATCGTATTAAGCAGGCTCAAGATTATATTTTGGTCATTCCCATTAGTGGTCTGAATCAATGCCTTTGACCAAGACAGTTTAGAGCCATGGTTTGCTACCGCCTTGATATCCCGTTGTTTGTATAAGGTAGCTTGTGCTAAATTTTCAATAGACCTATGGATATTTTTGGTGATCACGCCCTTTATTGTGCCAAGGACGTTGGGATCAATTCTCGGCATGATTTTGTACATAATGTAATTGCTGACATCTGTTACAAAGCTGTGTGCCTGCTCGTAAAGAAGTTTCCCTTGGTTTTCTGTCAGATGATAATAAGGATTTGCGCTACAAACATCCTTGTTCATAGTTGGGAGAATGGCCAAGATGTTTGCATGGATGTTACAGGCGGTTCACGCTTTACCTGTGAAGGTATTCGTGCTTTTATTCTGAGCAAAGCTATTGCAAATGCTGTTTTGCGCAAACGTACCAAATATTTCGATGAATGTGCTTTGCATGCTGATGGTTTGGTGGTTTTAGCATTTTCCACGTTGGAGGAGCTTGGTGATGATACCTTGTGTTTTTTTAAGAAGTTAAAGAATTGTCTAGTTAGCAACGATGCTAGTAGTGATGTATGTAAATTTCTTTTTTATAGATTAGGTGTTGCTATTCAAATGAGTGTTGGCGCCCAACTTTTTGCTAGGTTATCACCTAAAGTTTTGTACGATTAAGTGGGAAATATAGGTGTTTCTGACCATAGTCCTTTAAGTTGAGCAAATAAACTAATTATTAAGCCACTAAATACTCCTTTTAGAGCTTTAAAAGTGTGTTTGTCACAAGAATATTTCTTAAAATTAGTTGGTAAGGAACAAAACAAAGAGGTTAAAGGTACTCTTGTATTTGTATGTGTGACAAAAATAAAAAATCTGAAGAATATATTGAAAAAGTGAAATTGGGAGGTGTTTAGGGATGTAAATGCAAAATTAGTAAAAGCTGATGAAGAAGTTATGAAGGCTCTTTAACCTCTAACAGAAATACAAAAGATATCAATCCTTTAAATTACTTGGTTACACCAAGAGGAGTGCAAGAAATGTTATCTAATCAACAAAGAATGATTTTCATCAAAATTCTAGAGTAAAATGGCTGAAGGAAGGCTCTTCAAATACAAGTTTTTTCTCACAAGTATTAAAATCAAACAAGCTCATAACACAATTTCTGAAATAGAGTATGAGAATGGAAATATTGTGGCCACACAACATAAAATATCTGATACTCTTGTGAAGCATTTTGAGGAAAAGTTCAGATATCATGAAGCTCAAATTTCTGATAGTTTGATGCAAGTGACCCCAAAGGTTCTCACTGATAATGACGGATTTTTGATTGATTCAGTTCCAAGTGCTAATGAAACAAAGGCAGTTGTGCATGATCCTGATCTAGATAGTGCACTAAGACCTGATAATTTTGAGGGATGGTTCTACAAGAAATGTTGGGAGATTATAAAAAAAAATGTGATTTTGGCTGTTCAGTATTGCGGGAGAAGATTTTATATTCCAAACGAAGTAAATTCAAATTTTTATGGTATTGCTTTCGAAGACTCAAAATGCAAAGACACCTAATCAGTTCAGACCAATTGGTTTATCAAATTTTTCTTCAAAATATTTACAAAGATATTAACAGTGAGAATGAAAAGGCGAGGGTACCCAAATATACCTCAAGCTAAAACTTTTCCTACCTATAAGTTCATTCTCCGAAAGTGATTTTCTATGGATTGAGTCGAGACAATGAAACTAATCGGTTCACACTTCGTGTGATCGTCTATGTATACGAGATCGAGACAATACAACAACGAAGTATGTTTACTTGATAAAAAGGTTCAGACTTAACCAAACACAATAGGATTGCTTATCAAGTAAATATGAATTAACGTTTGTGTAATTTACTTTAATTATAATGCGGAAATATAAAGTAAATGACACAGCAAGATTTTGTTAACGAGGAAACCACAAATGCAGAAAACCCCGGGACGTTGTACAGAATTGAATACTCTCAGGATTAAGCCGCTACACAAAATTAAACCAACTTCATGTAGTTGAGACCAAGCAACTAAACCTATAGTTCACCTAGTTCCGTATGTATTCCTACGCCTCCAACTTATGAATAAGTCACATACTTGGAACAATTCCTTTGGTTCGTATTCCAAACAGTAAAGGAACAACAAGTTTGTTTGGTATCAACTCTATTCAACCAAGTGATGTGAGTCGGATAAAGGCTCTCCTGTTTATCTTGACATAAACTCCTTCCTCAGGTTCTTAGATCTATCTTATGTTCAATCCCCAAAGGTAATTGTTAAGATTTTGCAATCAATACTTTTAGTCACAATTTTTTTTATTGATGTCGATCTACACAACTAATCAATCCAATCTACCACAAGGATAAACTGATTATAGTTGGATCCTATCATACCGAAACAAGTATTGTACACACCAAAGATTATGAACTCCAAATCAGAAATCTTCAATATATTATTTGTCTTCAAATCTTCTTAGATCTTCAATAAACACCTGCACACAACAACTTGAACCTCTTGTGATCAATCACGCACAGAACTGAGTCTGTTAACGATGGATGATCGCAAGATCGTCTTTAGAACTAACAACAGTCTACAGATCCTTGTCGAAACTTCGATCTAGTTTGAGTGATTTTATATCAGAATAGAATATTCTCAACAATAAACAAACTAGGTGCAATCAAAGTTCAACCATCGTTAGTCAATCAAATCAATCGAGAACACAAGATAAACCGAAATTATCTAAGTTTCCCACCAACAGTACTCGTAGAGCTTCTCAATCCCAAAGAGACTTCAAACTGAGCGGGCGTAAGAGATTTCGCCTAATTAGGTTACTCTCCTGTCCGAATAGGCGGCTACACCAGTAACAACACAACCGAGGAAGTTTGCTATCACGAATGATTAGTTTGCTAGAAATGCAAACTTCAAGTATTTATAGACAAGGAAGTTTGGACACCAAGGAATTTCAAAAACCGAAAATATTCTCAAAGATATTCAATATATTCCAAATTCGGTTTCCATAATTCCTGGAAATGCTCTGCATAAAATAATGACTGAAAATCTCTTTGGAAAATCTCAACTAGTAAATGAACATTACTAATTCTCATTTTCCTAAAATAAAATTAACAACCTTAATTAAAAGATTCTTAACTTATTTATATTTCGATCCTGGGATTTTCTTCCTGTAAATATTAAGGAATAACTTTGAACAATAAAAGATAAACATTACTGTACGTGTTCAAAGTATGCCGACATCTTTACTTTATAAGTCCTCTTTCACACTTACAACCTTGAAATCGATTTTCCACACTTACAAACAAGTTTAGAATTGGTTCATCTGACTTTCAAGAACTATGCGATTGATTAAGAAACACTCAATTACAAATCATGGGTTTAACGGTTCTACCAAAACATGTTTCGGTTCTACCTCCATGTGAGTACTGTGCAAAGTCACACTAGATTTCCAAAATTTGGTTGACTAGGTACTAGAATCGATTCCCCACATATATATGGTATGTAACTTATATGTGTTGCACATGTCCATAGGATCGGCTCCCCTTTCTGCTACAAACTTGTTGCACCTCATACATACATAAGTCAGGCCTTTGTGAATAGTTTTACCAAGAACATAAACAAGTCGCGAGCGGTTGTACTAAATCACAGATATTGGATGTTCACAAGATATGCAATGAATAACAATCCAAATAATGCCTGGCGATTTCCTTTTTGATTCATAAAAAAGTTACGAACTTACTTCCTTAAACACATGTAAAACATTGTTTCCTAGGATGAAATCCTCACCTCATACCCATACATAATCACGATAGCATTTAAACGATTATGTCGATGTCTTATCTACAAAGTTTGATAGTTAAGCAATAAACTTCATATTTTGTTTCTTAATACTATGTCTGTCTAGAGTGTTCATGCTTCGCAGTTTTCGTTTTCAATATGCATGACTTGAAAGATACGTTAGGGAATGAAACAATTCAAGTCAAATATCACTAAACTCAAGTGGAAGGATGATGTTGTTGATGTAGATCCTTACTTTTTCACTTCTTGAAGTGTTCGCAATACTTGTAATGTCTCATATCCTAATACTTTCAAGCTAACCTATACGAAGTTGACTCTAGTACATAATCAAGCGACTCTTAAAATGAGTTTTGGTTCACTAAAATATGACAAATAAACTTGACATACCAACGCTTGGTGGGTTCAACCGATCTATGCTCAAACAATCTCCCCCTTTGTCAATTTTATTTACAAAACTCTTACAATCATATGGATAAACAAATTACAAGAATTCATTACACATACGCTTGATTCCAGAATTAAACAACACAATAACATGCATTCATTCAATCCTTAAATGTCGTTGTTGACATTATAATAACAATTCTAATACTCCCCCTAAAGGCGGGATAGGTACATTTCATAAATCCACACGTCTTTGTTTTACCAATTAATATGATATGCTACTCCCCCTTAGCCTATGTTTCACTCTTTCGTTAGATAAACGTTTAAGCACAATTGTTCTTTTCCTTAGTGATACCAATTAATATAAAATCAATACTAGTATCACTTGTTTACTCCATATATTTCTCCCCCTTTTTGTCACAAAATGACAAAGAAACGAAAAAAAATAAAGGACAACACGAAAAGAATCTTACAAATCTCTAAATAGACTTGAAATTCTATAGAGTTAAGCATGAGGGTTCCAAACACCATTTTTGATAACAAATATAAAAAACCGAAACTACAAAGTAATTTATTTTGATATGTTATCAAGGAAACAATCGCCCGAAGGAATTTTCCAAATTTAGTTTAGCAAACCAAAAATCAACTAAGCGCCTCAGTCCCTTTGCTAAACCGATTGTACAAATACAACCGCTTCATTCGATAAGACCAAAATAAATATAACTTTATTTTTCTCATCAGGTTCTAATTATCCATATAACTTAGACCTTTCAATTTTAAACAAGAAAGTACTAGGTTAGTTAACTTGCATTTCTTGTTAAGGCATTCGATTAGACTTGAATAACCGAAACCTCCACTTTGATAAGTTTAACTAGGATAAACTTAACTTCTCTTATACGGAATCGAATTGGACTAAACAATCCATCTCGTAAACCTTTTCGTTAAGCCATAAATAATTCATACAAACCAAATAAATCAACTTGCAAAATTAATCACCTCAACCGGAAGCAATTGAATCAACATAAAGATTAAAACACCGCAATTGCACCGAAATTTCGTAAACCTAAACAATTGATACCACACAATAAAGCAAAATAACAATTAACCGGAAATAATTGAACAACACACACATCCACACATACATCATGGAATAATACATCAATTGTACCGAATTTTGTTAAGAAAAAGAAAAAATATATATGAAATAAAAATCAGGCTTTTCTTAACGAGGAAAACAATTAACTAACACATTGTTACCTCAAATTTCGCATCCACTTATCCAATATGTTTGCATATTCTTCCAGGGAGAATTGATATCGAAATATCATTATGTTGTCATCCTTATGCAAAACAAAAGAATAAAAATAACCAACCTTTACCAGAGAAAGGTTGAAAACCGGTTTTAACAATTGCAAGCAAAAGTTGAAAACCGTCGAAACACATATGCTTTTATGCTAAAACAAAATCGATTCAACCTATTGTGACTTTTTCACATATAGTTTCTACCAGAACCCCTCATGATCCGTTGATAAAGCCTACCAACATGGGCTAGAACTTAATCCTGCTAAATCAAAAAGTCACCAAAACCATAAGGGATCACAACATTATGAGATCGAATATCAAGGTAAAAAAACCGAAATCAAACATCCCAAAAACATCCATAGCAAAAATAAAGCATTCAAGCACAGGCTATGTAAATCAAAAAACCATCACAATACAAATTATAAATCGAATAATTTTATTCATAATAGAATTTATTGAAATAATCAACAACTACTGTCTATTTTTCCTTTTTAACTTAATCATTAGGAAGAACATTCCTTCAGATTAAGTGCTTTTTGTCGCTCTTCTTCAATTTTTAATTCTTGATCCCAAAACTTTGATTCAAATTTTTGAATTCCTTTAAGAGTTTTTGTATCTTTTCGAGCAGCAAAGCCCAGCTATTTCAATCAAGTTGTTTACCAAGATTTTCAAGATGAACAAAAAGAGACTTTTTATAGGAATTTGGTGAATTTCTTTTAACACCCATTTTATTACTGGATTGTCCTCCAATCATTTGACCTATAGTCTTATTAGAGACAATCGTAATGCTTCTCATATCATTTATTTCATCTCCTCAGATGAATTTGCAAACCTATGTAATTATACAGGGAAAGCCTATATGCCTCTTTATTCCTGAAGAAGCTATAGAATCTGAGATTTTTATCATTTGACTGACGATGATTTCACAGATATCAATTTGAGGAACTCCTTTTAACAGAAAATAAACAAATTCTGGAAAATTTTTGTCCCAAACAGACTTATCTCTTGTACTTGCAAATAGGGTAGCTAAAGCAAGTTTACCAAATACCCGTAGATGGATGGGTATATATTTTGTTGGTAATCTAACTTTTTCCCATTCTGTTGATCTTCCAGTGAGATGTGTCGAAATGTATCTTGTTCAATTTCAACTCCAGTAATCAAATTACTGCATCCTTCATTGTAATTGATAACATTGGATATTGTCTTAAGATCAACATAGTAGATTCCTTGACCAACAAGAGTAACAAAGGAAAGTTTTTTTATGATCAATATTATGAATATTTGAATAAAAATTTCTTATCATATCAGGTGAATATTTTTCAAAACTAAAAAGTTGTCCCCAGCTTCGATCTTGAACAAACTTCACATATTCCTTGTCTTGAACAACTGGATCAAATTTATTTTCAGTGGTAAAATCCATTCTCTTAAGAATTTCGTATTTCCTGTAACAAGAGTTGTCAACAAAACTACCGAAATCATGCTTGTTATCAATACTGTTTGGAAATCTGATTTTATCAATGTCCTCAATCCTGATCCTATTATTAGAAGATTGGTTCTTGATTTCCTTTTTCCCATACTTGTAAAAATATGAAAAACCCTAGTTACGGTTTCTATCAATCTTCCCCAATATGTATGAGCACATAGCAAGAGATTATCTTTATAGGAAGACTTGATACCAAAAACAAGGAATAACTAGTTTTAGGAAATACTCTCAAAATCGGAAACCGTGACTTGTGGGGAAACAATTCCGATTTTGTATCTAGGTCATTCTTTTGGAAAACCGGTTTTTCATGAACTGGATATTTCTTTCGGATTGATTCCATGTTTTTGTCCAAAATTCTGTTTACTCTTTTATTACCAAAATTTGATAATATTACTTGAAGTACATTCAAGAGTTTACTAGAGTATACAGAGATAGATTTGAACAAGATATGATATTCGTTAAAAATACTATCAGAATTATAATCCCATTAAAATTTCAAAAGATCACTTGCTTCATTAAAACAGTTGTGAGGTGTATGAAGTAAACCATTATTAATAGAATTATTAACTGAAAACTCATTCCTTGTAGGATAATATATTTTCCAAAATTGCATCATAGAAAGCGAAATATTGACAGTTCTTGATATGAAAATGTACATGTGTATACTTTGGTAGGCTATCCAAAATATATTTAAGATTCCTGATTTTTCCAGAACACAATAGTCGATGTTCATAAAAGTTTTGAGCATAATCTTATGCATTTTCAAGATACAACATGTCACATAGGCCATTGTATCATTGTTACTCATAATAATGATATACAATCCTATGATAGCCAAAGGATTATGTAAGTCACTCAAGACATACATAAGCATAATTCCTAACAGGTTTAGGAATAAAAGTATTACATACTTCATACGTGTTTTCTACCACGATCTTATAAAGTAGTCAAATCCAGCCATTACGTTAACTGAATCGACCATTAAATTCAATTCTTATAGGTTGGATCGCACCAAACACAAATTTTTATATATTTTCGTGTTTGCCTGCTCTGATACCAATTGAAAAGGCGAGGGTACCCAAATATACCTCAAGCTAAAACTTTTCCTACCTATAAGTCCTTTCTCCTAAAGTGATTGTCTATGGACTGAGTCAAGACAATGCAAATAATCGGTTCACACTTCGTATGATCGTCTATGGATACGAGATCGAGACAATACAACAACGAAGTATGTTTACTTGACAAAAAGGTTCAGACTTAACCAAACACAATAGGATTGCTTATCAAGTAAATAGGAATTAACGTTTGTGTACTTTACTTTAATTATAATAAAATAATTATAATGCGAAAATATAAAGTAAATGACATAACAAGGTTTTGTAAAGAGAAAACCGCAAATGCAGAAAACCCCGGGACCTTGTCCAGAATTGAATACTCTCAGGATTAAGACGCTTCACCTAGTTCCGTCTGTTTTCCCACGCCTCCAACTTATGAATAAGTGACGTACTTAGAACAATTTCATTGGTTCGTATTCCAAACAGTAAAGGAACAACAAATCTGTTTGGTATCAACTTTATTCAACCAAGTGATGTGAGTCGGACAAAGGCTCTTCTGTTTATCTTAACATAAACTCCTTCGTCAGGATCTTAGATCTATCTTTTGTTCAATCACCAAAGGTAATTTTTAATATTTTGCAATCAATACTTTAATCACAAAGAATTATATTGATTCTACATAACTAATCAATCCAATCTACCACAAGGATAAACCGATTATAGTTGGATACTCTTATACCGAAACAAGTATTGTGCACACCGAAGATTATGAACCCCAAATAAGAAATATTCAATATGTTATTTTTCTTCAGATCTTCTTAGATCTTCAATAAACACTTACACACAACAACTTGAATATCTTGTGATGAATCACGCACAGAACGGAGTATGTTAACAATGGATTATCATAAGATCATCTTTAGCACTAACAATAGTCTAAAGATCCCTGTCGAAACTTTGATCTAGTTTGAGTGAATCTTATATCAGAATAGAAGATTCTCAAGCATAAAAAAACTAGATGCAATCAAAATTCAACCACCATTAGTCAATCAAATCAATCAAAAACACAAGATAAATCGCAATTATCTGTTTCCCACCAACGGTACTCGTAGAGATTCTCAATCCCAAAGAAGAATTTAAATTCAGCGGCCGTAAGAGATTTCGCCTAATTAGGTTACTCTCCTCTCGAAATAGGCAGCTACACCAATAACAACACAACCGAGGAAGTTTGCTGTCACGAAGGATTAGTTTGATAGAAATACAAACTTCAAGTATTTATAGACAAGGAAGTTTGGACACCAAGGAATTTCCAAAATCGAAAATATTTTCAAAGATATTCAATATATTCCAAATTCGGTTCCATAATTCCTGGAAATGCTCTGTCCAAAATAATGACCAAAAATCTCTCTGGAAAATCTCAACTAGTAAATGCACATTACTAATCTCATTTCCTAAAATAAAATTAACAACCTTAATTAAAAGATTCTTAACTTATTTATATTTCGATCCTGGGATTTTCTTCCCGTAGCTATTAAGGAATAACTTTGAACAATAAAAGATAAACATTATTGTACGTGTTCAAAGTATGCCGACATCCTTACTTTGTAAGTCCTCTTTCATACGTACAACCTTGAAACCGATTTTCCACACTGACAAACAAGTTTAGAATTGGTTCATATGACTTTCAAGAACTATGCGATTGATTAAGAAACACTCAATCACAAATCATGGGTTTAACGGTTCTACCAAAACATGTTTCGGTTCTACCTCCATGTGAGTACTGTGCATAGTCACACTAGCTTTCCAAAATTCGGTTGACTAGGTACAAGGATCGGTTCCCCACATATATATGGTATGTAACTTATATGTGTTGCACATGTCCATATGATTGGTTCCCTTTTTTCTAAAAACGTGTTGCACAGTCCATATGATCGGTTCCCCTTTTTGCTACAAACTTGTTGCACCTCATACAAGGATCGATTCCCTTTTGTAATGTGACTTTTGGAAAATGAAGTAAGACCCTTTTAGCGTAGGATATTTAGTCTTCAAGGCGTGCAAGTGATAATCTGTGGGCTGGAGACGTTTGTGGAGAGTCATGTCGAGATACTTCCGCATGTGCCTTTGTTGACAAGATGAAGTTGTTGTTCCGCCTTTACAAGGTGTCTTGACAGGGATTCATGTGAACTTCTGTATAGTAAAATTGTCCGTTGAGATTTTTTTTTCCGGAGGATGCTCAACCGTACTTGAGAGTAGTATATGCCTTCTGGTACAATTAGGGTAATAGATACATTCTGGTCCAACTGCGCAGTCGATTTTTTGTTTGTTTTATTGATGGAAGATTTCTCTGGGAATATGCTAGGTAATTCTTCACGTGAGGAGTCTTTATTTGACATGAGGAAGTTATATGTGATCATCATATCCCGTTCTTCGCTCATCGCGTCTAAGGCTGACTCATGGAATAACATGTTAATTAGATTTTCTCGATAAAAGAGACTTAGACCGAGAGAACTTCTAGTATGCGCCTGAATGAGTAACGTGTATCCTCAATCTATGGTCTCAGATCCTTATCTTGTGTTCAGTGATAGTAGCTATTTGTAGTTGTATGTCGAGTAACGATTTTTATCTGAATTATTGGCACTTTAAATTTCTTATCCCTTGGTAGGTGAGAATATATTCCCCTTGTCCTTCTTGGGTAAAATGAGGTCCCATCGGAAAATGATACTGGATAATCGTTGGTGTAGCCGAGATGGAGTCTCATCGAGACTTAGTCGTACAATCGCATGACTCCTTTTTTTTTCCTGACGGGACGGGTGTTGAGATAGCATATCGACCGACGACTTTGAATCTTCAGATAAGTATGAGATTTTGCCGAGCAATATCCTGGAAGCTAGTCTCTTCTTATACTTTTTCGCGTTCTGGTCATGATCCTCTGAAACACGAAAATGACAAGATGTATCTCGGCTGGAGATTTATGACCTTATGTGGCTCTACAAAGCTTTTGACTAGGTCACGAATTTTTTGGAACCTTTCCAAGTTTTCGCTAAGTTTATCCTGTAAACGACGAAAAGACAAGTCCGACGGGAAAAAAAACTAGGTCAATCTAATACAAGATGAAAGATTTATAAGTAAAATAATAAAGTGAAGTAAACTTCCCGAGTCCCCTATGATCAGGTTGAGTTCCCTTGACCTAAATGAATTTTGGAGAAAATATTCGTTAGAATATCCAAGTTTAGAGCTTCATCTGGTCCTTCAGGTCCTTGAGAGTGATAAGGTCGGATGGATGGTTGCTCCTTTGCTCTGTCACGTTCGTAATGAGATTTATATTCTTCGGTGAGATTGATTGCATGCAAGATCCCGTCAGTGCTATTCTCAGCAGTTTTAGTACTACTTCTTTAGGAAACGTGTACTCGATCTAGATTTGTTGGATCTATCTGATGTAATTTTAAAGTTGTTTGTAAATTGGTAAATAAGATGTCGTTCTCTCGAACTTGTGAGGGATTTTTTAGATTTAAATTATAATTAAAACAACAAATAAACAAAGACAATATCAATATTACGAGAGACTGGGACTCACGATTCCACCAAACTTCACAATCAATTGGTTCATACAATGTCATAACAATACTAGCTCTTTAATAGACTCTATTCCTTTGCCAAAAGTAGATTTTATAAAGTATTAGATGTAAATCATAAGTATAGTGCATCAAAAGTTCTTAGACTAAGCATACACTATCAAAAAAGATCACAAATAATCAATGAAAATCAAAAATAGATTGAAAATCAAAAAGTCATAAGAATCAATTATAATTACCAAACAGTTGTGAAACATGTCTTCCTCCGTCATCCCAGTATTGGGATTTAGCTCCTCATATCAAAAACACACTCAAAGGATTTGAATCATGACTTAAAAGTATTTTATTGAAGAAATAAGACTGTTACAGAGAGACAAATAGAAGATATAATATTGTTGTTTACTGTAGTTGAAGCTACAGTGTTCTCGACGCATTCAGCGATTGATATAGACGATTCAATGTTCTTCGTTTAGGGTTCTTCACAACGACAGTTTCTATCTGTCGTCTGCAACTTCTTCTTCTTCTTCTTCCATGTACAGCAGCAGCAACAGCTCTGCAATTCTTCTCCTTCCCAACACCCTTAAACTCTCGATATCTCTCATTTACCTCCTGAAAGCCTATATATACATCACATGGAGATTTTAACTCAAGAAAATATTTATTTTTCTTCTCCCGCAGGTCACGGATATTTTATTCCCTGTCAATCTTCTTTACACGTCTTCTAAATTTGTCCAAACTCTTCTAAATTTGGTACTCAATCCTGGCATAATCCAAGCACAATATCCTCTCCAAACTTGTACGAAAATTCCAACCAAATTATCCCGAGAAACTTTCTTCTTTCCCTGTTTTAATGGAAGTCCGGTGAACTTCCATTTTTATCGTGATACATATGAGAACTTGTTTTTATTTGACCCAAAACTATCTAACAAACCTGTTTAGTCCTAACAGGCCCAAACTAATCGAGCCTGTGACAATCCGCGTGAAAACCTCGTCCAAATCCTAGAACAGAAAACTCGTTGCATGAACATTATGTTCCCGCCAAAAGTCCTATTTTGAATGTGAAGAAAATGGAGTGCCCATATCCAATCCAGACCTGTGCTTAGCAGCTGCCTTTGGGACACCCTGGGGTGTAAATAACCGTGGATACCCCTTAGGAATTAAAGTGCCCCTTATCCTGATGAAGGGTACTTTTAGCAATTTTCTCCCACGCGCGCAATTACCACTTTTCAAGCCAAATTCGCCGCAAAAGCTTATTTCTCCAAAAAAAAAACCTACAAATACAAAAAATAACCAAATAAGTACAAAATCAAGCACTAACACTATATACAATTGAGATATATTAGACACATATATGCGTCTATCACTATCCCTATTGGTAAATCTAAAGGCATTTTCAGGTAAATCAAGATGTCGATTTGAGATTTTGCAAGATTCGGTTGAGTCTCCGGGAGTTCTCCTTGTTCCATATCCAACGGTTTCGAGGATTTAGGGCATTTGTTATGCAGGAAGAGATTCATGTGATTCAGGATGCGCTAACCTATTTACTAAGGTCAAACTCGAAAGATAGAGAAAGTGCTGGTAGGGATAACTCTCTTGGATAAACCTGTAATGGATTTATAAAAACTGAATCAATTGAATGTTTTTATGTTTGGATTGGTGGAATCGTCTTCCTTCCTAAGAGACCATGATTGATATCTGTAAATGAGTGAACAACCTTCCACTGTGGTCGTCAAAATGTAGTTACCTTAAATCGGTGAGAGTCTAGAGATGGGATTCTAGGGTTTTTGATAGACGCATTTATGTGTCTAATATCGCTCAATTGTATATAGTGTTAGTGCTCAGTTTTGTACTTATTTGGTTATTTTATTTATTTGTAGGTGTTTTTAGAAGAATAAGGTTTTGCGGCGAAATTGGCTGAAAATGCGGCGTTTGGACCTCCGTTGAAAGTGTACCGGAAGCGCCCCAGAAGTGTACCTGAAGTACCCCAGAAATACCACGGAGGAACCCCGAAAAAGTGCGGAAAATGTCCCAGAAAAATCACTATACGGACCCTCGATTTTGGATAAGGGGTAACCTAATTACTAAGGGGTGACCTACTTCCAGGCAGCTGCTAAAGGGAGAACAGCACAGGATAGGGGGACACCCACATTCTTCACGATTTGAATCAAAAAGATTTGGCGGGAAAAGAGACTTCACGTCTGCAGATTTTGGACGTGAAGCTTTGGGCAGTTTTAAAGAGATTCAACACCGGATATTGATTGGGCTGGACTTCTCATGGCTAGACAAGTTTATTAGAAGCAACTGGATCGATCGAATTGGGCTGGAATAGCCGGAAAAAGGAAACAGAGCAAATAAGGAAACACGGTCTTGTTGGGTTTGTTTTTGGATATTCAGAGAGATTAAAGGAAAGAAACTCTTTCCAAAGGTTCAGATTCTATATAAGGAAGAGTTTTATATAAGTGGGAGAGCTCAGAAACGCGTAAAACAATTTCTGGAAGGAATTATTGTCTTGACTGCCAAGGAAGGAAATATGAGATTTCGAAGAGATTTGGGAGAGATTTAATCTTCCTGTGGTGTATAAATAGGTTGCTTAGGGTACCTATACGGGGGACGAAGAGTTTGGAGGAGTTTGAAGAGACACAAAGCTGAGAAGATCGAGTTGCAGGAAGTTACAGCTGAACTGTCCGTTTTCTGCTGCTGCTAAAGAACAAGCGTTGCAACGAAGAACATCGTCTCAAATTCGCAACACTGTTACAGTGTTTTCTCTGTAACAGTACAATATATCACAGAGCTTCATTCTCCGTCACCTTTTCTTTCACTGTAACAGTTTAACAGCGCCTTTGCAACAGTAATTTCTGTTGCAATTTTTCTGTTTAATTGTTTCACCTCTTGTAAACACTTTTTGAGCTATAAACATATATTTTGAGCAAGTGATTAATATGAGGAGCTAAACCCCATTTCCGAGGCAACGGAGGAAGCCATTGTTCCATGAAAATAGGTATAATTCTATTTTAATTATTTATTGCAATTATTTTACATGATTATTTGCATAGAACTTAAAAGAGTAATTGATGTTTATTGAGTTGTTGTGAATTATTTTGATGGAGCATGCTTGGTTTTAAAACTTTTGATGTTTCATGCTTTGTGATTACAACTATTACTTCAAAACTCTATTAGAGGCAAAATAATAGAATCACTTTAAAAGAAAAAATTGCATGAATATTGATTAGAATTCATCACTTAATTGGTTAATGGTGGAATCCAGAGTCTCGGTATTTTCTACCATCTTTGAAACAACTTTATTTAATTTTCACAAATCCTTCACAAGTTCGAGATAACGACATCTTACTTACCACAATCTACAATCACATCAATTTTTGGCGCTGCCGACGCAGACTTGTTTTTAGGGTTTTAGATTATTTTTTTTCTTTTTTTTTTGTTCTTTTTACTGGTTTGGTATTTTTTGATTCTTTTCAGATTTGGAGCGGAGCTAAAAGGAAAGAAAAGAGGAATCCAAAGGAGTAAAGAAGAAGATTTTTTTTTAGTATTCTTTTTATTTATTTAGATTTTATTACTTTTATTTTTAGAAATTGTATTAGGGTTTCTTTATTATTTTGTAGTTTTTTTTTCTTTTCTTTTGGACTTTTTTGGACATTGGACATTATTTTTTATACCCTACGGAAGGGTATCTTTAAATATTAAACTGTTTGCAGAGAAGGAGGACAATTATGATATTGTCTCTGCACCTTGGGTTCGTACACTGACACAGGAGTCAGTGGCCCGAGTCGACTACAACGGTTCATCCCCCGTCTGGTACGGGAGGTAAGTCCAATCGAAACACCCGCGAATCCCCTGCAAGCGGGTTACTGTCTTCCTTAAGGTGGTAACTGATTGAGGACTGAACCAGACTGTTTTTATATTCCTAGTAAAGGGCAAGGCCTGGACAAAACAAGATAAGGGTTCGAATTTCATCACCGTTCTCTTCTTGCCCGCTTTAGGAAAACGAAACCTAGCACGAACCCAATCCTAAAATTTGAATAGAACAAGACCGATAGGGTAACGAGCTTGGTAGGAAATTTTTTCAAAGGATATTGGTTACCCTCTTAAGCAACTTCAAAGTTCATGATGACTTCTGGGAATTGAAACACGCCGCCTTGTAACGACGGTGGGGCCTTGGGTATCAAAGCTCCATTGAGCTTCCATCGCCTCTGTTTCAACTCACATTAGCTCGGATTGATCCAGAGGGGTTTGCTCAAATTGTAACGAATTCCCCTTCGAGAGATAGAAGCTAGTCTAGAAACAATCTAAGTGGAGCCATCATGCTTTTTGTTTGCTAGAAATCAATAGGTTTGATTTGGTCGAGTCAGCCTTGCTTTGTGATTGCTTAGAATTCCCTTCCATATTCTTGTGTATGCCAGAACGTAAAAGAGACGTTTTAGGTCGATTCACTAGGGGGAACCGAGTAATTCTAAGAATCTTGACTATCTTAACTTAGAAAGTCTTGTTTTTTCCGGTTTTGAACCTACGAATTTTACCGAGGGAAGAATCCCTAATACTCCGATAGTGCCAGAAATGGCAACTTTGAAAGCACTGTTGAATCCTACTAGGACTACTCGTCCGTCGTGTATTAAGTTATCTTACACAGAAGCAACTTATGAATTAAAACCTGGGACTCTACAGATGCTCCCGATCTTTTTAGGGAAAGAAAATGAAAACCCTTATTTCCATGTTAGGGATTTTGAAGAAATTTGTAGTACCCTAAGAATTAGAGGCTTAGATGATGATGCTTTGAAACTTAGGTTATTCTCATTCTCCCTGAAAGATAAAGCCAAAGCATGGCTATATAGTTTGACTTCCAAGTCAATTGAAACATATGAACAACTTACATCTGCCTTTTACAACAAGTTTTTCCCTAGGCACAAAATATCGTCGATTAGGACGCAAATCTATACATTTTCACAGCGAGAAGGGGAATCTTTGTATAAGTATTTGGAAAGGTTCAATGATTTGGTATCCCAGTGTCCTCATCATGGGTTAGAAAAGGTTAGGTTAGTTCAGATCCTTTATGAGGGTTTAGATTATGCGACAACGACCATGGTTGAGTCTTTATGCACTTGTGGGTTTGAAAACCAAACTGTTGATGCGGCGATGGACTTTTTGAATGAAATCGCCGATAAAACCCAGCAACGGGAAAATAGTAGGGAGCCTCATAAAACAATTCTTCTAAGTAGAGGAAACGTTAATAGGGTAGAAGGAGGCTATGCATCAGATGCCAAAATTGCTGCTATAGCAAAGAGGTTATAAGTATTAGAAGTGGGTCATACTAGTGGTAGAGTGGAGCCTTTTCGGGAAGGCCAGAATAATGAAGAGCAGGCCAATGCTCTTTATAATAACGCTAGATTCGAGAACCGTCAGAGGTTTGACCCGTACTCAGAAACCTACAACCGTGGTTGGAGAAACCATCCTAATTTCTCTTGGTCTAAGGGCCAGAGTCAAGACCAGTCTAGTAATTCTCAACTTCCCCCAGGTTTTGGTTATAATAAGAACTCTTCAGGTCAATCCCAAATCCAGAACCCTTCTGAGAATAGACTAACTAGCGTGAAGGAATCTCTTAGTATATTACAAAAGAGTCAGGAGATGTTCGCACAAACCCAACAAATGTTAATAAAGAACCAGGCTAGTTTTCAAGAGGAAACCAATCAGAATTTTCTAAACAGTAACAAGGCTATTGCTAAGTTAGATCTTCAAGTTGGACAAATGGCTAAAATTCTAAGTGAGAGATATAATGTGAGTTTTCCTAGTCAGACACAACCTAATCCTAGAGGAGTTCATGAAATAGGAGGAAGATCATCTGATCATGTGAATGCAATCAAAACCCTTAGGAGTGGTAGAGTTATAGACAACAAGGTAACCATTCCCGATAGTGAGCATATTGTAGTTCACCCCTCAGGACCACCCATATCTGAAGAGACTGAAAAAGTTACTGATGATGCCGATTCGGTTCCTGAGAGGCCCTATTTTATGCCTAGAGCCCCATTTCCCCAGTTACTAGCACCAACAAAGAGCGAATCCAACTTTAATGACATAATGAAGGTTTTTAAGAAAGTTACTATAAACCTTCCGTTACTAGAAACAATTAGGCAACTACCGACTTATGCCAAGTTCCTTAAGGATATGTGTACGCGAAAGCGAAAGCTTAGTGTTCCTAAAAAAGACTTTTTAGCTAGTCATATAAGTTCGATCATTCAGAACACCACAACTCCTAAGTACAAAGACCCAGGTGCTCCTACCATTGCTTGCACAATAGGAAAACATCGGGTAGAAAAAGCTTTACTTGACTTAGGAGCCAGTGTGAATTTACTACCATACCATGTGTACTTAAAGCTAGGACTTGGTGAACTGAAACCTACCAAGATAACACTCCAGTTAGCTGATAGGTCTGTCAAAATTCCTCGTGGTGTGATAGAGGATGTTCTTATTGAGGTCGACAAGTTTATTTATCCAGTGGATTTCGTGGTCCTAGATACTCAACCTGTCCCTGACCCAGAGAACCAGATACCTGTGATTTTAGGTCGCCTGTTCTTAGCTACGTCTAATGCAATCATAAACTGTCGAAATGGTATCATGAATCTATCTTTTGGTAATATGACTATTGAGCTGAATATTTTTAATGTCAAGAAGCTACATTCTGAGCTATATGACACATGCAATTAAGAAGTAAACATGATAGGAACCTTAGTTCCGGAGTCCTTACCAAACACCATATCGGAAGATCCATTAGAGAGTTGTCTAGCCCATTTTAGCATGGATTTCGACGATGATAGAAACATTGAACAAGTAAATGCTCTATTGGATTCTATTCCTCTGTTAGATACTGATCACTGGAAAGCTAAGTTTGAACCATTACTAGTTTCTGAATCTACCTTAACCCCTTGTTTAGAAGAAGCTCTTGAGTATCTTAAGGACTGGGAATATCCGGAAATTCAAGCAATAATTAGAGGTTTGTCAGAGGGTAGTGAAAACCCTAAGTTTGGGGGTAGTGATGATTCTTGTGATTGTCAATTATCCAGAGTTCCTAACTTGGGACTCGAGCCTAGTGAGGTATTCCCTGAGTCTATTCAGACTCCACAACCCGATCCTCCTGATACCGTCCAAGAGGGAAATGATAACTTAGAGACCCCTTTTTCGGATGAATCTATTTGTCGAGAAACTCATATGAAGCCAAAGAGGGCGCCCCAGATAAATCTAGTTGTCTTGCGAGAAACTTTGAATCAGGTTGTGCTCATTCTTCTGATTTTGAGCATTTTTTTCCTATTAGTGGCAGTTTTATTTGGTTTTGTTGACCCGCAGTTGTTTTGACTATTGATATATGATTTGAAAGGTAACTAGCCATTTTGTGGTACTTATGTCCGGCTGAAGAAATTAAACTTAGCACTTCTTGGGAGGTAACCCAATATTCATGCGACACGGTAATATCCTTCCTTAACTTTTTTTTTCTTCAAATGGTAACAGTTTCTCCTTGTTCATGCTTTTAATTTCATCTTTAGAACATTGAGGACAATGTTAGATTTAAGTTTGGGGGTATGGGAGAAACTTTTTAGTTGCATTATAAATAAACTCCAGAGCCTAGAATTTTATGCCTATTAAGGATAGCACTAACGAATCTAAGTGGATGGAAGCATTTTGGTTTTAGGAGTTGAGGGACCAATCTGACTAGATGGAAACATTTATAAGAGCCTATTCATAAAAGCACAGAGCTCAGGTGTTAGAAAAAACATGATAGTTTCGCCATATCTCGTTGAGTCCTTTTCACTTCTGTTTTTAGTTTTATTTTTCATTTTAAGCTATGTTTTTCTAAGTGATTAGGTGGGGCTCACGATTCAAGTTGTTACCATTGCTAGGGTGAAATAGAGTGATTGAGTTACTTAAAAAAAAAAAAAAAGACTGGACCATGAGACCAACCGGAATAAATATTAACACTTGGATAACAATATGTGTGTGTTCTCCCTGTCTCCGTCGCCTAAGCAAGCGTGGAATGCAGGACCCGTGGGAACTATCATGTAATTGTTGACAAGAAGCATGCGCTAGGATTAAAAAGATCTATTCATGCCGTTAAAAAAAATGATTAAAAAGATCTATTCATGTCATTAAAAAAATAAATAAATAAAAATATCGAAAATTGTTCTATTTAGTCAACTAATGGTTCCCTTGTATATGCCAGTTTGTTGATCTAGATTTAGGTTATCGACCACTGGTCCCCTTCTATATGCCAGTTGTGTTGATAATAGTCAGACCAGTATCTCAATCCATTAGGATAGGTTCATTTTGGCAGTGGCCTTCAGACAGATATGATAAACACCGTTCACCTACTTAACATCAAAACCATCTATGTTTTTCTATATCCATCTCTTAATCTATCCATGTGATTTGTCGACTCCGAATATGATGTCCATAGTGCAACTATCTTAGTAGAACTCTGTCACTTATATATGAATTTTAGTATGCTTGAGTGCAAACACGTGTACAACAATTGGAATTTCGCATCAGGGTACTTCCTCTTGTAATCAATAAGTATGCCAACTAAGGAGGTTCTTTAGTGCCTTCCAAGGTTCTGCCTAGATCGTTAGGCTCTAGAGTAAAGATTTTGTGGGTATATCTATAGTAAGCCCTCCCGAGACTATAAATCGGCCGCTAGGGCCACATAGGGGTTTAAAGGCTTATTGCATACGCTAAATGCAATCGACGATGCCTGCGAAAGTGAGTTAGGATTTTATTTTGTAGTTTTGGTTTGCTCGGGACTAGCAAATAATAAGTTTGGGGGTATTTGATAGACGCATTTATGTGTCTAATATATCTCAATTGTATATAGTGTTAGTGCTCAATTTTGTACTTATTTGGTTATTTTATTTATTTGTAAGTGTTTTTAGAAGAATAAGGTTTTGCGGTGAAATTGGCTGAAAATGCGGCGTTTGGACCTCCGTTGAAAGTGTACCAGAAGCGCCCCAGAAGTGTACCAGAAGTACCCCAGAAATACCCCGGAGAAACCCCGAAAAAGTGCGGAAAATGTCCCAGAAAAATCACTATACGGACCCTCGATTTTGGATAAGGGGTAACCTAATTACTAAGGGGTGACCTACTTCCAGGCAGCTTCTAAAGGGAGAACATCACAGGATAGGGGGACGCCCACCCTCTTCACGATTTGAATCAAAAAGGTTTGGCGCTAAAAGAGACTTCACGTCTGCAGATTTTGGACGTGAAGCTTTGGGCAGTTTTAAAGTGATTCAACACCGGAAATTGATTGGGCTGGACTTCTCATGGCTAGACAAGTTTACCAGAAGCAACTGGATTGATCGAATTGGGCTGGAATGGCCGGAAAAGGGAAACAGAGCAAATAAGGAAACACGGTCCTGTTGGATTTGTTTTTGGATATTCAGAGAGATTAAAGGCAAGAAACTCTTTCCAAAGGTTCAGCTTCTATATAAGGAAGTGTTTTATATAAGTGGGAGAGCTCAGAAACGCGTAAAACAATTTCTGGAAGGAATTATTGTCGTGACTGCCAAGGAAGGAAAGAGGAGATTTCGAAGAGATTTGGGAGAGATTTAATCGTCATTTGGTGTATAAATAGGTTTCTTAGGGTACCTATACGGGGGACGAAGAGTTTGGAGGAGTTTGAAGAGCCACAGAGCTGAGAAGATCGAGTTGCAGGAAGTTACAGCTGAACTGTCCGTTTTCTGCTGCTGCTGAAGAACAAGCGTTGCAACGAAGAACAGCGTCTCAAATTCGCAACACTGTTACAGTGTTTTCTCTGTAACAGTACAATATATCACAGAGCTTCATTCTCCGTCACCTTTTCTTTCACTGTAACAGTTTAACAGCGCCTTTGCAACAGTAATTTCTATTGCAATTTTTCTGTTTAATTGTTTCACCTCTTGTAAACACTTTTTGAGATATAAACATATATTTTGAGCAAGTGATTAGTATGAGGAGCTAAACCCCATTTCCGAGGCAACGGAGGAAGCCATTGTTCCATGAAAATCGGTATAATTCTATTTTAATTATTTATTGCAATTATTTTACATGATTATTTGCATAAAACTTAAAAGAATAATTGATTTTTATTGAGTTGTTGTGAATTATTTTGATGGAGCATGCTTGATTTTAAAACTTTTGATGTTTCATGCTTTGTGATTACAACTATTACTTCAAAAATTTATTAGAGGCAAAATAATAGAATCACTTTAAAAGAAAAAATTGCATGAATATTGATTAGAATTTATCACTTTAAAAGAAACAACTTTATTTAATTTTCACAAATCCTTCACAAGTTCGAGAGAACGACATCTTACTTACCACAATCTACAATCATATCAACATTATTCCACCGCCTTTACTCTCTTATGAGGTGAGAAATAAGACGGGTATTTCTCACACGTGCCGTAGATCGCCATACCAAAACCCTAATTGTTATCCTCTCATTTGTCTGAAGCTGAGTTAGCGTTTGCGTTGATGTGTTGATATAGAAATATTCTCTTTAGCCGAGTTGGCCAAGATAGAGAGATATTATCTGATTTGTGAGAATGACTAGGATGAGTCACGTGAAAAGGCATGAAATTCCTCGGGAATCGTGTGCAGAGTGTGAGAGGAGATGATGCTGATATCCCTCTCTCCATATCCGTCAAATATGTCATGTAAAAACCGTATTATTCTTTGTGGGTCCCTTTGTTGAGCATGCAGAGCTCAAGAGAGCTTATCCACGTTTTTGGATAGACATGTATAGTTCAAACTCAATTTTTGCCATGAGTATATTTGAGAGGCTGAGAAATAGGCTTGAGCACTAGGTAAGGCGTGTGCCTATCATGTGAATCTTTCCGAGATTTTTAGGATTGATTTGAATCTCTCTGAGATTTTGCAGAGAGATTTGAATATCCGAAATTTTGTGAAGAGATTTGAATCTCTCTGAGATTTTGCAGACGAATTAAGATCTGTATGTGATTTTACGGAGAGATTTGAATCTCTCCAAGATTTTGCGAAAAGATTTGAATCTATCCGAGATTTTACAGATGGATTAATATATTTCTGTGATTTTGCAGAGAGATTTGAATCTCCGAGTTTTTGCAGACGGATCAAAATATCTAAGAAGATTAACGAATCCGAAATACCTCTGTGATCAACTAGGACTCGGCCTGGAGATAGAGAAAAGGCTTTGTACGCCTGATTAATGCCTCTGCGAGACTTTGGATCACTTGTCTTTTGACTAGCATATCTTGCAGAGATGTGCTAGGAATCAACTATGTGTCCATATGATGACCCAACAAGGACGGTGTATCTCGAAATGATATTCTATGAGTCTGTCGAAAGGGCTTAGAGGTAGAATAAGCAGCGTATCTCGCGGGGATGTCCTAGGAGTTATCCGGAAACCTCAGTAAGTCGAGTCAGAGCCTTGAGAAGACATGACCAGTGTATCTCGCGATGATGTACTAGGAATCAGTCCTTAATCTCAAATAGGGTGAGTCGTGCTTATATGAGATATGAAAATCTTCGTTCTGTGTCATAATTCCGTCGGGGGCTTATTTACGCATCTATGAAGCTTACATGACCAGCAGCATCTCGTTGAGGATGTATAGTAGGAATTATGGCATCACAACCAGCTGCGTCTCGCGAAGACATGTTGGAATTGTGGTTGTTCTGGTTCATAAGTCTGTCGGGGACGTTTTACGCTGTACAGAACCTACGTCACCAGCAGTATCTCTTCGAGGATGTGCACTAGGAATCACGGCATCACGACCAGCAGTGTCTCGCAGGGACGTATACTAGAAATCATCGCTAAGGATGCCTTGAGTGCGAAGGGCTTAATCTCTCCCATGAGAGTTGAATTCTATCTATATTATTGAAATGACACTTTTTCCCCTTATCCAAATTTCACCATCTACACTTTGTAAATTGAACAAATATCTTCTTTTAAATAAACCTAGTAGGGAACTGTTAGAGCACTGCTCGTTCGAACTCGCAAGAGTTGTTATCTCAAGATTGTAATCAATTTTAGTTGTCTAAACTATAAGTCTTGATTTCTAGTTTACTTATAGCTATGTCTTGGACTAGGTAGAATGTGTAGTTGAGCATTATACTTCACGGCGTTCATCAATTGAAGACGAAAAACTACTAAGGGGAGCTTATGGAATTTCATCAACTAAAGGGATGTGGAGACTTGAACTCATCTATCACTCAAAAGTCTATTTCTATTCTATCTCCTATCTAGACAAAAGTCGTGTAGCTATATAGACTTTATATTATACACATTTTATATTTCGAGCTGAGTTTAACTCTCTTACATATTTCTCGAAATATGTGCTGGTAAGCTTTCGCTTTAACCAAGTTCATCTTTATTCTTGACGAAAGTCAAAAGATGATCATGTGAAAATTTCCTGGTAACATCTTACATGATTTGTGTGACACAGTAATTTATTTAGACTCAGAATGTTTCCTGTTGATATATTTAATCACTTAAAAATTACTTCGAAGATAATAGTTTGTGTGAGACATCTATTCACGTCTTCCAAGAATGTTTCAATGATTAAGATAGAGTTTATAACAATTAACCATTGATTGAATATAACACAATATTGTACCTGTATGCTAATTGTTGCAAGTTATTCAAAGTCTGGGAACCATAGTATGCATACCCGTATGTGGACTGGTTGGTTAGTTGAATATACTTTTAAGAGAATCAACTAGACAGTCATACTCAATCTTAATAAAAGTATATAAAGGAGTTATATCCCTCTTTCTCGATTCAATACTTACTCAAGCAAATAGAAATCTGCGAGTCTAATTGAATACAAGAGAAATCACTTGAACGGTACCAAAGACCAATGTTCAAGTATCAATCAATTTCAATCAACAACCAAAGTTTGGATTTCCCAATTGATTGATTCAAACGCACAACCTCTGATATTTCAATTATATAAAAAAAATATAATACGGAAAAGAAATAACACATACACCAGAAGTTTTGTTAACGAGGAAACCGCAAATGCAGAAAAACCCCGGGACTTACTCCAGATTGCACACACACTGTATTAAGACGCTACAGACACTATCCTACTACAAACTAACTTCGGTCTGGACTGTAAGTGAACCCTAACCAATCTCACACTGATCCAAGGTACAGTTTCGCTCCTTACGTCACTGTCCCCAGCAGGATACTACACACTTGATTCCTTTAGATGATCTCACCCACAACTAAGAGTTGCTTTGACCGAAATTCGAAGACTTTAATAAAAAAATATCTATTACACATAAAATTCTATGATGATAAATAAATTTATCTCACACAGAAATACCGATGAGTTTTGTTTCGTCTTTTGATAAATCAGACTTATATTCCCGAAGAACAGCTCAGTATTATCAATCACCTCAAAATAATCTTAATCGACGCGGCGAAAGAAGATACTGTGGAATCACAAACGATAAAACGAGATGTTTGTGGCTACTTTTATATCTTGCTTATCGGAGATATCAATCTCAAGATAATCGTTACGATTGTCTCACACAACTACGAGAAAGTAGTATCGGTCTGGCTTCACAATCCCAATGAAGTCTTCAAGTCGTTAACCTACAAGGTCTCAGTAGATTCCTAAGGTTAAAGGAGAATCGAATCTATATTATACAACTAGTATCACACAGGAGGTGTGGAGATTAGGTTTTCCAGTTACTAGAATTTTCCCTTATATAGTCTTTCAAATCGGGGTTTGCAATCAATGTTAGCTTTGTAACAAAGCATTCAATATTCACTGTTAGATGAAAACCTTATTATATTCAAGATAATATATTTCAACCGTTATATCAAAAACTTTTCTTGTTACACACAAATGAAATGCACGATTTTAGGTTTGTGTAACCGTACCCAAACATGTACATTCGTTGGTTCAATAGTAGTTAACCAAAGGGTTAGCCATATGAGAACTTTCATATCAAACATATTCTTCTTTACCATAACTAGTTCAAATGACTCAAATGGACTAGTTAGGGAGTTATTCAATTGCTTAGATTTTATAGAAGTATACAAGACACAATCGAAGCAAAAACGATTTGATTCACTCGAATCGATTCATGAACTTCATAGCCACAGTTTGCAAACATACATTCCTTAGTTTATAAAAGTATAAGTTCACGAATCATTTTTAGAAAATAACCAACCTAAGTACACGGACTTAAATGGTTTACAAACTCCAGCAGATTTTCTCGGGGCAAGAACCTCTGACAGTTCGCGGACTGGGTTCCGGTTTTCCTGATCAACAAAGTACGCATACTTTGGTTCAAGAAATCAGGACTTATACTCTACATGTTTCCTTGAAATCTCAAATTATTGTGGGAGCTCATATTTCGTATCATCATTTTTCATTTTAATTTGTTCATTAGTGTTGAACATACCAATACACATTGGAGGGGTAACCCATGTAGTTACGGGTTGTTGTTGCATTAGCAGTGAAATTTTCTAATGCAAATGCCGCTCAATTTGCTAGTTTACTAGTTGAAACATAAACAAAGAGTTTCGGAAGAGAAAGTGCATGGGAAATTTTTTGATATTTTATCTTTCCAGATGACTTTTGCTCTCCAGTCCATACTGCTTTGAAGACTTGAGAGGAGTCTGACTGGATTGGTGTTGTGAGCTTCAACGCTGATAGTGGAAGCTTAAAGTTGTAATCCCCATTTCCATGCGTCAGTTACCGGTAACACCTCTCCAACATCCTTAGTCAGAGCCATGATTTCCAAGGTTCGCACCTCCCTGCAATAACCCAAAGTATTCCTTAGAATCATGACTGTTGTCATCATGTTAGTTGTTTTGTTCCAACTAAAAGCTAAGTTTATTTTATCAGTTTCGGATTTTGGGAACTGCCAACTATTTTTTTGAGTTGGTGTCGAAGGCAAGTGTACACAGTCTTGTGCGTCACTGAGCCTGCACATTCTCCAGCCAGAACTGTTTGGCTCTACCAAAAGTATGTTGAGGGTTGGGGTTAATTCCTCTAAAGGATTTACCACATTTAGCTAGCCAAATATGCCAAATAACATGCGCACAAGGAGCATTCCAGGGACCCAATTCACTATCCCAACCAACTGGACTGGGGCTCTAGATAGTAATCCATTGTTGCAAAGACAAGTTAGGAATACCATGCACAAAAGGATTTGCATAAGAAGCAAACCAAATGCTTCTAGCAAAAGGACACTCCATAAAAATGTGTTTTGAAGTTTCATTGGGTTGAGTACACAAAGAACGTATGTTGGCATATCAACATACTTAGCAAGTTTATCAGCTATATGAACCATATTATGCATACATTTGAAAATTAATAATGCTACTTTTGGGGTTGTTTCTATACTTCATATCCTCTCCCAGGGAGAATTGGTGATAGTATCTGATAGAGACTTCCCATTTGGTTTCAACTTCCACCTTACTGTATAATTCATATTAAGAAGAAAGGGAATGTGACAGATGGTTCGGACAATGCTGAGTTCAAACAAAGCGTTTAGGGTATCAATATTCCATGTCTGATGTTCGACATATATAAGGTGACTTACCAGATAAATATTGTCTGGCAGTTGGGTATTCCTAAAATCTAGAGTTCCTGTCACCGATTCTCCTTTATATGAATAGTTTGGGCATTGATTATTTTTCAAATGAAATGCGGTTTTATAAATACAAGTCCTTGTAGAATGCGGGACCAGATTCAAGGTCCAGTGGTGCTGAATGTTGGGTCAAGTGGATGTCCACACTTACTATAGTGACTGGATTTCAGAGTTTTTTTCCAGATCGAGTCTGGATTTTCTAGGAGATTCCAGGCGAGTCGTCGTAGTTGCGATAGGTTGTTTGCTTAGAAATACCTAAATCCTAAACCTCCTAAAGCTATTAGAATGCTGATATCAGGCCAAGCTTTTAAAAAGAATCCGTTTTTACCATCCTTCTTTTCCCACCAGAAAATTCTTTGTAAGGAAACGAGTTGGTTGGTAACGTTTTTCGGAACCTTGTAATAACCCATCTGGTAAATGGGTAGAGATTCAAGGATAGTCTTAACTATCACAGTTCTAGTAGCTTGGCTAAGATATCTCCCTCGCCAATTCAGCAATCTACTTCTGAATCTAGCTATCATTGATTCAAAAGTTTTGATTTTGGAAGCTCCTATAAAAAGAGGCGTACCCGAGTAGCTATCAGTGATATTAATTTTTTGAACCTTAAGTATTTTTATTATCATTTTTCCAAATTTATTATGGAACATATTACTAAAGAAAATTCCAGATTTTTGAAAGTTAATCATTTGGCCAGTTGCTAAGCTAAAGGTGTTGATGATGTTTAAAATGTTTTGAGCATCACTCGGAGAGGCTTTAGAAAAAATGATGCAGTCGTCGGCAAATAGAAGATGGGTGATAGTGATACTGTTTGCGCTAATTTAATTCCTTGGGTTTGTCATTCTGCTTCTTTATATCTTAAAAGCCTAGTTATCCCTTTCATACACATGAGGAATAAGTAAGGAAATAATGGGTCTCCTTGTCTAATTACCCTAGTGGGTTTGAAGAACTTTAAGGACAAAGGATAACGATGGATGGTGTGCTGATGCAATGATGGATCAACAAGAAACAAGACTCACTAAATCCAAGTTTTTGCATCATTTCCATTAGGTACTCCCAGCTGACCCTATCAAACGCTTTGCTCATATCAAGTTTTATTCCCATTAGACCACCCTTTACATTTGTATTTTTTCATTTTATAGACAACTTCCTGAGCCATTACCATGTTGTCTGTGATTTTTCGATTCTTCATAAAGGTAGATTGGAAAGGAGAGATTATTCCCGAGGGAATTGGTTTGAGTCTGTTGGCCAAGATTTTGGATATTATTTTATAAGTTGTGTTACACATGTTGATAGGTTGAAAGTCAGCTGGCAGGAAGGATTAGAAATTTTAGGGATGGGGGATATGAAAGTATAATTTATTTCATTTAGGAGGTGACCTGAACGAAAGAAGTGTTGTACCATAACAACAACATCCTCTTGCACAATGGACCGTTGATACACAAAGAATTTTACACTGAAACCATCCTGGCCAGATGATTTTTCAATAGCTAAAGCTTTAACTACTCCAACAATTTCATAGCATCTTGGGGTTTATGTTAAGGTTTGATTCTCAGCATTGAGACTTCAGACTCAAAGAGTCTTGTGACAGGCTGAGAATTGAGATTCAGATTTTCCGTAAAGATATTTTTCAAATGTTGAGTGAGAGTTTCAGACATTTCCGTATGGTTATTGTGAATGGTACCATCCAGAGCTGAAAAAGATGAGATTATATTCCTCGTATGTCTATTGAGAGTATAAGTGTGAAAATTTTTGGTATTCCGATCTCCAAACTTGAGATTATTTTTCTTGTATTTTTCTTTCCAGAGTTGTTCCTCTTGATTATAGCGGGTTTCCAAATCATTGATTTTCCTTTGGATGAGATCATCCTTGGTTCCATAAAGATTGGAGCTGTGGATAAGGTTTATTGTCTCTAAAGTATTTCTTATATTTGTTTGAATTTTGCAAAAAACTTTCTTATTCCATTTGGATAGGTCTTTATTAACTATTTTAAGCCTGGAAGATATTTTTAAAAGTTGGGGATCCTACTATTGGTTTGTTCCATCATCTATGGATAATTTCAAGAGCTTTGGGAACTTCCAACCAGAGACTGGAAAATTTGTAAGGGATAAGACTGGAATCTACATTGTGTTTACAATTGAGGAAAATAGGGGAGTGATATTAACCTAGGGGATGGGTGAGAGTAGCACTGTGGTTTTCAGCCAACCAATCAGAGTAAGAAAGAGATTTATCTAGCCTAGCCTGAATTCTAGAGGAAGAATCTTGTTTATTCGACCATGTGAAGATTGGTCCAGTAAAACCAAGATCCATTAGACCACAACTTTACATGATAGCTAAGATATTCAGACCTGAATCCTGATTGAATGCATTTCAACCAGATTTTTCGACCGCTGACAAAGTAATATTTAGGTCTCCAATAATGAGCCAGGGATCGTCAATTGGTTAGCTAGTTTTTCTATGTTGAGCCAGTCTTTTATCCTTTCAGGTTTTTTGGATTGCCATACAAGAAAGTAACGAAAGTCTTACTATGAGAAGAGTCAACATGGTTGGCAGAGACATGAATCATTCTAGGTGTTTTTATGAGGACTTCTACAAAAACTTTTTCATTCCAGGCTAAGCCTAGTCCTCCCTGCAAGCCCTATAGGATAGACTAAGGTAAAGTTACTGAAACCACATGATTCCAGTACTTTTGGGACTCCGGCATCTTTACATGCAGTTTGTGAAAGAAAAAGAAAATCCAGTTTGGCTGAGATAACATAGTTTATTTAAATGAGAGGAGGTTGTAGGATTTCCAATTCCTTGGCAATTCCAAAAGAGTATGTTCATGGAGAGGATGGGTAACAATCTTAAGTTATGGTCAGGAGAAGACAAGTCTAAAGATTTAAAGGAGGAGGAGCAAGAGAGAGGCTTTAGAAAACTATTGAAACTATTAAAGAAATCAAAGAATAGACACAAATGATTGTACAAATAGAAAGAGCAGTAATGAGGTAGCAATACAAAAGTCGCAAAATTAGGCGCTTGTCAAGGAATCCTAAGCAGACTAAGAAGGTCCAAATACAGAGCAAATATAGTTACAATAATAAAACCAGGAGAAGATATATAACAAAAAGTGCGAAAAGCAGAACTAGTTAAGAGTTAACAAAATACTAAAGTAGAGACACAAAAGAAAATCAAGGTGCATAGATAATCCATAAGGAAGCAATAGTAAAACCAGTAAATTGAAAGCATGGTA
The DNA here is from genome assembly GCF_003573695.1 of Papaver somniferum. Lineage (NCBI taxonomy): Eukaryota > Viridiplantae > Streptophyta > Magnoliopsida > Ranunculales > Papaveraceae > Papaver > Papaver somniferum. The sequence goes on along the minus strand of NC_039368.1, from coordinate 113,928,839 downwards.
AAGACGAATTCAAGTTTCTAAGATGGATGTAATCTAGTTTGATTGATCAGTGTTACCTATAGGCAGAGAGAGGTGTTATGTGCCTGGTTTGAGCAGGATAATAGTGATAGTAGGGTAAAGTCTAACTAATTTATAGTTGTAAATCCTAGTCTAGGATAATTTACAGGGAAGCGTTGAAGTGTCCTTAGAGTTCACAATATCTATTTGAAGTATCTAGAATACATAATTCCCTGTGAGGTGACCTAATTTTCCAAATCAAAGATTGTTGTTATCTAAATTTGGAAAACCAAAAATTTTATTTTCTCAGTTAGGAAAAAGAAGAGAGATTTAAATGGATTGAATGGTAAAAGTAAAGTAATCAAATTTGGGTATGAAATGAAAAAAAGTAAAAATAAAATAAAAATTAATCGGCAGTTAATAGTTGTGTAGAGATTTGAACGTGATAAAGTTGCTACTGACTACCAAGTCTATTCCATAGTTTTACCTACTAGCGGAATGCTAAGCAGGTAACTAAAATTGTTGCAAGATCCCACTACCTAGCTAGTACAAACGATGACTTTAAGTTGGGCAGGCCCAAAATTCTCAATAACATAGTCAGAGTCGAGAAACGAGTTTACCATCAACAACAACGTAATATAATAATTTACTAGTTGTGCGCCCGTGCTTTGCACGGGCACAGTGATATGAGTCATGTTAGTGGTTTATTAGGATTTTGGGTTCTCTGCAGATTTCAACGAATGATTTTTTGTCATGTTTATTAAGGAAATCTAAGCATTGGACTATGTTATAGCTTATTATATATAAGCCATATAATATTGTTGTCTTCTACCAACTAATCAAGTAGAAAACATAATTTGTTAACCAAATTTATTGAAAAAAATACTGTAGTAAATACTAAACTCAGCCGCATATTCATAATAAAAAATTACTTAAAAGTTAAAATATTGATAATAAATAAAAGTTGAGCATCACCGCATGGCTGTTATTGTTAAACTTGGCTTTCAATTTTCCGTTCAATGTATATACTTAAACACATAAGTACGTCTTTAATAAGGTAAAGTCATAGCAATGAACTAAATTTCCAGGGCCCTCATCAGATAAATTATACTCATCATGAAAAGAATCTGACTTTACATAAATTATAATTCATCAAGCCCAAATCTGGCTTTACATAATTGTAATTCATCAAGCTAAAATCTGGCTTTACATACACTAAACTGTAATCATGAAATAAACTGTATATCTCCGTTTTACACCCAATCAATAATAATGCATGCAAAACCTATTTGGTAAGTTGAACTTGAAACCTGTTACTCATCCATCTTGCATCAAGTAACTTTTTGGGCCAACTTTCACGTTCTCTCTGTTTAGATACTGTTGAAGAAAGATTCACTCATCACGTAAAATTATTGCACCAAAAGACGCATGGAAATTTCCTTTGTTGACCTGCAAAGAACATCAGTTAGTATCAAGTGGTCGAAAACATTACACATAAGTTTAAGTTGTTGAGCTTTGTAAAACATTACACAGAAGTGTAAGTTGTTGAGCTTTCTCAAACTCCAAAGTAAAAATTCTCCTTCCGAAAATGCATACTGATACTACCGACTGTCATATGCAATGGTGTGGATGAATATTTATAGGTTATTAGGCGACTCGGAAGTTGCAGAATGTGTTCCCCGTAAATTATCCCTTGGGAGTGTAGATTACATGTACATAAATGCGTGAATTGTTTTGGCTTTCAGTATTGTATCCCTCAAGATCAGATTTCCACCACATACCAAATCATTTGCTAGTGTTAGTATCCCTTCCTCATTCACATTGCTTAATTACCTGTAAAATATACGAATACACATTTTAACAACGTTCCGAACAATAACGCATCCCCTAAAGTCCAATTTTATCTTTTTTCCAATTAACGCTTAATTAAGTAGTTTAAAATCCAATCTACAGATAAGTTATCTGGTCCAGATTATCCACCACATGATCTACCAAGAAGGTAAACGATGTAGACAACATAAACCGGTGCGTTAATTTTTAGGGGTAGTTATCGCCCGCCAAGAAAGCACCAATCAGCATCTGCTTAGTAAAATATTAACTTTCGGAAGGAGAAGAATATTTTTCGTCAAGGGAGCTAGGCCTCTGACCCGATGAATCCATCTCTGGGTTTGACTTCCCCCTTGCGAGAGGTTTAAAGAAACTCCTAGCTTATAGGGATATCAATATTAACTTATTATAACTTTTGTACCCAAATGCAAGATTGTGAAGATGAAAAAATGGAAAAAGAATAAAGAGTAAGCAGAATTCTTATGAAGGTTGGTTGTTTCTAGGACTATTTGCGCACTGAACACAAATTTTTTATTAGTTCGAAATGATCAAGACCAAGAACATTTTGCAAAGATAAAATTCAATATGAGGAATCATATTCATACACTAATGCCTTTGGTAACTTACATGTAGGTGCAACCAAGATAATGTTTAGTTGAATTTTAAATAATTGACTTACCCAACATGTATTTTTATAGTTTTCCCAAAGATAGTACGTCGAAAACATACCCGATCCTATAGTTTCAGCCAGACCCTTATTTGAACACCTACAAAAATACAAACTCCGGGTTAATTGAAAAGGATTCAAGCACCCAACTTGTATTTTCTAACACGGTTTGGTTGAATTCTAAATAATCGACTTACCCAATTTGTATTTTCTAACACAGTCACCCAACTTTCTGCTAAAACTATAAGTTTATCATTATAGTTTTCCCCAAGATAGTACGTCGACAACATACCCAGAACACCTGCAAAACTAAAAACCCCAGGTTAATAGAAAAGGATTCAAGCAAGTAATATTGAACTCAAATACTAAAATTTTTATGACCACGTACCTTATAGAAAAGGTTAAGGTCAAATCTAACCATCTTCTTGCCATGTCTTTTAATCTGGGTTCAGATTGAGTTTGTCAACTAATCAAAACACGATCATGCTTATGTGTTTTGAGCAGTCTACTAAACAATCTGTTGAACAAAGGACTCGTTCTTTTACCATGAAGTGTTATGTCTCTGATAGGAAATAGTTAAAACCAACATTAATCTCTGCGGTTCCACACTTTCCTCTTCCAGGGGTACACACCATTACAATAGCAATACTTGTTTACGATTGCAAAAGAAACTTGTTAATATATGCTCCCTAACAGGAGTAATTTGCTAAATAACCTTCTGTATGGTCTGTTCGAAATAGTGACAGTGGTGATGGGTGAGAAATAACAATACTTGTTTATGAAGACTTGTTAGATCTTTGTTAGCGAACGTAACCTGTTAGTTAATCTTCTCCAGGCTTTGCTCAGAATAGTTTCAGCGGTGATGACAGATAAAAACATGAGTGAATAAAATTAGGGTATGTGTTTTGTTTCTGCGAGGAGGTTTGATAAGCGTGGGTTGACCACCCACCATAAATAACAATGGGGTAGACTTCACAGTTGCTGTAGTTCCTCGTTTTCATCTTCCAGTGGAACACCATTGCAAATATGATCTTCGTGAGTTACTGCGGTTAGGGAAGATGAGACAAAGAGGAAGCGTTAAGAAGATATCAAGGAAGATATAGATTTAGCATAAGATTAGTATGAATAAAATTTCGTTAGCGTAAAGAATATATTTAGGAAGATATAGATTTAGTAGAAGATTAATACGAATAATTTTTTGTTAGATGTAGATTTGGAGAGCAGGTTTTAACCACCCACCCCATACCGTGTGCTGCAAAAAACATCGAAAAGATCTCTAAATCCAAGATTGTTACTGGTATATATTCTCTCAAGTGGGGCCAGAAGCTCTAGAATTCGAGCTTTGTTCAGCTTTCAACCACATCTCTCTAAATTGGACTCAAATTATATATACAAATACAGAAATTAGGTTCGGGAATTGAGAGGAGAAAAATAATTGATTTATTCATGAGGCGCCCAAATTGTATTCCTTTTATTTAAGGTGCACTAGAATGCGCATCTCGAAATATGAACTGTACAAATTTCCAAGATGGATCCAAAGGTTTAGACCAAACGTCAATTAAATTAATGTTTCTGGCAATCTGGCATTTTTTAGCTAAATTCAAGGGATATCAAATTAACAGACTCCAGTGTTATTCTTTTCTTCATTTTTGAAGTTCCATATTAGACTTGCATGATTTAATCCTACATAGCGAAGTGGCATGAAAGTTGCATGAAATTTGGAAAATGGAATTATTTCACCATAAAATTTACTCTAAAGATTTTTCGTCTCACTTAACAACACAAACTTAGATTATATATACAAATATAGTAAATACAACTGTAAGAAGATTAGAGAAGACAAAAACTGGTAAAAGTTAACTTGAAAAAAAAATCAATTGTTGGAATTGTCTGAGTTGTGCTCTGCAATTCGACGACAAACTCAGTACCAGCAACTTCATTTACTTCTTCGTTTTCAGCGGTTAAAGAATTAGTTCAGGTGTTTCTCTTACACAGATTTCATGATTGGTGTTTAAAATCTTCTTCAGGTATTTCTTAGTATAAATTTTAAGGTTTTATTTCATAATTTTCATGGAAAATAAGTTGGATCTAGAAATGGATCCATCTGTGGTTGACCTAATTCATTATCCTATAGAAAGTCCATCAATCGATTTGGTCTCTGATACTGATGAACGATGTGATATCTGGAAGTTTTATCTTATTGGTCGTCTTGATTTGCTTCGAATTAAATTTGCTGATGTTGTATCAAATTTGAAAAACCAATGGAAATTGAAGGGACATTGTCAAATGATTCCATTAGGAAAGGGCTTCTTTACCATCAAATTAGATAATGATTATGACAAGAACTACATCAGAGCAGGAAGTTGGGAAGTTTTTAATAAAACTTTGTGGATTCGAAATTAGATACCATATTTTCGACCAGAAAATCACAGAACGTCATCAGCAATGATTTGGGTTCATCTTCCTGCTATGAGTCTGGAATTCTGGGATGAGAAAACTCTTTTCACTATTGGAAGGGCAGTAGGTGATCCTATCAAAATTGATGAAGCTACACTGAATTATGAAAATAGGTATTATGCAAGGATTCTTATTAATATTGATTTATCAAAGAAGATCCCAAATAAACTGTGGATTAAGACTAAGTTTGAAGGTTTATGCAGAGTGTAATATTAACTAAGCTACCAAAGTTCTGTCCCAACTGCAAAATAATTATTGATCTGCAATCATAATGTAGAGCTTCAAAAGATTCATCAACAAATTTGATATTTGTGAAACACATGTATCTCAAATTCACCAACAAGTAAATACAAATCAGAAGACTAATGGTTTAGTTAAAATAACTTCAGGGTAGTTTGGTCCTTTAAATAATAAAGAAGATAACATAAATGAACAGACTGGAAATCAGGAAATTGATCATACAAAGGTATTACAAATAGCAGAAGATAATACATTGGAGAAAAGTGTTGTTAAATGCATCAATGGTAAAGATGGCTCAGTTTCTGAATAAAGGATACCATCTACTTCATGATCTAGGATCATACAAAAACCAACAGCAGCTAAAACAGTTTCAGCTTCAAATGAACAAAATATGGGTGATCCTAAGGTAAATAATCGACAACTTCCTATTAAATATAATTTTAGATAAAATCAAGGGAAATGAGGTACTAGGAACCTCCAATCTCAACCATGAAAGTTTTTTTTGGAATATAAAGGGACTTAGAAGAGCTAAGGATCAGATAAATTGTGGTCATAAATAAATCAATTTCATCCTTCAGTAGTTTTTATGTCAGAACCAAAAGTAGTGTGTACTTCATTCTTATGTAATAAATTAAACTAGGAATTACCAATAGGTACCATTATAGTGTTCTTAGTTAGTGGCAGGTCCACCCATTAAAGCCCAGTAATCAGAGGTCCATAATTAAAAGAAAACATGAAAATGTACCAAATTTTTTAAGCCCAGGTCCTGTACACGTGCAAGACTATTGGTGTACATATTTATAATACCCAAATTAACCTTTAGTGCAATAAATATATAAACACGGGATTGATTATTTTTTTCCAGATTTGTTGGTTCTTTTCTCTTTGCTCTCACTGCTGCTGCTGGATTTTGATGAAATCCAATTCATTTTCTTCATCCTCTCTCGTTTGTGTATTATGAAAAAGTTCTGGTAATGAAGATTTTTATAAGGTCTTGATCGATTCACGAATCCAAGATCGATTCTTCATATGGAGTTTTTGGTAAGTTGATATAATCATTAATTAGTTGATGTTTGATTATGTTTTCCGGTCTTCGTGCTTGATTAGATCTGATATTTTAATTTCATTTTGTTGGTCTTTGATTTGTTTTTAGTTTGATTTTGTATATTAATCATCAGTACGTATATGATGCGCTGGTGGTTTTTGATGAAAATAGTTCAGATCTAGTTATAAAATCATGTTTTATGTTCATTTCGTTACTAGATCTGATATTTTTAGTTTCATTTTTGTTTGCTTTTGGTTTGGTTTTCTTTTGTGTATTAACCATCAGTACGTATATGACGTACTGTATTCTGTGTTTACTATGTATCTATAGGTTTTTTTTTCAGTTTTGGTTGTGTATTAACCATCAGTTCGTCTATGACGTACTGTTTTTATGAATCTTGATCGTAATTATTCGATTTTTTTGGTTATATTATGATTTTTTTAGCTTATTTGAACTTTCAATTTGATTATCTTGTTATTTTCGTTTCTTTATTTTCTCAAAATCATGTTTCTTTGTTGTTTCACGGGTATTATCCGGCAGTACATATGTTGCATACTAATTTGAACTGCTTTTGATTTTGTTTAATTCTTAGTTTTATCACTTGTTATGCTTTGATCCATAAGTACATATTTTCAATACTAAAATAAGACTCTCGATTATGTTTTATTGATAAATTCATTACATGCATTTTGTTTTTAGTTCATGAATCAGCAGTACATATGTGGCATACTGATACGAACTGCTTTTGATTATGCTTTATTCTTAGTTTTATCATTTGTTGTTGTTTCATCCATAGTACATATATGCGATACTGAAATAAACTCTCTCGATTCTGTTATTTTTCTTCATGGAGATGTTTTAGATAGTGAATTAGCAGTACATATATTGACTACTGAAAAAATGCTTTCTGAATATGTTTTATACATAGATTTTAGCCAGTTAATTCTTATGATTTTGGCAGTACATATATGGAATACCGAAATAAAACTGATTCATGAGTACGTACGCAAAATACTGAATTATGTGCTTTGATTTCTGTTATATTTATATATTCATCAATTCCTCTTTACATGTAGTTGATTTTTAGTTCATGAATATGCAGTACGTATACGTCGTACTGATAAAAACTTTTCCTGATTCTATTGTATTCAGATTTTTCCACCATTTTTTGTTTGATCCATGAGTACGTATGCGAAATACTGAAATATATGCTAGTTTTGTATAGCTTATTCTGTGTTTACTGTGCATATATAGGTTTTCCTTATATTTTTTCTATGATTTAATAATGTATTGAAAAAATATTAATTTGGTATGATCCTACAATATATGTGATGTAATATGTTTTCTAATTTATTTTTCATTGATTCTAACAGACATATACTCTACCTGTAAGCAGTGCAAGATATATATACTCGAATTTGTACGCAACAGATATATACTCGAATTGGTAAGCAATGTATAGAAGATATGTACTCAAATTTGTAAGCAGTGCAGCAGATATGTACCCGAATTTGTGAGCAGTGTAGTATAGACATATGTACTCAAATTTTTAAGCAGTGCAGCAGATACGTACTCGAATTCGTAAGCAATGTAGTATAGATGATATGTACTCAAATTTTTAAGCAGTGCAGCAAATATGTACTCGAATTTGTGATCAGTGTAGTATAGAAATATTTACTCAAATTTGTAAGCAGTGCAGCAGATATGTACTCGATATAATGATGGTGTAGGCACACACGTTTGGCAGTAGGCGGTATTATGGTCATTTCAATATTTTCAATTAATTTTGGACCTCCAAATAAAAGAAAATCCCGGTTGGACCCTACTATAAATAACTATATGGGCCTAGGACCAACCAACAAATTTCTCTAAATTAAATCTGTCAGGTATGCAGAATATGGTACTTCATAATCCAGTTAATAATAAAAAAGGGTAACATTTGGGTCTTCTGGAACAAAGCTCTTCCTACTCCTTCTGTGGTGTGTATCTCAAATCAGATGATAACTATCAGCATTGGAGATGTCATCATTTATGGCATTCATGCACATGTAGGGGTATCTCAGAGAAGATTTTTATGGGCATAAATGGAAGAAATTAGTGAATTAAAGAAGTCTTGGTTAGCAATTGGAAATTTCAACTCCATTATTTCATCAGATGAAAAAGTTGGTGGGAAAAGTCTTAATATAAGATCAATGCAAGATTTCAATACGTGTCTTAATTATTGTGAACTTATGCAAGCTCCAATATCTGGAATAACTCATTCTTGGTCTAATTATCAACAGGGTAATAACAAAATTCTCTGTCATTTAGATAGAGAAGTTTTTAATCACTTGTGGTATTAGAAATTTGCTGATTGGGGATATAAAGTGTGTCTCAGGATAGCTTCTGATCATGCACCTTTGCTGGGAGGTAATGCCAACATCCCTAACCCACAAAACATTATTTTTAAATTCAAAAAGATGTGGCTGGATCATCCAAAATTCATGGAAGTTGTTTTGCAAAGCTGTTCTGAAGAAGTTTTTGGAGAACCAACTTACATATTCCAATATAAATTAAAAAGATTAGAAACTATCATCAAGGATTAAAACTGGATAGTATTTGAAAATGTTAATATACAAACTAAAGAAGCTGAAAAACAAGTGCATGTTGCTATGCTACTTTCTGATAGTAATCCAGCTGATACTGAGGCTTTTAACAAACTGGTGCAATCTCAGAATCATTATAATTCAAAAGAGGTTCAATTAAGCACTATGATGAAGGAGAAAAAAAGAATAAAATGGATTAAGGAAGGGTCTTTAAATACATGTTTTTTCCAAGCTAACTTGAAAATAAGACAAGCAAAAAACTTCAAGATATTAATGGAGATATCATCTCAAATCAGGAGAAAATTGTTGAGGTTTTGGTTAATCATTATGAGAAGAGATTTAAATATAAGGAAGTGGAGAAAGTGAATTATCTATTGGATGTTATTCCAAAAGTAATTGATGATGAAGACCAACAAATGCTAGATGCAGTTCCAAGTGCAGAAGAAATTAAACAAATTATATTCAGTATCGATTGAAAAGGCGAGGGTACCCAAATATACCTCAAGCTAAAACTTTTTTGACCTATAAGTCCTTTCCCGAAAGTGATTGTCTATAGACTGAGTCGAGACAATACAACTAATCGGTTCACACTTCGTGTGATCGTCTATGGATACGAGGTCGAGATAATACAACAACAAAGTGTGTTACTTGATAAAAAGATTCGGACTTAACCAAACACAATAGGATTCACTTATCAAGTAATGAAGATATTAACGTTTGTGTAATTTACTTTAATTATAATAAAACAATTATAATGCGGAAAATAAAAGTAAATGACACGGCAAGATTTTGTTAACGAGAAAACCGCAAATGCAGAAAAACCCTGGGACCATGTCTAGAATTGAATACACTCAGGATTAAGCCGCTACACAAAATACACTTACTTCGTATAATTGAGACCAAGCACCTAACTCTATCGTATACCAAGTTCCTTCTGTATTTCCACGCCTCCAACTTATGAATAAGTCACGTACTTGGAATAATCCCTTTGGTTCGTATTCCAAACAGTAAAGGAACAAGAAATCTGTTTGGTATCAACTCTCTTCAACCAACTGATATGAGTCAAACAAAGGATCTTCCGTTTATCTTAACAGAAACTCCTTTGTCAGGTCTAGATCTATCTTATGTTCAATCACCCCAAAAGGTAATCGGTTAAGATTAAGCCAACAACACCTTTAATCCCAAAGGAAACGTGTTTATGCCGATCTACTTCAATTAATCAATCTAATCTATCACAAGGATAAACCGATTATTAATTAGATCCTATTTTCCCAAACAAGTATTGTGCACACCAAAGATTATAAGCCCAAGTCATATCTTCTTTGTCTTTAAATCTTCAATAAACACCTGCACACAATCACTTGAATCTCTTGTGATCAATCACGCACAGAACGAAGTCTGTTAAAATTGGATTATCACAACATCGTCTTTAGATCTAACAACAGTCTAAAGATCCATGTCGAAACTCTGAACTAGTTTGAGTGAATCTTATATCAGAAGAGAAGATTCTCAAGAATAAAAAAACTAGGTGCAATCAGATTTCAACCACCGTTAGTCAATCAAATCAATCGAAAACAAAGATAAACCGCAATTATCTAGTTTCCCACCAACGGGTCTTGCTAGAGCTTCTCAATCCCAAAGAAGACTTTAAAACGAGCGGCTGTAAGAGATTTCACCTAATTAGACTACTCTCCTCTCTGATAGGCATCTACCCAGTAACAATGAAAAAAGAGTAAGTCAAATTGTTACAAAGGATTAGTTTGCTAGAAAGGCAAACTTCGTGTATTTATAGACAAGGAAGTTTGGACACCAAGGAATTTCCAAACCCAAAAATATTCTCAAGATATTCATAAATGCACAGATTCGGTTTTCATAATTCCTGGAAATGCTTTGTACAAAAAAATAATCGAAAGCTCTTGGAAAATCTAATTAGCAAATGCACATTACTCATTCTAATACTTTCCATCCAAGATAAATTAATAACCTTAATGAAAAGATTCTTAACTTTACTTATGTTTCGATTCTGGGATTCCCTTCCATTTAGACTTTAAGGAATATATTTGAACAATTATAGAAATAAACATTCTCAGCACGTGTTCAAAGTTTATCGACATCTTTATTTTGTAAGTTTTCTTTCACACTTACAATCTTGAAACCGATTTGCCCCACTTCCAAACAAGTTTTGAATTGGTTCATCTTACTTTCAAGAACTATGTGATTGATCAAACCAAACATTCAATCACACTCATGGGTTTGCGGTTCTACGAAAACAAGTTTTGGTTCTACCTCCATGTGAGTACTACGCATAGTCACACTAGCTTACCAAAGATATGGTTGACTAGGTACTAGGATCGGTTCCCCACATATATATGGTATCTAACTTATATGTGTTGCACCCCTTCACAGGATCGGTTCCCCTTTCTTCTGTAAATGTGTTGCACCCCATATAAGGATCGGTTCCCCTCTTGCACTGCACCCCTTACTAGGATCATTTCCCTTCACCTCTTACAAGGATCGGTTCCCCTTACACCCCTTACTAGGATCGTTTCTCTTCACCCCTTACAAGGATCGGTTCTCCTCTTCCATTGGCAGTAGCATTCCGATCATACCAAGGTGATTACTTAAGATTGGTTTTACTAATAAAAGTTATACCAATACAAAAGTCAGGACATTGTGAATAGTTATACCAAGAACACAACAAGTTGTGAGCGGTTCTACTCTATCACACATATTGGTTGTTCATAAGATATGCAATGAATAACAAAACCAATAACTCCTTGCAATTTCCTTTTCGGTTCACAAAACAAGTTTATGAACTTACTTCCTTAGATTACATGTAAACATTGTTCCCTAGGATGAAATCCTCACCTTATACCCATACATAATCACAATAGCATTCAAATGATTATGCGATGTATTATCTACAAAGTTTAATGGTTAAGCAATAAACCTCATATTGTATTCCTTAATACTATGTCTATCTAGAGTTTAAACATGCTTCGCAGTTATGTTTTCAATATGCACGACTTGAAAGATACGTTAAGGAATGAAATAGTTCAAGTCAAATATCACTAACCTCAAGTGGAAGGATGATTGTAGTTGTTGTAGCTCATCGCTTCTTCACATCTTCAAGACTTCGCAATACTTGTAATGTCTCATATCCTAATGCTTTCAAGCTAACCTATACGAAGTATAACTCTAGTACATAATCAAGCGACTCTTAACATGAGTTTTGATTCACTAAAATATGACAACCAAACTTAACATACCAACGCTTGGTGGGTTCAATCGAGCAATGCTCTAACATGGATTCAGATAGTTCTCCAGGTCCAGATGGATTCACTGGAGCATTTTATAAGGCTTGTTGGGAGATTATATAATATGATGTTATCCAAGTTATTCAATACCGCTGGTCCAGGAAGTTCATTCCAAAAGGTCTTAACTCAAATTTTCTAATTCTCATTCCCAAGGTTGATGGAGCAAAGGAGCCAAATTAATTTAGACTAATTGGTCTTAGTAATGTAAGTTTCAAAATATTTACAAATATTATCAATTCAAGAATGAGTACTATTATGGCAAAGATGATAACACCTCAACAATCAGCTTACATTAAATGTAGAAGCATCCAAGACCAAATCTTATTGGCTTCATAGAAGGTTAATGAAATGAAAAAGAAAATAAGATGAGGAAATGTTGGAGAGAATCTTGATATATCTCAGGCCTATGAATCAGTAAGCTGTGAGTTCTTACTCCATGTTTTAAGCAGGTATGGCTTCTCCAATTCTTGGTGTCAATGGTTGGAGATACTTTTTGAATCTTCAAAAATATCTATATCGATTAATGGAGGTCCACATGATTTTTTCTTTGTTGTGAGAGGTTTGAGACAAGGAGATCCATTGTCTCCACCTCTCTTTGTGCTTATGGAGGATGTCTTGAGTAGATGTATTCTGCAAACGGTGCAAGAGAAACTGATAATTCCAATGGTGATAAGAAATGGAGGTCTATTTTTTATGCAATGGATCTATTCTGTTGATGATGTTTTAACTCACTTATTTTTTGTTGATGATGTTTTTCTATTCTGTAATGGATATAAAACAAGTGTTGAGCATCTTGATAAACTGTTAGAAGACTATCAAAAATGCTCAGGTCAAATAATAAACAAAACCAAAAGTAAACTGCTTGTTGATGGAACTACTTCTTTAAGGAAGCATCAAATTAAGGAAATTATGCATATGGAGCTGAGCACTTTCCCTGATAAATATCTAGGGGTAATCCTTGTTGCTGGCAGAGTTAAGGTCCGTTCAGTGTGGCTTATGGTGGAGTTAATACAAAAACAATTGGCAGCTTGGAAAGGAAAACTCTTATCATTTCAGGATAGATTGGTACTCATTAAATCAGTGTTGAACAACATTCCAATTTATAATATCGCAATCTATAAATGGCCTTCTTCAGTGATTAAAATTGTGAAAGAATAATAAGAAATTTTCTATGGTCAGGTGATGGAGAAACCAGACAATTGGCATATTTGTCTTGGAAAAAGGTTTGTACTCCATATAATGAATGAGAATTGGGTATTCAGAGGCTGGAGGTTATAAATAGAGCTCTTCTAATGATAATGATGTGGAGAATAATGAATTCAGATGAGGATTGGGCCAAGTTCATTAAGGCAAAATTCAAAAATAGAAAAGGGCAATGGAGTCATGATTGGAAGCAGTCTTCTATTTGGCCTGGATTGAAATGGGCATGGGAAATGTTAAAAGATAATATTAAATGGTGTGTGGGTAATGGTCAAAGGATTTCAGTATGGAATGATATCTGGGATGGACACAGTACTTTAATTCTCAAAACTGAGTTTAACTCATATGTTAAGAAGAACCTGAAAATGAAAGTATGACAGCTCATACAAAACAACAGGTGGAATGTTCCAACTTCACGCAACATCTATTAAATTCTGAAAATTTGCCAGAATTGGGAGAGGAGCAAGATTTAACCGATCTGTACTGGTAATATACAAGGTAACTTTACAACATCCTCTACTATTTCTATTATAAGACATAAATAACCAAAAATGCAATGCCACAAAAACATATGGAATACATTTCTTCATCCCAGTACAACGGGTAAAATTTGGAAAATTCTTAGAGGATTTTATGTAGATGACACGATCATGATTAATAGAGGATATGAATTAGCATCAAGGTGTTGTGTTTGTGAAAAATAGCAAGATAGTATGAATCATGTATTGTGGCAATGCTCTGCAATATATTTGAAGTTAGTCTACCACAATCCTTTGAAAATATCTGGAACATCTCAAAGAATAAAATCTTTATTATAAAAGAAGCTTGGATTACAACTGCTTGCTCTATTGTCAAGGAATTATGGTTTCAAGAAAATAAAAAGTTGTTTAAGGAAGTCAAGCCAAACATCCAACAATTCAAGTAAATAATAATGAAAATGACTTCAGAAGGAGGTCTGAGAATAAAGGGTAGGTACTCAATGGAATCAGAATCATGATCTACAAATAATTGAATATTTCATATTGGGATGCAGGCAGAGAAAGTTTCAGTGTATTAAGAGTTGTTATCGGATTCCACCTCCAATTGGGTACACACTCCTTTGTTGTGATGGGGCATCTATTGGCAACCTAGGAGCTGCAGGTTTTGGTGTGGTTTTAAGGAATCATTTATGTCAGGTAATTGGAGCAATGGAAGGTGGAATTGGTATAGCTACCAATTATATTGCAGAAAATTATGCTATATTATGTGCAGCAGAGATGGCAGTTGAACAGAGTGAGAAGCATATCATCATTAGTTCAGATTCCAAAACTGTTATTTCAGAATTTGCCAGAAATCAGGTACCTTGGTTCATCAGAATGATATGGTTAAAAGCAATTAATAATATTTCTTCCATTTAGTTCAGTCATTGTTTTAGAGAAGTTAACTTCTCAGCTGATACAGTGGCAAAGAAGGAAGCCGGATTAAATGCAGGAGAAAGGCAAATTTTTATTGGCAGACCAAATTTCCTAGCAAGGATTGAATTGCCTGAAGTTGAGTATTACAGATTTTGTTAGGCAGAAAGTGGTGAGATAGTCTAGCGTGTTGGGTCTATATAGTTAGTCTCTTTTAGTTTGCTTTGTTATGGGCCTATATAGTTGGCCCTTCCTTTTATTCTTAACTTCCTTTGTATCCTCTAATTTTTTGGGCTTCTTATTTCTTAATGAAATATATAATTCAAAAAAAAAAAAGTTAACTTGCCAAAGTTTTAAACTTCATGATAGAATTTGCTCAATCTAATTCCCCAAAGTTGAAATCATGTGAATTCTGCGGTACTTGTTCTTCCATGTTGCTCGAAAGTACTAAATTTGCACGAAAAAAAAAGAAGTAACAGATATTACCATGCGTACGAAATTGGAAGGACACAAAATTATAAAGCCCTGACTATCAACTTCACTCAATTGCATCGAACACCTCAACCACCAACTAAGTTTTTGTGGACACTGATGTGTCCACCAAAAGTATAACTTTTCTTGTGGAAAACATTCATCGAAGGCCTTTCGACCTTCGACACTAACATCCCCACCCCACCCGACCCCCGATCCACCCACCCATGAAACTCCAATCTGAAGGCTGCTAGTTTGCTCCAATATCATTTAGATGTAGATTCATGGCTTACCAATCAAATTCTAATTGATAAATCTCCGAGAATTATGTACCCTCGTGATAAACCATGGAATTCATGGGATCTAATTTTGATTGGAATTGATACTGTGATTGATGAGGATAAACTTCATATCATAAGATTTTTAGTTATGGATGCTTGAATTTTGTAGAGTAAGGTTTCGATTTGTAATCCATGGCTTAAACTAGATTGGTAGGTAATCTTTATTCAGTGGTCTGCTTTAACACTAAATGTTGGCTTAAGCCAATCTGGTAGGTAATCTAGGAACATGAAAACGCCTATTTAGTTTAAGCCATGAAAACACCAATAACACTTAGTAGTTAATATATTTCATGCTTCAAAAAAAACCTAGCATGACCTAATGCAGCAAAAAATAGAACAAATCCGCACGAACTGTAAAAGAGCCAAAACAATCATTACAAACATTTATTACCATTTTAGTCTTAGGAGAAACACAAGTTATATTTAAGTCTGTTACATATGATAATCTTTGGTTTGATGATTGGTGTATAAATCATCTTGATATTTAATTATTATTTATGTTTGTTTGCTACTTTTCGTGTGGATTATTTATTTTATGGTAGTTTTGAGTTTTATAGGTTTTTGGAGTCATTGGAGCAAAATAAAGTCAAACTCGTTAAAATCCGGGATTTCATCATCTTATAGAGCACAAAAATATGAAGCTAACGTCTAAAGAACGGGGAATTTAAACTGTTAGTCTTGCAGGACCGACAATTGAACGAAAATTTACATTTTCAGTTGGTGGCCCTTATCCAAGTCCATGGGTGTCATAATCCTTCCCAATTATTATTCCCCCCCATTTTAAAATAATAGGCTAGTTTCATGTGTAATTTTTACATGAAACCATCCTATTTTTTTTTAACGGAGGTAGTACCGAACTTAAACTCGAAAGAAGCATTTCTCTCATTCAGTTATCATTTTCCCCTTAAATTGAGACGGGTCTGAGATGGAGGCGTCGATGTCTTAGGCTAAGGGAGATCAGAGAAATTATAATATGTTATTGCGACTTGATGAAGATTCAAGGGTTGATGTTCTTCCTGAAAAATGAATGAGAGAAGAAGTGGAGGTGAATTTGGTCAATTGTGGTGGTGTATTGGTTGAATATGGAAGAATGAGAGGAATTCGTGAACAGTACGAGTCATGGTGTGATTTAAAAGACGATTCTATGGTGTTGAGAAGATTTAAGAACATGGGTTTCCAAGATGACAACATATGAACGAAATTGTGATAGAGTTTAGGGAGAGGCATGAATCTAAAAAGGAAGAAATAAGTTAGGGTTTGAATTTGTTGAGGCTGTTGAAGTAATAATTTAGTTTCAGATATGAACAAGAAAATGAATGAGAAGATGGTTCCGAGTTCAATAAGACTAATAGGTTTTGAGTCATATTTGGTTGTAGAAAGAATTGGGTTTGATAGATGATTTCATTGTCAAGAAGACGAGAAAAGAAGTGGTATTATTGTTGTTTCTTGGATGGGTTTGATTGTGGTTGTGTGGAGCAGGATGGTGATTCAAGGGTTACGAAAGAGATGCTTGTCTGTTTATACAATAAATGGTGAATTGCTAGTGGTTTGATGTGAAAAAGCGGGGGTCTAACAACCACACCCAATATTTCGTTTAAGAAATTTGTATGGAAAAACTCAAATGTATTTCCAAGAAAATCAACTAGACAGTCATACTCAATCAATGAAAATATATCCAACAAATATATCTTCGTTTCACAATGTAATTAACAAATCAAACAGATAGAAATCCGTGAGCCTGATTAATGTGAAACAACTTGGACGGTATCACAAACCAGTATCCAAGTGTCAATCAATTCAATCAACAACCCAAAGGCCGGATTCAAGAACTGATTGAACTTTCGCACAACTTGTGATGTTTCAATTATATAAAAATATAGTGTGAAAAAGAAAGAACACAAACACCAGAAGATTTTTTAACGAAGAAACCGCACCAGAAGTTTTGTTAACGAGGAAACCGCAAATGAAGAAAAACCCCGGGACCTAGTCCAGTTTTGAGCACCACACTGTATTAAGCCGCTACAGCACTAGCCTACTAGAAGTTAACTTCAGAATAGAATATAGTTAAGATCTAACCAATCTCACACTGATCAAGATACAGTTGCGTTCCCCTATGCCTCTGAATCCCAGCAGGACCACGCACTTGATTCCCTTAGCTGATCTCACCCACAACTAAGAGTTGCTACGAACCAAAGTTGAAGACTTGATAAACCAATGTATCACACAAAAAAGTCTATTGAATAGATAGATCTGTATCCCACAGAAATACCTACGAGTTTTGTTACGTATTTTGATAAATCAAGGTGAACATGAACCAATTGATACACCAGACTTATATTCCCGAAGAACAACCTAGTAATATCAGTCACCTCACAATAATCTTAATCGTATGGTAGCGAAACAAGATATTGTGGAATCACAAACGATGAGACGAAGATGTTTGTGACTACTTTTTATCTTGCCTATCGAAGATTAAATCTCGAGCAAATCTTAGAAAAGATAGTATTTAAATACGGTATAATAAATCAAGATCAGAACACGCAACTACAGAGAAAATAGTTGGGTCTGGATTCACAATCCCAATGAAGTCTTCAAGTCGTTAATTTACAGGGTTTTAGAAAAACCTAAGGTTAAAGGAGAATCGAATCTAGTCGCAACTAGTATCACACAGAAGGTGTGGGGATTAGAATTCCCGATGAGGTGTCAAACTCATTAAAAAAATCATTTTTCTTACACTTCTTACACTAACAAGTAGCACAAGGATAAGCAGGTTCGTTCCTAAGGGAGAGTTGAGTTAAAGTTAGCGATTTAATTTCTGAAATATGAATAATGAAAAAACTACAAAGCAAATATGAATGTGAACATGATGACGAGAATGATTAGAGGTGTTAGAGCATAGCTCGGTCAACCTCGCATGCGTTGCTATATCAAGCATGTTTGTCAAAGTTAGTGACCAAAACTATAAGCCTAGATTTCTAGTCTACTATAGTAGGTCTCAGACTAGGATGGAAAGTGTAGTTGAACTCAAGGACTCCATGGAGATTCATCATACAAGACGAAGAACTACTCATGGAACCGGTAGATCTTCATCGACAAAAAGATATGTGGAGACTTGAATTTATCTATCACTTGAAAGTCTATTTCTATCTCCTATCTTGAGATAAAAGTCGTAATGCTATATAGACTTATATTATGCACATATGCCATTCCGAGCCGAGTTTTTCTCGCATATTTATTTTTCGAAATGTGTGTTGGTATGCTTTCGCTTTAGCAAAATTCATCTTTACCTAGTGACTTGTGAAAGTCATCATGTTTCAATCCTCTCGAAAACTGCTCTGACAGAATAATTCGTGAATAACAGCTACATATGTCCTCTGAGAATGTTTCGAAGATTGGAATGAGAGTTTAGACTTTATATAACCATTGGTGGATATAAGCACTATTGTGGAAACACTTGTTCATAACTCATATTCCTTAAACCGAAGATTTCAAGCTTTTTTTATCAAGAGAAACCGGAACATGAACTGTCAACTCGGTCCGTGAACTCAGTTTATGAACTAAGTCTGCGAACGAGCGTAAGTTCTCGACCCGAGAATTTTTGATGAGTTGATGTTCAGTTTCAGTCCGTGAACTGACGGAAGTTCTCGACCCGAGAATTTTTGCTCGAGTTTACAAACTCCAACCGGTTAACTCAGTCCGCGAACCCTGTCCGCGAACTTGAGTAGGTTATGTCTAGAAACGATGTTCAATGAACTAATCTTTATTATCTAAGGAATGCTTTATGCAAACCGTGGCTATAAAGTTCATGAACCGATTCGAGTGAATCAAATCATTTTCGCTTTAATTGTGTCTTGTCAAGTTTACAAGATCTCATAGCAATTGGATGACTCTCTAACTAGTTCATATGAGTCATTTGGACTAGTTATGGTGAAGAAGAAACTGTTTGATATGAAAGTGCTCATATGGCTAACCTTTTGGTTAACTATTATGGAACCAACTAAATGCAAGTTTGGTACGGTTACCCAAGCCCTTGAAAGTGCATTTCATTTATGTGTGACAAGATATGTCTTTCGATCTAACATTTGAGAAATATTGGTTTAAATCCAAGTCAGGTTTTCATCTAACGGTGAATATAAAATGCTTTGTTACTAAGATAACATTGATTGCAAACCCTGATTTGCGAGGCTATTTAAAGGAGAACTCTACCAACTTGGAAACCTAATCCCCGCACTTTACGTGTGTTACTAGTTGCGACTAGAGTAGATTCTCCTTTAACCCTCTGGTTTTCTTTTCCCAAACAATGTTAACGACTAAAGACTTCATTGGGATTGTGAAGCCAGATCGATACTACTTTTATTGTAGTTGTGTATCTGATCTTGCATTTTCTATCGTGTTGAGTTCGATTGTAAGGATTGACTCGAGATCTTTATCTCTGATAGGCAAGATATAAAAGTAATCACAAACACTTCGTCTCATCGTTTGTAATTCCGTAATATCCTTTTTCACTGCGTCGATTAGGTTTGTTGTGAGGTGATTAATAACTTAGGATGTTCTTCGAGAATATAAGTCTGGGTTATTGTTTGGTTCCTGTTCACCTTGATTTATCAAAAGACGGAACAAAACTCTTAGGTATTTCTGTGGGAGACAGATCTATTCAATCAATAGACTTTTCTGTGTGATACCGATTTATTTATCAAGTCTTTGATTTAGGTGAGATAACGATTTATTTATCAAGTCTTTGATTTCTGTGTGATACCGATTTATTTATAAATAGACTTTTCTGTGTGATACCGATTTAAGAAACTCTTAGTTGTGGGTGAGATCAGCTGAGGGAATCAAGTACGTAGTATCACGCTGAGATCAGAGACGTGGGGAGCGCAATTGTACCTTGTATTAGCGAGAGATTGATAAGGGTTCAAATATAGTCCAGAACGAAGTTAGTTTGGAGTAGGCTAGTGTCTGTAGCGGCTTAATACAGTGTGTGTTCAATCTGGACTAGGTTCCGGGGTTTCTCTGCATTTGTGGTTTCCTCGTTAACAAAATTTTGGTGTCTGTGTTATTTCTTTTCCGCATTATATTTTGTGATATAATACAAATAATACAGGTTGTGCATTGTATCAATCAATAGTGAAATCCTACCTTTTGGTTGTCGGTTAGAAATTGATTGATCCTTGGATATTGGTCTTTGGTACCATCCAAGTTAACTCTCTTTAATCAAGTTCGCAAATTACTATTTGCTTGAGCAAGTATTAAATTGAGAGTTCGAGATACAATATCGTTGATTAACTTTTAATTGATGGAGTCTTAAGTGCTTCTCTTAAAAGTTGCTTGGAGTTGTCCATACAGATTGCTAAGCGAAATATTGGGTGGTATCGTTAGACCCCCCGTTTTTTCAATTGGTATCAGAGCTGGCAAACACGTTTAAGACCTAACAAGTTTGTGTTTGTAGCGATCTGACTAATGGATAAAAGTAATATCTCCAGTAACACCTCACCAGGTTTTAAAAATAAACGTAAAAGTTGTTCTGATAAACTGGCTATCCTCCAAAAAAGGTTAGATAAACAAATCCAGATCAATTCTGATCTTGCTGCAGAAATTGCAAAACTTAAGGATTTGATATCTTGTAAATTCCCTTGATGGATGTGAGTAATTCCAGTCGTTCTTCCACAAAGAACTGTCTTAAGTCAGATAATACTAATATGACTCAGAACAACACCGTCAAATAAAGGATGCTGACCCATGGTTGTCCTGCGATTTCTCCAATCACTGTCAACATGTCCGTGTGTCTTTTCAAAAGAGTTTGGTAGTTGAATGTAATCTTCAGAAGAGAACTGCACAACTCGTTAACTCCCTTAAAGGACATACAAAACTATCAAGAATTCTAAACAAAAAAGTACTAATAGTATGGGAGCCTTCGCTTTAAAATCAACATCACCCTTTCAATGGTTTCTTGATAGTGGATGTAGCATACATATGACAGGTGAACTTACGTGGTTTGTGTCTTCTGAAAATTATGAAGGTGGACCAGTAACCTTTGGAGATGGGAGTTGTTGCTATATAATCAAGAAGGGGACGATCAAGCTACCTGGCGTTCTTGAATCCATGATGTGGTATACGTAAAAGGTATAACTGCAAATCTTCTTTCTATTAGTCAAATTTGTGACAAAGACCATCTAGTTGTCTTCAATGCGAATAGAAGTGACATTGTAGACAAAACTGGAAAAGTAATTTTCCAAGGAACTCGTGGTAAGAACAATTGTTATCTTCTTGATACTCAGTTCATTAATCGTTGAAATTTGACCAAGGTGGAATCTGCACATCTTTGGAATGAGCATTTTGGTCATATCAACTATCGCTTTCTAACTAAAATCATTAAAAAAGAACTTGTTAGAGGCGTTCCCAAAATCAATGCAAAGATTGAAGGTGTATGTGGTACCTGTCAAAAGGGTAAACAGACGAAAGTCCACCATAAGTCATCTCGAGATATTCTCACTAAAGCACCACTTGATTTAATGCATATGGATCTCTTCGGACCAATTCAACGGTTGCCGGTAAGAAGTATGCTTAAGTTATGGTAGATGACTACACCAGATTCACCTGGGTTGTATTTCTTGATCATAATAATGAAACCCTTAGTGAATTTAAGATTATTGTTAAAAGGATCCAGAAGGAACAAGGTCGCAAACTAAAGAAAATTAAAAGAGATTGTGGAACAGAATTCAAAGACACCAAAGTATTTGAATTCTGTGACTAACATGGGATCTCTCAACAATACTCGCCACCTATTATTCCTCAAGCAAATGGAGTTGCAGAAAGAAAGAATAGGAACATTCAGGAAATGGCAAGGGTAATGCTCCATAACAAAACCCTATCATTAAGGTTTTGGGGAGAAGCTGTCTTCACAACATGCTACTTGATCAACCATGTTTATTTACGGTCAAAAACCCTAAACATTCCCTATGATTTGTGGTACAGAAGAAAACCCAACTTAAACCACATCATAGTATTTGGGAGTAAGTGCTACATCTTGAAAGATCGAGAACATAGAGGGAAATTCGATACCAAAAGTGATGAAGGTATCTTTCTTGGCTACACTTCTGATAGCCGTGGGCTTAGAGTTTTCAATCTCATAACTCAAGTCATGATGGATTTTCTAATGTTATCATTGATGATGTTAGTGACCTTCGTCATGATGATCCTCCAGCTGAATTGCCTCCAACCGAGACGATTGAGAAGGTCAAAGAAATCTCAGATACAGTTGAAGTCATCCCAACTACAATTGACCTTGATATTTCTAGTGATGAGGAGAAGAGCACTGATCATGTTGAACCTGAAGAACAAGATCGTGTCCCTCCACGACACCTCTGGGTTCAAAGGAATCATGATCCCAACAGTATTATTGGAGGAAAAGATTCTATTGCTAAGACAAGAAGACAACTTCAAAATATTTGCAATTCTGGTTGTTATCTTTCACAAGTAGTAGAACCAAAGAATATTGATGAAGCTCTGAATGATCCCTTTTAAGTGAATGCAATGCATGAAGAGTTAAATCAATTTCAAAGACAGGACGCATGGGAACTAGTACCTTGTCCCTCCAATATCAATATTGTTGGTACCAAATGGATATTCAAGAACAAGTCTGATGAATTTGGTAAAATTGTCAGAAATAAGGCCAGACTTGTCGTTCAAGGGTATTCACAGATTGAAAGTATTGATTTTGACGAAACCTTTGCTCCTGCGGCACGCATTGAGTCCATTCGACTCTTATTAGCTCATGCTTGTTTTCTTAAGGTTAAGCTATTTCATATGGATATAAAATATGCATTCCTAAAAGGAATCTTAAAGGAGGAAGTCTATATCGCTCAACCTAAAGGATTTGAAAATCCTGATTTCCCATATCACGTTCTTAAGCTCAAAAAGTAGTTGTATGGGTTAAAACAAGCACCTAGATCATGGTTTGAAAACCTTACCACTTCTCTAATCAGAAAAGGTTTTTCAAGAG
The DNA here is from genome assembly GCF_003573695.1 of Papaver somniferum. Taxonomy (NCBI): domain Eukaryota; kingdom Viridiplantae; phylum Streptophyta; class Magnoliopsida; order Ranunculales; family Papaveraceae; genus Papaver; species Papaver somniferum. The sequence goes on along the minus strand of NC_039368.1, from coordinate 113,905,299 downwards.
GCGGAGCTGATAAAACTTTGTTTACCAAATGGAGTGGGAAAGATGTTGTCATTGCTCAAGTCTATGTAAATGATATCATCTATGGTTCAACTTCTGAAAAATTTGCAAAAGACTTTCAAGTCTCTCTTGCTAAAGAATTTGAAATGAGCAATGTTGGTGAATTAAAATTCATTTTAGGATTATAAATTCAGCAACATAAGGATGGTATTTACTTATCTCAGGAAAAGTATGCAAGGTATCTTGTGTCAAAATTTGGTCTGGATAAGTCTTCTCAAAAACTGACACATATGCTCACCACTGGTAAACTACATAGAGATGAGAAATGAGTTAAAGTAGATGAAAATTTATATCTATCTATTATTGGTATCCTTTTGTATCTCACAGCTACTAGACCTGATATTTCTTTTAGTGTTGGTTGTTGTGTTAGGTTTCAGGATAATCCAAAGGAATCGCGTCTTGCAGTTGCTAAAATGATTATACGTTATGTTAATCATACTGTCGGGTATGGCCTTTTTTACACTTTTGACACAAAAACTGACCTCTCTGCTTATTCTGATGCTGATTGGGCAGGATGTGTGGAAGACAAAAAAAGTACATCAGGGGGTTTCTACTATGTAGGTCTGAATCTTGTAGCTTTGCATAGCAAGAAGCAAAATTCATGATCTCTGTCTACATGTGAAGCAGAATATATTATTGTTGGTTCATGTTGTACTCAACTTTTATGGATGAAACAAATGCTGGCTCTTATGGAGTTGATACTGGAATAATGAAGATCTTTTGTGACAACATTAGTGCGATTCGAATTACTGAGAATCATGTTGAGCACTCAAAAACTAAGCACATTGATATAAGGTACCACTTTATTCGAGATCTCTATGAAAATGGTATCATAACTATGGAATTTGTGCATTTCGAACAACAATTGGCTGATATTCTCACCAAACCTTTAGACACTTCCACGTTTCAACACTTGAGGCAGTCTGTTGGTGTTGTTTTGGTTCATTAAGTGTCTTCATAACCCTTGCCCATGTGCTTATCTCTATCTTTTGGGCAATTGAGTTTCACACTCCGGTACTGTGTATACTTCTCCTTGTAGCATTTGTTTCCATGAGACTGTTGTTTTTTCCTGTCTAAATTTCTTGTGTTTTGTGTCCAAATAAATCCTTCTTTTCTTTTGAAATTAAGGTCGCTCTTGTTGTTCCTTCAGGGTGACATTTAATGGGGGAGAGTTCTTTTAAACTTGCGCTTAATTGCCATATCTTTTGGGAGTGCGGTTGTGGAATTTTATAGGAGTTATCTTGTATCTTTAAAACTCCTTGATGAATGAATTTAGCTTCGGCTTTATGATTGCATCTAAAGAACAAGTTGATATTTCCTCTCTATTAGTCATGAAACGTCTCTTTCGGAAACTTCAGGAGGATCCCATTCTTGTATGGAAAGGGGGAGATTGTTAGAGCATAGCTCGGTCAACCTCGCATGTGTTGCTATATCAAGCATGTTTATAAAATTTAGTGATCAAAACTATAAGCCTATATTTCTACTATAGATAAGGTCTCGGACTAGGATGGAAAATGTAGTTGAACTCAAGGACTCCATGGCGATTCATTATACAAGATGAAGAACTATTCAAGGAACCGGTGGATCTTCATCGAAAAAAGGTATGTGGAGACTTGAACTTATCTATCACTTGAAAATCCATTTGTATCCCTATCATGAGACAAAAGTCTTAATGATATATAGACTTAGATTACGCACATATGCCATTTCGAGCCGAGTTTATCTCGCCTATCTATTTCTCAAAATGTGTGTTGGTATGCTTTCGCTTTAGCTGAATTCATCTTTACCTAGTGACTTGTGAAATTCATGATGTTTCAATCCTCTCGAAAATTTCTCTGACATAATAGTTCGTGAATAACAGCTGCATATGTCATATGAGAATGTTTCGAAGATTTGAATGAGAGTTTAGGTTTTATATAACCATTGGTGAATATAAGCACTGTTGTGGAAACACTTGTGCATAAGTCATATTCCTTGAACTGAAGCTTTCGAGCTTTGTTGATCAAGAGAAACAGGAACGTGAACTGTCAACTCAGTCCGCGAACTCAGTTTGCGAATTAAGTCTACGAACGTGCGTAAGTTCTCGACCCGAGAATTTCTGTTGAGTTGATGTTCAGTTTCAGTCCGCGAACTGACTGAAATTCTCGACACGAGAATTTCTGCTGGAGTTTACAAACTCCAACCAGTTAACTCAGTCCGCGAACCCTGTCCGCGAACTTAAGTAGGTTATATCTAAAAACGATGTTCAGTGAACTAATCTTTATTACCTAAGGAATGATTTATACAAATGGTGGCTATAAAGTTCATGAACCGATTCGAGTGAATCAAATCGTTTTTGCTTCAATTGTGTCTTGTCAAGTTTACAAGATCTCATAGCAATTGAATGACTCTCTAACTAGTTCATTTGAACTAGTTATGGTGAAGAAGAAGTTGGTTGATATGGAAGTGCTCATATGGCTAACCTTTTGGTTAACTATTGTTGAAACAACTAAATACAAGTTTGGGTACGGTTACACAAGCCCTTGAACGTGCATTTCATTTGTGTGTGAAAATCTATGTCTTTCGATCTAACGGTTGAGAGGTATTGGCTTAAATCTAAATCTGGTTTTCATCTAACGACGAATTAATGCTTTGTTAATAATCTAACATTGATTGCAAACCCTGATTTGAAAGGTTATTTAAAGGAGAACTCTAGCAACTGGGAAACCTAATCCCTATACTTTACGTGTGTTACTAGTTGTGACTAGAGTCGATTCTCCTTTAACCCTCTGATTTTCTTTTCTCAAACTGGGTTAACGACTAAAGACTTCATTGAGATTGTGGAGCCAGATTGATACTACTTTTATTGTAGTTATGTATCTGATCTTGCTTTTTCTATCATGTTGAATTCATTTGCAAGTATTAACTCGAGATCTTTATCTCCGATAGGCAAGAAATAAAAATAATCGCAAACAATTCGTCTCATCGTTTGTGATTCCGCAATATCCTTTTTCGCTGCGTCGATTAGGATTATTGTGAGGTGATTAATAACTTAGACTGTTCTTCGGGAATATAAGTCTGTGTTATTGATTGGTTCCTATTCACCTTGATTTATCGACTGAACAAAAATATTGGGTATTTCTGTGGGAGACAGATATATTCAATCAATAGACTTTTCTGTGTGATACGAATTTGTTTATCAAGTCTTTGACTTTAGGTTGAAGCAATTCTTTGTTGTGGGTGAGATCAGCTAAGGGAATCAAGTATGTAGTATCTCGCTGATATCATGGACGTATGGAGCGCGACTGTACCTTGTATCAGTGGGAGATTGATAAGGGTTCAATTACAGTCCAGACCGAAGTTAATTTGGAGTAGGCTAGTGTCTGTAGCGGCTTAATACAATGTGTGTTCAATCTGGACTAGGTCCCAGGGTTTTTCTGAATTTTCGGTTTCCTCGTTAATAAAATTCTGGTGTCTGTGTTATTTCTTTTCCGCATTATATTTTGTGATATAATAGAAATAATACAGGTTGTGCGTTGTATCAATCAATAGTGAAATCCGACCTTTTGGTTGTCGATTGGAAATTGATTGATCCTTGGATATTGGTCTTTGGTGCCATCCAAGTTAACTCTCTTTAACCAAGTTGACAAATTCCTATTTTCTTGAGCAAGGATTAAATCGAGAGTTCGAGATACAATCTCCTTGATTAACTTTTAATTGATTGAGTCTTAAGTGATTCTCTTAAAAGTTGCTTGTTGTTGTCCATACAGATTGCTGAGCGAAATATTAGGTGGTAGTGTTAGACCCCCGTTTTTTCTGCTTTATCACCGCATTCAGAGTCATCATGAGCAAGAATAAGGCATACAGGGTAAAGTTTCCTTGGATGTCTTTGAAAATATATTAGAATCTATTGGGGTGACCAATTTGCTGCATTCTCAGTCATTATGCCATGTAACATAGGATTTGAAATGTTTAACTCAACAAGGAAACTTACATCATTGGTATATGTATGATTGCCATCTTCTGGTATGATTTTGAGTGGGTTGCCAAGGATACTTGCAATTTGATTTTCAACTTCAACATTGAAAAATTCAGGTGGGAGCTTCTTGATATCAATCCAAAATTGCTGAGTGAGAAAATCAATACCAGTTATAGTATGTGAAGGATGCCACGCACGGAAAACAACCAAGTAACCATCGAAACTCCAAGGACCTTCCTCCAACATTGAATTATAGCTTTCCCAATCATAAAATCTAAATATGCATATATTAGTAGCATGTCGCCTCATTTGAAAACGCCCACGACCCCAGACCATTGTTGCTTCTTGTTCAATCTTATCTGGCCCCATTGGGTTCTCACGGAAAATCTTTGCAATTAAACTAACTGACAATTTCTGAATACTAGGTTGTAATTTTATGTGAGAGTACCTGATCACTCTTTGAATGTTATTATCCTTTTCTAGTTTTGTATTCTTAATTTTGTGGATAAGATCAGAAACCTCGCCCACATACTTTTTCGTTGACACTGAGAATACTAAAAGGAAGAAAATGATGAACAACGTAGAATGAAGTTTAGATATCCCTTAGAATCTTCTTATTTAAAGAGCGAGGACATTTAAACCTTATGCTACGTGTTGAACATTTCAGCCCACTTCTCGTTAAATTACATCCATGAGTTATCCGATTTTTATTTTTATTATCTCGAGCATAACATCTTGAATAAAGTGAGTATCGTTTAAAGTACATGAGAGAGTTTTCAGAAAGCATGTCACTAGTCATACTTATCTTCATAACATCGAAATTCTCACTTTGCGTCCTTATTTTCATTAGAATCTTCAATAGAATACGACTTGTTAAGATGGGATAACCTTTGAAATGGAACCTTTAGCAGAGAGTGAGATCAAGCCACCTAGCAAAGAAATGTATGCATAAATCTTAAATGCGCTGTCTTGTTGGGATAGCATTACTCAAAGAAAAAAAATCTAACCGTCCATCGCCTCAGCATCCGGCAAACAATTTTACTGAGAGCTAAGAAATTGAAAAACATTCCTACCAAACAGACCCTGGACCGACTGCTATTTAAAGTCGGCAACGATTCGCGAACTCAATATCTAGGGCTTCCTTTTTATTTTTTTCCTTTCTTCGCTCGTCTCGGTTGTTTGTTTTCTCTGCCGCTGAGAAAAAGGAGAAAGATCGCTTCTGCAAATTCTATTACTGATCTGGTGATTCCTTCCTCTATTTTTATTTTACTTTGACAAGATTCATACACTTTTCTTTCTACAATCTGATTTTAGGGTTTCTGTGATTTTGAATTAGTGGAGGATTTTTTTTTTGTTTGACAAGATTCATATGCTTTTCTTTCTACGATCTGATTTTAGGGTTTCTGTGTTTTTGAATTAATGGAAGATATATATAGGTTCATGTGATTATGTCAAATTGAAATCTTAATACCATATAATTGTCCTTAATTTCTTTCGCTAGGATTGTCAACTATGGAGAAACAAAAAGTAGAAGGTATAGAAGAGACTTTTGTCTTGGCCTATCCCGGTTACTTCAAACATGCCAATATTGGTGCTCTTGTGAGCTTCTTTGAGGAAAATAAATTTCACTTGAAAGGTAAACCTGATTTAGTTTATTTTTAAAGCACTCCTTCCATTGTACAGCTAATCGGCAACATATCTATTGTTTATCCTTATCAAGGTATGATGCTTATGAATGTGAGTCCGAAATTCATTGAAAAGCACCTCCAAAATGTTGGAGAGGAACATGGAGGGGAACCTGATGATGAACTTTCTTGTTTTAATTGGGTGTATTACTTAACCTCTGGTCCTGTTGTTGCTATGATACTGGAGGGACATGAAGCAGCCAATAAAATGAAGTTATTGGCATCGAATCGTGAGAACGTTTTCTTTTGGAGTTTTGGCAGGTAAGCCTAAAATTTCATTGTTTTACTTTATAGCCCTCTTTTTTGTTTGTTGTATGTACGTAGTTGCCTTGTTTATCGCCTGTTGATTGTTAAATTTGAATTGCAATTTTAGTCTTTTTACATTTTGGGAGTACCTTTTTCTCTCCCTCTCTTTTATTTTCTTCTTTTTTCTAATTTTTATTCGACAGGCCAGCAGCTTACTGCAGCGGTTCAGCTGACCGTGCAAATCAAGATATTCGGACGTGGTTCGGTCAAGATAGCAAAGCTGAGAGATCTAATTTAGTACACTTGCATGCAGGGGGGGGAACACATGGCCCATTGGATAGAATCTATAAGACATTAGAGAATGATTCCTACTATCGAGTGTTTGCTGAAAAACCGTAAGTTTCCGATTTAGAATCCAAATGATGAATCTGATTAATCTGATATAAAGCCATATCCATGTCAAATGTTTGAAGAGTTACTATTCTTTTTCATGCTGGGCAGTATAATTTGCAGCATGCAGGATTTTGAGTCAGACCTATTATTGATAACTAGCCTCCCGTTATTTTGGTATTCAATATTTGCAGCATAGATCTTCATGCCTGTTTTTTGAAGGAACCCATGTCCTTTCTGGTGATCAAGCCCAAGGCTTTTGATAAGGACTGTGTTGGCGAAATTCTGAGTGCTGTTGAGGATAACAGTTACATAGTCAAAGGTAAGTACCCATGCATCTTTTTTATGCGCTTAATGCTGATATCATCTGGTTACACTTTTCGATTGAACTGTTCTTCTAGGTTTAAAGCTCGTGAAAAAGTCCGAGCATCCTGACAGCATTGTATGGTCTGATTCTTCTGCATCGACTAAAACTGATGGAGATGATGAGTATGGTATTGCTATGGTTGTTACTTGTCTTTCCTCAAATTTCGAATTACGTGACAAAGCACCAGATCTCAAGCATATCGATTTTAGTTCAGAAGTATATCTAGTTGGCAGGTAAACATGAATTGTTGCATTTCTGGTTAATCATTGAAATAGCATCTTTTGTGTATCATGCCAAGACTAAAAATTGTTGTGTTGCTTTCAAGACTAAAAATTGTTTATTTCTTTGTGCAGTAATTACGTCTACCAAAGCAAGCCGGATGAAATGAGGAGTGATGTAGACTTATTTTTTCCTCACGGTCTGACCATTTGGACTGATCCTGAAAGCCAGTACCTATTTGGCAAGATGTTCCAGCCAACTTTAATTGGTTTAGATTGGGAGGATTAAGTTACATGTCATGTGTTTTCTTGTTTGGAAGTTACTAACAGTTTCCAATTCCGTGGTTGTAAAACTTTATACTCTTTTATCCTTTAATATGATGAACTTAAAGTTACATTTTCTTTCTTTCTTGGCTCAAGTTTTTAAATGCGCAGCTGTGCACTTAATTTTTTTTGATGATAAAACTTGGATTAGAAAAAAATCAAAGCAAACTTGTCGTTCACTTGTTGTGTGGGAAAAAGTAATGTCGTGTTTAGGCCACCATGGAGTTGGTTATGTGGTTTATATGTTGGGGGAAAAACTGTCTAGAAGCTAGAAACCGGGACATGCGGAGAAGTATTTACCAACAATTTGAATTTGAACAGTTATGGCAATTGGCAATGGCCAATAGAATACATCATTAATATCCATTAGAAGGAGTCTACAAGTAATTTGTTCTACTCCCACTCGTTTTAGTTTTAGAATGCATTATTTTTTATTGAATCATGGCCATTTTCCTTCTGGTGCACTTCACATCCTTTTGAACTCTGGTCCTTTTGCTTCTACATGTTTTCTTGAAATCTCAAATTATTGTGGGAGCTCATGTTTGGTATCATCAGTCTTCATTCTAATTTGTTCATTAGTGTTGAACATACCAATACACATCGGAGGGGTAACCCATGTAGTTACGAGTTGTTGTTGCATTAGCAGTGACATTTGTTAATGAAAATGCAGCCCAATTTGCTATTTTACTAGCTGAAACATAGATAAAGAGTTTCGGAAGAGAAAGTGCATGCAAAACGTTTGATATTTTATCTTCCCAGATGACTTTTGCTCGCCAGTCCATACTGCTTTGAAGACCTGAGAGAAGTCTGACTGGATTGATGTTGTGAGCTTCAATGCTGATAGTGGAAGCTTGAAGTTGTAATCCCCATTTCCACGCCTCAGTTACCGGTAACAGCTCTACAACATCCTTAATCAGAGCCATGATTTCCAAGGTTCGCGCCTCCCTGCAATAACCCTAAGTATTTCTTAGAATCATGATTGTTGTCATCATGTTAGTTGTTTGGTTCCAACTGAAAGCTAAGTTGATTTTAGCAGTTTCGGATTCTGGGCACTGCCAACTATTTGTTTGAGTTGGTGTCGAAGGCAAGTGTATATCGAGTCTTGTGCGTCGCTAAGCCTGCACATTCTCCAGCCAGAACTGTTTGGCTCTAGCAAAAGTATGTTGAGGGTTGGGGTTAATTCCTATAAAGGATTTATCAGATCTAGCTAGCCAAATATACCAAATAACATGCACACAAAGAGCATTCCAGGGACCCAATTCACTATCCCAACCAACTGGATTGGGGCTCTAGCTAGTAATCCATTGTTGCAAAGACAAGTTAGGAATACCATGCACAAAGGGTTTGCAGAAGAAGCAAACCAAACGTTTATAGCAAAAGGACACTCCATAAAAATGTGTTTTGAAGTTTCATTGGGGTGAGTACACAAAAAACATATGTTTGGCATATCAACATACTTAGCAAGTTTATCAGCTATATGAATCATATTATGCATACATTTGAAAATTTATAATGCTACTTTTGGGGTTGTTTCTATACTCTATATCCTCTCCTAGGGAGAATTGGTGATAGTATCTGATAGAGACTTCCCATTTGGTTTCAATTTCCACCTGACTGTATCATTCCTATCAAGACGAAAGGGAATGTGACAGATGGTTCGGACAATGCTGAGTTCAAATTAAGCATTTAGGGTATCAATATTCCATGTATGATGTTTGACATATATAAGGTGACTTACCAGATAAATATTGTCTGGAAGTTGGGTATTCATAAATCCTAGAGTTCTTGCCACCGATCCTCCTTTATATGGATAGTTTGGCCATTGCTTATTTCCCAAATGCAGTGAGGTTTGATAAATAAAATTCTTTGTAGAATGCGGGACCAGAACCAAGGTCCCGTGGTGCTGACTGTTGGATCAAGTGGATGTCTACACTTACTATAGTGACTGGATTTCAGAGTTTTTTTTCCAGATTGAGTCTGGGTTTTCTAGGAGATTCCAGGAGAGTCGTCCTAGTTGCGACAGGTTATTTGCTTCGAAATCCCTAAATCCTAAACCTTCTAGAGCTATCAGAATGCTGAGATCAGGCCAAGCTTTTAAAAAGAATCCGTTTTTACCATCCTTCTTTTCCCACCAGAAATTTCTTTGTAGGGGAACGAGTTGGTTGGTAACGTTTTTCGAAATCTTGTAACATCCCATCTGGTAAATGGGTAGAGATTCGAGGATAGTCTTAACTATCACAGTTCTAGCATCTTGGCTAAGATATCTCCCTCGCAAATTCTGTAATCTACTTCTGAATCTAGCTATCATTGAGTCAAAAGTCTTGATTTTGGAAGCTCATACAAAAAGAGGCGTACCCAAGTAGCTATCAATGATATTAATTTTTTGAACCTTAAGTATTTTTATTATCATTTTGCCAAGTTTATTAGGGAACCTAATACTAAAGAAAATTCAAATGTTTTGAAAGTTAATCATTTGGCCAGTTGCTAATCTAAAGGTGTTGATGATGTTTAAAATGTTTTGAGCATCACTCAGAGATGCTTTTAGAAAAAATGATGCAGTCGTCGTCAAAGAGAAGATGGGTGATGGTGGTACTGTTTGCGCTAATTTAATTCCTTGGGTTTGTCCTTCTGCTTCTTTATGCCTTAATATCCTAGTTATCCCTTCCATACACATGAGGAATAATTAAGGAAATAATGGGTCTCCTTGTCTAATTACCCTAGTGGGTTTGAAGAACTTTACGTACAAAGGATAACGATGGATGGTGTGATGATGCATTGATGGATCAACAAGCAACAAGACTCACTAAATCCAAGTTTTTGCATCATTTACATTAGGTACTCCCAGCTGACCCTATCAAACGCTTTGCTCATATCAAGTTTTATTCCCATTAGACCACCTTTACCTTTGTACTTTTTTCATTTTATAGACAACTTCCTGAGCCATTACTATGTTGACTGTGATTTTTCGATTGTTCATAAAGGTAGATTGGAAAGGAGAGATTATTCATTAGGTTGCTGAAGCGACTCAGCTTTAAGCTTAGCAGCAACATCGAACTGGCGAGATATCTCCAGCTGAGATACTTGACCTTCAATGCGGTTAATTTTGGCGTTCGCACCTACCAGCTGCTCTTGGAGACCTGCGTGTGCGAAGGGTATCAGTAACAAGAGCAAGCAGCTAAAGACACAAAGGATGCTATAAATTTTTTTTTATCCTAAGCTACCTTCGGCATGGCTAAAGGACTCTTCTAAACTATGTTGAGCCTCAGCAAGGTCAACCTCAGGCGCCTCAAGGTCTTCCACAAGGGTGTCCCTTTCCGTCTGAAGATCATCAATATCTATCCAGAGCGAACCATTCTCAGAGACTAAATCTTGGTACACATTCTCTAACTCTTCAAACCTTTTTACTAAGGATGCATGAGACATGGAAGATGCCACGGAGATGGCATCAATAAGTTTGTTCTTAAGAGAATATACCTCATAAGTTAATACATTACGCTCCGCAGTAACTTTAGCTAAGAAGCACAAGCATCTTCAAAGTCTGCGTAATATTTTTTACGAATAACTTCTTGAGCGGAGAGACGTTTCTCAACCAAGGAAATATCCTCTTTTTGCTTTAAAATGAGATTGTCCTTCCAGCAAAGGGCTTCGCCACACTCCTTATGAAGCAACGCTATTTGCTTCACTAAGTTTGTATTATGGGCAGACTCTAGGGAAAGTTGGGCCTCATAATGAACAGTTACGTTCATCAGCCTATCTGACTTTTTTTGATAATACCAAACGTCGCAAGTTAATTTGGCCACTTGGTCTTGGAGACACCTAAGTTCACTAGAGCTGCCGGCTGGCAGGGGAAGGATGTCTTAGGACTATGTAACCAACAAATAAAGACAAAATCTAAGGAGAAGAAGAAACAAACTTATGGCTTTAGAGGACTCGGCAGCTAAAGCAGTATCAGAAGCTCTGCGACCATCCTCGTAAACCTTAGCTGCATTATTAGCTCTCTCAAGAGCCAATAAAAAAGCCTCCAGAGATCTATGAGTTTTCCTCAGATCTTCCTCCAATGAAGATATCTTAGCAGCAGAAGTGACATCACCTGACGAAGGCTGCTGAGAAACAGCAATGCCATGTTCTTGACAAGAACGTTCCAACAGGGCACTCAAATGGGTGCCCTTAACCCTATAAACCTTGAATAAGGTATAGCCTACATCGATCTTCTTACAAAGATGCAAACAAAGGAGAATAAGGACGGACAAAAGATCAAATTAATAAGAAAAACGACAAGGTAAGAACCACTTACTGAGAATGATGAAAGACGAGGGAGGAAGTTGGTGTAGGTATCCATAAAAGCCTTCATCTCTTGAATGCTACCCCTACGGATCTCACCAAAGCTTTGACTAGAGCGGAAGCAATCAGAGTCAAAGAACAAGTCTTTGGCAGCACGATACTGGGCAGATAACACATCCAGCTGCGAAGCTATCTCACAAGAACTACCAAGATGATGATTATCAACTCCAGCAGAAAAGGGACCCTCGGAACCCCACAGGATGGCCTTAAGAATGGCATCATCAGAACTACCTAATCTCAAGATCTCCGGCAACTTACCACGACTAGATTCAGCAACAACTCCCTCGTTGGTTAAATACGAATAAGGGGCACAACTGCTGAACCCTCACCACGATAAAGGAATGGCATGGAGGAAGAACTAGGAACATAAGGAGGAGCTTAGGAGCTGCCCAAATCCAAGTCACCGGCAGAAAGGAGATTACCCAGTACGGTCCAATCTGGTGACGAAGGTGGAGGTCCAACAACTTTGCTAACGGGAGCAGTAAAGACAGACTGAGCACTCCCTAGCGAAGCAGGAGCAGCATTGAAGGAGAAACTATCTAGTGAAATCACAATCTTCTTCTTCTGCCGAGAATCTGAGCTACCAACCTTCGCCGAAGGAACAAAAACCTTAGCAAACGAGCCACTTGATTGAAGGGAAGTGGCAGGAGACGAAAGCTTACTCTTAGAAGCCACAACAACAACGGAGGTAGCAGGCAAAGTCTTGCTAGGATCAGAAAACAAAGGCATCTTCAAAAACAGCGTAGGCGCAGGAGCTTGAACACTAACAGGCTTAACCAGCTGAGCATCAGCACCAACAAGAAAATTCTCACCCTCAACAGAAGCAGCTCGGACTGGGCTGGGGTTACCCTTGGAAAAATCCTCCTCAATATCATCCAAATGGGGACTGAGGCCAGTATCCTCAACATCTTCCATATCTTCATCGCCTGGTACCTTACCAGCAGCCTCAGGATCATCATTTTAAGCATCGATATCAATCACAGTCTTCAGATTACCCTTCCTCTGAGAAGACCGCACAGAAACGCATGCGTAAGCTAAGAATCAGGGGCAGGGTACCAAGGAATATATAAACACAAAGGTATGATCCTTACCCCCACAGGCGTTGGGACCGAAGATTTCCTCTTCCTAGTTCTTGTGGCCACAGAATTACCAGCAGGACCTGGAGCAGTTCCAGCATAAGAAGTAGGGGTAGGCTGCAAGAGAAAACTGTCATAACAAAGGTATCAAAGCAGACAAAGATATCAAAGCAAACGAATACATCAAAAACGAAGGTACCTCATGAGAAGAGGCAAGATTAAAAATCCAAGTCCGATACCCAGCATATTTCTCAGGCAAAGAACGAGCTGAACGAGGAACTAAAGGATCCGCAGTGGTGAAACCATAAGCCCAAGGAACAACCACACGAAGAGGAGTACGAGCCCAATGGTCATCATGATCAATACGAATGCGGTCAGACTTTGGCAAAGACAGCTTAGCAGAGTAAGGTACGGTAGTGAAACCAGTCTTATCAATCTCCAACAACAAACGAAGGTTATTACCTTCCATGATATGCCTAGTGGTAACATGAATACGATGACAACCAACGCTCCAAGGAAGGAGATTACTCTTATGAATAACATCGGCATACGTAGCATTGAAGTTAGCTGGGGTATAATCCTCCCGCTTAGATCTTCCCTCAGCAAAGGGATCATAAAACTCCAAGGTTGTTTTACCCCTGCTACGGTACCATCATTCGCGAAGGCACGCCAGTAGTTACCGTTATATTGCATAACTCCTCTAACCTGAGCCTTATTTGTCGGGTCATCTCTAGAATACAAGACGTCGTAGTATAAAGGATCATTTCTACTATACAAAGGAAGAAACATACCTGCGGCCAGCTGGCCAACGCTAATCAAAAGATTACTCTCATTGTAATAAAAATCTCGAATAAGAGACTCGGTGAGAACGTCAGGGCCATTACCAAAGGAAACCTCGAATTTATGAAGGCGGAAATCCTTGACAATCTCAGCAATGGATAGATGAAAGAATCTATCCTTGTCACGCAGTTGGAGCCTCTGAAGATCATAGTGAGGAGGAGGAGGTCGAAGATCCTCAATAACAAACTCTTCAGCCTCAGGCTTTAAAGCCTCATCAGCAACTGTAGCCACCTCAGTACCAGCAGGCACCTCAGAGTCCTCAGGAGGGGGATATGACGTAGCATCAGGATGATCCATACGCTGAGGAGGGTTAGTCGACGAAGATACCTTTGGATTATTCCACGTAGGTTTCTTCGAAAGCCTCATAAAAACCTAACATCAGCAGGAAGAACATCTCCATCAACAATGGCGGAGGAAAATCACAATCCACTTCAAAAGCAGAAAGGGTCAAAACCCGATATACTTTGGGCATGGGTTTCACTAAACCAACCAAGGGAAATGGTTTGAGCGTATCACAAGGAAAAAATGGGTATCATACATCGCCAAAAGCGAAGTTGCAGGCAAGAAATGGCCATGGAAATATCATCACCAAAGATAAAAACGGAACAAAACCCAAGTTCCGATACAACATAAACAAGTAAAAGAGAACAAAATTTCTTACATGCAAGAGTAACAGTTACATCGATAAATCTCCTAGTTGAAGCAAGACAACATGGGAAAGCATGAAGAAGATTGAAACTAAAAAAGCGAGTATCACTTACTTGTATGATCAACTATATGGTCAAAGCACGCGGAGAATTGAAGAAGCGGTTAGCAGCAAAGAAGAATCTCAAAAAAACAGATGGAGAGCGACAGTTCGAAGAAGAAGGAGAAAGAGAATTAATAGAAATTCTTTCTCTTTGTTCCATTCTTATAGGCGACTGGAGAATCCAAAAATTTGGATGTCCCAAAATTCAAGGGGAAGTTATTGCATGAAAGAACATGTGGGGACCACCCAATTTGTACGTGCAAAAATGGCGGCGTAACGGAAGTTTTCTTCCACTTCTACCAAAGGGTAGAATATGAAAGAAAAGGGGCAAACTGTGAATACCAATATTCTGTGGAGCACGAGTCACGATCTGAGTGGCCGCACACAAATTTGACTGTGTAACCTTCGCTGGATCGAGAATCCTAAGTAGCAAAGGATACCTCCGCATATCTACTTTATCTCATCCCAAGAAACAAGATATGGACGGTCAAGATAAGAAGGGAAAAGCCTAGTCTACATAGAGTCAGCTAGCGAGGGGACAGAGGTAGATGACGCATCCAATCAGCATTAAATGCACAAATATCTTATATACATGCATGAATCAAGGCACGCTGAGAGAGAAAGTGTGGCAGAACCCGATTGACAGAAGATGGCGGTGAATGAAGGTACAACATGTACTGAGGTTGGGTAGTTCCCGAAGGAACGTGGGCCGGCTGAGGTGTCAAGATACAACTAGAGAAAGTACGCGGTGGACGAAGGTACCATTGGTACGGAAGGTATATCAACATAGGATGGACCCAGAGGCAGCAAAGATATACCTGGAGCAAGAAGGGCTATAAATTCCAAGCTTCACCAACAAATTAAGAGAATTCAATATCTAGGAGAGAAGATCTGGTCTTAAGCTTATACCTATTTAATGTTTAGAACTTAACTGTTTACTTCAACTTGAGTTCTCTCTATTACTTTGGAAAGCATTTAAGATCTTTGTAACCACATACTTAATACAAAACAATCACTCATTACCCCGTCGACGTAGACAAAATGTCGAACCACGTTATCTATTGTGTCTCGTGATAAATTAGAAGCGTTTACGTATTACTTATGTTCTTCTTTATTATTTGTGATCTTGAGTATATCTTTATACTTATAATCATCATTTCAACTGAGGTATCGATACTACTTATTATCTGATCCTCTGAGCAGTAAACATTACGTAGGCTACGGGAAAACGAGTAGTCACAACAAAAAGCGTGGATTCTTGGAAAGATATGTCCGCGCTGTTCCTGGGAAAGTTCTATTCAGACAAAAAAAAAATTACATTAATATATTTAAGCAAGAATAACCAGCGGATATGAGAGGATGTAGGAAAATCATCCTACGATTTCGGCGCCTAACTTTCGATTGTAATGAGAAATTAGCGAAAGATCATTGGTTGAAATATATGTATGAGGAATGATACCGGCCTACAAAGAAAGCTTAATCAATTTCAGGTTCCAAACCTTTGTCGAGTTGGAGGAAGCATCTAAAAGGATCGCCGACGGCATCGAGGATGCACCCGCAAAAGTTGATTGGAGCTACACAGTCCATACTGTATCAGAGGCACCACAGAATGTGAGATCTAATATTAATTAAGATAGGAGGGAGCAATTCTGAGTAGATGAAGGAAGTCAATGGGGTAGGCGATACTTCGTTCCACCACCTCCCATACCATGCAACAAAGAGCAGGCAATCGAGTTCTTGAATTAATGGATCGCAAGAAAATAAGTTCAACTCCCATCAACAGTAGTAGACATCAAAAAAATGGACCAGAACGCAACCACATACTTCCATTATCACCGGAGGCTGGGACATCCGACAATAGAGTGTTTTGATATTAGAGGTATATTTGAACGAAAAACGAGAAGCCGGAGAATTCGGAAGGGGGGAGAAAACAATCGAACACGACCCTCTTCCTCGCCATTGAAGCCTCCTCAAAAAAAAAGGAGAGGATATGAGAGCGGAGAAAAGACAACAATCATGCTACTAAATGTAAACGTTCTCTTTTGGTAAGAATCTTTTGAATAAAGCGGTCTATTTGTTATTCAAAACAAGGGCTAGGGAATGCCAAAGACACCCGAAAAAGCTGGTAAATACAAAAAAGGCTACAGGAACGCCAATGGCGCCTGGTCGGATGAGAAACAAAGGCTACAGGAATGCCAACGATGCCTGGTTGGCTAAGAAATAAAAGGCTAGGGAATGCCAAAGGCGCCCGAAAAAGCTGACAAATTCACAAAAGGCTAGGGAATGCCAAAGACGCCCAAAAAAGCTGACAAATTCACAAAAGTATAGGGAATGCCAAAGGCGCCCTAAAAGATGACAAATTCACAAAAGGCTACAGGAATACCGACGGCGCCTGGTTGGATGAGAAATTCACAAAAAGCTACAGGAATGCCAACAACGCCCGGTTGGCTGAGAAATAATGGTTACATGAATGCCAAAGGTGCTTGGTTGGCTGAGAAATAAAAGGCTAGGGAATGCCAGAGGCGCCCAGAAAAGCTGACAAATTCACAAAAGGCTAGGGAATGCCAAAGGCACCCAGAAGAACTAAAACATGAGAATACAAAAGTGCCCAACGAGCTGGCAGATTCACGAGAGAAAGGGTACGCGTGTTTCACCAACGACCTGCCCGACCTTATACCTCTACATACAACTAAAAGAAAAGGGTAGAAGGTGCGCTTCATCAACGCCCCGCCCAACCCTATACCTCTACATCCAATTAAAGGAAAGGGGAGAAGGTGCGCTTCATCAATGGTCCGCACAACCCTATACCGCTACGTTCAATTAAAAGAAAGGGGAAGAAGGCGCATTTCATCAACGCCCTGCCCAACCCTATACCGTCATGTCCAATTAAAATAAAAGAGGATAAGGCACGGTTCAACAACGACCTTCCCAACCATATACCTATACATCCAATGAAAAGAAAAGGGGAGACTGCACGTTTCACCAACGACCTGCCCAACCCTATATCTCTACATCCAATTAAAATATAGGAGGAGAAGGCGTGTTTCATCAACGCCCTTCCCAACCCAACGTCTTCATTCTCAAAAACAAAAACAAAAAAAGAGAGAGGAACAAGCATGTTTGAACAATGCCCTACTCAACAAAAAATAGTAGTAGAGAGAAACATGTATAATTTCATTAATCAACAATCTAATTACATAATGATAACTCTAACCTGATACAATGGTTACACAAGCTAAAATCATCACATCTCACTAATACCACCAACTTATCGACTACACAAAATGGTCGAACGATGCACGTCTATCAACACTCGTACTAAACTCCAGTAACCAACAACGAACGAAGAGGAAAGAAGGGAAAAAAATACGCAAATAGAATGAGACTTCTTCTCCGCGTGCCTGCAAAAAAGGGGGAGGGGGGAAGGAGGCGGTAAGAGAAAAATAAAGGAGGGGCGCAAACCACCTCCACATCTCTGCCAGTATGAAACAACAAATTCTTAATAAACACTGCTAGAGCATTCCTCGGTCGACCTCGCATGCATTGCTATCTCAAGCATGTTTGTCAATGTTAGTGATCAAAACTATAAGTCTTGATTTCTAGTCTACTATAGCTAAGGTCTTGGACTAGGATGGAAAGTGTAGTTGAGCTCAAGAACTCCATGGAAATCATCAGACAAGACGAAGAACTACTCAAGGAACCGGTTGATCTTCATCAACAAAAAGGTATGCGGGGACTTGAACTTATCTATCACTCAATAGTTTATTTTTTTTATCTCCTATCTTGAGACAAATTCATTTTGCTATATAGACTTAGATTACGCACAGTTTCTATTTCAAGCCGAGTTTATGTCACCTGTCTATTTCTCGAAATATGTGTTGGTATGCTTTCGCTTTAGCCGAATTCATCTTTACCTAGTGGCGAAAGTCATGATACATATCAATCATCTTGAAAATTGCTTTGACGAATAATGGTTGGTGAATAACAACTATATAACGTCCTCTGAGAATGTTTCAACAATTGAAATGCGAATTTAGACAATGTAACCATTGGTGGATATAAGCATTTTTGTGGAAAAAAATATATGCTTAAGTCATATTCCTTGAACCAAAGTTTGCGAACTTTGTTAATTAAGAGAACCGGAACAAGAGTCATGTGCTCAGTCCGTGAACTGGCGGAAGTTCTCGACCCGAGAATTTCTGCTGGAGTTTGTGAACTCCTTCCGGAGAACTTAAGTCCGCGAACCCAGTCCGCGAACTTGAGTAGGTTATGTCTAGAAACGATTGTTCTTGAGATCATCTTTATATTAAGGAGTGCTAAATGAAAACCGTGTCTATAAAGTTCATGAATCGATTCGAGTGAATCAAATCGTTTATGCTTCAATTTTGTCTTGTGAAGTTCATAAGATCTCATAGCAATTGAACAACTCTCGAACTAGTTCATTTGAGTCATTTGAACTAGTTATGGTGCAGAAGAAGATGGTTTATATGAAAGTGCTCATATGGATAACCATTTGGTTAACTATTATTGAACCAATAAATGTACAAGTTTGGGTACGGTTACACAAACCTAAGCGTGCATTTCATTTGTGTGTAACAAGCTATGTTTTCCGATCTAACGGTTGAAGAATATTGGCTTGAATCTAAATCGGTTTTTCATCTAACGGTGAATATCGAATGCTTTGTTACTAAGCTAACATTGATTGCAAACCCTAATTTGTAAGACTATATAAGGGAGAAATCTAGCGAATGGTAAACCTAATACCCACACCTTACGTATGATAATAGTTGCGACTAGAGTTTATTCTCCTTTAACCCTCTGGTTTTCTTTTCTCAAACCAGGTTAACGACTAAAGACTTCATTGGGATTATGAAGCCATACCGATACTAGTTTTATCGTAGTAGTGTAATTTGATCTTGCATCTTCTATCGTACGAGTTCAATCGCAAGGATTGGCTTGAGATTTCATATCTCCGATAGGCAAGATATAAAAGAAATCACAAACACTTTGTATCATCGTCTGTGATTCCGCAATACCTTTTTCGCTGCGCTGATTAAGACTATTGTGAGGTGATAGATAATTCTAGGTTGTTCTTTGGGAATATAAGTCCGGGTTATTGATTGGTTCATGTTCACCTTGATTTATCAAAAGACGGAACAAAACTCTTGGGTATTTCTGTGGAAGATAGATCTACTCAATCAATAAAATTTTCTGTGTGAAACAGATTTGTTTATCAAGTCTTTGACTTTGGGTTAAAGCAACTCTTAGTTGTGGGTGAGATTATCTAAGGGAATCAAGTGCATAGTATCCTTCTGGGATTAGAGACGTAAGGAGCGCAACTGTACTTTGAATCAGTGTGACATTGATTAGGGTTCAACTACAGTCCAGACCGAAGTTAGCTTGAAGTAGGCTAGTGTCTGTAGAGGCTTAATACAATATGATGTTCAATCTTTACTAGATCCTAGGGTTTTTCTGCATTTGTGGTTTCATCATTAACAAAATTTCTGGCGTCTTTGTTATTTCAATATCCGCATTATATCGTTTTATCTTTATAATTGAAATATCATAGGTTGTGCGTTATTCAATCAATTTGAAAATCCGACCTTTTGGTAGTCTATTTAAATTGATTGGAACTTGCATATTGGTCTTTGGTACCATCCAAGTTATCTCTCTAGTTTTTAATCAGACTCGCAGATTTCTATTTGCTCAAGTAAGGATTAAATCGAGAGATCGAGACATAAAACTCTTTGATTTACTTTTAATAGATTGAGTCTGAAGTGATTCTCTTAAAAGTAGATTGGATTTAGTCCATACAGATTGCTAAGCGAAATATTAGGTGGTGTTGTCAGACCCCCTCTTTTTCAATTGGTATCAGAGCAGGCAAACATGTTCAAGACCTTATAAGTCTATGTTTGTAGCGATCTGAGTCTACGGACATAGATGCTATCTCTATTAATGCACCACCAGTATTCGATGGCTCAAATTACTTATGGTGTAAAATTGATATGCGATCTTTTCTTCACGCACGTGATTTTTAATCATGGGTATATGTTGCTAATGGATATGATGTTCCTGTTGTTGCAGTAAGAAACGCTAATGTTCTAAAAAACATTGCGAATATGATGCTGCTGAGATACTTGCTTCAAAGGAAAACTCCGATGGTTTGAATGCCATCATACATGCCATTACCCTAAATCTTCAGCACCATGTGTCAAATTGCACTAGGTCTAAAGATGCTTGGTATATCTTAAAAACCGTATTCGAAGGTAACTCCAGTGAAAAGGAAGCTAGGCTTCAAACCTTAATTCCGATTACTAAAACCTTCGTACGGAAGATGAAGATACATTTGATGAGTTTAATCACAAAGTGTCTGAAATTGTTAATGCGCCATTTGCATTGGGTAAGACTATTCCTGAAAAGGACATTGTGACGAAAATTCTCAGATCGCTCCCATCCAGATACGATTCTAAGAAGCATGACATCGTGTAGGGAAAATAACCTTAATAATCTTTCCACAAATGCGCTGGTTGGAAATCTTAAGATCTTTGGTCACGAATATTGACATCGATTACTTCATGTTGAAGTTCAAAAGCAAAAGTGGGCAGAATTTTACTTACAAAAAACTTACTTTTTACTATTCACATGTTTAATTCTTACAACTTAGGTCACTCACATCTTTTTACAGAACCTCGTACATACACACTCACTTGGAATTATTTAGTTTCACTCTCGCTCACTGTTTTCACAATTCTCTTACTCATCACTCTTAACTTCGCTCACTTTACTCGGTGATGTTCAAATGAGGACTAGTGTCTCCTATTTGTACTAGTAATAGATTTTTGTCGACCAAAAATGTTTTCTATAGATTTTCACCTAACCATGTCTAGATTTTCATCGACCAAGAATGTTCTCTATAGATTTCCACTTAACCATGTCTCGAACATCCTAGACATATATGAAATTATTAGCTAAATCAACTTAGCTGCCTTACCTATATTATTATAGATGTATGTACATATTTCATCATTCGCCACGTGCCCGGGGAGAAACACGTGGGAGACATATAAACCCAGACATCGAGATATGATGCCACACATGGATATCCTAGAAACGTATCTCATCAAGGAAAGATCATCATCTGACAGATCTGATGGCTAAGGATTGAGGGGCACTGAGATACAAAGCCATCGTGAAACACTGAAAAGCACCCAAAGACCCAATTTATCCCATCTCAAGAAAGATCCAAGATCGACGGCTAGGTTTACTCCAACTGACAGAGACGTGACACGGGCAGCAGACGTCTGTCTGGCGCGTGAAGACGACTCAACAACTCACATTAAACACCCTAAATAGCATACGTGTCAACCAATCTGTGGAGGATGCAGTAATGACCCTTCGTCATCAAGAACGGACCGCTGGGGAATCTTGGAAGACGAAGGTATCGGCGGAATCGACACAAAGCACAAGACGATAAGCTTACAACGGACTTCAGAAGCGGACCCCACATAGTAACCTTATAAATACCCCTCTCCACTAAGAGAGAAGGGGACGACCAATAAATAGCAATTAGAAGATAATATAGGAGAGAGAAATAGGAAGAGTAAGTGAATTCCTTTTATCCGGAAGCCTCAATGCACACTTTAAAGTCATTTGACTACCTTTGTAATCAATGAATACATAGTGAAACACCAACCCCGTGGACGTAGGCCTTAGTGCTGAACCACGTAAATCATTATCTCGTTTACATTCAACACTTTACATTATGTACTTTACATTTATGGTTCGATCTTTATTTATCCTGTTATACGAGCATCATTAGTGATAGCATTTGACTAGACAAGGACGAGCACGAAGGCTCTGATTCGATGAGTCATATTAATTACCCCCCTTTACACATACAACGCATAGTTTATGATATAGATTGTATGCGAACATTGTTTGTGAACACATGGATGCCATCGTGATTTATGTGTTCACAATCTGACGCTAGAAACAGGGACTCTGTCCCGGTAAAAGATTTATCTTATCCTGTGATCTTTACATCCAACCTTTGTTCCGAGAATCGATCTCTGAAAATAACGATGCTTTGAACGCCTTTCTGTTTCAGTATTCACTATCTTTTTTTTTTCTCCAACTAAACGATTTATGGACAGATCTACGAATTTTTCAGTAGATCTGCGTTTTTAAAAGCATTTAACAAGTTTTTATTTTTGAAAATCAAAGTTTATGAACATATCTACGTGTCTTTCAGTAGACTTGCGTTATTATTAGCATTTTCAAGATTTTACCTTTGAAAACAAAGATTTATGGGTAGATCTACGTATTTTTCAGTAGATATGCGCTATTGCTACGTGCTTTCGAGTTTCTGTCTATAAAAATCAAAAATTATGGGTAGATCTACGTACTTTCCAATGGGTCTGAGTTTTATGTTCGAACTATTATCTTTGAAAGTTAAAACCCGCGGGTAGATTTACTTTATCATTTGAAAAGAGCATAGATTCATCATACGGGCCTAGCTCGTCAAAACACCTTTCAGAGCCTTAGAGCTTTAACCCTTTACAGTCGACTTATAAAATAAGCCTGAATATCCAAGAGATCCGATACCTTTTGAAGAGAGGAATAATAGACGGATAATCTGTTCTTGCCTTCAACATATGGATTTCAAAATTCTGCTAACAAATCCTCTGTGGATCTCTTCCTATTGTATGTTCGTTATTTTTCGTGCAAACGATATCGGATATGGATAAAAACAAAAACAAAAACGGAGGAAAAGCGAAGGTTTCATCAAAAGAAACTCCAAGGACTACACCATTCATGACTAGGAGAAAGCAGAAAGGGGAAAGCTTAAAGCAACGGATAAAAATAAAGACGGAGCTGAGAGCACGATGCCCTTAGATGCCAGCGTTATTGCAGCGGAAGCACTAAAGGCAGCTGCTGCCAAACCGGAGCTTCCAAAACCGGACCATCCAGAGAAAGAGCCTCCAAAGCAACTGTTGCCACCCGACCGCATGAACAACGTGAAGGGATGGTTGAACCCACCAAGCGTTGGTATGTCAAGTTTGGTTATCATATTTTAGTGAACCAAAACTCATGTTAAGAGTCTCTTGATTATGTACTAGAGTTATACTTTGTATATGTTAGCTTGAAATCATTAGGATATGAGACATTAAAAGTATTGCGAAGTCTTGAAGATGTGAAGAAGTGATGAGCTACAACGACTACAATCATCCTTCCACTTGAGGTTAATGATATTTGACTTGAATTGTTTCATTCCCTAACGTATCTTTCAAGTCGTGCATATTGAAAACATAACCGCGAAGCATTTTTGAACTATAGATAGACATAGTATTAAGGAATACAATACGAGGTTTATTGCTTAACCATTAAAATTTGTAGATTAGACATCGTCATATTCATTTGAATGCTATTGTGATTATGTATGGGTATAAGGTGAGGATTTCATCCTAGGGAACAATGTTTACATGTGTTCTAAGGAAGTAAGTTCATAAACTTGTTTTGTGAACCCAAAAGGAAATGTCCAGGAGTAATTGGTTTTGTTATTCATTGCATATCTTATGAAAAACCAATATGTGTGATGGAGTAGAACCTCTCATAACTTTTTGTGTTCTTGGTAGAAGTATTCACAATGTCATGACATTTGTATTGGTAGAACTTTTATTAGTAAAACCAATCTTAAGTAATCAACTTGGTATGATCGGAATGTTACTGCCAATGAAAGAGGGGAACCGATCCTTGTAAGGGGTGAAGGGAACCGATCCTAGTAAGGGGTGTAAGGGGAACCGATCCTTATAAGGGGTGAACCGATCCTAGTAAGGGGTGCAGTGCAAGAGGGGAACCGATCCTTACATGGGGTGCAACACATTTACAGAAGAAAGGGGAACCGATCCTATGAAGGAGTGCAACGCATATAAGTTAGATACCATATATATGTGGGGAACCGATCCTAGTACCTATTCAACCATATCTTTGGTAAGATAGTGTGACTATGCGTAGTACTCACATGGAGGTAGAACCAAAACTTGTTTTGGTAGAACCGCAAGCCCATGAGTGTGATTGAATATTTGGTTTGATCAATCACATAGTTCTTGAAAGTCAGATGAACCAATTATAAACTTGTTTGGAAGTGTGGCAAATCGGTTTCAAGATTGTAAATGTGAAAGAGAACTTACAAAGTAAATATGTTGGCAAACTTTGAACATGTACTGAGAATGTTAGTTTCTATAATTGTTTAAAGATATTCCTTAAAGGATAAATGGAAGAGAATCCCAGAATCGAAAGTTAAGAATCTTTTAATTAAGGTTATTAATTTATCTTGGATGGAAAGTATTAGAATTAGTAATGTGCATTTTCTAATTATATTTTCCAAGAGATTTCGATTATATTTTTGGACAGAGCATTTCCAGGAATTATGAAAACCGAATATGTGCATTTATGAATATCTTGAGAATATTTTCGGTTTTGGAAATTCCTTGGTGTCCAAACTTCCTTGTATATAAATACACGAAGTTTGCCTTTCTAGCAAACTAATCCTTCGTAAAAATTTGACTTCCTCTTTTGTCATTGTTACCGGTGTAGCCGCCTATCGGAGAGGAGAGTAATCTAATTAGGTGAAATCTCTTACGACCGCTCGTTTTAAAGTCTTCTTTGGGATTGAGAAGCTCTAGCACGACCCGTTGTTGGGAAACTAGATAATTGTGGTTTATCTTTGTTTTCGATTGATTTGATTGACTAACGGTGGTTGAAATCTGATTGCACCAATTTGGTTTATTCTTGAGAATCTTCTCTTCTGATATAAGATTCACTCAAACTAGTTCATAGTTTCAACAGGGATTTTTAGACTGTTGTTAGTACTAAAGACGATCTTATGATAATCCATTGTTAACAGACTTCGTTCTGTGCGTAATTGATCACAAGAGGTTCAAGTAATTGTGTGCAGGTGTTTATTGAAGATTTAAGAAGATTTGTAGCCAAAAGAAGATATTGAAGATCTGACTTGGGTTTATAATCTTTGGTATGCACAATACTTGTTTGGGAAAAGAGGATCCAATTAATAATCGGTTTATCCTTGTGATAGATTAGATTGATTAGTTGAAGTAGATTGGCATCAACACGGTTCCTTTGGGATTAAAGGTATTGTTGGCTTAATCTTAACTGATTACCTTTTGGGGTGATTGAACATAAGATAGATATAGACCTGACAAAGGAGTTTATGTTAAGATAAACGGAAAATCCTTTGTTTGACTCATATCACTTGGTTGAAGAGAGTTGATACCAAACAGATTTCTTGTTCCTTTACTGTTTGGAATACGAATCAAAAGGATTTTTCCAAGTATGTGACTTATTTATAAGTTGGAGGCGTGGGAATACAGAAGGAACTAGGTATACTATAGATTTAGGTGCTTGGTCTCAACTATACGAAGTAAGTGTATTTTGTGTAGCGGCTTAATCCTGAGAGTATTCAATTTTGGACAGGGTCCTGGGATTTTTCTGCATTTGCGGTTTCCTCGTTAACAAAATCTTGCTGTGTCATTTACTTTTATTTTCTGCATTATAATTTTTTTATTTATAATTAAAGTAAATGACATAACGTTAATATCCTAATTACTTGATAAGTGGATCCTATTGTGTTTGATTAAGTCCGAACCTTTTTTTATCAAGTAACACACTTTGTTGTTGTATTGTGTCGAGCTCGTATCCATAGACGATCACACGAAGTGTGAACCGATTAATTGTATTGTCTCGACTCAGTCTATAGACAATCACTTTCGGGAAATGACTTATAGGTCGATTTTTTTTTAGTTTGAGGTATATTTGGGTACCCTAGCCTTTTCAATTGATATCAGAGCATGCAAACACGAAAAGATCTAACAATCTTATCCAACCTATAAGAAAGAAATCGAGTTCTCATGAGTCGACTTCAATTAACGTGCCACCAAGATTTAACGGAATAAACTATCTATGGTAGAAATCTGCAATGAGATCGTTTCTTCAACTACGAGAATTTAATACTTGGCTATTAGTCGTCGATTGTTATACTTTTCCAAAGAGAGAAAACTCAGAAACCGAACTGAAACGTTTAGCAGAGTTTTCGAGCGAAGAAAAGACATTGGTAAAGCAGAATTCAGATGGTTTGAATGTTATTATTCATGTTGTAAGTCGTGACCTACAATATCATGTGTATACATGTCAAACATTCAAAAGAAGCTTGGGATAATCTGCAGATCGTATTCGAAGGTAACTCTTCTGAGAAAGAATCTAGATTTCAAATGCTCACTTCCGAGTAGGAAAACCTTCGAATGGATGACAACGACACTTTTGAAGAGTTTCACATTAAACTCTCTAAATTAATGTTTCTTTCTCGCTAGGATAGATTATTTATGAAAAGGATATAGTATGTAAGATTCTCAGATCATTGCCATCTAAATACGATTCTAAAAAGCATACAATCATCGAAGCTAATGATCTCTCAATCCTCTCCAGGAGTTCCTTAGTTGGAAAACTAAATATCTTTGATCAAGATATGTTGTTCAAACAAAAGAGCAATATGGGTTTCAATGCCACTAAGGGAGTTTCGGCCCAATTTTCAGAAAACTTCGATGATCAAGAAGATCTCTTCACCTGTGATGAAGGAGAAATAAACCATCACTTGTCTCTTCTTACTCAAAGATTCAAGAGACTACTGAGACGACGGAAAAGGGGAACACAGGTATCAAAATGAAGAATAATCATCCACATAAACATGAAGATACCTGGGATGATAATGATAATATTCCTCAATGTTACAAGTGTAGAGGCTTTGGCCATATCTCTCCAGACTGTCCAACTAAGGACACATAGTGGAAAAGGAATGCTTATACTGCCACTCTTGATTATTGTCCAAGTGAGAATGATCAAGTTGATGAGATAGATCATATTACAACATTTGCAGAAATCTATAAATCTGAGACCCTATCAAACATAGATTTTCATGAAGAGTTCACTCCTCAGATTTTCGAGAAAACACTTCGTTGTAAAGATAAAGGAAGTCACCTTCTTAATCCCGACATTGCTAAAATAAAGTCTTCTCTTGATCAACTCAAACAGGGATTTCTGAATGACAGGGAGAAATTTAACAAGCGACTGAAGAAAATCGAGATCTCTCAATGCTCTGGAGAAATACAGGTATCTAAAATTCTTCGTGATATTCGCTCATGTCAAGATGAGATTAGGTTTTAAAAGCAGAAAATCAGAAATTGAGAGAGAATCTCAACTGTCTTAAAGATGCATCACATAGGGTGAATGCTTCATTAGAAAAGAAGGTAAGAATAAAGAAATCTGAGGGATTCAATTTCAGAAAACGTAATTGTTCTGGTGTTTGTTTTTTGTGCAAACAAAGTGGCCATTTTCAAAGAGAATGTCTGAATACTAAACACAGAGAGAGACTGTATAAAACCAGAAATCAAGATCTAGTTCAAGATCAAAAAACTCTTCGAAAAGGGTGAATAATCTCTTTAAGCATCATGATCCCACAGAGATATTAAGCAGTAAATCTCAGTACTCAAACACCTTGTTGAAATCTCCTAAGGGAGAAATTTCAACAATCAAATTGGGAAAATCTAATTGATTTTCATGAATCCTTACTATCTATCTATGATAATATACAGTAAGGATATATACGTAAATAATTAGATTTAAATATTTGGAAAAATATTCTCAAAGATTTTTGAAAGAAAAGTCTAAAGGTTATAAGAGGTAAGATATCTTGCTTCATTTTCAGAGAGCTCTGACAAACATGTCAACCTCTAGTTGCAGTTCTCGGAAAACCGAAAAGGTTTGGACTATTTTGTTTCCAAACAAGAAACTTCGTCTTGAGTCTTATGATGGGGATTCTGATTCATCTCCAGAGCTTCAACATAATGTTCCTAATGAACAGATTTCTTCTCTCAGTGACAATCTGCTCAAAAATCTCTTACTAAAATTGGATCCAATTTTATGTGAAGTAAGGAACATGGAAAAAGACATGAGAAAAGAAGTCAAAGAAGTCAATGACAGTGTTATGAGTCTTGAATCCAGACTTGTAATAATTAAAGATGATTGGAATCCGGTAAAATCTGCTGACCCGGTTTCGACTTTGGAAGGAAACTTTAAAGAGTCAATTTCAGAGTTTCATGAATGAGAAGTGTAATAGACACCAATTTGTGATTTTTTTCATTGATTATATTGGTCTATTATGAATAAAACTATTATGAATAAAATTATTTGTTTTGAGTAATTTTCTTGTGATAGTTTTCGGTTTACATAGCTTGTGCTTTATTGCTTTTATCTTATTTCTATGTATGATTATGAGATGTATGTTTTCGGTTTTACTACCTTAATGTTCGATCTCATATGTGTGAACCCTCATGGTTTGGGTGACTTTTTGGTTTAGCGGGATTAAGTTCCAACCCAAGTAGGTAGGCCTTATCAAAGGATTATGAGGGGTTCTAATAGAATCAGTATGTGAAAAAGTCACAATATGTTGAATCAAATTTTGTTTAGCATAAAAGCATATGTGTTTCGATGGTTTTCAAATTTTGCTTGCAAATAGTTAAAACCGGTTTTCAACCTTTCTCTGGTAAAGGTTGAGGGATGTTGTTATTCTTTTTGTTTACGCATAAGGATGACAATGAGGGAAATTTCGATCTCAATTCTCCCTGGACGAAGATGCTATCATATTGGAGGAATGGATGTGAAATTGAGGTAACAATCTTGTTAGTTAATTGTTTTCCTGTTTAAGAAAAGCCTGAGTTTATATCATATATATGCATTGCTTTTGCTTGACGACATTTAGGTGTAATTGATTTTTATTCCATTATGTGTGTGTGTGGATGTGTTTCAATTGATTCATGTTAATAAAAACTATTGTTAGCTTACTTTATTGTGTGGTATCAATCGTTTAAGCTTACAAAATTATGGTACAATTGATGTGTGTGTTGATTCAATTGGTTCCAGTTAAGAAAAACTATTGTCATCTTGCTTTGGTATGGTTACAATGGTTTAGGCTTACAAAAGTGCGGTACAATTGATGTGTTTTATTCAATTGGTTCTGTTTAAGAAAAACCTTTGGTATTTTGCTTTGGTAATATATCAATGGTTTAGGCTTACAAAATTACGGTGCAATTGCGGTGCTTATAACATCTTATATTGATTCAATTGCTTCCGGTTGAGGTGAATAATTTTGCGAGTTGATTTATATTGGTTTGTATGAATTATTTATGGCTTAACGAAATAATATGTGTACGGGATGAGTTGTTTAGTCCAATTCGATTCCGGATAAGAAAATCTTGCTGTGTCATTTACTTTAATTTTCTGCATTATAATTATTTTATTATAATTAAAATAAATTACGCAAACGTTAATATCCTAATTACTTGATAATTGAATCCTATTGTGTTTGGTTAAGTCCGAACCTTTTTTATCAAGTAACACACTTTGTTGTTGTATTGTCTCGATCTCGTATCCATAGAGGATCATACGAAGTGTGAACCGATTAGTTGTATTGTCTCGACTCAGTCTATAGACAATCACTTTCGGGAAAGGACTTATAGGTCGGAAAAGTTTTAGCTTGAGGTATATTTGGGTACCCTAGCCTTTTCAGCCACAAATTACTTTAGAAAATGGGTAGAAGCCAAGGTCGTGGCTAGAATCCGCGACTCAGATGTTTTTACATTCATTTTCCAAAACATCATTTGCAGATTCGGCATCCCAGCGGAGATCGTCCCCGACAACGGAAAACAGCTGCAAGGGAAAAACATCGATATGCTTTTTGATACCTTCAAAATCATAAAGGACAAATCAACTCCCATATACCCCCAAAGCAACGGACATGAAGAAGCCACGAATAAGACCATTGCTCTCAATCTCAAAAAGAAGTTAGACGAGCACAAGTGGATATGGTGTGAACAGTTGCACAACATATTATGGGCATACAGAACAACCCGAAGATCAGCCACAAGAGAATCTCCATTCCTTCTCACCTATGGAGCCTAAGCCGTCATTCCCATA
This sequence comes from Papaver somniferum, assembly GCF_003573695.1. Taxonomy (NCBI): domain Eukaryota; kingdom Viridiplantae; phylum Streptophyta; class Magnoliopsida; order Ranunculales; family Papaveraceae; genus Papaver; species Papaver somniferum. Next base: position 113,875,005 of record NC_039368.1, on the reverse strand, counting down.
GAGATCATCATGCCAACTACGAAGAACGAAGCATGGGAAAAGAACCTCACAGCGGATATGATGTTGGAAAGACTAGATGATCTTGAAGAAAGGAGGGAAGCAGCCTTGCAGAAAATGGAGAATTATCAAAGAAAGCTAGCAAGGGAGTACAATAATAGGGTTAAGCTTAGAAATTTTGTAGAAGTGCAGTATGTACTGAGAACTATACCCCAATACTAACGAGAAAAGAAGTGGGGCAAGTTAGCACCAACATGGGGAGGTCCTTTTGTCATACACGATATCGCAGGGAATGGATCCTACTACTTGCGCAACCTAAAAGTGGAAGTCCTCAGACACCCATGGAATGCAAAATATCTCAAGCCATACCATCCATAGAAAGCAGCGCAGCTCTGCATCTGCGTGAAGAGTACCAGAAGAAGAAGACGACGCATTCGATCGGCATGTTTGTATCTTTGGACGAGGAGTAGCAGACCTCAACTCATCAATCAAACAAACTTTTTGGCATAAATTCATATCTAAGACAACAACCTAAGTACAACACAAGGGGCAGCGTATCATCAGGATGAATGATTGTAAATATGACACATCACAAGAATACTGCGTCTGTACATACAATTTACGCAATTATTGGGGAAAGTAGATATCTACAATCTCTTAGGACTCCCTTATCAGCTTCTATAAGTGTAAGACCGTGGGGAAGGCATCCAGCAGAAAGAGATACCCAACCATTCATAAGGCAGCGGGTCGACGGAATGGGTGCATGTAAATATTTCAAACTTAACACCCCATATCCTAGAACGCTGCCTCGACCCCCACTATCTGGGAATCCTCTAGCCATTGATTAAACAGGGGGTGACCGGTCTCAAGACGATCACGAAGGTACATACCTTCGGTATCACATTCAAACACTTCGTTCTTAGGAAACTCTTTAATTAATTCTTTCTTTACCTCACTTGAGCTCATTAATTAAAAAAATAGCTAAAATAATGATGCAGGTAAAAGAAAGATGTACATATTTAAATAAACGATGATCCATTCCATGAAAATTGATTACAAGTTCAGCAAGATAGACAAGAAATAAAAAAATACATCAAAAAATGGCCTAAAGCTCTGTAATCAACAAAGATCAACTTTCTATAAAAAACAGAGGAGACTACTTGGATAATTTGGCCTGATCAACTGGACTCTTCTTCTGAGACGAAGGAACGCTCCCACCCGAAGAAGGGCCCAAAGAGTAGGTAAAAGGTTCAGGCATAGGGCGGTGGGGATAATTCTTGACGATGCCATGCTCTATATTAAGGTCATGCTCAATTTTCGCCAAAGTCTTGTTAGTCTCTTCAGAAAGATGGCAACGAGCCTTATAGGTGATGATGGTATTCTTCAATTCAGCCTGGGATAACAAAGATGTTAGACGAGTTATTTCCTTAGCCGCTTGGTTTGCTGGTTCATCCCGGGACCCATCCAAGCCCTTGTAGTATGTGATTTGACCCTTCTGTTGCACTAGTTAATATTGAGCCTTTTGAAGTTTCTCATTTGCAACGCGAAGCTGTCCCTCGAGATCTGAGAAGAAAAAACACAAAGGATTAGAACAATGAAATAACAGAATCACACTCAACGAAGTAAATATATACCTTCGACATTAGCCGAAGCTATTTCATATTCGTTAACAACTGCATCTCTGGATTCGTCAAGAAAGTCATACTCTTCGGACATTTTCTTATAATCCATCTTAAGGGTTGTAAGAGCACATTGACAGGCATCTAACTCTACCTGCTTCATGGAATCCAGGTGACGAATATGATTGAATTCGTTATTCATTTCTTTTGTTCCTTTGTTAAGTCTGTACATATTCACCTCAATACTCCTCTCAGACTCAACCAAGCGAGCCACATCGTCTCGAGACGCAATTAAAGCATTACTAAGGGCACTGGCCTCAGGCCTGGCATCGTGCCTTTCCCTGGCAAGACGTTGTATATAATTTCTAACTTCGGAATCCTGAGAGGAACGAGCCTATCGTAACTCTTCTTCCAGAAGAGTTATTATAGCTTCTAAAGATGAAGCATGCTCTTGAGCCACACGAAGGTTATCACGTGTCCACAACAGAGTACCATTAAATTGACGACGATCATTATTATAACTATTCTGCAAATCAACGAAGAGGGTTCTTTTTTCTCATCATTCAGCCACTAAGACATTATGCTCATCATCACGAGCATTCCATCTGCCAGCCTCACTCGTTATCTTCTCCACTAATTCTTTGATACGGGATTTTTGTCGTTCCCTCTCATTCACAAGCCATATCAACTATGAGACACCACCCACTGAAGAGAGGGTGGGGATACTCAGACATGACACTAAGTACATGAAAACAGCGACAGTGGGTAAGGTTATGAAAGAAGACAAACCTGTGAAAGACGAAGCATTCTTACGGGCCTGATCCAACTCACTACGAACCATGGTAAGCTCTTGACGAAGCTTTTCCTCCTCAGCACCAAGTTGTTCTTTCCCCTTAAGGCAATTCTTCAGTTCAGTTATTTCGTTATCTCTAGCAGAGATAACAGCCTCAGTCGCAGATAGTTCCTATTCCTTATGACGAAGCTTAGCCTCCAACTTAAGAGACTTCGCCTTGAAAAACTGGTACATGGTGTGGTTAAAGTGTTCACTCCTCATCATCTGCGCTCCAGAAAAAGGTAGGATTGTTATATCATAATGCCGTAAAATTCTTAAAAAGAAAAAAGCATGAGATGAAGATAACTTACTTCTAACATCCGCTGCTGGGGGAAACCATATTGATACCCATCAGCTATGGCCATCATGTCGACAACGGTGGAAAGAGGGTCGACCACAAGGTTAGCTTCCAAAGCCCTCAGATTTTTGTCCCACACATCCGCGACTCTGTCTTCAGAGGACAGTTGCATCATCCGACGAGTATAGGCATCGAAATTCTTTTCGCCAAGAAGCACCGGAGCAGGATTATGGACGAACATCAAGTCTTTCTTCTTAATCCAATCGAGGATGGCGTCATCACCTGCAAGCATCTGCGGGAAATCTTCCAAGGGAGACTCAGTAGAAGCTCCCCCAGTAGTAGCTACCTTCCCATCATCAGAGCCCTTCCCAGACGCTGACTTGCTCTTCGCTTTCGCCTCCTTATCTGCAAGAGCTTCGGCGTCCTCACCTTCAGAACTATTCTCCGCGTCTATAGTCTTCTGACCTGTGGCATTCCCTTTGTCAGAGTTACCAAGAACATCCCAATCATCGTTTGGGGAAATCAATGAGAACTCTGCAGCAAAACCCATGGAAGCATTCATATCAAAGGTTTCCCCAACGGAGTAAATCCTGCCAAATAAAAACTCTTGGGACACGATAGGAATGGGGCCACCAGTGTTGTTGCAACTAGGGGAAATTTCTTCCTCTCCAGCACCATTGCCACCAGCGGTAATATTTTCTTCACCAGCATTGTTTCCACCAGGGGCATTCTCTTTCCCACCAGGACCAATCTCTTCCTCGGAAGCACCGCTACCATCTTCGTGGTTGGGGGGAGAAGTATCGGTACGTTCATATCCGTCAGACATTTCCTCATCCTCAGCAAATTCTTCGTTCACGGGACTGGAAAACTCCTCGTGAACCTCTGTCTCATCAGCTACAACGGTGGAAGATTGCTTGGGACCAATTTTCTTCTTCTTCGTCACCTACAGAACAATGATACATTTCACCAAAATTTATTTCCCTCTTCCCTTGAAAAACTTAAAACTTTTCAAAATAAGAATAAAAAGGGGCAACTATAAGAGGAAGTTATACCTTGACAGTAGCGGTATTCTTCGAAGGAAGGGTAGCATCGGAACTTTCCTCCTTATCTGCATCAATGACGTCCAGGGCATAAGGAAAATTCATGCCTTCAAAGTTCAAGCGCCAAGGGCAGAAATCCTCATAACGAGCAGGAGCAGTTTCACGAGCCTCGCTATTAGCATTAGGACACCATCCGTGTGGACCAGGAATCAAACCATAAGCCCAAGGGCCAATAACCTCAATAACGGTATCATGCCACTCATAATAGTTCACGCTTGATCCTCTCACTGGCAGAAAAATTTCCGAGTAGTAGATCCTTCCGTACCAGGAACATACTTCAGCTTAGCATCGCTGACTTCACTTAAGAGACGGATCTCACCACGAGGGACAACAATATTATGAAGCCCAGCACTCCACGGTTTACGGTACCTACTATTGATATAATCCCCGAACAAATTATTAAAATTCTGGGGAGTATACCACTCTCTTTCTGCAGGATCAGGGACGTAGCAGGTCATCATCGTTTCTCCCTTACTCCGAAGATAACATTCCTTCAACGCACGTAGATAATTCCCAGTCAACTGTGATACAAAACGACTATGGGTATTTGTAGAAGAACCTTCACGACCAGCCAATACATCATAATAGAAAGAATCACCTGAATTGTATAAAGGCAATATGAGACCCGCCTCGAAGGCTCCCAACGTAGTCAGCAAATGGAACTCATCAAACTTATACTTCGAGATAAGCTCATAAGTAATATCATCATCGGGTGTGTAAAAGCGGACTTCGAAGGCTTGAAGTTCATGCTTTTCCTTGAACGATGCCAGCTCAATATGCTTGAAAGTAACTTTCTTCCTACCAACAGAGAGCCTTCGTATTACTGGGGCAGCATCCTCATCATCAGCGGGATCCGGAGTAGGGTTCTTCGGAGGGATCATATCTGAGGCCTTCCTTTTGGAAGGAAGATTCTTTAACAGATCAATCTTCGAGGCGGTACCTTTGGTATATTTCCCCTTTAAAGGGACTGCTGGAGGGGGAGGCAGAGGCTTCTGCTGGGGAATTATAGGTGGACCCATATAACGAAGAGGTGGGACGTCCAATGCTTCAACACGAGGAGGGGGAGTCTGCGTGCTTATCGAATCATCACGTGGACGAGAATAAGTACGACTAACCGCGTACCTAGAACCAGGAGGTACCTTCGGTTGATCTCCTCTCTGGGTGTACGAAGCTCTTTGACCAGAAGAAGAGGAGATCTTTTGAGCACGAGGATCTGCTTGTGAAGATCTGGATGGACCACCCCCTGGTGGAGATATGTCAGGGTCTCTGCGTTGGGGAGATCTACGATGACTTGGCGGCAGAGTCTGATAAGGAACCCGTTGACGATCGACCATATCTACGAAGAAGTACACAAACAAGTTAGAAGTTTCCACAAGAGAAAATAAAGATCAAAAAGCGGAGAAACTATCAGAATTTATATCAGTTCATCATTAACGTCCGCCAAAAACCCTAGATTGAAAAAGAAGCAGAAAACCCTAACTCAGTCAAGGTCGCTAGGCGAAAATCTTCAAGTACAGGTCCGAGAGCTTTGTGATAAAGAACAGGGGCAAGTATATATATATATATATATATATATATATATGTATATTGTATATGTGTTCTTCATCACAAAGCTAAAAACACAGTAGCAGAAGACAAACAAATGATCAATATCAAGGAAAAAATTCTCACATGTATCAAGAGTTTCACGAATAGAAGAGCATAGCCAAGAAACGACGAGCAGCAACAGCAGATAAACTAAAATCAAATCGTACTCAAGACTAAGACAGTAGCAGTTAATGGCTAGAAAACAAGAATGGAAGAGTGAAAAGCTTCATGATGAAAGGAATAATGGGTTGACAGAGAAGAATGAAAATTTATTTCAAGTTTTGACATTCTCTTTCTTACTTATAAGCAATAAAGAAGATAGAAACCGTCCCCCTACCCAAGGAGAAGTTATTGCAAGAAGTTATTGAAAGGGGTGGGAAACGTGACCTAATATCTAGGGGAAGTTATTGAAGAGAGATGAAGAATATGTGAAGGTTTTCCTCTAACTTCAACTGACGCCTTAGTCAGGTAAAAGGGGAATATTGTATGTACATATTACATCACTCGCCACATGTCCGGGGAGAAACACGTGGGAGACATATAAACCCAGGGCATCGAGATATGATGCCACATGTGGATAGCCAAGAAATGTGTCTCATCAAGGCAAGATCATCATCTGACAGATCTGATGGCTAGGGATCGAGGGGCACTGAGATACAAAGTCATCGTGAAACACTGAAAATCACCCAAAGACCCATCCCATCTCAAGAAAGATCCAAGATCGATGGCTAGGGTTAGGGTTAGTCTAACTGACACGGACGTGACAGGGGAAGCAGGCGTCTGTCTGGCGCGTGCAGACGTCTGTCTGGCACGTGCAGACGACTCAACTACCCGCATTAAACACCCTAAATAGCATACGTGTCGACCAACCTGTGAAGGATGCAGTAATAACCCTTCGTCATCAAGCACGACCGATGGGGGCATCGTGGAAGATGAAGGTATCAGCGGAATCAACACAAAGCACAAGACGATAAGGTTACAATGGACTTCAGAAGCGTACCCCACATAGTAACCCTATAAATACCCCTCTTCACTAAGAAAGAAGGGGACGACCAATAAATAGCAATTAGAAGATAATATAGGAGAGATAAATATGAAGAATAAGTGAATTCCTTTTATCCCGAAGCCTCAATGCACACTTTAAAGTCATTCGACTACCTTTGTAATCAATGAATACATAGTGAAACACCAACCCCGTGGACGTAGGCCTTAGTGCTGAACCACGTAAATCATTGTCTCATTTACATTCAGCAATTTACATTATGTACTTTACATTTTTGCTTCGATATTTATTTATCATGTTATACGAGCATCATTAGTGATAACATTTGAATAGACAAGGACTAGCACAAAGACTCTGAGTCGATGAGTCATCTTAATTACCACCCTTTACAAATACAACGCATAGTTTATGATATAGATTGTATGTGAGCACGTGGATGCCATCGCGATTTATGTGTTCACAATAGAGGCACACCAGACTTATCTGGTTTTATTCTTCCTTCAAGGACCTACTTAGCTAGCTAGGAGCCTATAGGATCTCGAATTAGCTAGATTTATCTAGGTTAGACAAGTGGGCGTGGATTTCAACACTCCCCCTCAACACCGATTATTGAGGGGGGTGTTAGAATTCCACCACCAACTTTTCCATCTAGAGAAGTATTACATACCATATAGATAAGTTCTTCCTAAGTCAGTCCTTGAAGAAAGAATTCACTAAATATATCTAGTGTTGTGTGTATCTAGAATAATCTAGGTAAGTTCGTCCTCTAGACAGTATAAATAGGGGATGTACCACCCCATATGAAGTCATTCAACAATCAAGTGAAGCAAGTAAAGTTAAGACTGAGTGTAGTTAAGAATCGGTTGAGGTTGTAAGTAAAAATTGAGTAGGTGAGGTTGTGTTAACGAATTTGAGTCGGTGAGTTTGTGATTATTTTACTTGTCAGTTGTGATTACTAAGATAAATTGTTCACAAGTAAAATTCTGGCTATCTTGCCTCTCAAGTTAAACAATCTAGTATTATCAGATATTCCACGAGAACTTTATAGCAGAACCAACTACACCAAATTCAGGGAATAATAACCTAGATTAGCAACAGCTCTATCACAGTTGCAAATTCGCAACACAAAAAAACAGTTGCCAAAGTTTAGCAACAGCTTAATTCTGTTTCGAAACTAGCAACAGAAAAGTAGCAGTTGCGATTAGCAACTACTTGGAGTGTATGCATGCGAGTCACATGCTTAGCAGGGCACACTTTTAACCCATTGACTAGTTGACTTCTTGACTGCAAAATGACGCGATTTATCCCTTCAAAAATCGGGTACAGGAAAGCTGCTCTCTTTCTATCCGCATATTTTTCTTTACTCTCTCCTTTATCTTCTCTTTTTCACCGTCTCTCTCCATCATCTTCTTCTCGATATGAAGAAAACTTTGCTGCCATTAATATCTTCTGTTATTAAACTCGACCAAGTATCGCTGCAAGTTAGGTAATTTAATTACTGCAGGGTTTCAATAGTTAGGGTTTATCTTTCAATAGTTAGGGTTTATTATGTTAGATCGACAGTTAGGTTTGTTTTTTTTTAATAACTTTCACTTAAATTGCTGCAGGAGGAAGCATAGTTGTGAAGGAACTTGCTAAGCATAATTAACCTAGGTATGGTTTCTCTTTCTATTCTATTTTTATGTTTTGAGTTTAATTTTAGGTCAATAGCTTGTATCTGAGATTTGGGTTTTAATTTGTTTTGATTCTTTATGAGTTGGGCGTTTCTTATTTTTGATTTTGAATGGTATTTGGGTCAGATTTGACTTTGATTTGGGTGTAACCTAGAACTTAAACCTAAAAACTCAGATTTTCTGCATAAAGTTTGATTTGCTTGTTAGTTCTGTCAAAATTACAAATTGTTAGCAGTTTAATGTGAGTTTTAGTTTTCTGAAAACTTATTAAGTTATAACTTAACTAAAAATCAGATGAAACTGCAGACGTAGTTTGTAACTTGACAAAATGTTTTTGTATGGTAGACTTGAAGTAGATTCAGTAATTTTTCATTTGATGTGATCTAGATGTACTGATAGATATGGTTGCCGAGTTTATAAAGATGTTGGATATAGATATTATCTAAATTTTAACATAGATGTTGTCTTTAGGAATCACAAAATGTCATTGATACCTGATAATAAGTGGATGAAATGTGACAATAAATCAGAGTAGTTCATAGAAGGTGTTAGGTTGTTCATACAGTTTGCTAAGGAAAAAGGTGGTGCAAATGCGTTGTTCTCATGCCCTTGTGGTCTCTATAAGAACAGTAAAGGATTGGTGACGCTTACTGAGACTTCACTTCATTTGCCGAAGTATGGTATTTATCAGTCGTATACAACAAGGAACTTCCATTGGGAAACCTTAGAAGTAGAAACGCATGCACATAGGGATAACTCCAGTGATGAAAATGTAGGTGACAATGTAGATGAGAATGTATCAAACATAGGGGATAATGTAGGAGTTGTTGCTGAGGATGTTGATCCTGTTGTAGGTGTAGATGAGAATGTTGAGCTAGATAGTAGGACTCATGTTGATACTGGAACCAGCAGAAGCAAGAAAAAGAAACTTTTATATGAGCGTGCTAGAGCACCGTTATACCCTTCATGTCTTAAAGGTAAGACAACATTGTATGCTGCCGTAAAGCTGAATAACATTAAGACTCAGTATGGGTTTTCGGACAATGGTTGTACTGCACTCTTGAAATTGATAAAGGAGTTGCTTCCTGAAGAAAACACACTGCCTTCTAAGTATGCAAATATAAAAAACCTGATCCAAGAGCTAGGAATGGACTATGTTACTTACGATGCATGTGTAAATGATTGCATATTATATTGGAAGGATCATGCATTATTAGTGAAGTGTCATGTTTGTCAAGAACCTAGGTATAAGAAGGTGTTTAATGATGAGAGGAAACTGACCACCGTTGCTCAGAAGATGTTAAGGCATTTTTCTGTGATTAAAATGATGCAAATATTTTATAGCGAACCATGGATATCAGAGGCATTGACTTGGCATCCTAGAGACAAGTCAGATATAAACATTATGCGTCATCATGTCGATTCTTAAGCCCGGCGATGTGCAGATAGCTTTTCTCCTGAGTTTGCTAATGAACCGAGGAATGTTACACTTGCCATATCAACTGACGGGTTCAATCTGAATGGATGTCTCGGTGCCGCTCACAGTTATTGGCCGGTGATTATGCAACCTTTAAATTTTGCTCATTCCTTGTGTATGAATCATGAATTTTCATTGTTGGTGTTGTTGATATCAGTACCTAGAGCACCTAGTAAGGACATAGATGTTTATTTACAACCTCTTATAGATGAGTTGAAGAAGTTATGGAATGAAGGTGTATTAACATATGACTCATTCACTAAAACTGAGTTTGTAATGCAAGCAAGATTACTATGGGTTATACTTTATTTTCCTGCGTTGGGGACTTTTTCTGGATGTGTAACCCATGGATACTATGCATGTCCTACTTGTGAAGAAGAAACATATGCCAATTATTTGCCATTCAGTAAGAAAATTTGTTATATGGGACACCGTAGATGGTTGCCGTCAAAGCACAAGTATCTAGATGATAAAAGGAATTTTAATGGAGTGGTATATCATCATCTAGCACCGTGGCCACTAACAGGTCTGTAAATACAAGATATTGTTCGTACTATCAGCTGTAATAAGGGTAAGGGGAAACAGCCATCTGCAGCAAGTCTGAAGCGTAAACGGAAAGCTGAAGGGGAAAATGAAGACGCTGCTAATGTAGAAGATCAGGTCAGTGACCACTCATTGTTTTCACGGAGGTATATTCTTCATGATTTGCCGAATTGGGGTTCAAACACGATCCTCCATATTACTGATGTTAGGCATACAGAGAAAAATATCACAGAGCATATACTTAACACTTTGATGGGAAATAGCAAGTCTAAAGATGGTCATGTTGCGCGTAAAGATATGGAAGCAATGGGGGTTAAAAAGAAGTCGTGGCTAAAAAAGGATGATGTTACTGGTAAAACTTCTATGGAGAACGGTACTTTTGCCTTGACTAAAAAGGAGAAAGTTGATTTCTGTACTATTTTGAAGAACTTAAGGGTTCCCTCCAGATTATCTTCCAATCTTCGCAATTGTGTCAACGTGAATCCTCCCGAGTTAAAGAACTTTAAGTCTTACGATTACCATGTTGTTATGCAACATCTATTACCATTGTTGATTCATACTGCAACTTCACTACCTAAGGAGCTGCGAGTTTCTCTTCTGCGAATCAGTATCTTCTTCAGTGTTCTGTGTGCGAAGGTTATCAACAGAAAACATATGTGCGAAGGTTATCTTCTTCAGTATCTAGTATGATTGAAGCAATGTGTGTGTTTGAAAAACATTTTCCTCCTTCGTTCTTCATTATCAGTATTCACCTAATGGTTCATCTATGAAGCTTTGATCAGCAGTCCGGTCAGATTCGGGTGGATGTATCCCTTTGAGAGGTAATCACCACAACTGACTTTGTTTTTTATTTTTTTAATGATTTGAATGTTTTTGTAACTGAGATGTTATCTTTTCTTATTGATATTTGTAGGTTGATGAAAGGTTTCAAGGGACTAGTGCACAATAAACGGTACATTGACGGGTGCATTGCAAGAGGATATACACTGCGAGAAGCTAGCTTGTATTGTATGGAGGAGTTGTCCAAAGATGGTGATGGTACTCACAAGCATACTCAACAAGCATTTTTAGATGATGAAGATGAGTTTTCTGATGAGATGCCTTTAAGTAATGATAGGAATATTACTTTAACCCAAGTTCAGTTTGAACAAGCTCGCAAGTGGATCTCTCTAAGTATGTCGGATTGGATGAGTGGCAAAGGTACAATTTATAATTTCACCTATGATCTATTGTTTTGCGGATGAAGTATATCATAGAACAAAAAACAACAACTTATAATCATGTTTCTTGAATTCAACCAGAGTTTGTATATGCATTACTTGAATAATAGGTGGCCACAATCGATACTAAGAGACTGATTTCTTGAATTATGTTTGATTGTAGGAAGTACGATTCCTATGTTGACAAGGCCAGATCTAATGATCAGATAAATAGTTCGTCCAATGATACCCTAAAGAGTTGGATGGCTTGGTTAAGCGACGAGGTAATATACTAGCTTCCATTTTGGTTTATAGTAAAACAAATTGTGGTCTTGGTTAAGTAACTGACTCAAACATTACAACTTACAGTTTTCAAAAGCTAATGATGTGGATTCAGTACTTTGGCGACTAGTGCAAGGATCTCTCTTCAAGGCACAGTCATATAAGAGATACCAAGTCAATGGATTCTCTTTCTGTTCACAAGACAATCAGGGGAAGGTTATATCACATAACAGTGGTGTGTCAATGAGAGCTATTAAAATGCATAGAGCCAAGTCCACGGATTGAAATTTCAAGGAAGCAGAAATAACCTATTATGGAATTGTCAGGCATATTATAAAGTTGGATTATGTGAAATTTGAAGAAATAGTTTTCTATTGTGATTGGGTCAGGGTTGAAGATAAGATTAATGGATGCAAAGTTGATCCAGATTCACACGTGATAAAGGTTAACTTATCGAAGATGAAAAGCATTTGTAGAATTGTGGATGAACCTTTTATTCTTGCATCTGAAGCGACACAAGTGTTCCACTCAAAGGATATTTCTGAAACTAGCTGGTCTATTGTATTGAATTCTCGACAAGGATTAACTAGTAGTGTTGATGAATTAGAAGTTCCTACTATTTATCAGTCAGCTCTCACTGACAATGAGAGTTTAGAAACCCTTATATTTGTCGAGTTCATAGTTTAGAGTAACATGTCTGCCATCATCTCTATGTGTTACTTATCATGTCTATGTTATAGTCTGTGACTTCCCTTTTTATGATAATTTTTTTTTATCAGTTGCATAATCTTGACAGGTTCTTATTATTTGAGAAGTTTGATTGATGTATTTGTGGAAAGTGACAAAGGGTGTTATCGATTTATTTTTCTTCACTCAGATGTTTGTTTCATGTTTTTATAGCTCATTATGACAGCAATTGAGGTGGATGAAAATGGACTTCCCATTTCAGACAACACAACAACATTCAGCCACTTCAAGGGCGGGTTGGTTCGTACCCATGTCCCTATTTCATTCAAAACCTGGAAGCATGTGACTCGGACTTTCAAAGAGGATATCTGGACTGAAATAAAGGTACAAATACTTAGAAGAATCTGATTTATGTTTACATATCATTTACCATTGCTCAGTTAGTAAGACATTGCTCTGTTTTTTCAGAAACCATATCATGTATCTGAGAGTTGTAAGGTATCTATGATTAAGGAGATGTCTGGTATATGTAGGAGACGTAAGTATGAGTTACGAAGAGACTATCTTGATAAACATTCTATTCTCGAAGCAAGGATTTCTCATATTCCTCCAGGTGTAAAAGAAGAGGAATGGACTTCATTCTGCAAGAATGAAGAGACTGAAAAAGCAAAAGAACGTAGAATTGAAAACAAGAGGAAAAGATCACAATATGATTACTCTCATACCTCTGGTCGTAAACCTCATTCTTTGGTTAGAGTTGAACTGGTAAGTAATTATTTCATATGTTCTCTCAATTCTTAATATCAATATTTATGGACAGTATGACTACTCTCATACTTCTGTCAATTGATTAATGTTAAACGACTCGTGGTAATTGAAAATAGGAGCGCGAGAATCCTGGAGTGGAAGTCACTACCTATGATGTGTGGATTGAAGTTCATACTCAAGAGGGTGGGGAAATTCTACCTAGTGCACAACCTTACTTTATGAGTGAGATTGCATTTCATATATATCATGTCTTTCTAAAATATGTGCCAGTCATCTTTATATTTTACTCAGAGTTATGCTCGACGTTGCAGGAGGGTCTTCATAAGGCGCAAGAAGAGATCAAGGAGAAACAAGATGCGGGTATTTCTGTAGAAGAACTAGATGCATTTACTAAAGCTTTTAGAAAGGATTCTAGGGGACGGGTTCGTGCAGTTGGTCATGTTTCTCGTACACAATTTATATATTCTGGTCATGCGCGTTCTAAAGTTCAAGAAATGAAGTCTAAGGATGGAGGTATTAAGCATCAGGTAGAAGATCTAAGTGGTAAAATAGGGGTTCTGCTCCAAAGCTTTGGAACATTATGCCACGTTGTGTAGGACATCCAAGCTGCAAGGCCACCATCATTTGCTGGCTCGAACATCATGGAAAGTTCACCTGCTAGAGCTGCTTTTGTTGCTAATACAAATTCACTTGGCCAACCATCTTCACCTGCTCATCCCATATCACCAGCTCAATCAGCAGCAGTTCCTGACATGCCAAAGTGTTCATTGTTCAACATGGATGGTGAAATCGTTGCTGTCGGTAAACTTTGCACAGGTGAATTTGGGGAAATGGCTCACGGCTCACATGTACCACCTCATCTTGGGAAAGTGTTGTTGTATGACATTGTCATGCCATTTGAGAAGACCATAAAAGCTAACAGGCTCGTTGAAACCTTCAGAGATGTTGGAGTTGGAGGATGTGTGGTTCATCCAAGGATGTGCATCAAATTTGATTAGTTGGTCGCTCTAATTTTATGGAAAAATGCTATCTCATCCATCATCTATCGCGTTTATAAACGACAAACATATATGGCTTTTACCTTTTACGGCGTTTACCTTTTCTTTTGCTTATGTTCACACTTTTTATACATGTGACTAACATGTAGTTTCTTTTGCAGTTCTGCATAAGAATGTCTCTTTTGCAGTTGTGCTTTGAAAGACTTTTACGCAGTTGTGCATAAGAAATATGTACTTTAACTGATGTAACTATGTGCTATGTGTGTGGTATTTGTATGTGTAAATATTTTTTGGTTTGTTTTCTGTTATATTTGATGGCGCAGGTGACTATACTTAGAGTCAACTTCTAGCAGCCAGCCGGGAACATCAATCCCTAAGTATTTCAATTGGTGATGCTTATATTATTGCTTTGAAATTTATGGATATTAACCCTCAGTTAATATTTTTTTTGAGGTGATGATTATATTGCTACGAGATTATGCATGTTGTTGGTCACAACTTGAGGTATTAATCTTACGTAAATACTTTTAGTTTCCAAGAGTTACAACTTCTTATCATATTGTGACATTATGCTCTCCTCTTCAGATTCAGTTCACAAGAAGACTTTGTGGAATCTTTTGGGAACAAGATATCATCATTTCTCATTCATTGGGTATGTATTCTTCATTTTCGAGATATTATCATTTCTGAATTTGCTTAAATTTTGGTTGTGATTGCTGTTGTGTTGATTTTTTGGTAATTTTTTGTTTTTGGGTATTTAATGATATTTTTGTGTTGATTTAGGTATAAGATGATATTTGCTGGGCATTCTTTGGGGTCGGGGGTGGCGACATTGTTAACAATTGTGGTGGTGAATCATCAGAATCAATTAGGAGGATTCCGAGGAGTAATGTGAAGTGTTATGCTATTGCTCCAGCTAGATGTATGTATTTGAATTTAGCTGTCAAGTATGCAGATGCTATCAACTCTTTTATTTTGCAAGTAAGTCTGATGCTTAACTTTTACTTTTTGATGACATCAATCTCATTGAATCTTTTATAACACGCTGAATCCATAACAGGAGGTTCTTAATTATGTACTATTTGTGGTGATTTGAACTGTCACTGATATATGTTGGTTTAGCTCCTTAGTACTAGGAGGAACTCAAGATGGGTTGATAGATTACTTAGCTAGAAAAAGGAGAATCGATGGCTAGGGCAATGCCTTCGTGAGTCACTCGGTTCTTGGAAATTTCATAATTCAGTTTCATCACAATATTTATCTAATGATCCTTATATAGGTTTTGCGGAAGTTGATTTGTGAAAGTTTAGTCTTCTCACCTTCTGTGCCAGAAACATTGATTTGTTACGATATAACCCGTAATACCATACTCATGGTGCATAGTTGTAACTGATCACTATGAATTTCCTTAATGCGGTTTCTCTTTCTAGTTAAATATATTCTCTCTCTCTATCTAGAGTAGTTTGATATGCCTCTTCTTCTTTTTCACCACTAGACACTGATGGGTGATACTTGTTATCTTCTCTTTCAGGATGACTTCTTACCTAGAACACCGACACCTCTGGAAGATGTTTTCATATCAATCTTCTGGTTCGTCATACGACAACTGTGTTTTCCCTTTCTTTATAGATCTTGTTGTCATCCTTTTACTTTTTTGTTGTTGGTTCTATAATCATGTCTATTTTTTATTTGTTTGTTTTCTTAGTCCACTTTAACAATTTAGGTCAGAAATGGACATAAATCTTGCCTTATCCATTTTTTGTTTTAGAATGAAGTTGTTCTGTTCGCTTTTATAGTTACTGATTCTTAGATTATGTGTGTCGTATTGTGAAACCTAAATTGGGATGCTTGTAAAAAATTTAGAGTTTGAAGAATATCGTTGAGAAACAGACTAGCTCAACTAGTGAACTGCACTCATCAGAAATCCCAACACTTACGCGAGTCTCGTTGGTCTCTAGTATCTTTCAGGTATAATAAAATCATTACCAATAGAGTATATACTCTGAATTCTGAAGTATTCTTACTTTCTTTATTTTTATCTCTAACTATATGTATCTGTGACAGGTTCTTCATCATCTTGGTCGTATTTACAAGACGAAAATTCAGCATCCTCGTGGGATCATCTTCTCAAAGCCACAATAATCGGTTGCATTCTGATTACTCAATGTAAGAGATTGTAACATTATGTTTCTATATGCAATGCTTAGAAGCTAAAACAAACATAGTGGCACCAGCACAATGTATGAAACAAGAACATTTTTATATATGCAATTCAATATTTCTTAATGCAACCTGTAACTTGTCTTTGATGTTACGAGTTCCCTGCTTTTTATTGCATTAGAGGTTTAAACCTGTGGGAATATCTGTGTGGGAATGTCTGTATAAGAACTATCATATTCAATTGGTGGATATAAAATGAATCAGGGTTTTGGAGGGAACTGGGGTATTGCCTGATAAATTGGGGGGATATCAGTTTTGTCTAGGTCAACGAAGATTTGACCTTTTTTTTTGCAAAAAGTTTAGCAAAGTGTGTTGCTAAATCTGAACCAGAACAACTATATCCTGTTCTACTAACATATATCCCGGAATAACTCTAAAATTAGCAACTGAGTAGCAACAGTTCATTTCTGTTTCTATATTTTAATTTCGCAACAGCTTATTTCTGTTGCTACTGCCGTTGCTGACAAAATTAGCAACAGAGCTAGCGCTGTCGCTAAAATCTGCGACAGGGTGTTTAGCAACGGTTAAAGTCTGTGCAAGCCCGGTCAGCAACAGATTATGCTGTTGCTAATCGTTAAATTTGGTGTATTTTCAGCAAGAAATGAATCCCTTACTGGCTAGATACAGAGTCACTGACCAGATAATTGTATACATGAAAAAGCAACCTTACCTTGGGTTCAACCAATATGCATGTTTTCATCAATAGGGGTAGTGAAAAATTAATCTGTCCTGCAGTCTGATGAAAAATCAGGGTGGTTCATGTGATGGATATTTGGAATTCTCTAGCTCTAGCTGACATCATTTATATACTTCGAAACCGGTTCCAATTCCGTGTATGTGAAATTTCTCTACTTATCATTCGTAAGCAAGTTTACTGGCTTTTATTCAACATTATACTTACCATGTTTTTTTATTTTGCGATTAACAGTTTAATGTTTTAGTTTTCTTACTAAATTGATGTTCTTCGTCCATGGCATGTTAGCTTAACGGTCATGCTCTGATAAAGAAAAGGCCGTTTAGAAATTCTGCACGAGCCATGAACATAACGGTCATGCTCACGTTCCTCAATGATATGCCCTAACTAAACCATGCAGCCAGTGAGCAATTGCAGGTGTAGAGGTTGAGGGCTGATCTGTTGTGGTGTATTGAATATACTGCAGCATGAGCAACTACTCAAATGCTACTTGACTACTTGTTATTATTGGTCATAATCTCCCAGTTTTGGCTGCTGTGAGTTGCGTGTTCTGCCCAATGTGTTGGAGGGTCCAATGACCCATAATGCCATTGCAGATACCAGGAATGTAAAACTTGAAAGGCGTGGGACATGAGCTAACCGTCAAGCTACGCAAATGGAATGGTTTTGCGGGCAGGATAATATTGGCTGTCAAGAATGAGACGAGAAATAGTCCCACATCGTTTAATACTGCAAACAGGATGAAATGAAGGTCCTATAAGAAAAGAATTCCGCGGATCGAAGAAGATTAAAAGGGTCGGGTGGCTAAATATGCCACGCTTACCCATAGATTGGTAAGTGCTGTATGGCTATCAAGACATATGGCCGACATAATTTGTGGAATCTTATATAGGATTGGCTCTTTTCTGGCCGACCCTCCAATTTTCATCTAACTAAACATTCTCTATACTAGCGGCAAGACTTTGATTTTGTGCGATATACTAATGGTTCAAGGGCTGGGTTGCACTCTTCGCAGATATTTGTATAGTTGGAGATGGGGGTGAACGTTTTAAGGTGTTTTCTCATTCAGAAAGTAAAACTGAGTCTGGCGGTTTTGCCTTAGCCCGTTTTCACGGTCTGTAAAGAATCACTGTTTCTCATTTCTCTAGTGAAAAGAAGAAGATGCTTTATCAGGTTCTTCTTCTGCACCGGATTTGACAACTAAATGTCAGGCAACGATGAAGGTGACAAGGAAATGTCAAGAGAGAATAAAGTTGAACTAGTCGATGTAGCTAAAGAGAAAACACCATGGATGAAGTTGTCGAGGAGGATCATCCCGGTGACACTTCTTCTGAAAATTCGGACCTTGAGGACTTGTTGCGTCATGTTCAAAATCAGAAGTAGTATGTATTTACGCAATAGCTTGGTCCGGTCTATAATTGCTGCAACTTGGTCCTCTCAAGTAGGAGGATCAGAACTCTTTAAGTGCTGAGTGGACTAAAGACTGGTCTTGATCTCGCTGTCAAATATGGGTATCTCCGTCTTTCTGTGGGTTGCAATGCGCAAAAAGCTGTTGAGCTCCTTGCCTCGTCAACTTTCCGAATAGCTGGTACTTGCCACTTACGTGATCGCAGCAGACAGGGGGCATTTGCAGGGCTTGCACAAAAAGGCGTCTGTCGATTAGGGGCTCTTCTTTGGAAATTTTGGTACCTGTCATCATGGGGCTGAAAATTGTGCAAGCAAAGGTTGTTAGGGATCAAAATGAGCCTGCACATTATCTGGCAAGATTGACAGAAGGGAATGCAGTTGAAGCACCAAAGGAGATCCAACCAGCTGACTTTCCTGGTGGGCTCTGCAACTTCATCCTATTTGTTTTGGGGTTGTCATAATGACTGTATGAAAGGTATTTGTTTGGGGTTATATCTTAAAAAATAGGTAAAGACTTGCAAAAGTAAAACTGCAAAATTAGACGGGCATCTACACAGAAGAGTATGTAGGATCGGAACAAGCAGAATGTGGAGGGCTTTTGCTTGTTATGGAATGTGCAGAAGCTAGGCAAAAACCTTTCGTTGTCATGCAAGTTCATTAACTGGCTGCGCAACAGGGCAGCTAATAAAATTGCTAGGCATAGTAGGAAATTTAGTATTTCGAAAGTATGGAATTCATATCCTCCAAATTTTATTGCTAATGCAATCTTGGAGGATCTAAACTCTGTTTTAATTTCTCATTAGTAATGAAAATCTTTTCTTGCCCGACTTAAAATCAGCATTATGGCCCAAAAACTTGTGATTAAAATTGTTCCAGTCCAACAGCATAGTTGAGCACCAACTATCAGGACAGCCTTGTGCGGAATGCCAGCAGCTGAAGGTAACTTTACTACCACAATTTCTATTTCCTAATTTCAATTAAAAAATAGAAGAAACAATTGACATTAAGCTTTGCCACCAAAGAAGGAATTCAAAATGTTTTAATGAAAGTTGTAGAGCTTCAGGAACTACTCCATGTAAGAAAGAGGAGGGTGATAAACCACGACCTATTAACCTAAGAGTATAACTTATATTTACAAATATTTTCAAGTTTTTAAAACCAGACAGAATCAGAAAAGGTCAGGAGCTATTAGTGCTAATTAATATAAAAAATTCCCTAGCTGGAATAATCAATCAAATATTTGATTGCAAAAGAGACCCAATCTCTGTAACAACTTTTAGATTGGAGCCGTAATATTCATCCCCTTCAGATCCTGTAATTCATTCAAAAGTTTGTGTTAGCCGACTTGACAGTCAAGTTGCCAAAATAAATCCAAGTCAATACAAGTCTGCCTTCATCATGATGCTTGAGCAGTGAGATATTACGACAGTTGATATATGAATCTACCAGTTCATAGACAAAGTCATAAGAGTAAGGATTCTTAGCAGACTCTTTAAGTATCAATTATCCAACACATAATAAAGTCCAACACTCCTCCAGCAGGTTACATTTGCACCGAAATAGTAGTTAATGAGAGGACGGAAACGTGTTATAACAAAGAACTCTACTAGTAGGTTCTTGTGAAACTTATTAATGAAGTTTTTATAAGAACTCTACTTTGTGAAACTTATTAATGAATGACAAACTTCAGCGCATCTTTAGTTCAAATAAAAACAGTAGTCTACATAGCCATTAGCATTTAGGTTCACACAAAAAATGTTATTTGTCCCATTCTATTTGTCCCACCTCTGGACCAGTCATAATTCATCCTACTCATGTTAGTTGTCACTTGTCACAGAGAAACTAATAGGGAAGTTTTCTATTCAAACTACCACTTTCTGTAAAATGACACTAGCAACTACAGCTCTAACATAAGTTGTATCAAATCAATAGACGAAAATATGGAAAACTATATCTATCTGGATAATGCTAAGAAGTATTCCCTCATACTGGTGGGAAAGCTCTCGCTTCCCTGATTTCAACTGATATATATATATATATATATATATATATATATATATATATATTATATGAGCTCTCAATTTCCACCACACGAAAAAAACATGTCTATGCAGGCGATTTAACAAACTACTACTTGTATAAACAAAAAGAACTAGAGAATCCAATCATACTATATTGTAAATACTACATATTCACACGGTAGAAGAAAATATATGAAACAGTAAAGCAGTTAAAGAGAATCAAAAGGATTTGAACTAACCTAGATTATCCTCCTCCGACTAGAAGAAACCCTGCATTAAAAAACCAATTCCAACAATTCAGATGTGATACAGATAAAAAAGACCCTTAACAACAAAAAATTGAAAGAAAGAAAGAAAAAAAGAAACTATAAGTGACAATTACTCACATATTGCTCAAAGAGGTGGGGAAGTAATCTTGGGCATATCATATCAATGGCCGATCCATATTCCTCTATTGCTATCGTTGGACCATTATCATTTCCGTGTGTGGTGCGATCACGGAAAAGCTTGACCAAACTAGTTACAGATGATCGATCATAGTATGGAACTTTCGGCGCCCTAGCAATAAAATAGTGGTATTGATCATGCATAACAGTGTGCTTAATGTCCGGGTCTCTAAATAGATCATCCCATTTAGCAGCTCTAACATTAGTTGGTACTTCCATGATATCTGATACTTTCAGTTGAGTAACATTGAGGGCGTTAGATCTAAACTGCTCACTCAACTTACAAACATAAGCAGCATGTTGTTCGTGGCTGAGGAAAAGAGGATGCGAGAGCAACATAACCTCATGACGTTCCCCGGCATCCCCACCATGCAAATGCGGACTACCAGCTCTGACATAAGATTAAAAAAGAAATATATATATGAAATGGCTAATGAATAAAAATATAATACACTAAATGGTTAAAGAATAAAACCACGGATAAACATTCTTACCCTCTTAAGCAATTTATAAATGATGTTACAGCGGGACTGGCAAGTTTCATAATGTTTGGATAACCAGGAGTGAACTGAGTGGATATCATATCTGCCAAAGAGTTAAATCCGACGGAAGAGCCGGCACTTCCGTCGGCATTATCTACAATACCAAGCAAAATTAGATTACAAACACTCCCACATTGCAACATATTGCAAAACACAAAAAAACAATAAAAAGGGAAAATGAAGGAAAATGGGAGAGATCATAAACATAATTATACAGAAAACAAAATAATCATAGATTGAATGAATACCATTTCCCGTGCCTGTGACAAGACAGTCAATAATCAACGGATGGCTAAAAGTTGGATCATTGGCCAAAAAGACAATGTTGTCTAAAGTTACTGATCCAATACTCTTTCCTTCATTTAATAGACATATTAAAGCATCCAGAACACCTCTGCATTATACAAAAACGAACATTACTTCGATATGAGTTCTTTTTAAGATTAAACTCAAGACAACAACAAATAACTATAGAAACTGGTTCGGTTTTTCCTAGTAGCAAAAGAAATAAATAAACAAATCCCAAATAAAAATTACAGAGACTATTTACCTCACTATAGTAACAATTTTATCCTCCAATGCATAATATAATAACTGCCCATTTCGTGCAACTGTCTTCCAAACGCCTATATAACTCCGAGGGGTTCTAAGTTGATCTAAAACTTCCCTGAGTGTTATGGCATATCCATCATGAATGCACTTCCGAGATCCGTCGGTGCATGGGAAGACGGTTGGAAGTATGTGTGGATGGCTTCGGTTGGTATGTGACCCTTTATTGACATTGTGAACCTCAGAAAGACTTTTGTAATCAGCTTGCGCTTCAGGTAGAGAAAGACGAACCTCAGCTTTCGCTACATTAGGCTTATACAGCAGCATCCGAATTTCCCTCTTATTATATGCCTTAGCCGTACTAAGCTCACGTAAACCAGGAGGAGGAGGAGGAGGAGACAAGTTACCCATAGATCCCTGATTCGAACTCATCCTAAAGTTAAAAAAATCACAATTTCAATAAACAATAAACAATAAAAACATCCGCAAGTTAAAAAATCACAATTTAAATAAACAATAAAAAGTTTTAAAGTAAAGTGTGAGATGAGCATGAATAGTAATTGAATGGTTGGCTGTAGAAAACCTTCTGTTCCTAAACGTGGTGCTTAATGACCTCCTTTCACTAATTCCATTTTTGTTTTCGATTTTTTGATTCTGAAGAACTAAAAAAAATAATGAAGATTATGACAGAAACCTGAAAACGAATCAACTATTTCCAATATAGGAAGATCGAACCATGAACTCACTTTGAAGATCGATAAGAAATATTAGGGTTTATTTCAGCGGTACTGAGAGAAATGAAGCAATTCTGAAAAGCAAGTAGCGTTTATGGGAGTATAATTATCCACTGGCCATAATACCCCAGGAGGCTCTTTCTTGGTTTCGTTTTTCTTCTCCTTTGTTTGAAGCACTGGAAATAACCTTATTAGGGTTTACTAGCGGGCTCAGATTGGTTGCCCAAGCCTAAACTCAAAAAAAATAATGACCCATTCTATTAGGGTTTACTAGCGGGCTCAGATTGGTTGCCCAAGCCTAAACTCAAAAAAAAATAATGACCCATTCTATTTTTCTACTTTCCCTGGTTATGTAAATCAGATGGTGTCAGTGGGTAGGGGAAAGTTCAATGCAGATTTTCAGCTGATGTTCAGATTGCGTAAGGCGTTGATGTTCGTTGGATTCCTAGTATTGACTAGCATGAATCTTAAAGTCGGTGACATCTTCGGAAGCCTTCTCGCTTTCATGCCAACAGGATGGCCCTATTGCAGGTAATGCCTTCCCCTCCCTCTCCCACCATCCCTAGTTACTACAGTATTAATAAAGACATGTAGCATGACCTCTTACCATATTCAAATCTTGACCAGATTTTATGGCCGTGCTATGCTCCAGGTAGACACGAAAACTATTTATCATCATTTTTTTTTCTTTTAATCATATTTTTGGTTTGGTGTTTGTGCATTTTTATCTGGTGTCGAGAGGCTTCGCACCACCCCGTCCCATGCATACTTGGCTCGGCCTCGCCCTGTCTCGTGGCCCTGTATTTTTGATTTGGTGTGGCTCCTTGCCCAGTCTCCATGCATTATTTATGTGGCTCGGCTTTACCTCGCCTGTCGCCGTGCATGTTTAGAATTTTTTGTTCTTTGCATTATAACTCGAATAGGCACGAAAGTCTAGGTAATATTATTACTCTCAAACAAAAATTCTCATCTCGTTCTATTATAATAATAATTCTAACAGGATGTTACCACCTGGAGTTCTCTCAGATCCTGAGTCTCATTTTGAATGCTTGCATTAGTATCTATAACACAAAATTGGTTAAAAAAACCAAATTAATAATTTCTTGATGAAAAGATACTGAGGTTTTGATAATGTTTAAATGGACAAAAATATTTAAGTGTAAACGGTTTTATCCTGGCCATTTACAAAAGAAAAAGTTATTTTTTGTCCACTTCGTTCGTAAAAATTTTTACTCGTCAAACAACGTTTGACCCATTTTCAGTATTTCTAATAGGATCGCACGAATTATTGTCTCCGAATGGGGCCACTACGAGTCCTTTCAGATGCTGAAGCTCATTCCAACTATCTTTGGAATGCGTGCATCATGGTCTCCCATAGGACCACATGAATCAATCGTCAAACAACCACACTGCAAGTTCTCAAATCTACTGCAAAGCTTAACATTAAAAAGACATCGAGGAAAATACATACCAAAGATCATAATTATAATAGGTTTGTTTGCATCTCATTGCAAGACCAAATACCATATTATTAGCTGCTCTAGTTCAGCAAGAAGATTACCTTTCTCTTTCAGTACACAGGTGCACCAGCAGTTATACCCAGCAATTCTAGATTGACCATGGGAACTCCCATGAAATTCCCAAGGCTACATTGTAGGGGTTGAAATCAAAATCGAGGTCCACAATCCATGCTTATTAATATAAATATATGTAGCAGATTGCCTATAACGGGAAGAGAGTTAGAAGAAAAATACTTTATGGGTACAGTTCAAGACGACAATCTTGAGCACAAAAAGGACAACTCACATCTCCATCTCGAGTAACACGTGATAATTTCTCTGTTGGCAGTAAAGGAAGCTTCCAGAGTCTCTTGAATATACACTGTATTCTTTGCCCAACTGAGTTATTTGTATTTTTTTCAACTGACCACAAAACCTATTCTTATATATTATTTCATACTTGTGTAAGCTGGGTAAAATTCAACTTGTCCTAAGGGAAGATGACCTGCAAAGCATCAACAACACATAAAGGCATAATATGGTACACATAAGTGGATTTCACAACGGAGATATCAAAGTTAAATGATTTGTGGTTATAATATTCTACTTGACCATGTAGATGCCAGCATAAATTCTAGCTTTCACAGGGTATGAGTATTTCGCATGGGCATGTGTGGTTGGAAAAACAAAATAGAGCAAGTACTCCGGGAGATTTCAGGTTAACAATATTATGGAATTAACAGCTGCATCAAAACTAATTCTTCCTAAGCCCAAAGTACGGAAATGTGAATCCTATATTAACATACTACTAATGCATCTAAGCCATAAATGTGCAATTACATGAGAACAACTAAAACTATGACCCAAAAGTTGTATATCCATAAAATAAGTAGCATTATTACCTTGGCATGTCATACACAATAACTCCATATGCCATCTCGTTAAACTAACTCCATATATTTTACTAATTGGTAAACTCTACTTGCATAGTATAAAGCAGAAACTCAATATATATTGGCCATTGGCACCCCTCTGATCCCTTAATTAGTTAGTTGTATTCCATGGAAACAAAGATCGGGCATGAAGTTAAGAATTCAATTCCAATTTTCATTATTATCGTAATTGGTACCTGTATTACATTTTTTTAAACGAAGCATAGGGTAATTTGTTCTTAATTGGAACGAACACATTGGCAGCCATGAGACTACCGTAACAAATAAAACCCGTAAAAAACTAAACCGTTCCAACAAAATTGGGAATGACAGGATTCAGACGTAATACATATTTGAGTCAGTAAGTTGACAACTTCTCCAACAATTAGGTAGTGAAATTATTCGTAACAACCAAACTCACAGAATCAAACAAACCCATAATTAACAATTGAGAAAACTCAAAAAAAAAAATTGAAAAAAGAAGTAAACCCTAACTTACGAAATAAAACCCTGAGTCTTTTCAGTAAAAATTAAAACATGTGATGAAAAATCGCACCTGATAAAAGCTAAACTGTTACGTATATGTGCCTTACTTCTTCGTTCCTGTTAATCAATAACACAATTAGAAATCAAGATAAAGGAAATCAAAGGAAAACAGATAAGGAAAGAGAGCGAGAGGTGCTTCTATGTTGTGTAACTTCTCTTCCACTATCACTTATATTGATTGGTTTAAGAAGAGGGTACAAAGTTTACGAACAGAGTATTATTTAAATACTTATGGAAGGAAAACAATCCGGAAGAAGGAAGAAGATTTGAGAACAGCGTATAGGCTGTATAATAGACTAAAGGTTAATTCCTTTTTTTGGCACGATTTCCCTTTTTCGGTGAGCGACCGATTCCGTTTTTAACAATTTCGCGTATTTATTTATTTGTTTATTTAACAACTTGAACGTAGGGTTTGTCCACCCTTACTAAAATACTATTTAAGTGGAAGGTGTAACTACATAATTCAGGTTTAAATTCTAATATAAGTATTGTCTACCTTTTCTTTTTACATCACCGTTATTAACGGGTAGTTAAGTATTTAATCTATCCAAATTTTAATTATTACAACCAATAGAGTTATGACAAATGTCCTCACCATAGCTTTTGCATTAGAGAAAATATTTTTAGGCCAATAGAGATCGAGAATTTCATCACCGTTTGATGTGAGAGTTTTATTTGTCTAGGCCTTTAAGGGGAAGATGCCAACAAAACATTATATATCTGGCATAGAAATAAAACGAATTTGTTCTTCTTAAATAGAAATGGAAATATTAACTTTGAACAGTTGCATATTCTCTTAACAAATTCCATACTGATACTGATGGGCAAAGCAAGAAAGTTCATTGGTGCTTGATTTTGGAGAAAGGTTATTCACTTCTTACTGGAAAACTAAAGAAAGTTAAAAAGAAAAGGCTAAAATTAATTATGTTAGCTATACGTCTTGCTGATGTTAAATTAATTTTGTTATCTTCACATAGCATTGGACAGTTTAAAACATATTTCCGTGTTACATTAGAATCATGTAAATTTGCTCTATTCTGTTAGTCTTTACCTGTTGAACTAATTAATTGTTTGTGTTCTTGGTGGGAATGGCATCAGATATCACAAGCATGTAAGCCAGTGATGAAGGCACTAGATTTGTGGAGTGCCACAAGGTCTCTAGACAGGGGATACGAATACGGGATGGGACTCGTTATCTTTGCGCCTATGGCTGTTCTGGCTTGGTTCCCATTTGTGTCTGAATTCCAGACACGGATACTCTTCAACCATGCTTTCAGTAGAGGCCCTAAGATTTCACGGATTCTGGCTGGTGAAAAGAAGCATAGTTGGTACGTAAACGAATTTTGACTTCCAAGTTATGGATATCAAATACTGCTGACATTTATTATTTTACAACGTCCTCCATAATGTTAACTTAGTTGCCACTTCTTGAACATAGCTTGGTAGAGCTGAGGATTTAGAAATCTTACTGATCCTGAGCTTTACAAATCCCAAATATACAGTTTAAAATAAATCACATCTTAGGTTCTGTAAATTTACCTTTTTCTTGCTTGAACGAATGCAGACAAGGATACTGCTCATTCCGAGGAGTCTCATCTCATGTATGTTCAGTGAGGGATGAAGCTGTCTAGCTGGGATTGTGAAACAGATGAGTTCTACAGGTCTGTCATGTAATGATTGTAAAAGAAGATGTTGGAGGTTGCACACAAGTTAGAATTCTTCATTAACTTTGTTATGGCTGTTGTTGGTTTACTATCTACTATCAAGGATGATTCTTGTTGATTGTGACGTCAGTTTTTGAGATAGTGACGTCATTTTAATAAGGATTAAAAATAATGATGATGATGTCAATATTTTAGGACCTCTAATTGGGAGAATTTTGTGTATGCATGTTGTTTGTAGTTTACAAACATTTGGAAATAAAACGAGTTTGTTTCTTCTTAAATAGAAATGGAAATAAAACGTACTTGTTCATTGTGTTAATTTTGTTGATTTTATCGTGGTTATTGTTAGTTTATTATTAATAATTTTATTGATTTTATCGTGGTGTTGTTGGTTTATTATTAATAATTTTGTTGATTTTATCGTGGCTGTTATTGGTTTACTATTTAAATGAAAATAAGACGAATTCTCGTTGTGTTAATTTTTTTTGCGGATGTTGTTGGTTTACCATCTACTATAAAGGATGCTTTTTGTTGATGATGACTTCAGTTTTTGAGATAATGTCGTCATTTTGAAATAAAGACTATTTAACTATTAATAATGATGATGACGACGTCAATATTTTTGGACCTCTATTTTGGGTAATTTTGTTGTGTATGCATGCTATAAGTTTGAATGCAGCGCCAATGTTTGAAAAACGGATTTCGACACGGATTATCGGTGCAGAAATTCAGATTGGGATACCAGGCTTGAATCCAAGCAAAGCCAAATGACCATTACATCTGAATCACAGTCACTTTTGCATAGTGAATTCAAAAAAATGATTGCAGTGGGTCCAGCAGAACTAATATATCCAAGTAAATGCATTAAAAAAATCCCCGTGAGTTGTTTCTGCCACAATCGACAGATATGTATATTCATATCTGCCGATCGTTGAGTGTTCTCTAGAATATCGAATGAGTACGGAGCATACTCAGTTTCAGTTTGAAAATGCAGACTTGAGTAAGGAATTATACTTGTTTTGAGAAAGTTCCTCATTGCTGCAAAATTGCATTGCACACCGAAAGAAAGTTAACTTATATTACGTTGAATCGCTGAATAACATCTTAGTTATTCGGGTTCAGTGTCTTAAATGATATTCCCTCCGTTTTCAAATAATAGACTGGTTTTCATAAATAAAAGTTTCAAAAAAACCATGATGGTTTCCTAGTTGGGAAAGTCTAATGTTACTTTAATTTTTTGGACCATTTTTTTCTTTACTGTAAATGTCATGGGGACTATTCCCTTTACTTTTTTTTGCTGACAAATGTCATGGAAACCATTTCACTTCAGTTCTTTTATTAACAAGTGTCATGAGTACCATTTTCAATGATTAGTTCCCTTAATTTTTTTAATCTTTACAAAAAAACAAAACCAGCCTATTAAAAAAGAATGGAGGAAATAATATCAAATTTCTAATCAAAGAAAGTTGTATTACTATTAGTTATTCGGAAATCCCACAAACTTAATTAAATCAAATCCAAATAGAATGTTTTAGTAAATTACTCTTGAAAAGAAATGCAGCAACGTTCGGAGAAACACTACACACCACGAAAGAGGACATCTACTATCTCCAAAACAAGTCCCAATTATAAACAAAAAAAATCAACAAACTTAAACTTGAGCAAAGCAAATAGTAGACGGGACGTCTAACTAGACACTAAAGGTTATCTTTCTGGAATGATAGTAGTACTGCTATTTCATTATAGTAGCTTCTTCTTTCCCTCATTCACCTTTTCTTAATTCTTGTGATCGACATTCTCATAGATATTGTTAGAATACGGACATCCAACTCAAAATCAATTGTCAATGAGTGGAGAGGCCCTAAGAGATTATAAACCACGGGATCTTAAATGCTCATATAATGTGGGATTAATAATTTCAACACGCCCCCTCACGTGTAGCCTCGTTGGGTCTAACACGTGGAAATTAAATCGGGTGACGCGGAATAAAGGTGCGGTCAAATGAATCGACACAAATAGCCTTCTCTGATACCATGTTAGAATACGGGCATCCAACTCAAAACCTATTGTCAATGAGTGGAGAGGCCCTAGGGGATTATAAACTGCAGGATCTTAAATGCCCATATAATATGGGACTAATAATCTCAACAGATATGACATCATACCAAATTATACGGCTTCACGCCGCTGAATCCAGCTTCTTCTTGTTGTTCATAGGATATTTCAAATTCTCTCATAAGCAAGTTTGCTCTCTTCTGACCGGGGAAGAAATCAAAGCCACTCTTGTGGCCAATCACCCTACCATCGACTAATTTGACAGGTTTCTTTGATATAGACTTATTCCAGAATCCAGAACCATCTTTTACAACCCGGTTAGCTCCATCTCCATGTCAAAATATGCATCCTTGTTTCCTTCTGAAAATCCATACATATATAAAAGACATTCGGGATGACAGTCGTAGATATTGGCATCAGGCGTAAACTCAACGTGAAATCCTTCTGGATTTTCAGTATTTTTCTTCAAGTATTGTAACAGCAAGTCCTCGTACGAAGGTTTAAATTGGAAACCTGGAGGAACATCATCTGGACGCCGAATCACGACTATGTTTTGCATGATGCTGTTACTGCTACTTGCCATCTATTTCTACTTAGTTTTGCTAGAGAACACAAGACAAGAATATTAAATAAAGGTAGTGGTACGACCCTTGCTTATATAGGAGTAGACCTGCCGTCTTTGACAATTATAATCCTGACAGGAAGTAGGCCAAACTTTCCTTTTCAAGGGAAAAAAGTCAGCGACTCAGCGTTGACCCTTTTTAAGGAAAAAAAAAGTCAACGTCGACTCCCCCACCGCCGGTATAATCCTTGTTATGATACCAAACCATACGGGCTAAGAGGTGTTTGTTTCACTTCACGAGGTAAATAATACATTTTGTCATGTTAACCGGTACAGTGTACGCCTTACCAAATAGGTACAACGTGATCGGAAGTTGATTTTGGTAGTGGAAATCTTTGTGCATATTTGAGGTACCCGAGAAGCATACTGAAGGTTTCATGAATTTCTTGCCTTGTTGCAATGGATATGGTGGGATGTTGTACTCTCACTTTCTTTAACCAAATTTCCATTGATAAACTTATAAATTTTTGATCGAGAGAGATCAATAAACTTGTCAACATAAAACTCATTATACAATCCATTTTCACTACAACATGGATGTGAAAGTTGTTTTATTTTCTTTGTCGTTCAGAAAGAAATCTTAATGAATAACATATCCAACAGATAGCAATAAAGACTTACCTATAGTAACCTGGATTCAGACATAGTCGCAGTTTTGACATGACGACGCTGATCTAGGTACCTAATCAAGCCAATAAAATGAGTCATAGAATAAGAGCGAAGCTTTTGTAACTTGGGAGTTGGGAGTAGTACAGATTATATTATTGTTGATAAACAGACGACAAGGTTTCATTTTACACCAAAAGCTATTAGCAAATGCATGAGAGAGGAGGGTTTGGCAGTTTTACACGAGTTGATGAGTTCCAGACACACGAGTTGATGAGATCCCAAGGAAAAAAAAATTGTATTGCTTTAACATTCGCAATTTTCCTTAATGTTTTTTCGGAGTTGCCAAGCTCAAGTTGAGCATCTACTACATATGCTAGTAGTAGGTGTATTAGAGTGTTTTATCCTGGAGATATCCGTCCTGTGAGGGCTATAGCATCACTCTTGAGTGTAGACGGACGCTAATGTCTTAAGGACAGCGTGTTGAACACGCGACTCACCCTGTTTTCCAAAGTTTTGCCCTGTTGCTGTTGCGGAGATATGGGGAGCTTGTTCGCTTCGTCAAAGCAATCACTTCCATTATAAAGGAGCTAAGGATCAATAACTTTTGCTTATTTGTTTTTTCTTTGTTTTTGATTATTGTACTCAACAATCTTAAGACATCAGTTATTTGTAATAATTGAAAGTGGTTGGTTTTGTGAATCATGGATGTTAATTGTGGAGTGAAAAACAAAAACGATTTTTTGGTCAGCTGTAGAGTTTCCAGTATATCTCTTAACCTAGAAGGATTTCGGAGAGCCCTTTTGAACAAATGTAGTATTCATACTGATAGTTACCCACATAAAATTTCAGAATATTTGGAGTTGTAAAAGTATTTTTTTGATATTTTACAAAACAGAGAAACGTTTCTGAAAAATTCTGACGAGCAGAAATTTGTTATTGACAAATTATTATTTATGGGATAACCATGAGTTTTTTGAAATGATGATTCAAACGAAGTTTGTAAATTTAGATGTTATCTTAAAAACTCATATTTTGCTTTCCGGTTCGGAATTGTGGTTTGTGAATAAAGGTGTCGTCTGCAAGGGACATGGCTAATAGGCGCATGTGGCTGAACTCAAGTCTTCCAAAATTGACAAAGGCGACAACATCGAAAAATTCTAAGCGTAGTTTTAAGAAGAAAGGTATGTTTCGTAAAACTGAATCCGGCATTACTTGAATTAAAGGTGATTGTTATGTTTGTAAAATTCCTGGCCACGCGGCAGTAAATTGTAGACAACATAAAAAACCTTAATGAGTAGAAAGTTAATGCTAATTTAGTTGAAACAAACTAGAATGAGTTTAGTGGCATGATGTCGGAAGTTATTTTGGTAACCAATATGAGAGACCAGTGGGTGGACTCTGGAGCCACCAAGAATGTTTATCGAAACAGAGACTTGTTCACCTCCTATCATAGAATAGGGGATGTCGACAAACTCTTATTGAGTAACTCATCTGCAATAGAGGTTGCATAGAAGGAAAAGGTCGAGAAAAAGATCATATCTATAATATTTTCACATTGAATGAAGTTTTCATGTTCCGAGCATATACGAAAATCTTGTATCTTATTCTGTTGAGATTGGTAAAAGATTGAAGATCTTAATTGAATTTAAAAAACTTGTTGTAACTAAGGGCAGTGATTTTTTAGGCGACGGTTATAAGACTTAGGGTCTTTATAAGCTTAAAGAAAAATCTGATAAATTAAACACAATTGATTCTTGTGCTTTGTTTTGTGTCTTTGGATGTTTTGCATGGTAGACTTGGAACCGTAAACTTATAATTCAATGCTTAACTGGCTAGCATAGGCTGCGTACCCAAATTTAGTTCGGATTTTGAACATAAAAGTGAAATCTGTGAAGAATCAAAATATGCTATAAAATCTTTTAGCACAAATGTTCAGAGGAATTTCTAAGCCTTTAGATTTAATTCGGTTAGGCCTAGTTGACATGAGTTCAACCCAAAACCATTATGGTAAAAGATGGTTTATAACTTCCGTAGATGATTGTACGAGGTACTATCTTGTATACTTTCTTAGGGATAAGGATGACGCCTTAGAAGCCTTAATATGTATAAACTTGAAGTTGGAAACCAATTAGAATCCTTGAACATAAAAACCGTATCCTTAAGGAGATGATAATTGCCATGTTTATTAGTTCAGGATTACCTTCGAACTTGTGGGGGGAAGCTGTCCTCTCAGCCTGCTATATCCTGAACAGAGTACCTTTTAAAAGATCAGATAAAACTCCATATAAACTGTGGAAATGTAGACAACCTTATTTTGCATACTTCAAAGTGTGGGGGTGTTTGGCTAAGGTTGTCATTCCTAAACCTAAAATATAGGACCCAAAACTGTTGACTGTGTCTTCATAGGGTATCCTGAGCATACTACTGCATATAGAATTATGGTTGTGATTTCTGAATTTTCTGAAATTGGTGTGAGTTCTATTATGGATTCTAGGGATGCTGTGTTTTTTTGAAAATGTTTTTCCCTTTAAAATATGACTCTTGTAAGCGAGGTTTTGATCCCCTAGATGTCCCTTAAACCAGTCAGACTTTACCTTTAGAGAAAGATGAAGTTGAGATTGAGCCTAGGAGAATTAAAAAGACTAGAACCAAAACCTCCTTTGGAAATGACTTCGTATTATGCCTTGATTCGTCCATAACATTTATCGAAACCCCACTCTGCTAAGAAGCTTCATTTAGTGAAATGGACAAAGTCCGTCTGAACCAGACTTGAGATCATGCTAGTTTACCTCCAGGTAATAAGACCATAGGATGCAAATGAGTCTTTAAGAGGAAACGTAAGGTAGATGGAACAGTGGAAAAATTATGAGGCTAGGTTGATATCTAAAGGATATAAACTAAAAATAGGTGTACATTTCCTTGATTTTAATTCTCCTGTGACAAGAATTACTTCCGTTGAGATGCTAATTGTTGTTACTCCCATAAAAAACTTAGAGATACATCAGATGGATGTTAATACAAATTTTATAAAACCGTGAATAAGATAAAGAAATTTACATAGACCAACCTGAGGATTTTATAGTGAAAGGTTGTGAAGACAAAGTTTGTAAGTTGAACAAATCTTTGTATTGCTTTCAAATAAGCACGTAAACAGTAACATGATAATTTGATCATGTGATAATGAGTAGTGGATTTAAGGTAATGAATCTGACAAGTATATTTTCAAGTAACTTGTGAAGGATGCCTATGTGATTGTATGCTTGTACGTTAATGATATGCTTATTCTTGATATTAACGTAGATATAATTAATTCCACTAAAACATATGTTGAATGAGAACGTTGTCTGAAAGACTTAGACCTTATTGATCTAATCATAAGGATGAGGATTAGAAGATAATCTAACATTTATAGTCTTAGTCATTCTCATTGTGTTGAATTTGTGCTTATGAGATACAATCAGTCTGATTGTAAGCATGCTTGTACTCCGTACGATTCTTCTTGTAGACTCGAGAAAAATAAGGGTAATGGAATATCTTAACTTAAATATTCAAGAGTTATAGGATGTCTGATGAATTTAATGAACTGTAAGAGTCCAGAAATTGCCTATATTGTGAGTAAGTTAAGTATATATACTTGTAGTCCAGAACAAGAGCATTGGGATGCGCTTAGTAGAGTATTTATGGTACCTAAAATACTCTATTACCTTATTTTTTATTTATGAAAGGTATCTTGTTGTCCTTGAGGGACTTTGTGATGCAAACTGGATAGTTGACTCAGAGGAGTCTAAGTCTACGAGTGGATATGTTTTCACTCTAGCAAGAGGGTTTGTTTTTGGAAGTTTTTCAAACAAACATATATTGCTCAATTCATTATGGAATCTGAAAGTATTGCGTTAGATAAAGCACGAGAGGGGGCCGAGTGCCTAAGATGATTTTTAGAAGATATTCCTCTCTGGCATAGGCATGTGCCAGCTATATCTATACATTGTGTTAGCCAAGCTATAATACTTAA
The DNA here is from genome assembly GCF_003573695.1 of Papaver somniferum. Classification (NCBI taxonomy): domain Eukaryota; kingdom Viridiplantae; phylum Streptophyta; class Magnoliopsida; order Ranunculales; family Papaveraceae; genus Papaver; species Papaver somniferum. Next base: position 113,840,390 of record NC_039368.1, on the reverse strand, counting down.
AGCTAAGAAATAACTAATCTTAATCGGCGTTATTTCCATTGATTGGCTGAAATCCAAGGATAATTTCGCACAACCTTTGATGAAAGGTTTGAACAAAGAGAAGTTAAAAATGCATCGAGGGGGTTGGGGCTTAAGCTCATATATTAAACTTACCATGAAGGATACTCAAAATTGCTGACTGGAGATCCCATGATCAAGGTTTCGAATGAGAAACTAATTTGTGGTGGGTAAAGGTAAACACTATAAGAGATTTTCATTCTCTATCCCTTCCCTATGGTGTAAACGTGATGGCGTGACTGCATGTGGAGGATGACTTTTTAATAAGTCTTAATAAGTTCTACAGTTTCAATTTAAGATTGAAGTGGGGTGTAGCAGTAAACACTCTTGATGGAATTCACCTATCTGAATAAGGAAGTGGGTCTCTTTCTATGAGAATATGAGATGATTCTCTAGAGCATTCCGAGTAACAGGATACTTCCAGGGCCAAAACGGACACAACGACACGAGCTTGGCAGCAACCTTGGAGATATCATGCGTGGTTATTATCGCGGATTACACCAAACGCTAGCAGTTCAAGACATCGCGTTCACTGTCTAGCAAGTAGTTCCGGTAATCTCTCACTAAGCAAAGGTTCAAGACCTCATGGACACCTCTGCCTATAGTGGTATTTCCTGTTTTTCGTTTTTATCTATTTTTAATTCATTTTGAGAAAATGAGTTTTATGTTGTTTTTATGGTCTTGGTATTACTAGTTCTTAGGACCTAAGGGTCACTAAGGGTTCACTAGTTCATGATTTTTCACTTTGGTGAAAGAAACCTTTGGTCCCACTTGTGAGAAACTAAAGATGAAAGCTCTTTATACTATTATGATTTATGCAATCCATAGTATGACCCTGGGATCAACACACTGCTGTGTGAAGGAGAGGACGTTGAAATGGCTAGTATGACTTCAACATGCACGATCTGTCTTTCTGTTCAGTCAGTTCGGGTCGTGAGATTGGGTTGTTGATTTACCAAGATCTATCTGTGTTTTTCACGTTTTATTGAGTTTTCATTCATGTGGGGGATTGTTGGAAAAACGATTAATAAAAATACTTTTTAAAGATTTTAATTTAGTGTTTCTCTTGTGAATAGAAAACTTATTAGTCCCACATAGTGGAGTTTCCACTCTTTAGTTGTTTTTAAGAGACTATATAAGATTTTTAGTCCCACGTAGGGGAGGAGCTCTTCTTAAGTTATATTTTTCAATTATATAAACAAATTCACTACTTTTGTAAAATATATGGTAAAGGGGTTGCTCTATATTTTAGAAGGACCCCTAAGGGAAAACATGGGAAAGAGTTTCTCTATATTTTAGAGAGACCCCAAAGGAATTTTTTTTGTATTGCTTTAGCATTCACAATTTTCCTTAATGTTTTTCGGAGTTGTCAAGCTCAAGTTGAGCATCTACTACATATGCTAGTAGTAGGTGTATTAGGGTGTTTTATCCTGGAGATATCCGTCCTGTGAGGGCTATAGCATCACTCTTGAAGGTAGCCGGACGCTAATGTCTTAAGGACAGCGTGTTGAACACGCGACTCACCTTGTTTTCCATAGTTTTGCCTTGTTGCTGTTGCGGAGATATGGGGAGCTTGTTCGCTTCGTCAAAGCAATCACTTCCATTATAAAGGAGCTAAGGATCAATAACTTTTGCTTATTTTTTTTTCTTTGTTTTTGATTATTGCACCCAACAATATCATCTTGCACTAACATTCTAGTTAACTCATTTAAAACAGCTTCCACTTGGCACAAACTGAGCACCAAAAGAACAGTGTCTGCAGGAAGCTAATTCAAGTCGAGTGACCCAACTGCTTGATTATGAAAGCAACATGTAATTATAGACAAAACATAATCCCACTGCACACTAGACTAGTGGTAGATAATGGTGTAAATGAGGTAACGAGTAGCCACCTTAGAGCATCCACAGTGGTGCGAGTATAACCAAAGATTAAAGACCAAAAAAACGACCAAAAATGAGTTTAGTCTGCACTGTGACGCTACGGGACGAAGACTAAATTTGATCGAGCGTAAAATAAATCACCGCGTGAAAACGGGCGGATAATCCAGTTACGTTTGATTTCTGGGCGGACATATAAATTATGTTTGAGACGGGCGTACGTTAAATTTACGCCTGACGACAGGCGTAAATATAAATTACGTTTGATGTGGGACGGACTTTCGGTATACGCCTGAGTGGGACGGAGTTTTGTTGTACGCCTGATGATAAGTGGGGCGTAAAAAAAATTCACGCTTGAGTGGGAGAGGATCAAAACGTGCAGAACAATAGCTATGGATGAAATGAATGTGCAGAGCAACAGCTATGGATCAAAACGTGCAGAGCAATAGCTATGGATCAATAGCTATGTCACTAAACATGAGACATGGATGAAGTGAACCATTGGTTAACAGAGCAATAGTTATGTCACTAAACATGAGACATGGATCAAATGAACTATTGGTTGGCATCAGACGTAATACAAATGTCCGTCTGATTATGGTCAGGCGTAATACAAAATGAATGGGCGTAAAATCTGTGTCCGTTTGGGTGGGACGGAGTTTTTGTGTACGCCTGAGTGGGACGGAGTTTTGGTGTACGCCTGAGTGGGGCGGAGTTTAAATCAACGCCTGGCTTCGGGCGGATTTTTCCTTCACGCCCCATGAAACGTAGATTTCAGTTACGCCCGTCTCAAACGTAAATTTTAATTACGCACGTCTAACAAACGGATACCAAATTTACGTTCGTTAACAAACGTACTTTAAATTTACGCCCACCAACAAGCGTAATTCAAATTTACGCCCGACTATATTAGGATTTGGGATTTGGTCTCGACCAAATATAGTCTGGAATTTGGTCTTGATCTGGGATATGATCTTTTTTCCGTCCCACTGTGTTACGAACCCATCCCAAATTTTTAGTTATACTCGCCCACTATGAATATTCTTAAGGGGGAGAGGGGAGAGAACACATGAAAGTTACAATGAAAAGTGATTGAACCTACGACAACCCCATCAAAGTTGCTATTTCTTCCAGAAGTATTAGCTTAATTGGCATGTACATTAATGGAAGAGGTATCTGGCATATGCGAGTAACGATTGTCGTATATGCGTGACATATACTTTGAAATTAAAGTTATAGTGTAATTAGGACGCAGAAAATTACAGAGCCTAGTCCAACAATGTTGTATATGCACTAATGTAATGTGACAACTGACACCCAGATAACAAACCCCATTGTTGCATTTTGCCGATATCTATTGACGGCGACTTGGAATCCTGTCATTCAGCTTTCCAAGCGCTACCTTAAGCTTGTAATCAAATCACTGCACCAGCTTTGGCTTCCAAGGTATCTGCATTGTGGTACCATCAGGATACTGTATAAATTTCAAGAGTCATTTGCTACTGCAAATATTGGTGAAGCTAGTAAGGTTGCAATCCGCAAAACAGGATTCCTATATAGTAGTCTCACGCAACTTGGTTATCTTATTGGGAGGTATGGGATGAATTTCAGGATATGTTAGGTAGCCTAGACCGTGTTCTCTGTAAATGTAACTAGCCGTTTCTTTAACTTCACTGGTTAATCTCAGGGTCCTTGGACAATATTTCCCGAATATTCCTGGGTTAACGATCCATGTTTTTTTACTTAGGAATTTGAAGTAATTAAAAATATTGAACAAGAGTTATACAAAGCTAAAAACACAATTATCCATTCAAGGTTTAGCACAATGTACAGTAAAAACTACCTCTACTTTGAAAATTGCAACAAGCTAGAGTAACCTAGACAGCTAGCTCCGATTGACGAGAAATCTTGCACTTGGTTTTCTCTCTGACAACAGATAACAATTCAAACATCGGGAAAAACACAATTTAGAGACTTGAATAGATTGGTCCGACTTACGAGCGTGCACTAGGGTTCATGGACGAGTTTCCTCCGTATACACCTATGTAGAAAAATAAAGCAGTTCTTGCTTGTAATAAATGTTGGTGTCTCTGCATCTGCAAAATGGGTACACATGCGCTCTTATTTCCAAAACAAGAAAAAAGCACAAGAAAAGGCGACAGTGCTACAGGGACCTCAGTTAGGATAAAAAAAGGCAGGCCTGTTTTAAGGAATAATCAATAAAAGGTTGACACATAACATTTTCGAAAATTATTTAAGCACTTAAATTTAAACTATTTATAAACTTGGAGGTTCGGCTTTGGGTTAGTTGCACCCAACTACTTTGATCAGGGGAAAGATGGGCGATACACGTGAATCATGGGTGTGAGGTGCTACAAAATCCACAAAACGAATTTGTTCGTGTGTGTCCTAGAAGTTAAATTATTAAACTCTTCGTTCAGCATCCTTGAACTGCAGCCAACTCGATTAGGAAGCAGTTCCAGCGTAAGTGTGCGTGGTGAACAAGAGGTAACAGGATGCGTCTTTTATTTTTTTTCAGTGGGTACGTTGTGTCAATGATGCGCCACATTTACACATGACATGTATGACTAAAACTTGAGCAGTGAAGCTCCTGAAACACATAAAGTCCAAGTTCTCTGTTGTTTGATGGCCTTGTTCGATCACTGATTTAATTTTTTAAATGGTAAGTAAGGTTGTCGTTCTTTAGGACTTGTGTAGATTCGATTTTAGAATCAAAAATAGAAAACACTAAGAATAAAAAAAAATATTCACAAAAGGTTATCACAGTATCGATAGGTACTGAGACTCGGGATTCCACCAAATTCCGTTCATGTGACTCAAATAATAATTTCAATCCATTATAGTTCAAATAATAAAAATATGTACTCTTGTTCTTTGCCAAAAATAGATTTTTGAAAAACAATGATTGTAAATCAAAAGCATGATGTATCAAAAATACATAGACCAAGCATACACCATCAAACGAAATCACACTCATTCAATAAAAATCATAAATCAATTAAATATCAATGCAAATAGTCATAAAAGAATTATTAGAATTACCACATGCGTGAAATAAGGCTTCCTCCGTCATCCCAGTGTTGGGGTTTAGCTCCTCATATTAATCACTTGCTCAAAATACATGTTTATAGCTCAAAAAGTTGATTAAAAGAGTGAAAAGAATAAAATCAGTGATTCTGCGACCCACAAAAGGCGTCCAGAGAAGAACGATAAAATACGACTGCTGTAACAGAAACAACGATACGTAGATTCCTCTGTCGTTGTTGCTGTTGTTTTAAGACTGTTGAAGATCGACAGTTCTTGGCTGTCTGTTCTTCGTGTAGCAGCAGCAGCAGCAGAGACGGGCTTCCTGTAATATCTGATTCTCGCCTCCTAAGCTCTCCTATCGACCCCAAACTATCCGTACCTCTTCTAGGGGACCTAACCATCCTATTTATACACAAAAGGGTCATTGAATCTTTCCCAAATCGCATCAAAATCCTTTTTACTTTCTTGGTAGTCACGGCAATAATCGCTTCCCAAATTTGTTTTACACGTTTCTGAGCTCTCCCACTTATCTCAAACTCTTCCGTAGATATATATGTATCTTTGGAAAGAGATTTAGGTCTTTAGTCTCTCTGAATTTCCTAAAACAAATCCACAAAGCCGTATTTCCTTATTCACCTCTGTTTCCCTTTTCCAGCCATTCTAGCCAATTTGGGTGCTATCCAAAGACTTCACCAGGCCTATTTACGCCTAAGGAATAAACCCAATCAATATCAGCCCTTTAGTCTCCAAAAAACTCGATCAAAACTCTAACCCTAAATCTGCCCGTGAAAGCCATGTTTTCCCGCCAAAATAGTATTTTGAATATCAAGGGGAAAGGTTACCCCTTATCCGGGCTGCTGGGGTCCGCATAACACTTATCCCTTGGGTGCCTTTTGTGATTTTTCTGGGACGTTTTCCGCACTTTTTCGGGGTTCCTCCGGGGTATTTCTGGGGTACTTCCGGTACACTTCTGGGGCGCCGGTACGTTATCTACGGAGGTCCAAATGCTACATGTTAATTTCGCCGCAAACCTTATTTTTCCAAAAACACCTACAAATAAATAAAATAACCAAATAAATACAATATCGAGCACTAACAATATATACAATTGAAATATATTAGACACATAAATGCGTCTATCAATCACTGAAAGTTACAATGAGCACCAAAATTTCTTCTCTTTCTCTTATCGGGATTAATGGTCTAGTTCGGTCACAATATAGTCCTCCGTTGTTTCTTGAATTTGTACTTTCGATCAACTTTGATTTACTATTAATGAAAAGGTTTCAAAAAAAAAATCATGACTACATGGTAAAATTGGATGCGCAAAATTTCTGGTAATGCAAATATGGTGGTGCCAACTTCCAAGTTGAGAATGAACTGTGGAAGTGGAGCAATTTTCTTTTTCACCGAAGCAACTATACATCATTTGATATTCTACGTATTTGGGTTAACACTTGATCACCGCGTAACAATGTACGAACCATGCTTGATCTTAGTAAGTTTATTGTTGATAATGAACTTTATTGATTCACGTGGACAAGTGGTGAAGATAAATAATCCTACTCTATGTAAGGATTCCTAGTTACTTCAAATTTCGATTGGTCGGTCAAGTTGTCCTATCCAAACATATATATTTTTTATCCTTGTTAATCGGAGCCTATGCCACTTAATTGGGGCGTATAGATATCTTCATCCATCCAAGAGAGAACGATAAGGGTGTCTAAAGGTAATAAATTTACAAAATTAACCTTCACTCTAATTATTCTAATACAAATACAAAATCATTACTTAATTAACAAATACAAAAATTATTAATCAAAACTCAACTTCTATCAAAATTAAAACTAAATCATAATCAATCACAAACAACAATTATAATCTAATTTCATTTTCGTTTATCGAAAAAAAAAACAAACTCAAAACAAACAATTCACGTGATTGAGTTAAATCCCTTTAACCCCTACCTTGTAAGAGATACTCTACAATGATTTACCTCTAAAACTTTAAAATTCGATCATCTAAGTTATCTGAAATACTCAGAATCGGTTTATATATAAACCTTAGTAAACCGATTATGACTGGAATCGGTTTTAATGTGAACCTACATACCCCGATTCTGGGTTGATGTGATGAACATCAACCATAATCAGGTTACGTTAATACACATATACACTGATTATGGATTCATGTTCGGATCATTTATAACCAAATGTAATCCGATTGTTTAGTTAAAGGTCTATGTGGCCAATAATCGGATTTCATTGTACTTCATATAAATCGATTCTGAAAAGCACTTCAGAAATCGGACTTTATAAGTAAACGTAAATTCCGATTCTGGGAAAAATTTCACGAGTCCAAGTTTCCCAAAAAAACAAACCATTTTCATTCATTAAGCTTGGTTCAAGTTTGCAAAATACATTATGAGAAAGCGACAAAATATAAGCATCTGATAGATTGAGTTTTTAACATAAGGAAAATACTCATTCCAACAGATGGAGACCCTCGAATTGAATCGGCTCGATCAGTTACTCCCATCGCCTCATGTTGGCATCGTATTTTTTAAGCCACTCCTTGGTGAGATCCGAGACCTCATTTAACTCATATACCTGTGGTAATAGACAATCATCACGTACTCTAAGACCAATGTAATGTATGTTGTTATGGTTGAATAAAACAATTCTACGATCCTTAAGAGATTCATCCCAAATGGTGTATTTTGGTGCGAAGGTATAGCATGATCCCTCCTTAGCAAATAGATGAACAACCAACTCCACTTTTTCGCCAAGGGATGACCAAATAGAGGCATCTGCATCCAATGCGCTCGGGTAATTGGTCGCTTCCCCTTTGGCCCTTGTACTCTAACAACTATTTCTTCAAAAATCACTTCTTTGTCTGCTCTTGTTTTTCCTTCCTTCATCATTGATATATAAAATTTCTTGTCTTCTTGTAGGCGCAAGGCCATCATCTTTCTAAAATATTGACATTGGGTTAGGTTCTCATCGTCCATCAAACTTATATGGTATATTTGTTCCGATGCAACATGATAACCACAATTCTCATACGCATCCACGTCGTCGGTAGATAACACATATGGTTTAATGATTTCATGAATTTTTGAGTAATACTCATCGAATATGGTGTAACAAGTTCGAAGGGGTCTACCTCGTTCATCCCTAGGAGTGTTCCCATCACCAAGAGCGTCCCTTATAGTCACCATTGAACCTTTTTGTCTTGCTTCTCCATTCCATTCACGTAACCTTGATACTCGTGTTGTACTCACTTGACTCTCTTGAGAATGAACGACTAGATTGTTTGGCGCTTGACTCTCTTGAGAATTAGCGATTAGATCCACATGTTGCGAAGGAATGATTTGATCCTCATTCTGCGAATGAGCGCTTGTACCACTTTCTCCATTCTTTGGTCGACCCCTTTTCCTTTTAGACGGTGCCTCTTCATTTTCAATGAGTGAAGGAACGAAAGAAACATTTGTCTTCTCTTGCCCGCTACTTGCCTCGCTTTCTCCTTTCTTTGGTCGACCCCTTTTCCTTTTAGACGGTGCCTCTTCATTTTAAATTAGGGAATGAATGTTAGAAACATTTGTCTTCTCTTGTCCGCTACTTGTCCCGCTTTCCCCAATCTTTGGTGGACCCCTTTTCTTTAGAACCTTCGCATCTTTATTCTCATGTCCACAAAGGATTTTTCCGATACTCATTGAAAACTTAAACTCCTTCCTTTCTTGCTTCCAATCCATGTTGGAAGGTGGTCTACCCGTAGGCGATTGCATCGGGGTTTCTCCGACCGGTACCATATGTCGGTTCACGACTAGTTTTAAGTCGTACATCATAACCTTTCTTCCTAAGCCATCAGTTTTTGCAAATTTCTCGATGATTTCCTTTCCAATATCCGTGTCCACAAAAAATTTGAGTGGTTCTTCGGTGTCCAATATCCTTTCCAATATATGTATCCAACAGCCATCATTTAGAATAATTTCACCATTAAATCTTTTGACATTTATCCGTAATCTTCTAATTAACATTAAATCTTCATAGGAAAAAATTAACTATAGTATAGTGTATGCTCACCCAAATCATCTTCACTTGACCAACAATGGATTATTAACGGTATATTTGGATCCATGACATTTTTCACAGGGACAGTTATTTTCCCGTCAACCGATTGTGCACATAATTTCTACTTTTCTAGCTAATTTTTTTGTTGGTATCAATTTTTAAGTTGTCTCTGATCCAAGTTTTTCTCGGTTTACAGTACTAATCTAATTTTTTTGTTTCTCGTCTTTGTCTTATCGGGTCAGAGAGTTGCACTTGAGACGCCGCCGCGAGAACGTATTACCAGTGTGATTCAACAACATTAAGATGGCTTGGCTTAGGAGGCTCGACTTTCAAAAAAAACGATTGTGCACCTAATAGTGATAAAGTGAGAAGAGTGAAGAAGAAGATATCATAAACTAAAAATGAGGATTTTGACATTATGATTGGATTGGAAATAACCTTGATCAGCAATGGGGGTACAAATAAAAGTAAAATGAAGTTATTCTTATACAGATGTTTCTATTGGTATGGATAGGAGGTGATACGTGGTATAAGAATGGATATTAGGTAATACGTGTAATAAGAATGGATAGTCGTATTCATGCAAAAACAAAATCTTGTTTTGCATAGTAACCACATAATATGCATGCAATTATTTTAATCTCTGAAAAGCAGGCCTAAATTAAAACTTAGTAGAAAAAAGTATGTTCAGTATGCATACATTATAGAACTTATTGAACATATCACTAGTCAAAAACTCACACACTTTATGAAGAAAAAAAAAACATCCACAATCTACCACAGTATTCTACATTACAGTGTCCCTCAAAAGATAATTTTAAGCAGAATAACCCAATTTGCTCAAATTTACCATAAAATGGGGTCCCAAATTTCGTGTACAACTTTAAGCAGAGTAACCCAATTTGCTCAAACATCCACAATCGACCTACTCTTGCTTCTAAGGATTCCCCATTACTGGGACCGCAATTTATCAAATAGTTCTATGATAATAAGATACCACATAATAAAAAAATTGCGTAAAAGAATCAATTGTTGAAGAAAAAAACTTATTATTATAGCGACCATTAAAATTCATAACAGATTCTTCGTTTGGTACCAAACATCAATCATCAACTTATGACAAAAACATCTTTATGGTTAAATCTGTTAAACATATGACAACAATCCGTATGAACATATCCATAACACATGTCCCAACTTTTTTTTTGTCAATCCCCTCAGGTCCCAAATTTTGAAACAAGCACACCCTTCTAAGGGCAACTCCTATAATATGGATGGATAAATATCTATATTTTAGGGATAATCCTTATATATATATATATAAAGAGTTACATACTTGTAGATCATTTTCCTATATGGAATTCTTCCACAAATCACCGGGTGGACACCTATATCTTTATTTTAATACTATATTGTTCAAAAAAAATCAATGCCGACCAATACCAAAAAAATAAGCACATTAGGTAATTAAAAGACCAGATAAAAAACCAATACATATATATTGGTCATTTAATGGTATAATATGTAGTATAACCTCCACATATTTGAGGTGCTCGAGACTTATTGTTTTGCTCTCCATAGGAATTGCCCTAAAGGGACTAAAGGTATTAACAAAGCTAGACAAGATAAAGAAATAAACAGAATATTCTTTTAAAACAAAGAAGATAAGAATGAATAAAAAGAAAATTTTAAATATCTTATTTTGTCTTATTTGGTAAGGAAAATTGAAATATTTTAGGTTTCTCAAAAGAAACATCATATAAGTTGAAGAAGAATCACTATTAAGTATGGAAACCTGCTCCAGTAATTGGTATACGGGTGAACTGAGTAGGACATGTATTTTTATCATTCTCCTTTTTGTAGTGAAGAATCTTGTATGTGTTCCTAAGAAAATGAAATTTTCCATTTTTCGAGGTCTCAACGGGGTGTGGAAACACATAAGAACTCTTGAATAGAAATTGAAAAGAGATGTAGCTTGAGTTCCTTCGGAAAAAAATAAGATCTTTGGCGCAAGAACGTAAGATTAAGGGGTTGATCCCTATTCCCTGTCATGTTGGCTTGGTTCTGCTTCCTCTCTTTTACCAAAGAATAACTAACATATTAAAAATAAGAGATTAGACCATGTCATGCATAGTTTGTTTTTTGTTTCTGTCAATTATGTATCGCCTATCACTAACACTCAGTTAGGTCTAGGGCTGCACAACGGGTAGGGTGGGTAGGATATGGCCAATTCCCGCCATCCTACCCGTTTACTGGCGATTAAGAAATTTTTTACCCGCCACCTTATCCGTCATTAAACGGGTAAGATCTTACCCAATCCATTATCTAACGGGTCAGATAGGATAGGATGGCGAGTATAACCGTTTTTTTATCGTCATCATCATAATCTTCTTCTTCATCCTTTAAATCCTGCAGCCTCCCACCATGTATGAGCTCAAATATGATAACCAAAATGAAAAAACTAAATGAATCTCGTAACTTGTTTCCCTAAATCGATCCAACGAATATCTATATTTGTTAGAGCATCCACAGTGGTGCGAGTATAACCAAAGATCAAAGAGGGAAAAAAAAGACTAAATTTTGGGTTTAGTCTGCTGTGTTACGCTACGGTGGAAAGACTAAAATTTGGTCAGGCGTACACTATACGTTCGCCTGGTGTGGGGCGTGGAGTATACCAACGCCTGGTGTGGGACGGAGACTATACGTTCGCCCAGACAAATGATTTTAAAAAAGAAAAAAAAACATGGGGCGTTGATATAGTCAACGCCCCACATAAAAGACAAAAAAAAAAAAAATCAGGCGTGCACTATACGTCCGTCTGGCGTGGGGCGTGGAGTATACGTCCGCTTGGTGTGGGGCGTGGACTATACCAACGCCTGGTTTGGGACGGGGACTATACGTCCGCCTGGTGGTGGGGCGTGGACTATACCAACGCTCGACTATATTTGGGTTTAGTCCTGGTCCCAGACCAAATATACTCTGGGCTTTAGTCATTGATCAAAATTTGATCGATAGTACGTCCCACTACGTCTGTTCAAAAGACCAAACATTTGGGTTTGGTCGCCCACTGTGGATGCTCTTACCAACCCTAAATGTTGAAACCCTAAACCCCATGGAAAACCAATTCATCTTCCCCTTTTTCTGAATAACAAAGATCTATCGAGAGAAATGAAAACAAGTAATTAATAAACCTTAAAATCTTCATCTGAGAAGTAATAGAGAAGGTCTTTAGCTGGAATCACATCCTATACTGACATATTCAGCTCGCAAACACCATCAACTTCTTCCTTCTTTGTCTGTAAATTATTCACACGCTCCTCCTCCTCACAAATAGTTGGAACAGACTAAGCAGTACTAAAAGGTTTCTATTACGGCAGAGATGGTAGTAATATAAAGGTGGTAGTAATAGAAAGATTTACGGCTACATTGTATCAATAGGCAGGTAGGCGGATAGGGTAGGATAATTTCGAGCTTTATCCGTCACCCTACCCATTTAGGAGCGGTTAAGAAATTTTTATCCGTTATCCTACCCGCCAAATAATGGATAGCATAGGATACAGTTAAAAAACTGATGGGTAGGATAGGATTGGCGGGTATGGATAAGATATGTGAACCCCTAGTTAGGTCCAATCATACATTAACAAATTAAAAATAGACTAAACATGAATATTTTAACTGCTACCCAGGAACAGACAGGTAGCTATACATTTCCCACAATTTTTTTCGGAACCAAAGACGCAATTCAACTGTCTCCATAAAAACTAGAGCAGTGCAATTCATAAACCAAGAATGTATGGGGTAATGATCGGATAGTTTGAACAATTTCATACCAATAACAATATTCAAATTCCAAGTCATAGATTATAATCAAGACAAGATGTGATCAACATAAACAATCATAGACTTATGACCATACAATTGAACCAAAACATTTGGGACCTAGGATTTTCAAAGTCCAATCTAATTATCATTCTTTTAATAAAAGAAGATGGGAATGAGTTAATTAAAAAATCTCTATTGATCAACTAAAAGTTAAAGGAAGTAAAATGAAGTAAATACTTTCTAATGAATATTTTTGTTTCCTTTTCGAAAGTTAATAAAATAGGACTAGCAGAAATTGTGGCGTAAAATTTATACTCTGATCGACAATTTGATTAGTTGTGAGTTCTTCTCAGAATCAAGATCCGAGGCCAATATTCAACAAGTCTTAACAAAGCCAATAACAACAAAATACTCAGAAAGTAAAACCAAAAACACTTAACATACCTAGGAATTTTAAAATCTTTCTAAAATTTTACTACCTCTGTTTCTGGAAAAATGATACCTTCATTTTTTCACTTTAGCCTAAAATTATGCTAAATTGAAAACATGAAAGTAACAGTTTTCCAGAAACGAAAAAAATATTTGCGATCAATAGTTTACAGTAAAATATTAAACAATATGATGAGTTGTGAGTTATTCTCGAAAAAAAATTACTATCTTGTTTATGTTATTACGAAACCCTTTGCTACCTTACAAACTCATATGTCCTCTTTTTCAGTTTTTTGTAAACAATTTTCCCTACAAATTAAAACCATCCATTAGAACATCTCCAATGCATAGGGTCAAGGTCATCCCATGTGGAGGTCTAATTAACACATTTTTATGTGTGGGTCATTACTAAATGACAAAAAAAAATTAATGCAAATTCTTTTACCTCAAGTTGATCTCCAACCTCCAACTTATTATCTAACAAATATTATTTGAATCTAGAGACAAAATAATGATGTGTCTTTAAGACACAAGGTCATAGTGAAAATCTTATTTTCACCTTATCTATTACCGCCACTTAGCCATGCCATCTATTTCTATGACCTTGACCCTTGTGTTGGAGAATGAAATTTGGTACAAAAAGTCTTAAATCCTACGTGTCATTCAATTTTAAGACCTTTACCCCTTGCAATGGAGATGCTCTTGGAATACCAAACTGTGGAGAACCTAGAGTACCCGTTTATCGGTGGAGTTACTTAGGAAATTGCTACTTATAATCCACCATCAAACATACAAATCTCAATTGGTGGTGGTCTCTAATTTAAAAATTCGAACTTCCTCCCCACCACCACCAGGTCTATTTAATGTACCTTATGTTTGGTGGTAGTAGTGGTGGTGGTTCTTAAATGAGAAAATCAACTTTATGTAATTTACAACCACCATCAATATCTAATCTACGTAAACACCTTATTGTTAAAGTTTCAAAGGTTGAAATTCAACCTAGTAGTGGTGGTGGTTTCTTAATTGATACCTAGTTTCTTATTGTTAAAGTTTCAAAGGTCGAAATTCATACCTAGTAGTGGTGGTGGTTTCTTAACTGAAATTCAAACCTCAAAAAATCAGGTATTCCGAGCAACCATATAGTATTTAGGAATGAAAAAACATGAAAAGAAAAAAACTGTTGATTTCCATTCAGAATCAGCAATTCGATTTGAGATGAAATTAAATCAAATTTAAACGTGAAAAAAGAAGAAAAAAATCTTAATTTTCTGAAGAGTTGAGTCTCAAAATAAACAATAAGATATTAGACAATTCTATTTAACAATTGATTTGAACAGTTTTCAAAACCAAATATCAAAGTTTAGACTAACAAAATTGAGGAATGAAAAAAATTAAAGTTGCTTGTCTGATGGCTGAGCCATAATCTTCTAGAGAGGATGAGTTCAAAAGATACAACAACACCTTGAGATACTAAAAACCTCCACACACAAAATTCAAAAAAAAAGCATAAGGAGTGATTGAGAATTTGTGAGGTTTTATAGAACAGAAGAAGAAATCTAGTTATTTGATATTGTGTCGAATCACATAAAAAACTCGTTTGAGGTAGTTGTGAAATCACATATGAAACTAGTCGTTAGAGCTTCAAATAAGGTTTATGGATGGCATGGCTACAGCTTTATAGATGGATGTATGTTACATTTCGGTTCTAGTGACAGAGAGAGGAAGTATGGGAGAATCCAAGGATTATGTGACCTTGCTATAGCACGAAAAGTTTTAGATAGAGAGATTCCGAAGAAATGAAGTTCTTCTTCAACGGGGCTGTCATGAAGCTAAAGTGAAGAAAGAAACTTGGGGTTTTCCTGTAAGAAGTTACTATTTTGAGACAGAGAGAGAGGGGGGGGGGGAAATTGGTCTTTCCAAGAAAATGAAACGAAGATGGTTAACCCGATGGATAATAGACTAAACTGATTTGACTGAAACCGAAACTTCCGTCCTCCTTGTGTAACTTTATGGACTTTCACCCGCCTCCGCCCTCAATCGCTGCTGCGCTCACATCCCAATCACACCTCAACTCCACTTTTCTATAGGGCACGTTTTAAATCAATAAGCAACTAATGGGTCAAGAATCAAGTTTCGGATTGATTTTAGGCCATGAGAAGTATTTTATGGGAATGAAGTTTTTAGGATCGACACTTGAAGTACAATCTGTAGAATCAAAGATGGAGATAATCAACCAGCAGTCAACCTAGCTATGATTAGAACAGACTGATTTTGATAGGTTCTGGGATCACATTACCGTTTATCTTAAGCAATTTCCCATTTAATCTTGTAGGAATTGAGAATAGCAATGTTGTAAGTTTATTGTCAAACACAGGAAACTTCGGTTTGAACCATGACGGAACTAGCAGCCTGGTACATGTTACATATCCCTTCTCAAGACCTACCCATACCCATAGGTCTCATAAGTCATAAATAATAAAATGTTGGAGTAGGTTGTCCTGGGACCTATCACACCACAACTTTCCCCACAATGGCATCAAATCCTTGGCACGCCTTTCCTGTAAAACTCTCTACTGGTAATTTCTTTGGTTGTTTCTCACCAACGAACCAGTGATGCTACGTTGACCCGTGAGAGAGAATCCCTGGGATCCGCTGGAGTTGGCAATTTAGCAATTTAGCCAACAGTGAATAATTCTCTCTGCACAGATAAAGAGAAAAACAATTCCCATTTCCGTTCTGTTCAAATCGAATCTACAGGAGTTGTGGTTGTTTCTCAAGGGGATTGCTATACTTGTTCGGAATTTCTTTCGGTTCGTTAACTGCAATACAAATAGAACGATTTTTTGGGGACCGTGGTTTTTTTGGAATCATGGATCTATTTTGGGTATAGATATTGGAAGTAATTCTAGGTCATCTCTTATTTAGATATTTATTTAATACCTAATCTACCCTCAAAATTAATTTAGGTTATGATTAGTAAAATAATTTAGTTAAAAACAATTAGTGAGATTAAATTAAAAGACGAGTTTATTATTAGTTGAGTGAATTTTTATGAGTAGAATTTTTGTGAGATTAGAGTTAGAGAAGATGAAGGAGAAAAACATGGAAAATAAAAATTATTTCCAATTCACCCCATTTGAGTATTCAAGTGATGAATCTGATTCCTCATCTCCATCCTCTCATAATATATTAGTTAATTTTCAAAATGATCCCGATTTGGCTTATTTCTTAGATGGTGATTGTATTATTCAAGATGAAACTCAAGATCAAAATGATGGATTTTATCAACCACAACCGGAGGATGAGTATTTGGGTGAACAGGTATGATGCAAACTTAGATAACGTATGTTTAATTGGTAAAAATTTTCCTAAAAATCATAAATTTTCAACTGGATTTTGAACAGTTCGGTTACATAACGTGAAGAACATGTAACCGAACTCCATTGAAGGTGTAGTTCGGTTTCCTTTTGTGGATGAACAAGTAACCGAATTCATCTGAAGATGCAGTTCGGTTAATTGATCCAAACACGTAGGTTACCGAACTCTATATCAATGGAGGTTTTGGCATTCAGCGTTATGTTCGGTTGGTTTGCAACTAACCGAACTTTACATACAAATTAATTTGATATAAGTGTACAAGGTTCGGTTGGATCGCAAACTGCATGCTTCTGCGATCCAACCGAACTCAGATTAGTAAGTTCGGTTGTTTCTTAATCTTGAATTTAGAGCATAGCCAACCGAACTTTACAAGCCAAGTAAATTCTATGTTGGCTTGTTTTTAACCCTGGAGTTCGGTGAAATGGAGGTTTTAAAATGTTTGCGATCGTACCGAACTCATATTAAAGGAGTTCGGTTTTAAGACTAATAAAACCAATGGAAATAACAACAAGGTTCGGTTACATAAAAAAAATCCTTTCTATGTTTTTAACCTTGGAGTTCGGTTACATGGATGTTTTAAAAATTTTGCGATCGAACCGAACTCATAGGTCAGAGTTCGGTTTTAAGACTAATAAAACCAATGGAAATAACAGTAAGGTTCGGTTACTTAACCCTGGAGTTCGGTTACATGGAGGTTTTAAAAATTTTGCGATCGAACCGAACTCGCTTCCTTTTTGTTGTTCGGTTACTTTCCAAATTACTTAATAAAACCGAACGTAGAGTTCGGTTTCAACAATAGAATTTTCATCTAACCGAACTTATTTGTGATTTCTTGTAGATGGAGTCCCCACCTATACCAATGGATGATCAACCTTATCCGATTGGTATCTTGTTCGAAGATACATCTCATCACTATGCTAATGAGTTAGAATTTGACTCACCTAATGATATGAAGAATTGGGCTAGAGAACATGCCAAGAGAGTCAATTGCGTCTTGGTTTGTAATGGGAAAGAAAGCAACACTCGTTTAGAAATGGTTTGTGAGAGAAGTGGAGATCCCGAAGCTAGTCACAATAGGAAGGGTTATGAGTATAAAGGAAAGACGAAGAGGAAGAACACAACGTGCTCAAAGAAAATCAAATGTCCGTTCAAGCTTATATTTAGCAAGAGTAGTGGTAGGCTCTGGATAGTGTATGAAATAAGAACAAGATGGATATGTGAGAAACCTACAGTGATACCTGCAAGTGCACAGGGTCAGTTGTAGTGAGTGTGCAAGAACATGGTCATTCCACAGGGACAAGGTGAGTGTGATGAAGTCTTCTTAAGCTATTTTCTCTAAATGCAAATGGCAGTGAAAAACAGTGACAATGATGATGTCAACAGTGGCATATATACAATGGCAGTGATAATGGTATTTACATTGGCAAGGAAAATGAAACAATGATGATCAAACCAAGGCAGTAGCCAAGGGCAGTAACAAATATTACAACTAAAGATAGTGAAACAAAGAATGTACTAAAGCCTTGACTCCACCATTAATTCTCATGCCAAACTTCCTAAACTTCTATGTTTCTTCTCCCTTTGGTATCAGGCAGGGATGCAAGTTCAATCTCACATTTGTCCCAGGGATCAAATCAAGTAACCTAAGAGAATAACAGACTAGAGCTCTTTCACCCTAGCACTAGTTGGCTACTTAAAGGGTCAACCCAATGAGGGTGAAGGCCTAGGTGCTTCAAATTGGTTTAGGCAAGGTGCACTACAAGCTTACAAAGTTGATTCAATAAGTTATAACCTAAGACTAAGGCTTCATCTAAGCCTAGCATTGACACAGAAACATGACTGACACAAGAATTAAAACAGTTGAACAAAAACAACAAGAATTGAAACAAAACATGAACTGGAATTGAACTATAAAATGGAATTACAAAACATGGAATTGAAAACATGAAATAAAACTAACCCTTGAGGCACTGGCTATTCCAGTCCTCTTGGGTGACACACTGGCTAGTCCAGGCATAGTTACAACAACAACCACACATCCTTATTTATAGTTACATGCAACTCCCAAAATTAGGGTTTACAGAAAAATACCCAAATTAAGAACAGTGAAATTAGGGTTTCAAAATACCTAATTCGATGGGATAACTGCTCCATTTCGTCGACCCATTCTTCCTCAGGCTCTCCTGCTTCATTCCATGCCTTCCAATTGCGTCTCTTCCACGTCTATCAATTCAATTCCCAATTTTGAAACCCTAACAGTAGAGGAAATTATGAACGGGATTGATAGATGTTAGAGATATGGGGTGAAGAGATAGGGGTGATGATTATGGTGGAGTTGGTGATAGCCATGATGGCTTGTGGCAGGTGGTAGAGGTGGTGGCGATGGCAGAGTTGGTGGTGGGGGTTCTGCAACTATCGTGGGTAGGGGAGAAAGGTGAAGGTCGACTGATTTTGGGATAGGGAGTGTTTATTTTGGGTATATGGTATTGGGTACTGTGTTGTGCGGCGGGGACATCAAGTCTCGATGATTCGCGAAGCTGAGCTGTGGGATGCGGAAATGATGGATTGATCGGACGGCTCCAAGTGAAGAGGCTGGTAGCGACCGTTGGATGTATAATACATCAAAATTAACGGCGCAGATTAGAGTTAGGTGCTGTAGTGTGAAGCAGGATTTTCAGATTTTGATGAACGAAGATGAGGCGACCGTAGGATGCTGAGATGATCCAATCTGGCGGCTACAAGAGAAGTGGGCTATGGATATTGGAAATGGGTTTGGGTGAGGGTTTTGGGCCTTGGGTATGCCAAGCCCATATCTTCTTTGGGAACAATTCTTCCTTCTTGAGCCCATTTCTAGCCTTTTGGTCTTGCGCACAACATTCTTCGCGACTTCCTTGCGTGATTCCTCTCGGCTTCCACCATTTTTCTGCTATTTTCGCTCCGCAATTCATCCAAACTTTATTTATTACCTAAAAATGAAAAATTAATTAAGAAAAATATTTATTCTTGAAAACAACGAAAATACAGAATATGGGATAAAATGTAGAATTAATGCACAAAAGATGAGTTAAATGCCAATAAAAAGGGTGCAAATATATACAATATTTGGCACTCATCAAGTAGATCAACGAAGAAATGGTTTCTAGCTATGGATAAGGTGGTAGGTAGACATAACCACTCTCGTCCGGATGATATTGAAGGGCATGCAATGGCCGCAAGGCTCTCTCCTCGAGAAATGGAAAAAGTAGGCGAGTAAAGGAAATTGTGTGTTCCACCTTCCACAATGCTTCGCTTATTAAAGCAAGATAACCCGGGCAACGTATCATCTTTGTCCACCATTTACAATGCAATTGAGACGATTAAAAGGAATGAATGGAACAATAGAAAAGTTATGCAACAATTGTTTTTTTCGGCTCAAGAGAAAGGCTACGCGGTTCAAAAGAAGGTAGGTCCGGAAGAAGAAATAACTCATCTCTTCATTGCCCATCCAAAGAGTGTTCAATTGGCTCAATCCTTCCATGAAGTTCTTATAATGGATTGCACTTACAAGACAAACAAATACGAGATGCCATTGTTGAACATTATTGGTCGTACGTCGACGAAGTCACCCTTTACCGTTGCTTTTTGTTTTCTAAAGGACGAGCAAGAACCAAGTTTCACTTGGGCGTTACAACAAATGAAGGCGATCTACCGAGATGATGAGATCCCCGGGGTTATAGTGACGGACAATGACGTAGCATTGATGAACGCAATAGAGAAAGTCTTCCCATTAGTACATAATATGCTTTGTACATTTCATATATGGTGCAATGTGATGAATAGGTGCAAGCCTAAACTTTGTCCACCTAAGAGGAAAGGATTGGAAGAGATTAGTAAGCTACCGGTTGATGAACAAGAGGAAGCAAAAAAGAAATTCGATAAACAATACACCATAAATCAAGCTAAATGGCTTGCCTTCTCCGGGAAATGGGAGGCATTGACTTGGTCTCTCACCGAAGAAGAGTATTATCTTAATCTTGCCGAATTTAGACAACATTGGTCTAGCCCCGAATATCTGAAGGATATAATAACGTATGTGGTGCAGCAATGGTTGGAACCGCACAAAGAGCGCTTTGTTTATGCTTTTACCAATAACTATAAACATTTTGGGAATCAAGCGACAAGTTTGGTAGAATCTGCTCACCACCGTTGAAGAAAAATCTCTTTGGGTGTGTCGATAATTTTGTGGTTGTGTTCAACGCAATTGAGAGTTACTTTAACCGCGATATTGAGAGAAATAAAGAAAAGTTCCAAAAAAGCCGCATACTTAAGTAAAAAAAGATTGTAAACAAGGGTGGTAACATCAAGAATATGACGGACCTTCGGTTATTCAAGGGACTCCACTATAATGTTTCACATGCTTGCATCAAGAGGTTAATGATTGAGGTGAATTTGAATGATATATGGGGAACAAAGCCGGAAGAGGTGTGTGTTTGCAACATGATGAAGTCTATGGGGCTCCCTTGTCGCCACATGATAGCTAAGTATGAACATGGCATAATCCATTTATGTGATATTGATTCACATTGGCAACACTTAAGTTTTGTCCCTCCTCCAAAGGGTGGTGTTGGTGAAGAGTTTGGTGACAATGAAATGGGAAGAGCGGTTATCAAAAAATACCGAAATATGAACAAACTCGAAAGGCAAATCTTTTGGGATGACATGCGGCCTATCGTTTTCCCGCACACTTCGGAGAAGTTTCAAGAACCGAGTAAAGGCAAGGGAGGAAGAGAAAGGCCAAAAACCAAAGAAACAAAAAAACAAGTTAGAGAATATGCAAAGTTGTTGTCTAAGAAGGCAAGTGAAATGACTCCTTTTACTAGAGATCCTTGTGGGCATGAGTATACAGCGACGAAGTACCAAGAAGATTCGAAGAAAAGGGGAAGAAAAATTATATGATCACGGTTATGAGGGTTTCCTGTGTCGGAGATGAATTGCTCATGAATTTTTCCCCAATAAGTTTGACTCATAATACCATTCATTCTTCGTTCTTCACCCCTCTTTGGATAATATAATTTGTAGTTTCTACAAAGAGAGAGATCTTCATCTAGAGTAAATTTAGCCCTATTATCTGCCATTTTCAGAAGATTTTGAGATAAAATGCTAACTATGAGAAAAATATTTATACCACTTAGGTGTATAACGGCTATAAAAATAGCCGTTACTTGAAATTTATGGCATGCAAATTTCAAAATAGAGAGTTCGGTTACCTGGTAATATTTCGCAGGTCGCCGAACTTACCAATAAGACACACCATAGGTTTTTTTAGCTCTCCAGTTCGGTTACCTGGTAATATTTCGCAGGTAACCGAACATAGAGTTCGGCGACCTGCGAAATATTACCAGGTAACCAGACCTTCTCCTGGATGTTTTGGAGTTTTTAGCAATCCTGAGTTCGGTTAATTGACCAAATCTGCGAAAGAACCGAACCTTTTGATTATCAAGTTCGGTTATCTGCGAAAAATTACCAGGTAACCGAACCAACAAGACACACCATAGGTCAGAGTTCGGTTCTTACAGTAATAAAAATAATGGGAATAACAGCAAGGTTCGGTTACATAAAAAAAACCTCTCTAATTTTTTTAACCCTACAGTTCGGTTACATGGGAATTTTAAATTTTTTTGCGATCGAACCGAACTCGTAGGGCATAGTTCGGTGCTTAAAATACTCAAAAGAATGGGAATAACAGAAAGGTTCGGTTACATAAAAAAAATGTTTCTAATTTTTTTAACCCAACAGTTCGGTTACATGGAAATTTTAAATTTTTTTTGTGATCGAACCGAACTCGTAAGTCATAGTTCGGTGCTTATAATACTCAAAAGCATGGGAATAAAAACAAGGTTCGGTTAGATGGAAAACATTCTATCTTTTTTTAACCCTATAGTTCGGTTGCTTAGAAATTTTACAATTTTCTGCGATCGAACCGAACTTAACCTTTAAAAAATTAGAAGTTCAAGGCTTGAGTTCGGTTACTTGTAAAATTGTGTAGGTAACCGAACTTAACCTTTAAAAAAAATCAGAAGTTCAAGGCTTCAGTTCGGTTACCTAGTAAATTTGTGTAGGTAACCGAACAATGTAATGTTTTTTGGAACACTAGAGTTCGGTTACAAGACATTTTTCTGCAGTTAACCGAACTAAAGAGTTCGGTTACCTGCCATTTTTTGACATTTCACCTAACCTTCTCCTGGATGTTTTAGCATGTTTTCATTTTAGTTCAACAGTTCAGTTCGGTTATAATGGAAATTTGAATTATAACCGAACTCATAGTTCGGCTACACTCTAAAATTGTTATCCAACCGAACCACTAGTCAGGAATTCAAAAACTATAAATATTGCAAACTACAAAATATTTTTCAACGTAAAATGAAACCAAATAAATATTGCAAACTTCAAAAAACTAAATCCGCCGTTAAAAAGTCAACATAAGTATTTATCACCATAATAAGAAACCAAATAACTCCATTCACTCATTAACCACGACCCCTACGAGAAACTTTTGCCTTCTTGCGTCTTGGAGCTCTAGCAATCCCCTCGTCGCTACGAGTATCCTCTCCACTACTTTGTTGTTCAACCATATGACTTGTGCCTTCACCTGCTTTGCGAGTCCTCTTCGCCGGTATTGAATCATCAGTGGGGGGTGCAAAAACATGACTCAGCTCACCGTAGAGGTCTTTCAGTTCATTAGTTTTCATAGAGTCTCCGCTCTTGATATTCTGCATGAGTTTCTTCAACATTTTAGCACTAGCCTTTTTCTATTTAGAGAACAAAAGTATAAATAAACGACTATTATTTCTATTTTCAATCAAAAGCATAAATAATTGACTAGAAATAAAAGACGAGAGAAATATCTTACCGCCGCATTCCACAACATCAAAGCCTCATCACCACATTTAAGAGTTGTCTTCAAAATTCTCTGAGCCTCTTTCTCAATCATCTTTGTTTTCCCCTTATCAGCACGACCTTGTTGAACATGGTTTATTACCAAAGGATGAGACCAGTTTTGATACCATTCAATGTAACCCTGTTCACAAGAATTTGGATCATCAGTGATACCCGATAAATCTTCAACAGGAACCGCATACTCATACATGTTGTTTCAATGGTCCACGGATGGAGTTGGGTCGTATTTGGGAACAAAATTCTTTTCGGTGTTATTGGTTCCCCGCTTCATCACCTTGAAGTTGAACTTGTCCTCATCTGGGATAGTTTGAATGCAATAACATTGTCTCAATACGCTCCGAGGATTATACATTGTACAACCTCCAGGATGAAACAACGGTCAGTTGTAAGCCGTGACTGGAGAGAAATCAATAATCTCAACATCCATATCATCTTGATTTTCATCATAAGCGTATGGATGGAAAACCACATCTTCAAGCGTCAAATCATTTAATTTCTCCCTCAACCTCAACACCTTCTCTTCCTTGTTCTTGTCCTGTGAGTTCAAAAATTCATATTTACCAGCTTTAGGCTTCCCATAAGTCCAGGGATTGTGAGAATGAGACAATTTCAGTGAAGGGAAGTGGTCGTACACCCAAACCTATGAGAAAAACCAAGAAAAGATACAATTATGATTAATGACAATACACATTAAGTCAATTATGGAAAACAAAGGTAAACTTAACGGCGTACCTGAACAAGGGTGCATAACCCTCCAAAGTAGAGACTCTTTAGCCTTGAAGCTTTTCTAAGCTCCGCTTGAACAAATGAAAGAACCGAAATGCCCCAACAGTAGTTGTTCACCTCACCAAGTGGGTCCAATAGCTGGAGGTAATGGGCGTTTACCACAGCACCAGAAGTGTCAGGGAAGAAAATGGTTCCCAGTTGGTACAACAAATAAGCAGTCACATGGTGTGTAAGCTTCTCCTCCGTCATCACTAACTTTCCTCCAAGAACTTTAGCTCTAGTCCCTGAGAACTCATCAAACAAGGTGTTCAACTTGATCTTTTTCAGCATCTTCTTGGACGTGTGGTCTGCATTGAACGGATTATGCTCATCACCTTTCTTAGGCTTCTTTGCAGCTTTTCTAAACTCACATCGTGCCTTTGTAGAGTCCCATCCTAGAGACTTTTCAACCAACTTTTCAAGAGCTTCAATAGTCATATTAGGATCCTACCCATCTCTAACACTTGTTCCAGTAATTGGTAGGCATGTGATTCTATAACAATCATTTGGAGTTATTGCCATCTCGCCAAAGGATAGAAGGAAAGTATCCGTCTCTGGATAAGCTCTCTCCGCAAACGCAGTAACCGTGACAGCATCAAATTTATGGTGCGCTTGTTCAATTGATTTCCAAAGTACACAATCATATATCACATTCTTGAACTCATCACACTCATGTTCTATACTCCATATCTTGTTCATTTGCCGTTTTAAAACACGGGCAACATTATTATGGTCCTACAATAACAAGATCGTATCTTATATAAAAATATATATACAAAAATAGAATCAAATTAACAAATATTCATGGATAAGATTCAATACCTTGGTCGCAAAAATCTTGGCAGCCCATGAGTTTTTGTAGCCAAACAATCTCATCCCTCCATCTCTAGGAGTACCATAGGTTGGGTTCTTCGACGGCAAGCACAATGCATCTTCAGGAATGTATGCAGATCTAGCACAAGGAGATTTAGGCATCTTCAGGAATGTAAAATTGTGTAGGTAACCGAACTCAACCTTTAAAAAAATCAGATGTTCAAGTCTTGAGTTCGGTTACTTGTAAAATTGTGCAGGTAACCGAACCTTCTCCTGGATGTTTTAGCATGTTGTCATGTTTTTTCGAACACTAGAGTTCGGTTACATGGAAATTTTGCGAAGAAACCGAACTCAAAAACATTTCTTTCTATGCTATTAAGCCTAGAGTTCGGTTACATTGAAAATTTGCGAACAAACCGAACTCATAAAAATTTATTTCTATGCTATTAAGCCTAGAGTTCAGTTACATGGAAAATTTACGAACAAACCGAACTCATAAAAATTTCTTTCTATGCTATTAAGCCTAGAGTTCGGTTACATGGAAAATTTGCGAACAAACCGAACTCATAAAAATTTCTTTCTATGCTATTAAGCCTAGAGTTTGGTTACATGGAAATTTTACAATTTCTTTACGAAACAACCCAACTCTACAGTTCGGTTACATACTCTGAATCACAAACTAACCGAACTGTTCTTCGTGTTCTTCAGTTCAGTGAGTTCGGTTAGGAATCTAGGGCAAATAGAAAACACGAACTAACCGAACCTAACACTGAAACTACCATTACAAGCCTATTTTGATGATTTCTATTCAATTGAATCGATGAAAAACAAAGTAAAATCAATGGGTTTGTCGATAAATACCCGCGAATCGGTCCCATGGAAGATTCAACGATGTTCTTGCGGCTGTTACGACGAATTAGTGCCAGCTCCGGTTGAACTTCGTCCTCAATTTCCTGTGGTTGATTCGCTAAACGTCCTAATGATGGACCTGTTCCTGGATTTCCATTGGTTTGCTTTCGACGGGCCATTGTTATACGATGAAAATTTTATGAATCGATGATGGAAACGATGAAAATTTTATGAATCGATGACGGAAACGAGTTTGCAATGAAGAAGAAGAGAGGAAGAGGAAGATGCAGACGATTTTTTTTTTACACGGTTAGGGTTAGTATTAGGTGACATCGTCAAATTTAGGGTTAGTATTAGGGTTAATGTTAATTAGGTTAAGGGCAAATTGGTAAACTTGATAAGTAGGATTATTGTTAGGACATCCCTTATCATTATAGGGTAGGTGGTCTAATAAAACCATGGCCCCCAAAAAATCATGGTCCCAAAAAATGGTTCTACAAATAGGAGTTTCAAGGTTCCATTGGAGCTTGTTCGGGATTCCTGAGTTCTTTATACTTTGTCATGTACTACCAAAGATGTACAATCTTACCCAACAATAGCTAGTTGTGGCGGCTGTAAAGATCCACTCAGGACACTATAGATTTTCACTTTCTAGCAAACTTTGCCACACGGTCACTACCTTGTTACTAGTTCTGTTTACAGAATCAAAAAGCATTAGTATCCAAACAAAAAGAGGTCATCTAGCTTTAGCTTCCTTAATAAGAATTTTACGCGTAACATTATCAGTTCCATGAGCTAAACATGGGTTGTTTTTTTCACCATGTACACCTATCAAAACAACTTTAAGCGCGGCTAGCATAATATGACTTGCTACACCACAGATTCAATACACATCCAATGTACTACATGGTATATTAACCAGCTTTCCATTTCATTTGTGTACAAAATTAAAGGAGATTTAAGATTGCAATGTCTAGTGCAAAAAAGGATCTTTTCCGTTTTGGTAGATATGAAATATCATATAAATATAGATAAGAGTAAATATAGGACAATAAGGATTGGGCACCCATGCAAAATACAACTACTAGTACCTAAAGTACATGTGTTCCATGCACATTCAATCTCACATTATGAACGGAACAAGAAGGACAGGCTTTGATGTGCTGTGCTTTTATGTCTTTGTAGGTCCCGCACTTTTCACTTTCTATACAAATGCTGGCCCCCTCTGTCCTCCGCGGGGTCCACCGGGGCCCGCTAAAACAATTGTGTTTACTGATTTTGACGTGGTTTAAAAACTGGGTCTGTCTAGAAGGGCTGATAAAAATAATGGTCCAAATCAAAGGCAAATCAACATTTTCAATAGAAAATTAGAAGGTGTTCTGATAAACCTTAAAATCCATGTACTTGAAGAAGCAAACTAGAGGAATTGGGTTAGAGCTAAGTCTTTATAACGTTCTAGAAGTAAAAGAATTTATTTTTTATAAAACAAAATGTTGTTGCTCTTAATTTTTGGATTAATTTCCCGAAAAGTAAAAACATATCTCCTTTTAATATCCAAACACCCTTTAAAGTTTAAAATTTAACATTGATCCAGATATAATAGACTTGTGGCAAACATTATCAGTAAACGAGTAAATGCTATACGTTAGGCGCATGAATTACAAGAAGCAACTTTGCAAAAGAGAAGTTGTGATCAAGACCAGACTAACATTATCTCTAAACGGGTAAACGCATATTGTTGCTGCTTGACATATTTCAGTGCAGAAATGATCCTCTAGACGCTACAGAAATGTTATAAGATAAAAATGGGTTGTTATTTTCACCATGTACACCTATCAAAACAACTATAAGTGCAGCTAGCATACTATGACTTACTACACTACAGATTGAATACACATCAATGTACCACAGGTATATTAATCAGCTTTCCATTTGATTAGTGTACATAATTATAGGAGGTTAAAAGGAGATTTAAGATTGCAATGTCTAGTGCAAAAAATGAAGGCCACTTACGCAATAATCTATCACTTAGCAGTTTGTTCTCCATGGCTGGCAGTTCTAGCTGGATGGAAAAAAGGATCTTTTCCGTTTTGGTAGATATCAAATATATGAATCGAGTATCTTCTAGCCAGCCTCTTACAGTCGTCAACAGCTTTAGGATCCAATGTCTCCGACTCTTTCATAGACTTCTTTACGTCACCTTTGCAGTCATCACCTATTATAAACTTGGCCAAAGTAGTCCACCTGTTAATAGAAAATATCAATCTAGGCCAAAAGTCTATGAAAATGGAAAACTAAAAAAATATACGATTCTTCTCATTTCCATTTTGGCAAATTTTGTGGTCTGGCTTTCCAGCCCTGTGCACGTGCAGCCATGATCAGGAAAATAGCTTGCTCCCACCGTTCACATGACAACTACAGATATGAAATCTCTGGAAGGCAACAAATCTTTTATCCGACAATCATGAAAACCTCGACCACTAAACTTTCTAGTCCACCCAGCTCTGTTGATAATTGATATACGAAGTCCATAGTCAGAGCAGATATCGAAATTTAATATTGATGAGAGAGGTAGTGTCGACGCCATTTATATTCAGAATTTATATCCATAAGTCTGCAGTAGAGAGAATGTGCTATATTTTTGCTGGGATATGAAAGAAGGGGCAGATGGATGATATTGTCATTTCCCCTTGACATATTTTGATACCGAGGAATAAAGATAAGTTTTCAGACGTTGTGATATACAAGTAATAAAGAAAACGGTAGATGTATGATCTGGTCATTTCCCCCTGACCGCCAAAGTGAGAGCATATTTCTCAAGGTAAAGAGAAATAACAGAGGAATTGCATAATTCATCTATTTGGGATGTTTATAGCATAACCTATTAATTTCGCAGCAGAATATGAAAAAGGTCCATGAAGTACATTGAATGAAAAGGGTCCATGAAATAGATTGAACAATTGAACATAGACTGCATATAAATGCAGCAAGCTTACAAATTTTTGCAATATTGAACAAGCCAATGCACTGTCACTGCAAAAACAGTGATTTCATGCAGTTTCAAACATAATGGAATTGAAAATGAAGGAAAAGTGTAAAGAATTCTTAATGTACCTGAGTATGTCACTGTGATTGTACAACCCCGCTGATATTTCGTCCTCGGATATTTCCTGTCGATAGAGAGCACAAACAGCTTTCGTACAGAGCTCAGTATCCTCTTCAAATGAAGAAAGCAATTCAGGCTCAGATTTCCACTCTATTTCGTCTTTGTTCCTACTGAAGTTTTCATCCCCAGCGTATCCATGGGACAACCACACCAAGAGAAGTTTTTGAATGAATAAAACTATTAGAATCTTCTGGTTCGCCCAGACTATGACCATCGTTAGCCGAGTCTGAGACCAAGTTCCCAAAAGTCCTCTTTCATTCTGCAAAACCCGCACGTCGGACTAAATCTTTTCAGAATTACACAACTCTTCGCATCTCAATAATGAACTTTCATTTACATTCCTCAGGACTAGGCTCTCCAAATTAGTTAGGCGAGACGCTTCACATCTCATTGTCAAATATTCAATTTCCATCCTCATGACCAGACTCTCCAAATCGGAACACTTGTTCTTCCAATATTTACTTGCATCCTCATCTCTAGCAGCAGTCCTTCTGGTCTCGGCCTCTGCTAATTCAGCCTGGAGTTTAGTGCACTCAACTTTCTTCTTCACAAGCTCCACTTTCATTTTCTCAAGTTCCACTTCCATTTTCTCAAGCTCCAAGTCCTTCTTCTCAAGCTCAACTTTCTTCTCCACTTTTATCTTCTCAAGCTCCAATTCCTTCTGCTCAAGCTCCAATGCCTTCTTCTCAAGCTCCACAGACAATTCAATACACTTAGTCTTACAATGGTCCATTTTCTCCAATTCTACCACAAGTTCACTAATTTCTGTTGATGATTTCAGTTCTCCAGATCTTTCCGTTCTTCTGACTTTCTTCCTCTTTGCCCTAATTTTGGCAGAATCACCCCTCCTATCAGCTGGATAGAAAAAAAGCCAATTAGTTAGACATTACAGTGACTGACTGATAGTTACTCCTTAATTTATGAACAAGAGTTATATAAGAGTTACTCACACTCCCAGTTATCATTTGTAGCTGGTTGATTACTTGTTCCATCACCTTCCGACACCATCCTCCTCCGTTTCGAGGCCCTAGTTTCCCTGATTCCTGTCGGTGATTTTAGTTGTCCGGAAATTCTTTCGACTTTTTTCCTCTTTGCACCGATTTTGGCAGAACGAGCACCTAGAAATCCCCAATTAGATAGACATTGCAGTGATTATTACTGGAATAATTCATAAGGGGGGTCAACAGATTAAACTAGGAAATTTCTCAATTGGAAGCAAACGAAACGAAAAGAGGGAAGAAATGTATGTTTAGAGTTACTCACAGCAGGTGGTGGTAGGATTACTAGTAGATGGTTGGTCTGTCAGCTGCCGCTTCTTCGGCCGTTTCAAGCAATTTGAATCCCTAGTGTCTCCACTGCTGCTTGTTATTTTGCTTAACAATATATGTTTCTCGCAATATTTAGTATCATCAGTAGCATGTCTCCTCCTCTTGTATCTCCATATTACTCTATCATTTCTACAACAACGTTCTTCATCTGGTGGTATGAAACTCTTCTGATTCTGCTTCTTCTTCATCTTCTTCTCCTCCTTGTTAATATTGGTTAGATCTGGAGTTGAAGACTCGAGAAGATGACGATGACACTCCTTTATAATCGAAGGATTGTTTCTTAAGAAATTGATGTGAAAATTGTAATGTTTTTGACAAAATTGTAGATCGTTATCACCACTGACATTCTTGCAATAGTTTTTTCTGAATCTGCAAGGCTGTTCATCATCAGCACCACCGGCCGCCTTTCTCTGAGATTTCTTCTTCATCATGCCCTAAAAATCACTTGGAGGACAGGAGTACAGAATTGGGGGGGAAATTATTGTGGGTTCAACTTTGAAAGTGTTGTGAAATTGGTATTCCAAGTACTTTAATATGTGGAGGAAGTGGACAGCTTGTAGCTTACAAAGCAAGAAGGGAAATATAAATAGAGTTCAGAAATAGAGAGAAATGTTTCTGTTGCGAAGTAAGAAGCACTAAAGCACTTGTAATCAACTAATAAACCATCCCCCATAACTAAGAGGCATCAAACATATGACAGATTTGGATGCGGGATAAGGAAAAGCTTCAGTTACCCCCAGTTCATTGTTGGTTCAGTCCTCCACTGTTTACAATAAGCACAGAGCCATCCGTCTTGCGCTCACTTACAGCACCTAAAATTCATAAAAAATTGTCAGGACACTTACTAAACACAGTCTATGCTAACAACATCAGAGTTACAATTTCATGGGTTTGCCTTGGGTGACTGTTGAGTGCATGAGGAACTCAGTTACCCTTATTCACTTTAGATAACAACGATAATCTGAAAAGAGTGATAGAGAGAAAAAAAGTACATAACTACATTACCCTTATTCACAGTCTGTATATTACCACGTCTGTCTCATCCAACCAAGCCTTTTCCAATGTAAGGACATTTAGCGCGACAATAACACCCTGGGTTCGATTCTAACCTATTATACTAGACCTATGTATCTATGTGCTAGCAAGAGTACGGAGATGGAAGCACTGTGAAATTACCACCATTCCCAAATGAATTAACATTATGCATCTGAGCATCTCAACAATTATTTATCCCCGTTCAGGTCGTGCCATAATATCTTAATTTACTTTCTATCCTCTACAGAGACACGCCAGTTTTTAAAATGAGATGGCAAAATTATAAAACTCAAGCAATCAAAGGTAAATCAACAAGAAGCTATTGGTGGTTTAACATGGAGAAGCATGATGAAGTACAATTCAACACCAGCAGCAGATTTAGGACTCCTTTCTAATAATCATAAATATCGTAATCTCCAAACAAGCTTCATTCTTGGTTTCTTGTCGTACTTCTTTCTTCTGCCCAAGAAGGATTTTCCATCGGGCATTAACACCACTGTAAACTTCCCCTTATTTTTACTCTGCAGAATAAACACCACATCAACTGAATCAGCTGTAAAGCATGATAAAGATATGCAACACCACTAGCCACCAATAGAAGTAAAGCGTGATAAAGATACAACCAAGTTTCTTTAACAATATTTAGGATTGTGTTAAGGGGTAGCTGAAAATCATCCACGCATGATATTTATTGGGGATGTTTTCCTCACTCTGACCATAATCAAACAACGCATCATTCTTACAGATATTAAATATCTTACCATAACAAGCTCTGCATTATAGAAAATCTTAAAATCTTAATTCAACTAAAATTGGTGCAAAAAGAATTATTTAAATTACCGCATGGATGAAATACAGATTTCTCCGTTGTCCTAGTGCTGGGTTTAGCTCATCATGGTGAAATACCTCTCAAAATATTTTATTAAGCTCAAATGGTGTTTACAATGAAGAGAAAATGGAGAAAATGGTGAAAATCGGGAAACTGCAACGCTTATAAGCGTCACAGAATCACTGTTATCGAACGATAGAAATGGATATCGCCGCGAGTTTTAACCTCCTGCTAGGGCGACCATGGATGCAGAAGAACGAGATTGGCGCATCATCCCTTCACCAGAAAGCCAGGTTCTGGATGGATAATAAACTAATAACTATACATGCAGATGATGGTGAGAATGAAATAAGGGCCCATCAAGTTTATGTGAACATGGTCCCGAAAATTCATAATTATATAGAGGAAATCCGACATGAGGGTGAAGCCGGAGTGAAAAGTAGTCGTGCGTGTACGAGTCAATTCAAATATCGGAACCAAAACATTCCAAAAATGCTTCAAAAATGCAAGTTCTTCCCTGGGATGGGACTTGGGCTCCGACAACAAGGGCCTACACAACCAATATTGATATTTGGAAAGAAGGCATTCGATACGTCCGGCTTAGGATACATCTCGACCCGAGGAAACTCTACAACCTTCAGAAAGAAGCAAGAAGATCAAGGGATTGATTGGAGACGCCAGCCATCCTTTCAAAAGTGGTCTATCCGTAAGGGAGAATAACAGTTTCCAGTACCAACCACATCAACAAAGATTGCACCCGTAATAGCAGAATGAAGTTCTAGCAAAAGAAAGGAATCCAAAGAACCTGTTTATGAAGGGGTAAGTCATTTTTTTTCTCCATCTCATACTAACAGCGCAGGCAAATCCAGCGTACATGAAGGAGAAGATGGGTGTGAACTGGAAGTTCCTAAGCAAAAGGAGAGTCCAGCTAGCCCAACCCAAGAAACTGAAGAAACAATCCAGGAATGCATGGTCGTTACATGCTTAGGATTGTAATTTCCTAGAAGGAAAAAACTCCCTATCTATAACAGTAAAGGCTCTCCAATTAAGCACCTCAAATCATTCTTGTGGTCCATGAAACCGTTAGAAATAAACGGAGAATATTTGAAACAATACA
This sequence comes from Papaver somniferum, assembly GCF_003573695.1. Taxonomy (NCBI): domain Eukaryota; kingdom Viridiplantae; phylum Streptophyta; class Magnoliopsida; order Ranunculales; family Papaveraceae; genus Papaver; species Papaver somniferum. Next base: position 113,806,867 of record NC_039368.1, on the reverse strand, counting down.
GAAAAAGCTTAACAGACGGTGCATCAGTATGGTATTCAACGAATGACCACGTTCGGCATGCAACGTGGCCGGAAACGATCAATGCTTTTATCGGACATTTTTCGGAGATTTTCCCCGAGGTGATTAATCAAAACCTGGAACAACACATTGAAGAGCAAAGAGAAAAATTATGGAGGATCAACGCCAGAAGAATGGGGAAGTCGTGTCATTAAAGCATCTGCATGATAACTCTCGATGAAGATGCAGAGGATGTCGGAACTTCTTCAGACACCAAAGGAAAAAAACAAAAACAACCTGGTAGGAATGATGATGAGGGTCCACAACTAAGGAAGGATGAACCGCAAGAATCCTCGTGGGCCCTGGAGGATGGTATTTGTATTTTTAATGCACCTTTAATTTTAAAGAAAATCCAAAAAAAAATGAAAATTTTGAAAAACAAAAAAATATAGAAAGCATGATATCAAAAATGAAAGAATGTGAATCAATATGACGTCTTGGATTTGGAAGATAATATTGCGGGAAATTTTGAGTATGAGGATGAAGAAATGATAATCTGCCTGGAAGATGTTCCAGAAGAGATCCAAAATAGTGTCGAAAAACATGAAAAAGAGCCACAATTCATCGAAGACGAAATAATCAACTTGAGGACAGAAGAACAACCACGAAATTTCAAGATTGGAACAATATTATCCGCTGAAGAAATGACGGAGATGATCAAGATACTCACTGAGTTCGAGGATATCTTTGCCTGGTCTTGCGAAGACATGCCTAGATTAGATACTGATTTGGTGGTTCATCATTTGCCGACTTATCCAGATGTAAAGCCGGTCAAGCAAAAGCTCAGGAGACTAAGGTTAGAATGTACCTTAAAAGTCAAAGAAAAAGTGGAAAAGCAGCTCAACGCAGGCTTTCTCAGAGCAGTTACTTACACGGAAATGGATGGCTAACGTCGTACCTGTTCCGAAGAAAGACGGAAAGGTAAGGATGTGCATTGATTACCGCAACCTGAACAATGCTAGTCCGAAGGATGATTTCCCGTTGCCACATATCGATATCTTAGTCGATAATACCTCCGGGAAAGGGTGTCTTTCATTCATGGATGGCTTCTCCGGATATAATCAGATTAGAATGGCAGAAGAAGACATGACCAAAACATCCTTCATCAATCCATGGGGAATATTTTGTTACGTAGTCATGCCTTTCGGATTGAAAAAGCCGGAGCCACATACCAACGAGTCATGACCACCATTTGCCACGACATGATGCACAGAGAGATGGAAATATATGTAAATGACATGGTGGCAAAATATATACATAGCAAGGATCATGTAGGTGTCCTAAGAAAGGTGTTTCAACGTCTTCGAAAATTTCAGCTTAAGCTCAATCCCGACAAGTTTTTGCTTGGCGATTGGTAGTTTCATGATGTTTATTGCCTATCGATTGTACAATCAGTAATTGCATTACGTTCATTATCTACCGATTATGGTAGTAGCCCTAAATTCAGATTTTTCAGAAACCAATGGAATGTTGGATTTCTCCATTTTCAGAATCGGTAGTTTCATGATGTTTATTGCCTACCGATTATGGTACAAGCCCCAAATTTAATTATTTAAAAAAAAAAGCTAGGAAGAGAAGAACATAATCACAATAGGTAGATAATTTTTTTCTTTCTAAACTACTGATTATGAAGGGACATATAAGTATTTTCAACCTATTTTGTCTTTTTGTGTCGCCCCTAATAACGCCAGGATATTTTGGAGATATGCTTGTGTTACCCATCAAAAAGGATCACATTCCAAAATACCTAACCTCACCATCTACCAATATACGGTTGAAAATACGTTAATTTTTAAAGTAGTAGATCACGGAATTATATATTTCAGAGTGTGCTCATTTTTTATGGATAAATAGAGCTTTGTAAAACGAACATGTCTTGAAAATATTAATTTCAAATACTCTATCGTTTGGTTTTCATAAAAAAAAATTAGTGTTCAAAATGAGAGATAGTTTGAGAATAGGAGGGTGAGGGATCCTCCCTCAATTAAAAATAACATAAAAAAAGAGGATGCCTTAATCTTGGAATCAAAGGCAATCCAAGTCCAACTAGGGTCAAAGTCTCGCACCAGTACATGAGCCATCCACGACGATCTCCAGAGGCAGCGAAAGATATCGAGCCAGTCAGATAGGCTGGAAGAAAGATGGAGGTTTTAGTATTTACGGGTGTTTTACCATGTTTTGACGATCCGAGAGAGCTAAAATCAACCAATCCGAAGAAGCCACACGGTTCGCTGCTCATTCCCTTCGTCTATTATAAATACCCCGAATATTTCTTCCTCGTTCTCATCTCTTCATAGTTTATTCCAAACAGATTCCCTTCTCTTCTTTCGTTCAGGTAAAGTTAGAAACCCTAATCCCAGTTTTACTGATTTCATAAATTTGCTTAGTTTTGTCAACTTCTTGATTTTAATCACTATTTTTCTGATTACAGTTCCTTTTCATTTGTAGATTAATTTGAAGCAATGGCTCGTACTAAGCAAACTGCTCGCAAATCTGCGGGAGGGAAAGCTCTAAGGAAACAGTTAGCAACTAAGGTGTGTTTTGATTATAAGATATTAACTTTTGCATGATCGATTAGTGTCGCATTTTCTTCTCCGATTGAATGTGGTTCTCCCATTTCTTGATTCTAGGATTTTGAAATTTTCTGACAATTTGATAGTGTTGAAGATTTTCTGATTTAAATGAATCTTTTTCATTTGATTTTGTTAAATTCATTAATGAATTTGGTCTTAGTACGAATAAAATTTGTTCAAATGAAATTAAACTCAACTATCTAGTAACATTTGTTTTGGTTTGTTTTCTTGAAGGCTGCAAGAAAGTCTGCACCAACCACTGGTGGAGTGAAGAAGCCCCATCGTTACCGCCCTGGTACTGTTGCTCTAAGGTATGTAAATTGAGATAACAGTACTTTGTTTATCTTATTTGTCAACCCATGTTTTTGATTAAAAGCCCCAACTCCAACTAATTTCTGTTTGTATTGAACTATAATCAGAGAAATCAGGAAGTACCAGAAAAGCACCGAGCTCTTGATACGTAAGCTTCCATTTCAACGCCTTGTTCGTGAAATTGCTCAAGATTTCAAGGTAACTTTTTAGCCTCTCTATTAATATATGTCTGGATTATGGAATTGTGTTTTGATTTCTTTCTGACTCTAACATTTCTGTCTGTGTTTTCATGTATAGACTGATTTGAGGTTCCAGAGTCATGCTGTCCTTGCACTTCAGGAAGCTGCTGAGGCTTACCTTGTGGGACTTTTTGAAGATACCAACTTATGTGCTATTCATGCCAAGAGGGTCACCATAATGCCTAAAGACATCCAACTTGCAAGGCGTATTCGTGGGGAGCGTGCTTAGGTTGTCTGTTAATCTTTTGATTTCCTGATTTCCTGTATGCCATATGGTTAAATTTTCCTTTTAGTTCCTGTGGTGTTAATAAGGGCATATTTTAGTTTCTATGATGTAAAGGCAGACAGTTTCAAACTCAATAGATCATTATCTTTCACTACTGTTCCATTGAATTAACTGTTTCTTGCTTCTCTTTCTTTTCTTTTCTTTTTGGTGGGAATTGGAATCAATGAATGAAGCAGATCATCCCCTTTCTTTCATCTTGTATGTGTTGTTAATGTGACCATGTTATCAATTTTATCCATGCTGAACTGAACTTTGTAGGCAGAAATCTCTCAATTGTTTACTTGCTATCTGTCACAGAACTGTTTTGAAGAATTAGAATAGCAGCTTCATTAAACTCACTTCTAAAATTCTATTTGGCTTCACTTGTAATATGATCGCACTGTTTTGGAGTATTAGAATACGTAGTTTTATGAAACTCTGAACTTTGAATGGAAGGTGTTAGTACGAACTGCTGTATTGGTAGTGAAATAGTGATTTACTAGAAGGGGTGGTGGTGTGTTGATTTGTTGGTTAATGAGGCTAATATGAATCCCTATTTCGTTAGTTCCCCACGGCATAACTGATGTTGGAGTACTGACGACGGTGGAGTTGGAACAAGTGTTTTGTTGTTATGTGGCTAATAAAGATGAGTTGCAGGTTCTCTTTTCACAAGGGAGCAATGGATGAAGCAATACGCTTCTCCTAAAAGATTCAAAGGCAGCAGCTTATTCAGACAGAGGTTTGCTCATCCACCCAGAACACTACCAGCAGCAACAGCAATAAAACGCCACCAGTATGACCAAATGATTGAGAGATATCTGCATCTCTCTATGTTATGAATACCACACCCAACTTTGAACTGATATGACTCGTCTGAAGGCCGGTGAATAGCCTTCTCTTTTTTGGTTTCATTTGTTCCTAGGTTTACTAATTTTGTGTGTGTTTTGGTTTAGGTTTCTGCATACTAGCTAAGCTATTAGATATTAGCTCATATTTCCTTACAGTACTTGCAACTGTCCTTGTAGTATTAGTGTGTGCATCTAGTTGGTCTATCTCTCTCTCTCTCAGAAGAGTGCTTTTGTTATAATCCTAGTATAACTGTATATGTACTATTAGCATCTAGCCTGTTGTCTTAAATTCTGGTTTATTTACTGTCCGTCTAAGTGATCTTTTTAAGCTTTTAAACCTTCTAATAACCTGCATTGTTCTCTGTAGTTGTTTTGATATATCTTTAACCCACTGACTGCTTCATAGTTATTAGGTTTGCGGTTATCTGCACAGACTGCGTGCGATCAACTATAGGCTGTAGTTCTGTGATATCATCTTTGATAGTGCTCTGTTTAGTCTGTGTTTAACCCTAATAACTTCTCTAATCTACCTTTTTGCTTTTGCTTTTGCTTTTGATCTTGTTCTGTTCTTGTTCATTGTGACTATTATTCATCTGACTGCTTCATTAGTTTGCTATTATAATTCTTTGCATCATCTGAATTATATCATCTTTGATAGTGCTGTGTTTAGTCCGTGTTTAACCCTAATAACTTATCTAATCTACCCTTTTGCTTTTGATCCTGTTCTGTTCTTGTTCATTGTGACTATTAATCATCTGACTGCTTCACTAGTTTGCTATTATAATTCTTTGCATTATCTGAATTCTCTGCAATCAAGTACTGCTTCAAAGCACTAAGCTCTGCACAATGAACCATTTGCTATCATCTCATCCAGTGATTCAATTCTTTCTTATAGAAACACTTTTTGGGGACCATGGTTTTTTTGAGGGGACCATGGTTTTATTAGGCCACCTTCCCTATAGTGATAAGGGGTGTCCTAAGACGTTGAAATGACTAACCTATCCTTAACCTAATTTAATTTAAAACCAACCTAATAACCACCTATATATATAACCACCTCCTCCTCCCACCACCACCGCCGATTACCACCGCCACCTTCGATTATCACCACCACCAACCACCGATTACCACCACCGCCGATTACCACCACCACCTCTGATCATCACCACCACCAACCACCGATTACCACCACCGCCTATTTAAGAAATGTAACAACATCAATGCAATCACAATTAAGTACGGTTATTTTCCAACAAACCCTTCACTTTAATTTGATTTTGATTACTTCAATCAAATAGAAATCATCAAAATAGGATTTTAATAGGAGTTACAGAGCCATGTTCGGTTAGGCCGATTTTCCAAAAAACCTAGTTTACTAACCGAACTTCTTGAAAATGAAGAACACGAAGAACAGTTCGGTTCTATTGGATTTAAAACTAAATCACCGAACTCTTTGTTCGGTTGTTTCGCAAAAAAATTTAAAATTACAAAGTAACCGAACTCCACCCTTAGAACCGAAAAAAAAAACAAATCCAGTCTAACGGAACTGTGTTGTTGTTGCCACTATGTTGAGTTCTAAAATAACCGAACTTAGCCAATAGAGTTCGGTTAGTTCGCAAAAAATTTTAAAACTATAAAGTAACCGAACTCCACCCTTATAACCGAAAAAAATCCAGTCTAACCGAACTGTGTTGTTGTGGCCACTACGTTGAGTTCCAAAATAACCGAACTTAGCCAATAGAGTTCGGTTTGTTCGCAAAAAATTTTAAAACTACAAAGTAACCGAACATAACGCTGTAACTCCTAGAAATTCTATTATTAGAGAGTTCGGTAACCTGCGTGTTTAGAACAACTAACCGAACTACAGCTTCAAATGAGTTCGGTTACTTGTTCTTCATATAAAGTAACTGAACTACAGCTTCAGGTGTGTTCGGTTACATGTTCTTGACATATGGTAACCGAACTGGCCCAAATCTACATAAAAAATTTCATTTTTTTGAAAGTTTGAAGCAATTCAACCAACATTATCTAAGTTTGAAGCATACCTGGGTACCCAAATACCCTTCCTCCGGTTGTGGTTGGTAAAATCCATCGTTTTTCATGTTTTCCTTCTTCATCTTCTCTAACTTTACTCTTTCAATAATTCTACTTCTTAAAAAAAAACATCTGATTTTTTAATCTCACTAATTATCTTTAACTTAATCATCTCACTAATCATTACACTAACTATTATTAACACTAACTAATCATCACTCAAAATTAATTAGGAGGGTATTTATATATTAATATAAATATCTAGAAAAGGGGTGACCTAGATTTACTTCTAATGTCTTTACCCAAAATAAAACCATGGTCCCCTCAAAAAAACCATGGTCCCCAAAAAATGCTTCTTCTTATATTTGGGCAATCTTCTGCTGCGAAACCCACTTCAAGTTTATTCTCACTGAAGCCCATTAACTGAACCATTGATCATTGTCCTTTAACCAAGGTGCAACTACCAATCATACGAAGAATCTCTCAATCAATCCTAAGATAGATTGAAGAGGGGGATTATGCTTAATGTGGAAAAGCAACCTCAAACCATGGATCTCCAACATCATCAATGACCCTATTCCGCTTCAGCCTATGATATCTGTGGCTTGCTAGAAATTCAAAAATCTACAAACATAAACTACACACCCCAACAAATTTTCCAAGTAACCTTGCTAATGTATGATGAATTCCAATGGGCCTAACACCATTTGGCTTGATACCTTCTTGATACCCTAATAACACCAAATCATCCTACCATTCACAACCATTACACTACCAACAGCGGTAAACACCCCAAAAGACATGAATGGAGTGTTCACAACCATTACACTGCCAATTTGACGATGAGTTAGCGAACCAAGTGATTAAAAATCAATATCAACACCCAATAAATGAAGGTTGTTTTAGGTAGGGCTGCACATGGGCGGGTATGGGCGGGTATAAGCTAAAACCAACCTCGCACCCATAGACTGCTGGTTTTTTTTTCATAACCAATCCCGCACCCACAAACAGCGGGCGGGTTTTGTTACCCGCCCGTTACGGGTTGGACGGGTATGGGTTTAAACGGGTTTAAACCCGCTTTATATTCAAGTATTTAGAGTAACTTTTATTCTCCTTGATTAAGTGAGAAAAGAAAACCAAAACCCCCAAAATATTCATATCTAGGAAGTTCACAGATGAAGATTAAGTGTTGAATCTGTTGATTTTTCGATTGTTGTCGATTTCTGGTGAAGATTCGAAGTTGTTGTTGTCGATTTCTGGTGAAGATTTCTGATAATTGTCGTTCGTAGGTGAAGAAGAAGAACTGAGGAGGAAGAAGAGGAGAGGCCGAACAGAGAGAAGAGTGTAGACAGTGAATGAGGGTTATCAGTTATCCTATCTACTAGTATTAGGGTTTCATAATGGACGACTAGGATTAGTTTTATCTAATGATATATAATCTGCGGGTTTTTTGGGCGGGTATAGGCGGGTATCAGCTTAAACCAACCTCGCACCCACAGACAACGGTTTTTTTTTTTCATAACCAACCCCGCACCCACAACGGGCGGGTATGGATTAAAAACCCACGGATTTAGCGGGTACGGGTGGGTTTGGGTATCATGGGCGGGTCTTGTGCAGCCCTAGTTTTAGGGCATACCAAATAATTTCAGGGCATACCAAACACTAGTCCTAACTAGGGTGACCTGATAAGGGGTACCCTATATGGGTGTTCAATTACCTAGATGCCCTTAAATCTTTTAAATTACTAATCTATCCCTAACCCTAACACAAAAACCTACAATCAATAACCTAAAATCAGTTTCACTTCTTCCTTATTCCTCTCCATAGCAGCAGCCGAACTCTTTTTCTTCTTTTTTTTTCATCGCCGAAATTTGATCGTCAGTTCGTGAAAATTTAATCGACGATTAAACTCATCTATATAATGGCTCTTTGTAAGCAAGTATCTCGTCCTGACCGATCAATTGAACAACCTATTGATGAACAAACTCAAAATCAACCGGAAGAACAAACTCAAAATCAACCACAAAATCAACCGGAAGAAGAGATTGAAGAGAACCAACTCCCTTAATGAGAATAAGAAGGTTAGTTCTACAAACCCATCTCGTATTTGATGTTTTTAATGCTTTTTTGATTGGTATGATAGAATTTTTAGGTCAAAAACATGTTTGTGTGGCGGTTACAGGGTGTGGTTCGGCTTACAAAAACAATTAGATGTGCGCCGAACTGTTCCTGAAACTGAACCCTGAAAGTGCATATGAACGGTTCGTCTTAAATCTGAAATCAATTGTGAGCCTAACCTAATAACACAGTGCCATATTTTTAGGATCGGCTTATTCGAGGGTGTTAGTTGTGTGTCGAATATGTTTTGTGAATTTCAGAAATTTTGCTTCATGATAGGTTCGGCTTGTATGGTTGTATTAGTTTTGCGCCGAATAACTGTTGTTTGAATTTCAGAAATTTTGCATGTGCTTAGGTTCGGCTTGTATGGCTGTGTTAGTTTTGCGCCGAATAAGTGTTGTTTGAATTTTGCATGTGTAGGTTCGTCTTATTTGTATGATACCATTTTGCGCCGAACCTATCATTCAATTCATAAGTATAGATTCGGCTATTCGATAGTATTAGGTTTGCGCCGAATATCACTGTTAAAATTCCATAAATTTTACAAGTGTATAGATTTGGCTTATTTCTCTGATTTCATGTTGCGCCGAATATGTGTTTGAGTTCATAATCATAGTTTCGGCTTATTAGAAAGCATAGGTTGTGTACCGAATATTGAGGATCGGCTTATAATTATTTTGTAATATGAGCCGAACCATTCTCTGTGTAAGCTAATGAAAATTTCAAGACCTGGTTCGGCTCATATGTGTTATTGAGGGTAAGCCGAACCTTCTTATTTGTTGACAAGTTTTTGGCATTTCAAATCCATATTTTATATAGTTTGTATCCCTTTGTTGTTCGAAGCATACTTATAACTTTCATACTTGTGTCAGGACTAATGCAACTAATAAGAGGAAGAAGATGGAGGTAACACCTTCTACTTCTAAAACTCCCGATCCTCGAGGAGGAGGTAGGAAAAGATTGGGAGCGGGAGGTAGAGGAGGCATTTTAGAAGAAGAAGCTGAACAAGCAAGAGTTGAAAGACAAGAAGAAATTGAGGTTAATCAAGAAGAACATCAATAAGTTCATCAACAGACACAACCCCAAGGAAAACCTAAGAAAGACAGGAAAGGTAAGAAGGTGGCAGAACCAGAAAAAGAGAAGGATAGTGATGATCGACGGATTACTGGTTTTCACATTCTTGATGAAGATGATGTAATTACACCTCGATCAGATGGTTTGCCTCATGGTCTTCCGGAAGATGGAGGAAATGTTTTGATTGGTTATGCCGAATCTTGGGTGAAGAGAATATACGAGACTCCTGATCACAACCGTGCAGTCCAAGTATTAAGACACCAGAGGGCAGCGGAATGGAGTCTTGATGAAGAGGTTCCTGCTGTGATTGCTTATGTACAAGCTAGTGCTTTATGGCCTACTATCAATTATTCACACAAGGAATATGATAGTGTGTTAGCCTCTGCCTTTACCGAGAGATTATGTCCAGAAACCTACACATTCCAATTACCTTTTGGAGAGATGACAATCACTCCTGATGAGGCTAGTAAGATTATAGGCCTTAAAGCAAGGGGTAGGAGTGTGAAAGCTGATTTTTATGACATGAGTTGGGATGAGCTTTACAAGTTGTACGAGGAATTTCTTGGTTGAGATGCATACAAAACTGAGTTGGAGTTTTGTCGGTCCGTTAGAGATGTCGATTTCGTTTTCACACTCGGTGGAAGAAATAAGAAGAATAAGAAGATCAAGCTGACTAACTTGAAAAAGGAATTTAAGAAAACAAGGGAGAGAGTAAGGGAAGGTTCGTTGGTAATGGATCCCGTCAAAGTGAGGCAAACCGGAACTGCCTACTTGCTTTACACTCTTGGTAGAGACATCTTTCCCGACCTTACCGGAAATAAGGTAAATGCTAATTATCTGCAATTGGTAAAGAATCTTGAAACTTGTAACAAGTATGCTTGGGGAACGGCTACGTTCGCTTACCTGCTGGACCAACTTGCCACCGCGTCTAGGTTGACAAGTACAAACATCGGAGGAAACTTCACTTTGCTCCAGGTAACTTTTGGGAGTTCAGAGTATGGTTCGGCTTATAGCCATAGTATCCTATAAGCCGAATTTATTATTTACATGGTTCGGCTTATAATACTTGATCCATATAAGCCGAACAGTTCTCTGAGTTTGCAAACTTTAATGTTACTTTGATGTTTCCAAGTAAAAATTGTTTCTATCACTTCAATTCCTTTGATTTTTTTAATGTGGTTCTTTGGATGTAGGTCTGGATATATGATCATTTCCCAATTTTGGACTTGGCCAAAGTATTTGAGAAAGACGTCGATTATGTTGATACAGAGCCAACTGCAGCACGGTACACGTACGAGGACTCCAAGAAAAGGAACAAGAAATAGTTGGTGGCAAGTTTGAGAGAGACGTTAGACAAATTGGGTGTTGATGATGTTGTTTTTCAACCATATGAGAAGGAAGATGAAGAAGATGAAGTTGTTGAAGATGAGGATATGCCGGTAGGTATGTATCATGGGCCATTGTTTTATCCCAGTGGTTATGTTATATACGATCCTCGGAGAGTACTCCGTCAATTAGGATGCGTCCAAAAGGTTCCTTTGTTTGATGAGAAATTCAGGTTGTACCAAAGAGTGGTACTGGAACTAAAAGCACCACTTCATCTTGGGAACCAGAGTATGATCCTCGTCCCACCCTTGAGTTTTGGAATAACTTAGACCGTCACACATTAGATGTGTCTAAGTTAACACCTTTAGTTGATGATCCATGTGAAGAGGATCCGGGCTATATGGATTGGTATAACCAAATTTCTCATCCCTTCATTATCAACAAGGAGAGTCAGAAGATAGCTCATAAGGGGAAGGCCAAGGCAATCAAGATCACCAACAAGTCTACTTCCGAAGATGTAGTCAACGCTTTCAAGATAATGGTAAGAATGACTTCACTTTATACTATTTTCATATATTAGTTATGGTAAAAATGTCTTCAACCTCACGGTTATAAGTTGTTGGTAAATGAATAAATAGGTTGCCGCGGGTAGGGAAATGTTGAAAAAAATGAAGGCCAAACTAAGTTGCAAAACACCAATTACCGTGGAAGAACAAAAAAACATCTACAACAAGTGGGGTGAAATCATCAACAAAGGACATGGACCCGGGGAACCCGCACAAAGGCCTACCACTAAGAGGTCTCGACAAGTTGGTGAAGGTACAAGTGGAGATGGTGCTACCGGCCAACCCGGTAATGATGCGTCGGAATATGAAGACCAAGGTGGAAGAAGAGGTGGTCGTGGAACAAGCAAGAGGGGTCGTGGTTAAGTGCCCTTTTATGTTTCCAAGTTCCTTTTAATGTTTTCTTAACTTTTATGTACACTTTTATGGTGTCGCAAACACCTAGCCTTTTAGGTGCTGAACTTTGTTTTTAATGGTGCTGGGATTGTGTTATGGACACCTTGAATTTCATGTTTTAATCAATATCTTACCAGCTAATTAGTTACTAATTACCTGGAAATTATAAAGATCGGCTTATCCTGTAATTTGAATTATGCGCCGAATATGAAAAACTATGATTCGGCTTATCCTGTACTGTTAGTTACACGCCGAATCATATGGTTCAGCTTATGTTCATAACCTTATTATGAGCCGAACATTGTCCTATAGGTTCGACTTATTCGATTGTATTAGTTTTGCGTCGAACCTATAAATATGAAAGTTTATTTGTTGGTAATATTAATGATATACCCTTCATTACAAGGTTGTGCAGAATATACCCTTTTCATTCATGAACGTTAATATGATTCGGCTTAGATCTGCAAACTTATATGCGCCGAACCAGTTAAAAGTTTTAAAAATTTAAATGCAAGCCGTTACTTTTACAAATTCAGCTTATGTTCATAACCTTATTATGAGACGAACATTGTCCTATAGGTTCGGCTTATTCGATGGTATTAGTTTTACGCCGAATCTTTCCTTGTAAACAAGGTTGTTCAGGTGAAGAAAAATGGCTACATCGAAATATGTTGTTGGGTCATAAAATCTGAACAACTCTTGTTTACAAATCTGAACAACTCTTGTCTATGAGTTCGGCTTAGATCTCCAAATTAATATGCGCCGAACCTGTTATAAGTTTTAAAATTTGAAATTCTAGCCGTTATTTAAACAAATTCGGCTTATGTTCATAACCTTATTATGAGCCGAACATTGTCCTATAGGTTCGGCTTATTCGATAGTTAGTTTTGCGCCGAACCTTTCCTTGTAAACAAGGTTGTTCAGGTGAAGAAAAATGGCTACATCGAAATATGTTGTTGGGGTATAAAATCTGAAGAACTCTTGTTTACAAATCTGAAAAACTCTTGTCTATGGGTTCGGCTTAGTTCTCCAAATTAATATGCGACGAACCTGTTAGAAGTTTCAAAATTTGAAATTCTAGCAGTTATTTAAACAGATTCGGCTTATATTCTAGACCTTATTATGAGCCGAACCTGATCCTGTATTTGCACAAAAATCTATGAACGACTCTTGTTTGAAATATATAGCCGTTGGAACCTGTATTATATATAGACATACCTTGTTAATAACATACATCAACAATGAATCTTGATCGAAAACGAACACTTTAGGAAGAGAACCCTCCGGGAAGATTAACTTCAATTGTTCTAACCCCCAAACCTAACTTTCTTTCTTTTCGTCTTTCAAGAAACAAAAAGCCACGGTGAACAGTGCCTTTGTCGACGTATGCCCCACAATGTTCAACAACGGCATATCATATTTGTTAGTCTTATACATGCAATCCAATATAAAAACTTTTGGGAAGCATAGAGCCAATTGGACGCATTCCGGGTGGGCAAGAAAAAGGTGTGTGACTTGACCAAACTCATCCAATTCTTTTGGCAAGCATAATTATGCTTCACCCCTAACCACATCACTTGTTGCATCACCATCCTACCTTGAAAATTGAGTCTTCTAATCTTATTTCTTGCATTGTAGATAGTTTGCATAGTCGACTTGTTATTCTTGTCGCCCGCCTTCAATTTACTAAGAATCCTAGACGGTGGCAAACGTGCTTGTGTCATTTTATCCACTTCTAGAATCTCTTTGGGTTTGAGTCGCGCTACTTTTGCATGTCCATGAAGATCACGTGGACGTGGGTGGTTATGACGACAATCCATTTCTTTATTCATAACCCAATATTCATCATCTTCGTTCAAAGACTTATTCTTGTTCTTGAGGTTGAAAATGATCTTGAAAGGGAACCTTGTTTTCTTCGTATTTGTCCTATTCTTTCTCCCGGTCTTCCCAACATATACAACACCCTTTTTAGCCTTGCTATCGCCGGTTCCACTTCACTCACAAATCAATTCAAACCGATCCCCTCGGCTTTGTCGTCCTTTAACTAGTACACAATTTATCTTCATCGCGTGTTCCTCAGCCCAAGCCAGAGCTTCGGGTTTAGTTTTCCATCTCTACATTCATTCAAAAACAAATAATTAGTTAGAAAAACTTCGGAATATTCCTACAACATTAAGGTAAACACCAAGTTCTTACATACCAAATCATTTTGGAAGTGATCCTTGGTATCTTCGTGAATTATCTCTACTGGAATAGGTTGATTTTCCATGGTTACAGGTCCGTCAAGCACGATCTACAAAGAATATCACAAGGTTAAATACTAGAAAAGGAATACAATATCAATGTTCGGCTCATTCGAAAATCATATTCTGTGCCGAACCATGAACATTTAAAGGTTTCGGCTTATTCGACATTTTAAATATGTGCTGAACATGGAACAAAATTTTAACCCAACAAATAACAAATTAATGTTCGGCTCATACGATAACAATATTATGTGCCGAACCTTGAACATTAGGAGGTTTCGACTTATACGAAGTTCTCCATATATGCCGAACCAATAACATTACTTTAACCCAAAAATTTACAAGATCATGTTCGGCTTATAAGATTTTGAATTTATAAGACGAACCTGTAATAATTTTTATTCCGGGTTGTTCAGGATGTTGTTCGGCTTACTATGAAACTTTCATATAAGCCGAACTACTGCCTAGCAAAAGGGTTGGAATTGAAAATTATAGGTTCAGCGCATGCTGTAAACAGATTCAGTGAGCCGAACCGTTCATCATTTGGGTTGAAAGTGGAAAATATAGGTTCGGCGCATGCTGTAACCACATTCAATGAGACAAACCGTTCAACATTTGGTTGATTCGGCTGATAGATGTCAGCCGAACCTGATCCTGGTTCGCCGAACCATGAAGCAAAAATCCAAACTTTTGATAATTTGGAGCTATAGAAGTGAGATTGAGCATAAGATAGAAGTGTACCTGTGTATTAGAAGCATTGGGTTCCTCATATATGTACTGGTCAACTGGATTTGGCTCATAAAAATCATCACCTTGAGTTTGTTCTTGAGTTTGAGTTTGAGTTTGTGTAAAATCATTCTCATAATCTAAGAAATAAGCCATTTGGGAATCATTGTTGTAGTTGATGTGTATTTTCCTAGGTTTTTTTGGTGAAGATTGACCCTCCTCATCCATTGAATCAAAATACAAGCTTTTTTCTCACTTTCCCCTTCCCCTCCAAAAAAAACCATACTTTTTTTTTCTTTCTCAAAAATTTTCATCTACTCAAACATATATAACTAAATTATCTTAATCACTAATCATTACTCATTAATCAGAATTATTATAACTAATCATTAGTTAACACTAATCCTAAAAGGGCAGATTTGCCATTACAAAAAATATTTGGCTAATGAATTATTGAATTTGATATTTACACCCCTATTTTATCTTCATTCAGTATGCCCTAAAACAGCCTTCCAATAAATTGTAATCAACGACAGGGATGTCATGGTGTAACATTCCCTTGTTCTATAAAGGTTACATTTCTAATACTCTTTTCTTTGCTCCGAGGGAATCTAAAGAAAAACCATACCGTTGTTATTTGCACCAACTGCAATTATCAAACCCGTAAAAGATAAGAGACAGTACAATAAATGGGAGGGCATTTCAGTCAAAATATCCATTTGAATTTTGTTGTCAGAAAACAGACAAAAATTTCAAATTCTCCGTGGTACTTCCGTAAATAACTCCAGAAACCAGAACCAGCTTTGTCCATTTTCATATTCTTCCTTGCTCTTTCTCAAAAACCGTAGCAATAAAGTCAAAAAAAACAATAAAAAAAACTCACCATTTTCCCAATTCCCCCCTACTATCATTCCATAATTACAACTTGAACCAGTTCACTAAATACTCAACGGATGCTAGTTCACTTCCCAACGACAACAACAGCAAAAACAAAGACTCTCCATTTCCATTTCCACCTTCAGAAAAATACAGAGATTGAAGAGATGAATCGAAGTTTCATCAGGCCAATACAACAGGAAAATCAAACAATGAGGAGCAATTTTGGAAACAATAATAATACTGTGATGATACAGAAGAAGAAGAAGAAGGAGGATAATGAAGAAGAGCTTGCTTTGTTCCTCGAGATGCGTAAACGAGAGAAAGATCGAAGCAATCTTCTGAACTCTGGTGGTCAATCTCTAGGTAAAATGATTATACTAATAGCTTTAATTTAGTTAATTTGATTGCATTAACTGTTAATTTGATTTTGCCATGGCTGGGGTGTGTAGGGTCTAAACTTGAAAACTCACCGATATACAAGATTGTGTCATCTGCACGGCCACGAAAAGCTGACGAATTTTTGAACTCGGAGAATGATAAGAGTGATTATGATTGGTAATGCCGAAACTAATTCATGTCTTTTATTAATTTGGAAAAAAAATGGTTTTTTTTTTATTGAATTTTTTGTCATTTTATTTCAAGGCTTATTACACCTCCTCGCACTCCTCTTTTTCCTTCATTGGAGATGGACGCGGAGAGAAATGCGATAAATCGGCTCGGACTCGGCACTCCCAAGGCTCGTCAAACTTCATTGAAGTCTAAGGTGATGCAATTTTGGCTTCTTCACTTTTCAGAGAGTTGATTGCTGAGTGTATGTTTCCAATTTTAGCTGTTTTGAGTAATTTGACTGTACTGGGAATTTGGGGTCGTTCATGAAAGTTACTGTTAGAGAAGTATGGATGGTAGTGTGTTTTGTTTGAATTGCTAGCTTCAAGGAAGACAATTATGATGCTTGCATTCTAATATTGCTAGTGAGTTGCGAAGTGGCTGAATTTTTGTATTACATGGGTCAAAAATGATAAATTTCATAATTCTTTTGTACTTATTTGTGAATCATTTGGTTGATGATCCTAATCCTAAGTCTAAGTTTGGAACTCATACTCCCAAGTCTCATATCTGTTGATTTGCAGCTAGCGAACTCCCAGGTGGAGATTGGTGCTAGGGGAAATCCAGCATTCAGGCAGCAACCACCTTCATCCCCTGGCTTGCACTTTTCCAGCGCAGGGACTCGGAGGCCAGCATCATCAGGGGGGAGACTATCAACTGCATCTAGACCTGCAACACCTACGAGACAGCCCACGTTATCTTTAACTGCTAACACTTCGAGACCTTCCACACCTACTTCAAGGCCAACTTTACCAGCCTCAAAGTCAATGGCTCTTTCAGGTAGGTTCTCAAACCCTTCTGCTAGATCTTCTACACCCACGTCTAGAATGACAGCACCACCATCCAAATCTGTATCAAGATCAGCAACACCAACTCGGCGACCGTCAGCCACGTCGTGTTTATTAGTACCAAGATCAATGACACCAACTAGGAGACCGTCAACCCCATCAAAAGTATCCAGTGTGTCAGCTCCTCTTAGCAGGTCTTCTTCTGTTAGCAAATCAGGTCCCACAACAACAAGGAATCCAGTACCAGCAAGGGGAAGTTCACCAACTGTTAAATCCAGACCATGGAAGCTCTTAGAGATGCCTGGTTTCTCACTCGAAGCTCCCCCAAATTTAAGGACTTCAGTTCCCGAAAGGCCGGCTTCTGCATCAAGGGGAAGGCCTCAAGCTCCTAATGTTCGATCCTCTGTTGAGTGTGGGTCAAATGGTCGACCAAGAAGACAATCATGTTCTCCTTCGAGAGGGCGAGCTCCAAATAGTGGTATCCACAGCTATGGTAGCTCTGCTCATGCAGTCAGTCAGGCACGTTATAAGGGTACTGACAATCCAAACCCAGTTTTGAGTGGAACCAAGATGGTTGATAGAGTAGTAAACATGCGAAGACCGGCACCCACGAAGCAAGATGATCTGCGCACCGGTAATAATCCAGTTCGAAAGTCATCTCCATCCCTGGATGGCTCAAATTTTGGGAGATCACTTTCGGGAAAATCTTTAGATATGGCGATGAGACATATGGTACGTAGCCCTTTTCTTTTATTTGCAACAATTTCCTTTTCAAATCTAATGTCATGGGGTTAGAGACACCCTTGTTAGTCCTGTTGGACATCAACATGACACACATGGGTATTAAAGAAGGATCTTTATGGTCAGCAGTTAACCACAGTTTTACATTATAGAAGAGCTCCGTGGTCAAAACTATTGTTACATTATAGAACAGCTCAATGGTCTAAACTATTGTTACTGACGCCACCAGGCACTAGTTAGAAACTAAAGAGGGTACTAGCACAAGTGTGGCCTTGCACCTCTTCATAGTCAAATCATTGGCCGGAATAGTCTGACCCCAACTGACTTGAAGAAATCCATGCATAGTTCCACACAGGATATCCTCTGACCCCAATTGACTTAAAAGGAAACTGCACATGGTTCCAGACAGAATATCCTGGTTAATCTCACAGATTATTCATTACCTGGGGTCCTAGACCTCATGCTGGAATTGCAACAACTTTCTTGTGTCAATATTACGCGGTGACATGCTGGGATCAAGTAGCGTTCAATTTATATCTAAATGTACTTGTCTTCCTTTCTCGTAAGTTATGTTTTTATTATTCCTTAATTGCCAGACTGTAATTGATGCAATTTACCTTGAGCAGGACATAAAGCGAAGTGTTTCAGGTAGTAGCTTACGCCCAAAAATGACAAGTATCCCAGCATCATCTTTATACAGCGTAAGATCAGGACCAGCAAGAACCAGAACTCTTAGTATGTCAGACTCTCCTATTACCACATGCAGTACTGCTAGTTCTGAGCAGAGCGTCAACAATGCTACATTTTGCCTGTATGATAGTGAACTAGAAGATGATCTTAATAGTGAAAGAGGAGGGCGATTCTACGCCGCCAGCTTGCAAGGTAGATAATCTAAGAGGATGGTGGGGGGTTGTATTTTTCGATACCGAATTTTGTTTGTACTTCCTATGAGGCGCCTCTTGTAGTTATTTCTTGTAACTTGGGAGAGAACCTGTTCCTTAAAAGCTGATGGGCATGTAATAGTCTGTAACGTTTATGGGATAGGCTGGGCTCTCTGGGTAAATGCCAAGCCTTCTTTTCTTTTGCACCCCACTTTGTTGTTCATCTAAGAACTTCGTTTCCACATACATTTGAAAGAAGGCTAACATAGGGCATACCCAAAAATTATTGGGCATACCAAATTTATTTTCCTAACTAGGGTGTGTTTATAAGGGGTGTCTAATGGGTATGCAATGACCTATATATCCTTGAACACTTCAAAAATATTGATTTATAGGCTTTAGGTTCGGCTTACATCTATGAGCCGAACCAACCCAAGAATAGGTTCGGCTTACATTTATGAGCCGAACCAACCCATTGATGAACAATTCGTCTTACATCTATGATCCGAACCAACCCATTGATGAACAAATTTTGTACCAAATGATTTTTAATGGTATGAACCCATTGATGAACAAATTTTGTACCAAATGATTTTTAATGGTATGTTCGGCTCATACGATTTTCATTATATAAGCCGAACCAACCCATTGATGAACAATTTGGCTTACATCTATGAGCCGAACCAACCCATTGATGAACAAATTTTGTACCAAATGATTTTTAATGGTATGTTCGGCTCATACGATTTTCATTATATAAGTTCCTGAACTCTCAAGAATAGGTTCGTCTTACATCTATGAGCCGAACCAACCCATTGATGAACAATTTGGCTTACATCTATGAGCCGAACCAACCCATTGATGAAAAAAATTTGTACCAAATGATTTTTAATGGTATGTTCGGCTCATATGATTTTCATTATATAAGCCGAACCATTAACATTTTTTATTCCTGAACTCTCAGGAATAGGTTCGGCTTACATCTATGAGCCGAACTGTTCATCAAGGGATTGGTTCGGCTCATAGATGTAAGCCGAACCTCTTCCTCCAAAATTTTCATCTACACATATAAACCTTAACACTAATACATAAAGGGCAGATTTGTCATTACAAAAAAATTTGGTTAAGGGTCTTTCTCATTTTGTTATTTAACATCCCCTTTTCAAATAGTGGAGTATGCCCAATAATTTTTGGGTATGCCCTATGTTAGCCTTCATTTGAAAACTTGTGACCAGAGATCAAAAACACTGACCTGATACTGTAGCAAATATTTATACCGTGAAGAAAGAGTGTGTCTGCAACGTCACCTTGACGTGTGCATAAGAATTCTTCCCTGAATGTGTCAAACCAATTCCTCTCTGAGAACCCACATCCCTAACTACTTTCACTCAATCCTCATTTGCGTGTTCATCACTAGTATTCTCTGTATCTCAAAGAGGCGCCTCACTAGTGTTCATATATAACATTTGGAATCTCAAAATCTCAAAGAACATCACCAAGAAAAACTTTCCGACTAAAACAAAGTTGCTTCATTCAACCTCTTTTTTACAAAAGAAAATTAGCATTGCTGAAGTTCATTACAACCCCATTAATACCCAGTTAAACAACTTACATACCCATTCAAATCATTACATATCCAAAGTCCAAAATAACCAAAATAACTGTTCAAAACACTACAACTTTGATTCAACCAAAAGAAATACTAAACTGAATTCAACAAACTTGAGTACTGCCTGTTACCACAAATCACACTACCTTCACAGTTATACTTACCAATTTCAGGAAAGAAGAACTTACCAGAAAAACACCCTTCATACCCTTTCATATTCACAACAACTGTATCTTCAAAAGAAAGCAAATAACATCCGAAAAAAAGAGAAGAACTGCTTTACAGACTACTACCACCACCTGCAGGAAGATTCAGAGGAATTGGAGAAAGTACTGGAATTACCATTGTGCAAAAAACTTGTTGACCATCTTCAAAATTATCTCAAAAACTGAAGATTTGGCAAAATACAATACTTGTGCTAAGATGATTAATAGTCATCCTCATCAGAGTCCCAATCATCTTTCTCTCGGAACCATTCATCAGCACTCTTAGAAGACATAGGAGATGTGTCGTCTGACGATGGAGTACTCTCAACATCATCAACATCACTTCCATCCTGATCCTCTTCGGTCTCGTCCTCCAGGACCTCCTCACTGTCACTACTACTCTCCCCTTCCCGCATGGTCCTTTCATAAATTTTGGGATTTGCAAGTTCAAAATCAAACCTCCTCTTTAGCTTCCTGTCATGATATCTCTCCATCCTTGCCTTCTCCTCTGCGGTATCAAAGTCCATATCACTGGTGTTCACCTCTTCAATCTCATACTCCATCTCCTCTCCCGAAGCCTCAGAATCCTCGTCTGTTGCACTTCCACATCTTTTACACTTTGAATGCTTCTCTATCCATTCCTCTTCCTTCTCTAATCATATGCTAAGAATTTTGGCTTCTATGCAGCAAATTTGCGTTCATACTCTTCCTCTTCCCTCCTATGTCTCTGCTCTTCTTCTTCCTGTTGACGGATTATCTCACGACTGCGATGATCAACCTATGCTTGAATATGATCTCTCAACTGCTGAAGTTCGTTGGTACTCAGTGTTGGAACAAGGTATTTGGCTTGTTCAAATGTGGTTGAAAGTGGAGGACTGTCTGGATTATTGGCGATACCATTGTTTGGAGCAACTTCATTACCTTGATCTGCCATTGCCTAGATTAACAAGTTGTTTCCTAATCCTTTCCTCTTCTGATAAAAAAAACAAAATTTTATGCTCTTGATATGCTAACCCCTCTGACAAAACCCCTTTTAAAGAACCTATAATGCCTATTCATTATCATTTATGACACTTGGTTAAGCGTCATGTCGCTTTGTTTACCACACCCATTCAAGACCATGCGTATGATTTAATATTTGCAGACTATAATTACCCTATTCAACTCTATTTTCAACACCTAATCCCACCATTAGCCATTACTTCTTTTGGAACTGCTATTAAGGAAGCATCTGGTAGGTCATCTAACTTTGTCAAGCATTTTTGGGGTCTAATTAAGATTTTATGTCTCATACAGATTAGGAGAAGGCAACACCTGTTGAGAGGCACCATTGAGGCTTGGGGCAAGTTTGCCAGATATGTTGTAACCATTCTCAAACCAAAAAAATACTACATCCCATTTTTCCATCATCCATTCTAACCACCAAAACTATTTCCCCGAAATGATTCAAACCCAAACAAAGGTCATTCTTTTTTTGTCTACCATTATGTCGTTTGGATGTTTGTACCACACTCGTTATAATCCAAAAGAAGAAAAATACATTAATGGTTCACCAAACTTACATTTTGTCATGCTTACGTATCAGAAGCATGCTATCTGTAAGATATCACAAACCGCTTCATGTAACTCTCACAAAAGATATCACGTGACTACAACCAAATATCTCAAGTGGATTATCATAAGCAAAAGTAAGGAAAGGGACAACTCCA
Source organism: Papaver somniferum (assembly GCF_003573695.1). NCBI lineage: Eukaryota > Viridiplantae > Streptophyta > Magnoliopsida > Ranunculales > Papaveraceae > Papaver > Papaver somniferum. The sequence goes on along the minus strand of NC_039368.1, from coordinate 113,784,671 downwards.
TCAACCTAGCCTGTCTCCCCTATACTAGCACCAACTTTCCTACTTCTGTCTTACACCAAATTGCACCAGAAAAATTATCAAACCTTAAAGTCCCAGATTCCCTTACCCTCTTTAAGATTCAAACTAAAAACAAAGAGGAAAATTATGGTCATATTACTTTCACCATTGTCTGCAGAGTCTCTAAGGACATATCCATTCTGAATTCACTATTACCATCCTTATTTTATTCACCATTACTAGTTCTACCCTCAATCATTCTCATATCATATACTTATATCTTAAATATCAAATGAGCACCCAAACCTCTTCAGATAACTCCAAAAATTCAAATTTAGATATCCAAAACCTCACTACTCAAATGGCGGAAAAGTTGTCTTTACCATCTTCCTTAACAGAACCTGTGTTTATAGACAAAACTGTTATCTTAGCTGAATCTGATAGTAACTGGAAATGGTGTTTGGTAGGCTATCTTTGCTGTGAAACTCTAGTCCATACTTCTTCAATCAGGTACTATATCTGCAATCAATAGCCTCTTTCTCAATCACCAACCGTCTCTACTTTCATTGGACAAAGAAATAAGGTCCTGATTCGCTTCTTGATGGAGGATTATTTCAACAGAGTCCACTCTCAGAGACCCTGGTTTGTGTGTGGTTATATAATGGTATTGAAAGTAGTTCCACCTTTAGGATGGCATGCCAACTATCAAATCTCCTTTTATGAAGAGCTAATGTGGTTCATCTTATGCAATATACATAAGGAGTGTACAGAATTTGAAGATCTCCAGAAGCTCACTTTAACAATGGGAGAACTGATTGAAGATCAATCCCCCTATGGAAATCACCCCCTTAAGAAAAATGTCAGAGTTTATGTCAAAATACAAGTGCCAAAATCTCTTCCAACATAAATTCCCTTGTTCACCAGTGGAAGAACACAACCTTTTATGATTGAGTGCAGATGTGTCAAGGTGCCAAGATACTGCTGCTCCTCCCGTCGTGTTCTATATCACAAAGATGCCAATTTTCCTGCATGAAAACTGAATCAAAAAGCTATCAAATAAGTATCTCCATCAAGCAGTAAATGCACTATCCCTTCTGTCTCCAGCCTCATGATGCCTTCCTTACCAAATCATGATCAGCCAACACAACTCATCAATGAAGTTAATGGTACCCCTTCTCAAAATACTGATATAATTCTTGATACTCAATTGGAGCCCATCATCACTCCCATAGGTGACAAAGGGAAAACAATAGAAAAACTACATCATTCTAAAAGTGCTGCTCAAAAGGGTACATCTAACATGTTTCAAATGGGCCCCTTTGTTAATAGATCCACTGATATGAAGATCTTCGATGTTGGGCCGATTCCACAAAATTTAACTCAGCAGAACAACGGTTTACCAATTATCTTCAAACAAGTCGCTACTCAGAATGTCACAGTTGAGGCTGTTATTCCTGCCTCTGAACCGGTCCAAACTGGTCCAATTCGCACCACTAACTCATCCAAGAGATTCAAAACAACTACTTCACCAAGTCAAACCCCATCGTCACCAGAGGCTCCATTATCTCAGCAGAACAAGATGCTCTCTCTAATCTCAAAAGGAAGATAAACCCCAAAGTTGAATTGAGAAAACGTACTAGAGCCAGTAATTCAAATGTGGCTAGCATTGTGGTTATTCCAGAGGAGCAAGAAACAAATGAACCAGACTATGCTCAACTTTGCCCTCCAATTACTAAATTGGGGGATATGTCAAACATCAATCTTTCAAATTGTACCCTCAATACCCATACCTTGGTTGATCCTTATGGTTGCTACAATGTACCTTATGACTCTGACCCAAGTAACAATGGTGTCCCCAATAATTCTCATCACCTTGCTGCTAGTTCTAATCTGGACTCTTCCCAACAAGCTTCTCAATGGGGTGATTCATCCATGGCTCCCATTGGTAGTGGGTCTACTCCTACCAATCAGGTAAACTCCAACCCTTCTACTCCTTTAATTGATTCTGGTAATACTCCTGCTCTTATAAGCCACTTCCCTGTTAACAATGTCAACATGGTAATCTGGAATATTAGGGGATTGAGAAAGAAATCTGCAAATAAGGAACTTAGTCTTTTATGTAGGAATGTTAACCCTGATATTGTCTTCCTATTTGAAACAAAAATGAACAAATATTTGCTTGTTAGGAAACTAAAAAATATGGGTTTCCCCTGCACCTTTAATGCATCTAGTGTTGGAAGAAGTGGAGGCTTAGTGCTAGTCTGGAAAAAAGAGATTCATCTGAACATTATTACCCCCATCTTGAGGGGTATCCATGTCACTACTACTGATATCATCCATTCAAACACCTGTCACATTCATTTCATATATGGAGAACCAAATAACATCCTTAGACAAACATTCTGGGAACAACAATGTCAACTACCACAACCCCCTTTAGATGAACCAGTTTTCTTTGTAGGAGATTTTAATGCTCTACTAGGAACTGAGGATAAAAATGGTGGCTTAGAAGTAGATGATGCTGATTTTTTAAATTTGAGAAATTTTTGTTCTACCTTTAATTTGCATGATCTTGGTTTTTGTGGTCCTAGATTCACTTGGTCTAACATGCAACAAGGCACTGATTTAATTCTTGAAAGTCTAGATAGATGTTTTGTTAATCCTACTGCTGAGACTCTTTGTCCTAAACTATGTGTTAACTATCTCCCTAGGGACTCTTCTGATCATTGCCCTATGCATATAGGTTTCAGTTATGAGGATGTTTGCATGCCTAGACCTTTTCACTTTATATCTATGTGGATTGAAGATCCTACTTGTAGAGATATAATTGCTAATTATTGGTATGCTAATGTTATATAATCTCCTGCTTATAAGCTTAAAGCTAAACTGCTAAATACTAAGAAAGGCCTTAGAGATTGGAATAAAAATTCTTTTGGTAATATCCAAACCAAAATATATATACCATTAGAAAAGAGTTACATAATGTCCAAATCTCCAACCCCACTGATTCTGCAATACTACTAGACTCAAATCTAGGCTGGAGTATCTCTATAACCTAGAAGAACTTTACTGGAAATACAAATCCAGAGAAGTATGTCTTTTGGAAGGTGACAAAAATTCACCATACTTTCATAGCGTGACCTTATTTAGAAGGAAAATAAATTCTATAAGATGGATTAAGGACTCTACCAATAATATTCTAACTGATAGAGCTAGTATTGGTGAATCCTTCATTGATTATTTTAAAACTCTTTATTCTTCCCACCCTCAACAGTTTGAAAATGAAATTCTTCTCTCCTTACCTATTATGTTACTGCTGATGATAATATATCCTTAAACCTTCCTCTCACTCCAGAGGAAATAAAAAATGTTGTTTTTCAAATGGGAGGAAAGAAAGCTCCATGCCTAGATGGGTTTACTAGCTTATTTTATCAAAAACACTGGGATATCGTGGGGAGGATGTCATTTATATGACACAAACTTGTTTTAGAACTGGTCACATAGCAAGATTTTTTAATTACACCAATATAGCTCTCATTCCTAAAGTTCCCCTTGATGAACTTGTTACCAAATACAGTCCAATAGGGTTCTGTAATTTTGTTTATAAAATTCTTTCTAAAACTCTTGCCAACAGACTGAAACCTTTTATGAATAATATTATATCCCAACAGCAAAGTGCCTTCATCCAAAAGAGGAGTATTTCTAATAATATTCTGCTGGCTAATGAGGCTATATATGAGGTTAACCATCATGATAAAGTTGATGGTATAACTGCTACAAAGTTAGACATGTTTAAAGCTTATGATAAGCTGGAGTGATCTTTCCTCCAAGGTGTTCTAACTAAGATGGGGCTCTCTATTCATTGGATTAAACTCATTAATCAATGTGTCTCTATTGTTTCTTACTCTGTCCTTTTAAATGGTAGTCCTACTGGTTTCTTTAAACCAGAAAGAGGTTTAAGACAAAGGGGACCCTCTGTCCCCTTATCTGTATATTATTTGTTCTGAAGCAATCTCTGCTTTTATTGATATCCTCTCTCAAAAAGGTACTTTAGAAGGTATCAAGGTTTGCAGCAATGATCTAGAAATGACACATCTTCTATTTGCTGATGATTCCCTTCTTTTTTCTAAAGCAACTGTCCAAAACTTTCAAACTATAAAAGATTATCTTCAAAAATATTGTTTAGCTTCTGGTCAAGAAATAAATTTTGAAAAATCTGGTATTCTTTTTAGCAAAAATATCCCTGAACATAGGAAAGCTCTGCTTGCTAATATTCTAGAGATTGAAAATAGGGATTTAGGGGAAAAATATTTGGGCACTCCAACTGTGTTCCAAGCCTCAAAAATCCAAACCTACATAGGAATTCTCCAAGTTGTGGATGCCAGAATCTCTATATGGTTACACAAGCTTCTCTCCCAAGCTTCTAGAGATACTCTTATTAAGCATATTGGCCAGGCTATTCCCCTTATTCCAAATGGGGCTTTTCTTATACCAAAACATATGTGTAAGCAAATGGACTCATACCTTTTAAAGTTCTGGTAGGGGGAGACCCTTGATCCAAAATATAGGAAATTACATCTATTGGGTTGGGAAATGTTATGTGCTCCCAAAGCTGAAGGGGGTCTAGGTTTTAGGAAAGATGAATTAAAAAATTTAGCCATGCTGCCTAGAAATGCCTGGAGAATTTTAGAAAATCCTAGGAGTATGCTAGCTACTACCCTTAAAGCTAAATATTTTCCCAATACTGATTTTCTCAATGCTAAATGTCCTGACAAGTGCTCTTGGACTTGGAAGTGTCTTCATGCTATAAAGGAGATCATAAAACCTTTTGTTTCCTGGATTGTGGGGAATGAACAATTTATTGACCCTTGGTGTAACAAGTGGATCCCTACTTCTAACCCACTTGTCCCACCAAACCCTAGCATTAAAGTTTCTTATTTTATAGACCCTATTTCTAGAACCTGGAGTACTGAAAGATTAAACACCCACTTTGATGATGCTTCTGTTCAGAAGATTGTCACTATTCCCTTAAGCCAGCATTGCACTCCTGATAGGAGGGATTGGGATCTCACCAAGGATGGAAAATTTACTTATAAACCTGATTATATGGGAATTATAGGCTTTACTCAATACCCCTGTAAAAATCTCTGGTTAAGAATCTGGAAGATTAGGGTCCCTCGTAGGATCCAAGTTTTCCTTTGGAAAGCTGCCAGAAATGCTCTGCCAGCTAGAACTGTTCTCCATACTAGGATGCCTATGTACTCTGTTGATTGTGCTAGATGCCTTCATCCTCAAGAGTCTATTATGCATGCTCTGTTCACATGTCCCTTTGCTTGTCATGTGTGGTTCCTGTCTGATTTTTTCATAAACACTCAGTTCTTTCAAAATAAGTCTTTTATTGACTGGTTGCTTTTCTGGTTAATAGATTCTGTGTCTAAACTTCCTGATGATAATCAATGCTTGTTTATATCTATCCTTTGGTCCTTATGGACTAGCAGAAATAACCTCATCTTTCAAAGTCAAAAGGAAAAATCATATAGTTGTTATCCAAAGAGATAAAGCCATGCTTCTTACTAGGAAAACCAAACCCATTGTTGCTCCCTCCACCTTTATCAGTTTAGATGACAAATGGATACCCCCTCCTTTGGGTAGATTAAATGTAATACTGATGGTGCTTATGATGAAATACCTAGAGCAAATGGTGCAGGATATGTGATGCGAGACTCTTCTTCAAAAGTTTCTTTCTGTGCATCCCTGGTGTTTTAAGTTTAGTCGGCAGAGGAAGCTGAAGCTAGAGGAATCTGGGCAGCTCTACAAAAATCTCTGGAACAGAAGTTTACTCATGTTATCATAGAAAATGATGTTAAGAACCTGATTGACAGATTTTCTGTTGGTTATTTTGATGGAGATAGTCACACTGATGCTATCTTCAAAGACATTCAGTTATTTTCCTTTCAATTTGTGGATTGTATTTTTAGCTTCCAGCCTCGTACTTATAAAATTTTAGTTCATGACCTTGCTCAATGGTCAAAAAACAACAAGTCCTCTATGTACTGGTCATTGCCTCCTGTTTGGTTACTCCCAACAGTTGAGGGGGGTCATTAGCCTTTTTGAAGGCCGTTATCTAAAAAAAAAAAAACTGACCCTCCTACCCTCACGAGACATATGCTATAGTCTCCATAGAATTCTAGATAAGAATAGATCCACGAAGGCTAAATACTATTCCAGGTTTTTATCCCTCCCTATTCATTCATCTCCGACGTTCTCTGAAAGAAGAAGAAGCCGTCGACAACAATGTCAAGCTTTCCCGAAGAGATCTATATACAAATATTTGTAAGAGTACCAGTGAAATCAATTTTCCTGTGCAAGTGTGTTTGCAAGACTTGGTATGCCCTAATCTCTACCCCTTGTTTTGTTAAATGGCATCTTAATCGAAAAACAACCCCAAACTCATAGTTAAAACATACTATCGCACACTTATGAGTTTTTACAGATATAAATCCATAAGTTATGATTCGTTGTCATCAGAAGATATTGTTGTTGAGTCTGTCGGAATAGATTACCCATTCAAGTCTTTAGTAGAACATGATAAAAAGCTTGATGTGCGATTTATGGCTTCTTACAATGGTCTGGTGGTCTGTCGGTTCTTTTATCATAGTTCTCTCCTTCTTGTTTGTATTTGGAACCCAGTCACCTAAGAGTACAATAAAGTACCTGCATCACCGTATAAATTTATCAAAAAATAGTGCATCTTCATCTTGCAGTATGGAGTAGTTATCTTTCCTAATTCTAGCATGATTCTTATTTTTGGATTCTCTAGAATTTTCCAGTCTACTTCTTAATTTAGGTTTTGCTTATATTATTGGTTTATTTCCTAGTTTGATTGTTTTTCCTTTTTTCTAGTCTTTTGAAACCTATATAGGGGTATGGTATTGTAGAAGTTATTCACATCGATTACAACTATTAGTTTATGAGAAGTTTTCTTCCAGTAATCTTTCTTTCTTCTTCTTCCTTAATTCTTCTATGATTATCATAGCATTATTTGTGTTATGGTATCAGAGCAAGGTTGAGTGAAAGCTGTTAGATAAAATCCTGAAAGAGAATTCTAGTTTTTTATTTGTCTAAAAGAGAAATATGTTCTTGTTTATTGTTTATGAAGATGAATAGTGGTAATTTTGCTCAAGATTGTGTGGAGAAACTTGTAGGTAATAACTACAAGTATTGGAGTCTTTGTATGAAAGCTTATCTGCAAGGTCAAGATTTGTGAGATCTTGTTTGTGGAGATGAAGTTATGTCTGCAGAATTTCAAGAGGATGCTGAAGCAGTTGTTGCTGACGAGAATGCCGAGGCACGAAATAAGTGGAAGATATAGTGCGGAAAAGCTTTGTATGCTTTGAGGATATCAATCAGTAAGGATTATATTGATCATGTTCGTAATGAGACGTCGCCGCAAAAAATTTGGGATGATCTAAAAAGGTTAAATATAAATAAGGATATCGTCAAACTACAATTTCTTGAGAACGAGCTTGCAACATTAAGTCAAGGAAGTATGTCTATCTCTGATTTGTTCTTGAAAGTTAAAAATCTTTGTTATGAAATTTCGGAATTAGATGAGAATGAGCCAATTAGTGAAGATCGAATGCGGCGTTATATCATTCGTTGTTTGAGAAAGGAATTCATTCCTTTTATTTCTTCTGTACAAGGATGGACAACTCAACCATCTATCATTGAGTTAGAAAATCTTTTTTCTAACAAGGAAGCATTAATGAAGCAAATGTCAGGAAAGCATAGCTCAGAAGATGTACTTTTTATCAAAGAGAAGAACAAAAATTTTCAATGTTACAAGTGTGGAAAACCTAATCACGTAGCAAAATATTGTCGTACAAAACCTGAATAATGGCTTGAATACACTAGGTGTGGAAGACGAGGTCACGATCAGCAGAGATGTTTTGCAAAACTTTGAGATGAAAAAGCAAATATGAGAAGCAAGAAGATAACCCAAAGTGGGAGCAATTTTTTTTCAATTGAAGTTGCTTATGTGAAAGAAACTAAGAGGTTGAGTAATACGAATGTTTCTATTGATTATGCAAATGAATGGATTGCCGACTCTGATTGTTCTCATCATGCAACTGGAGATGCATCTTTACTCTCGTCAGTTTGTAGGCATGATATAGGACAAGCTATTGTTGTTGCTGATAAATCAGTGCATCCAGTGGTGAATGAAGGGAAATTGAATATGAAAGTTAACAACATAAGATGCGATAATATAGCATAGATGATGTTTATCATGTGCCGGGACTGAAGAAAAATCTTTTATCTATTCCTCAGATTACCAAGTCAGGAAGGTATGTTCTTTTTGGTCCAAATGATGTAAAAATTATCGAGAATATACAATCTTTGACTGCTGATATTCTTTTTACTGGAAAGAAAAAAGAATCTTTGTTTGTTATGACTGTAAATGAAGCTTTTGTGGAGAATACTAGTCGCAATGATCGCGCATCTATCTGGCATGCAAGATTAGGCCACATAGGCTACCAGCTGTTACACCAAATCTCTTCAAAGAAGTTGCTTGAAGGTATTCCTGATCTGGACAGAATACAACAGGATGTGATTTGCCAAGGCTGTCAATTTGGTAAGTCTCATCGCCTTCCGTTTAAAAATTCAGTTAACCGTTCATCCAAGATGTTTGAGTTAGTACATTCAGATGTAATGGGTCCAACCAGAACACCAAGTTGCAGTGGTATTCATTACATGTTAATTATTGTTGATGATTTCTCAAAATATAGATGGGTGTATTTTATGGAAAACAAAAGTGAAGCCTTGTCAAAATTTCTGGAGTTCAAAAATTTAGTAGAGAAAGAGTTTGGGGCAAAAATAAAATGCTTGCGAACTGACAATGGAGGTGAATATATGTCAGATGGGTTTCTTAATTATTGCAGCCATTATGGTATTCGTCGACAAATGACATGACCAAGCACTCCTCAAATGAATGGGGTAGCAGAACGAAAGATCACACATTTTACCTCAGTAAGCTTATCATGGTTGCACGATAAGAATCTTCCTAGAGAACTTTGGGCTGAAGAAATGCAATGTTCTTATCATGTGATTAACCGATTACCGCCATGGCCAGATATTGAAAAATATATGTTTGAAATTTTATTCAATAGAAAATCATATGTGAGTTACTTTAATATATTTGGGTTTGTTTGTTATGTACATGTTCTTAAAAGCAACAGAACTAAACTAGACCCAAAAGCAAGAAAGTGCATTTTTGTGGGTTATGATCCATATAGAAAAGGGTGGAAATGCATGAATCCAGAAACAAAGAAGTGTGATACTTCTCGAGATGTGGTGTTCGATGAGGTATCAACATATTACACAATTTCTAATGATGTTACCATCTTGGAGTATGATGATGATATTGTAGTTGTGAATGGGGAAAATTCAGAAAATTCCCAAGTGGTGATGACATTGGTAACATTGCATCTGATGATGATACTTCAAGTGACAAGGGGAGTAACTCTTCAGACTCAAATAAGCAAGAAGGGTCGCCAAGAAGGTCAACAAGAGCAAGGAAGCAACCAAATCATTTAAAAGATTATGATTGGTCTTGAGCCTTCATGAAATATGGTTGGTCTTAAGCCTTCATGCTACAAAGAAGCTCAAGGAATTTTAGAATGGGAGGATGCGATGCAAGAAGAAATTTCATCCATAGAAAAGAACAATACATGGGAGCTTGTACCTAAGCCAGAAGGCACTGATCTGGTGACTTGTAAATGGGTTTATAAATTAAAAAAAAAGAAGGCTGATGGGACTATCGATCGGTACAAAACCCGTCTAGTTTCTCGCGGGTTTTCACAAAATTATGGGTTGGATTATGAAGAAACGTTTAGTACTGTTGCAAAGATGGTAACTATAAGAAGTGTTAACTCTTTTGTAGCGCACAATTCTTGGAATTTATGGCAATTTGATGTGAAGAATGCATTTCTCTATGGTGAATTAGATCGATAATTTTTTATGGAGCAGCCTCGTGGTTTTATTTCTGAAAATTACCCAGATTATGTTTGCCGACTGAAGAAGGCATTGTACGGTCTTAAACAAGCTCCACGAGCTTGGTACGGTAAGATTGCTGAATATCTTATATTTTGTGTTTTTAAAATTTCAGATTTAGATTCCAGCCTATTTGTTAAGATGAAATCGGATATTTGGATGATATGATAATTACTGGAGACGATGTTGCTGAAATTGCACATCTTCAAAGTGATTTATCAGTTCGGTTTGAAATGAAAAACTTGGGAGAAGTTGGATGTTTTCTTGGGCTTGAAGTAGAAAAGGCGAATGGTTATTTTGTCTCTCAAAAAAGGTATGCTACAAATTTAATGAAACGGTTTAGCATGGATGAGGAGAAACCAATGGCTACACCTATGGAGACTTGTCTCAAATTACAGAAAAATGAAGGGAAGTTACTGGAAGATGAAACCTTATACATACAACTTGTGGGTATTTTAATCTATTTAACTATCACAAGACCTGATATTTTATATGTTGTTGGAGTTGTTTCCCAGTTTATGGAGAAACCTTGTGTTTCTCACTGGAATGCTGCAAAAAGAATTTTATATTATGTGAAAGATACTTTGGAGTATGGGATAATGTACAAAGGCAGTAATTTCGTGGGTTCGTTGATGCAGATTGGGCTGGTGATGTGAATGATAGATGCTCAACTACTGGGTATTGTTTCTATATAGGCTCAACAACAGTTTCTTGGTGCAGTAAAAAACAAAGTACTGTGGCTCATTCTAGCACTGAAGCAGAGTATGCGGCATCAACTATGGCTACACAAGAGTGTGTTTGGCTGAAAATATTGATTGGTGTTATCAATAAGAAGGTGGATTATCCAGGTACAATCAAATGTTATAACCAAAGTGCAATGAAGCTCACAGTAACCCCGGTGTTTCATGCTCGTAGCAAACACATTGAAATTTAGTATCACTTTGTTCGTGAGAAGGTGTTTAATCGAGAAATTGAGCTACAGAATATATCAAGTGAAGACCAAGTTGCATATGTCTTTACTAAATCACTTGGAAGTAGAGCTGGCAAACCAGCCAAAACCCGCGGATAAATCCGACCCGGTCCGTGAGAACCCATACCCGGCTTGGCTGGTTGTATTAACAAGCCGGGTTAGGGTTGGAGAAACGCCGGCTTGTGTGAGAACGGATAAACCCGGCCCGTCCCGTAAATCCGCGGATATAACCCGTATACCCGTAGTCCATTTAAGCCGCGTGTCCCTATCAGTTTCTAATCTATACGTGTCTGAGTCTGAGCCCGAGCAATAGCATACATAAAACATAAAAGAAAAAGAGAAGAAACCCTAGCAGTAGCAGCGTTATCTTCTCTGAATCTCTGCTTGATTTCTTTCTTCTTCTCCGTCCGCAACGGCAATCACCTGACCGAACTGAATCAACTGATATGGTTGATTATAAATAAAGCGAAATACCTTTTTTGTTTCCCTTCTCTTATTCTGCAACATCTTCAAAGGAAAATCATCATCTCTTACAGACAACTTATAATAATCTACAGGTATCTTCTTCATCTCTTTATCTTTTGGTCTTCATCTTTATTATGTAAACTGATCATTAGAAGAACAATTTTAGAGATTCTGATTTTTTTTAATTTCATCAATTTAATTTTTCGAACGATTTTGCTTTCAATGTTTATATGTATGAATTGAAGATCATTCAACAGAAACATGTTTAAATTACATGGATACTACATTGTCTTCATAGATCTGATGATTTTGGTTTTGACCTTTAGCTTCAACCTGAAATTACTGTCAACTGACTCAACTCCTCTATTTTGTTTAATTTCTTAGGATGTTATTCATATATTTTGATTCATGGTATCCAAAATTATGTTGTTTGTATATTGGTTGTAGAAGAAAATAGGCGGGGGAAACATGGATCCCAACCATAACAACTAATTGTGATTTCTAATCCTAGATTGCTTTCTTCCTTGAATTTTCTGGATTCAAGGTACCATATAATAATATAGGCTAGGTTTATTGCTTCATTGTATTTTTGTGATAATTCTCTTAATCTATGATAGTTCCTGCCAATATGTTCTGTCCTAGTAAGAGGCCCATCTTCATTAAGTGAAATGTTAAGGGGATGTCATGTTATGATTAGAAATTAGAAAGTAAAGTTGAGTCATTGCTCTACGCTCCCATGAACCACTTCTCTGGATAAGATGCTTAGTATAATTTTGATGTGTGACTGGTGTTTTACTAGAATGCATAATTAAGCAACTAAATGGTAAACCATCGTTTAATGAAAGATTGTTGTGCTTATAAATAGTTCCTGTGTATTAGTTTCTGTGGTGTAGACATGTTAGTCACAACTGTTTTGCTTCGGACAGTATAACTATCCAGACTAGCCCGTGTGTTTGCTTCTGTGCTTGTTAAGCTCAGTCTCTTGGATTGTTTTTGAATTATGTTTTGCCCATCTTGCAGTTCCAGGATCTGTTTATGCTGCTGATTACCAAACTTTCACTGCTCAATCAATGACCAAAGTTGATGATTGAGTCATTTTGCAAGGTAAATATTTATGTAAGTAAATTAGTATAGCCTTCAGTTCATTATTAAGATTATGTGAATGCTTATGAGGTTAAGAATTATGTTGATATAATGGTGATAGCTTTAGTGTGGCTGTTGGGTTGTTGTATAGTGACTGAGAAGATGTTGATGAATAATTTACTTGTTCTGTGTGTGTATTTTGAGTGATAAAGACATCTAGTGGTGCAGGAATGGATAAGTTAAACTACATTTGGTGATGATGTTGTTGTGGTGAGGTCATAGTTGTGATGGAGCTATAGTTGTGATGGAGCTGAACTGATAGTGCAGGAGTTAGAGGTACTATAGTGATCCATATTGTTTGTGTTGTGCAATTGAAGCCTTACAGTGATCCATATTATTTGAGCACACCTGAAAAACACTTATCTATATGTTGTAGTATCCAAGTCAATTGCTGATGTTAGTCCATGAACCATGATAGTAGACAGTAGTATTGTTTGAATTCTGTGAGTGTTTTGTTATTTAACCATGATAGTAACTAGTAAGTAATGTACTGATTTTTGTGTTTTTGTGGCTCCATCCAGATTCCAGGATGTCAAGTGTACAAGAACAAACTCATTATAACGATGTTATGAGTAGTGACGGTGAGGATGATGATGTTGAGATGGTAGATCCTTTGGATGGCTCTACAACTGTTGATTGTGCACCTGCACCAGTTTCAGGTGAAAAGGAACATAAACTTAGATCTGATGTTTGGGAATATTTTGATCTCATTAAATATAAAGATGGATCAAAGAAGGGAGTGTGCAAGGCTTGTAAAGTGGGATATAAATATGATAGCCAGAAAGGTGGAACCTCATCTATGAAAAGGCATAAGTGCCGTGAGCGTCATTCTCAGGACATAGGGCAAATGATTTTATCTGCAAAGAATGGCCAGTTGTCTTCCCGCTTACGCAAAATTGATCAGATGAAGTTTCGGGATCTTATTTCAGAATTACTCATTGCAAGAAATGTCCCATTGGCTTTGGTGGAGTGGAAAGAATTTAGGGACATATGTGCTTATCTAAATGAGGATGCTAAACCAATATCAAGGAATACTGGGAAAGCCGATATCGTCAAAAAACATAATGCACAAAAAGAAGTTATTCGAAACATATTGAAACTTGCTCCAGGTACGATTCAAAATTTCAAAAGTTTCATTTGCTTTCTCTTCTGAAATTTTCTGTTTAACCAATAGCGTGTTGCTGCATATAACATCTTCTCCATACTTGTGTGGTTCTTTACATTCATCAATATCTGTGTAGAATAGATGCAACTACTCATCAGGTGTTTATCACTCGTGCACAAGAAAAAAGTAGACATTTTGTATTGGATCATATCGCATCGTAATTAATTATGATAAGATTTGATGATATGTATGTGTAATCCTTACAGGTAGGATGTGTCTAACATCAGACATGTGGACCTCTGTTACGACTACAGGGTATATAAGCTTAACTGTCCACTTTGTTAATCAAAATTGGGAACTAAAGAAGTATCTACTGAATTTTTGTGAACTTCCACCACCTCATACAGGTGAAGCACTTACTTGAGTGTTCAGGTCTTTTAACTGTCCACTTTGTTAATCAAAATTGGGAACTAAAGGAGTTTAACTTTTGTGTTCCACTACCTCATACAGGTGAAAACCTTTCTGCCAAGCTATTTGCAATGATAGAAGATTGGGGAATTGAAGAAAAAGTATCCAACATCACCTTGGATAATGCTGCAAATAACGGAGCTTGTGCTAGAATTATGCAGAGTAGACTTGTTGCAAAGAAGATCCTGTTTAACAAGGGAAAATACTTTCATGTGCGTTGTTGTGCTCACATCTTAGCTCTTATTGTAAAAGATGGACTTGTGAAGATTGATCCAGTTGTGCTTAAGTTAAGAAAGTCAGTGAAGTCGCTTAAAAAGTCCCAAGTAAGAAAACAAAAATTCTTGGACATTGTTGATACTTTAGGAATGTCTGCAGTAAGAAGGGGTGTTCGTCAAGATGTTAAGACAAGGTGGGTTTCCACTTTTATTTTGTTATACAGTTAAAGAATGGTATTATTGTTTATAATATACTCATTGAATGTTTGTTACTTTTTTTTATACAGATGGAATTCAACTTATCTTATGTTAGACAGTTGTCTTGTGTATAGAAGTGTTTTCGCTCACTTGAAGGAGGTGGATTCAGACTATACAGACTGCCCAACTGACGAAGAATGGGATCAAATTGAAGTGGTCACAAAGTTTCTCAAGACGTTTTATGATCTCACAACTTTGTTTTCTGGTAGTAAGTATCCTACCTCCAATCTATATTTTGAAGGAGTTTGTCAAGTTCAGGTGTTATTAAAAAAAGAAAGCACAAATGAAATTGAATTCATTAGGGACATGGTGAAAGAGATGCAAGAAAAGTTTAACAGTTATTGGGAGAACTTAAGTCCTATATTAGCTATGGCACTTGTGTTAGATCCTAGATTGAAACTGAAGTATCTAAACTTTGCTTATTCCAAGTTGTATCCTGATGTAAGACAATTAGAAAGTAAAGTTGCTGATGTGCGTGAAGATATGAAAAAACTTTATAATGAGTATTACACCTTGTCAAGAGCTTCTGGTAGTGGAACTCAGAATTTTGGTATTCAAACTGGTGCAAATTCTGCCCATCAAGGAAGTGAGTGGATCCAGGTAATTTTGGTATTCAAAATGGTGCAAACTTTATGAAGTTATATTATATGTCCTCCTCATTATAGAAGATAACTGGTCCTTGCACTCACTTATTACTTGTTTCATGCAGGAATATGTTGCAGCACAGGAAAGTGGTGGTGATCTGCAATCTGACTTGTCAGAGTTGGATCAATATCTTAGCGAGAAATATGGATTTGTTAATCAACCGCTCGATATCCTAATGTATTGGAAAGCCCAGGAACAACGATTTCCAGTACTTTCAAGAATGGCAGGGGATATTTTGTTAATTCCTATTTCAACCGTCGCTTCGGAATCTGCATTCAGCATTGGTGGAAGAGTAATTGATCGGTTTCGCAGTTCTTTATTACCTGAAAATGCTGAGGCGTTGATAACAACTCGTGATTGGAAACATGGAGTTGGTAAGTATGCCTAAGTGGCACGCGTAATTCAGTAATACTTCATTTAGTTGAATGTGTAAATTTCATATATAACTTTGATTGTTTTTATCCATGTAGGAAAAGAAGATATGGATGAAGACAATGGGATTATTGGAGAAGATGTATTAGGATTTGAACTTGGTGCAGTGGAGGATAGGAGTCGGACAGATGAGAATGGGGAAGTAAGTTCTTATGCGTCTAATTAGTATGCGTACTTCTTCAATATAAAGCGGGGTAATTATGCAAATTCCATGTTTTTTACTTGAATATTTTCTTTTGTTTGATTTATTGTTGCTTGAAATTACAGATTCATATTGAATAGTTGGAGCTACTCAAAGATAGACATGGAAAATGAGAATTTTTTTGGACAGACAGTTATCGCAGTGTCTCCAAATTTTGTATAATAAAGATGTTGGAGATGTTTTTTTGGACAGTTATCACTTTTTTTTGATTAACCACAATATACATTTTGTGCAGGAAGTGGTTATTAATATCTTTATTGTTGCACTTGGTGATACAAAGTACAAAGTTACAAACAATGGTATTACTACGGTTTCGAAGGTTTTTTTTTCTTTTTTGAAGATATCATGAACTGAATGAATCACTGATGACTGAAGAGTACTAAACTACAATGATTAGCATATTGTGTATCTGTGAGTCTGTGACTCTGTGTTCCTCTCATGATGAAAACTAGTGTCAAATTGCAATTTTCTTGATTCTTTCATTAAGTTTTTTAATTTCTGTAATCTGTTTCTGTTGATTGAATTGAATGGAAAATGTCAACTGAATTTGATGCCCAGGAAACCAGCTAACTCGTGAACCCGCGGGTTTAACCCGTTACGGGTGCGGGTTGATGAAATGACCACCCGTGAAGAATATCAACCCGCGGGTTTTGACCCGTGTTAACCCGAACCCGTAACAAGCCAGCCCCGGCCCGCCCGTTTGCCAGCTCTACTTGGAAGAGTTAAGTTTGAATAGTTCAGAAGTGCTCTTGGAATGGTTGATTGTGAGTATGCACTAAGGGGGGTGTCGAAAAATAGTGCATCTTCATCTTGAAGTATGGAGGAGTTGTCTTTCCTAATTCTAGTATAATTCTTATTTTAGGATTCTCTAGAGTTTTCCTGTCTACTTCTTAATTTAGGTTTTGCTTATGTTATTGGTTTATTTCCTAGTTTGATTGCTTTTTCTTTTTTTCTAGTCTTTTGAAACCTATATAAGGGTCTGGTATTGTAGAAGTTATTCACATCGATTACAACTATTAGTTTATGAGAAGTTTTCTTCCGGTAATCTTTCTTTCTCCTTCTTCCTTAATTCTTATATGCTTATCATAGCATTATTTGTGTTAAAACTTAGAGGTGACCATACTGGCTGCATGTATGACTTTTATTATGATTGCAAGACCGATGATTACAAGTTGGTAGAAATTGTCAGAAGAAAAGATACGAAGGTGTGCTTATTCCAAGTTTATGCATTAGGATATAATTCGTGGACAAGCGTTCAGACTATCCCCAATTGCATTTGTTTGACCGCAGTATCTGGAGTAGTTGTCAATGGAGCCCTTCATTGGAAGGGCAAAATACAAGGCACAAAATCTTCCTCCTGGTTAATTATCTGTATGGAAATCAGCAATGGGAATTTCAAAGAATTGCAACTACCGAAAGAACATTTGGATACAAGTATAAGAGTTCTGGAAGAGCACCTTTATGCACTTGTAACCGATACTACAGCTAGTGTTTGTGTTGAAGTATGTGTGATGTAAGATTATGGAGTTCGAGAATCTTGGACTAGACGTTATGTCATTACCCATGAGAAAATTGCATACACCTATTTGTTCAGGCTGATGTGGACTTTAAAGAATGGCGAGATGTTATTCATGTTACATAGTAATGATCTTGTTTTGTATGATCCAAAGCAAGGAAGTGCTATAGTCCCAAATATTTGTAGTTTATACTTTGATGGAGAAGAAAATTATTTTGAAAGCTTAGTTTCGCTTCACTCTGGGACTTATGTGGGAGGAGAAGGGGAAATCAAAGAATCATTTGGAACATGGTGAAGAAGAATAAGAAGAAGCCGTAGAAGGTAAACATGAGTATGTTTTTTATCTTGCAAAACCTTCAAGTATTTTGCAGGAGGAGGTGTACCTTGAAGTCCTTATAAGAGTACCATTGAAATCAAATTATATGGGTTTGCAAGACTTGGTTTGCTTTGATTTCTCACTCTGGTTTGTCTTGATGCCCTCTAATCTTACTGTTTTAAATTCACAAATTCTCGGTAGCATAGTGGTGTTCGGCTATACGGAAGTCTAATTTGTTCTTGGATACAATATGGCCAAAGCCAAGAGAAATCGTGTAATGATAGGCATAAGGAAGTATTATAATACTGATATTTTTGTAATCTCCAGTCCCAATTATCATTTCGATTTTGCAATGGAAATGAGAATTGTGTATTTTGTATTTCAATTTTTCGAATGGAAATCAAAATTGTGTTAACCTATTTGGAGGAATGCACACTCCAAACTATATTAGATGACCGCACGCGATGAGTAGGGGCCGATAAAAAGAATACAAAAACAATTGCTCCACCAAAGTGCATCAATCAAAATTCACGATGTAAAAGTAGTGGGAAAGGTGTGTATAATAAGCTCTTTTAACTTAAAAATCTATATCTTACTTTGCTTTTTTTTTTCCCTTTAAGTGGGTTTTGTTGAAATATCTAAAAACTCTGCAGAGTCAGCACTACCACAGTTAGACAATCAAACTAGTTTTTCTTTAAGGTGGGATTTCATCATCTTCTTCATTCAATTTTATAGTGCTGTAATGTTAAAAATTGGCATCAAAATTGAAGTCCAAATCTTCTACAAAGAAGACATTTTTTCCATGTCAATTTCAATATCACACTGTCAGCTCTGGTGCAAGCGATCAACTTGGAGGTTCAGAGGTGCTTTTAGCCTAATAAGCTTCTATAAATGGATCATATAGGTATTGTTTTTTTTGTATTTAATAATCATCTTCTTCTCCGTTAGTTCTTTATCATTTCATTTTCTGTAACAAAAATTGAAATACGTTAATGAAATTTTGTTTTGTAAATCTGTTGAGTGGGTTGCTCATAATTTTCTTTTTTAATTTCACGAAATTTACATTTCAATTTGCTTTTCTATGAACGCGTTTTTGGGTTTTAGTGAAAAATACTATAACCCCCTTAGTATATGGGTTCAATATATACAAGCCCACAAAATGGATCATTCACTATCAACTCTATACTTTAGAATCTTAACATAGGGCATACCCAAAAATTATTGGGCATACCAAATTTATTTCCCTAACTAGGGTGTGTTTATAAGGGGTGCCTAATGGGTATGCAATGACCTGTATACCCTTAAACACTTCGAAAATATTGATTTATAGGCTTTAGGTTCGGCTTACATCTATGAGCCGAACCAACCCAAGAATATGTTCGGCTTACATTTATGAGCCGAACCAACCCATTGATGAACAATTCGGCTTACATCTATGAGCCGAACCAATCCTTGATCTGAAATTTTTTGGTATGCCCTAAAACATGGGTTGGTTCGGCTCATTATGATATTTTTAAACAAGCCGAACTAGTTGGTTCGGCTCATGACAATAACACTTTCAGTTTGCCGAACTATTCATTAGTTGTCAATATCCAGGTTTCAGATCAAGGTTCGGCGCATAATTTAGGTGAGTTGTGAGCCGAACCTAAGTTCGGCTCATAATGTTGTTGTTTTTTAAGCCGAACTGTTCTTCAAATTTTCAGCCTGAAAGTGTATATGAACAATTCGGCTGATACGATTTTCATTATATAAGCCGAACCATTAACATTTTTTATTCCTGAACTCTCAAGAATAGGTTCGGCTTACATCTATGAGACGAACCAACCCATTGATAAACAATTCGGCTTACATCTATGAGCCAAACCAACCCATTTTCATCTACACATATAAACCTTAACACTAATATATAAAGGGCAGATTTGTCATTACAAAAAAATTTGGTTAAGGGGCTTTCTCATTTTGTTATCTAATACCCCCTTTTGAAATAGTGGAGTATGCCCAATAATTTTTGGGTATGCCCTATGTTAGCCTTCATACTTTAAGAAAATGCTATTACTAGGCCTAAGGTATCATTTTTTTTCTTCAAATCTGGCCCATAATTTTATATTATGTATTTTGATATTGACAAAACTACCATTTCCTATTTATACAAGAGGAATATCAAATGATATTTTCATTTCTCTATTTTTTTCTCTCTCTTCTCCATGCATTTTCTCTCGGCTCCGGCGAAATTATTCGTCGATTTTTCTTCCATTTATGCTCAGATTCATTCATCAACTGTGAAGGATCGAGATGACTTCATCACCGGAAATCATCAGACTTGTTTCATGATCGAGGAGATCTGTTTTGTATGAGTTTTTTGTTTGTGTTAAAGAAGATCGAGAAAATCATCAGCCGTGAAAGATCGAGAAGACTTCATCACCGGAAATGATGAACAGGTAAATTTATTCTGTTGCAATCATTTTAATTCGATCTCTTCTAGGGTTTTATTTCTTCTCCATAGATTACATCTCAGAGCTCCAACATTTTTTTTGTTTCAATTGATATATAGATTGCGATTAACAGCTTCATCAACCGATCGATTTGATCTAAGTCATTTAATATGGATTTCTCAGTTGATTCAAAGACATCTCATGTATTTGATTGAATTGTTCTTGTTTTCAATTGATTTTATTTTTTTTTCATCTGCGCTTTTTTAGATCTGGAAAAATGATAACAAATTTGTTATTAGAAGAAGAAGATGTGTTTGAAGCGATGACAAATCTGGATTCTACTCTCTGTATTTTTGAATTTTGATGTATTTATTTAGAGCAGTTTTATCTTGATTTCGTTATTTTTGTAAAAACTGTAGAAGAGAGGAAGAAATGGGTTTCTGCAGGTTTTGTTGGTGTGGCTGTGTGCTGAAGATACAGAAATGGAGTTGGTGGTTCTGGTGGTACTCAGGTGGTCTTGTAGCTGACTGCAGAAGGCTGGTGCTTGTTGTTTACAGCTGCATTTACAGGGATTTTTAACTTTAGATGAATGTTTAGGCTTGAGTAAATGAATGGCAGAGTTGAGCTGCAACTGCAGTTGAGGTGAAGCTAAAATAATTGTTGTATCTAGCTAATGGATTGTGGTACGGGTGGTGCGGAGGCAAGAATGGATGTATATGCTGTAACTGAAATGACTTGACTGAATTACCTGAAGTAGATGTTTATTGCAGCTGGAGTTGAAGATGAAATGGCTTGACTGAATTATCTTCTGCAAAATTATTGTATTCACTCACTCACAAACAATGGTTGTATGTGGAAATTGTCAAACTGTTTTGTGCCAACCAAATGGAGGTAAAGATAGACTTACTGGGGGAAGCTCTCTTTTAAACTCCTTATGTTAACATCACTATTTGTTTAAAACTTGCCATAGAATTTTAGGAAAAGTCACGAACCTTATGTTGGTAGGAAACCCATTTTTTGATGAAATTGTGTTGCAATCAACATGTGTTTGTACTAGTTACAAATGCAAAAAAAAAAATGTGTATTTTCTAGTTACAGATACATTATGATGTGTAATTTCTGGTTACACTTGCATTTTGGATGTGTAATTGCTGATTACATGCATTTAAGTATGTGTATCTGATGATTACACTTCCTTAGATGATTATGCTATGAAGCTCAACATTTCAAAAGGTAAATAATATAGATCTTCTTACTTTGCATTTTGTATTCTGCAATTGATGTGCTTAGTGACTATCTAGTGAAGGTCAGTGACCATTCGAGTAAACAGAATGAGAAGAAGTCAAGTGGTGCTATTAACCGAGAAAACAGTGGAGACACCAACGGTTTGCATAGGTCATGTGCTGCTATAGACCTAACTCAATGGCTGTGTAGGCGGGTATTCCGCAATGGGTTTTGAAGTTGAAAAATGAGATCACAGTCAATGTACGTCCTTACTCTAAAGAGTTGAAATTGCTGTGACAATTCCAGTTTAATCTTTTAGCTTCTAGCTTATGTTCTCATGCACCTGCTGATATTTCTGATACTCTGCACATAAATTTATCATGATTTAAAACCAGCAATAATCAGCATTACTTGTTTCAAAGAGAAAATTTCTTAGATATACATCCCTTTCCAAAATGTGTATGATTCCCTAATTTCACGCCATGTTTCTTGTGGTTCCAGGTATATGAAACCCATGGCCGTTTAGCTCTAGAAGCTGGGGACTTGCCGGAGTTTAATCAGGTTGGCTACTGATTTGTTTTAAGTTATCTGACTTTTTTTGGATGTGCAACTATTTGTTACACATGATTATTAGATGTGTAACTTCTAGGCACACAAGCTAAATGGATGTGTAGCTACTAGTTACACATGCTAATTAGATGTGCAACTTATAGATACATGATAGACACATTTTTGTGTCTAATTTGTCTCGATTCTATATTTTGATAGTGCTCATTTTTGTACTTATTATGGTATTTTATGTGTGTAGGTATTTTTGGCCGCTAAACATTTTTGGAAAAATCGGGTCGAAAAGTTGTTAAAAGCACCTTGAGGAATTGTTATTGGCACCCATCATTTGGATAAGGGGCACCCCAAGGACACCAGCTATCGGCACCCCAAAACCTATTAAGGGCCACCCATCTTCACCTTTGTTTGAATCCTGTTTTGGCGGGAAGCTGTTGTAGACGGGAGGCATATAAGAGTTCGAATTTTGTAGAAGATTTAACGAGATTCATATAAGTTTTAATTTTATAGATACTTAATTAGGATCGTGAACTTCATAATAAACACACAATAAATATGCAAGAATAGTATATGAGAAATACCTTATAGCGCAATCCTTAGTCTGTGATCGATCAATCTGGAACAACAATAATACCTTGTGGATGTCATGGTTTCTCTCTCTTGACCTTAAGCATAATGAGTAATTCCTTAGATACAATAGTAATGGTTATTGTTTCCCTTTCATAGATAAGGAGAGGAACAAGTTCCTAGGGTTTTAGTATGATCTCGACCGTCCATCAAAGAAGAGATATTAGGAAATAATCCCAGAAATGGTAACCAACATAATTTAGCAATATCCTATAATTAACCAAAGTTATTACATGGCCCAAGGGAATATTTCTATGTATATAAATATTCTTACATTATCCCACTGGTCATGTGATAATTATTTAACGGTTAATCGTAGAAAAAACATAAGCGCCCATAATTGCTAAATAAAATGTAATGGTTTAAACATAATACCTTAACTAAGAGAATAACTTATGCGAGTCATGGCGGTGGCACATTGTCCTGTTATCAACATGTTCCCTTCCATGTACAACAACACAAACAACTTACTTAATCAGTCCTTAAATCGGGATATCATAATGGTCCAGTGATGTCTTTAAAAGAAAGACTATTTCCGTTATCATTCATCCATTCACATAAGTGTATACTAAACATGGATACAGAAATAATTCAGAATAAAATTAATAAGAGCTCAATAAGTGTATAAATATAAGCACATAAATTAGCTGAGTTCAATAATCAATTACTCCCATAGACCTGAGATTTTAACCTTTTCTTAAGAGGTCTTAAAAGCCAATTTTCATTAAGTGCATCTCCGAATGCAATTGTGCTTAAGCGATAAATGAACAACTATTGTTTATGAATTTCCTAATTCATGCATATATACTCAAGGTTCATGTGTTTTGTTCCCTTTGTATATGTATCGTGCTTTGATGCCGTGAAGCTAAGACGATAAATTTCAGCAATGTAGAGACAAATCTTAAGTCTCTAAGTATCGCAGTCATAAATATTCAAACTCAATTGTGGGACTAGCATTAATGGATTCTTCCTTTATAGAATCCGTAAATCCACCAAAATTGAAGTTTGAAAATCCAATCAACTCTAATTGGTTATGTTAAATAATTGTAAGATATAATTCAAGATTAGTATCTCAATATTCTTGATAACTTTTCCATAATTTGTTCTTCGTTTATGGCATTTAGTTAACATATCAACATCTTCTTATATGTTTCATATCAAAATTGTAAGACATAATGAAGATTAAATTTATATCTTATATCCAACATGATTTTTTTTTTTGTTAAATATGTTATTATCTCTAAATTCTTTGAATATTCGATATATGCTTTATATGAGAGCCTTAGTAATCCATATTACATGTACTATCACATGGTAAGCTTCATTGATATATTTTATTTCAAAAAATATGGAGATATGCATAAAGTCAAGATCACTACTCGTAAGCAGTATGTCTTAACATATAAGACCAAGAGTATGAATTTCTCCCACTGATCTTGAGGTATATGCATAAATCTGTAATAATTGCATCCAAAACCAAACAACATTAATGGTCTTGTTGAATGTTAGATATGCAATATTCAGGAGCTTACTTAATTTTATACCTTGATTTCTTAAGTTTGTAGACTACGTGTTCCTGTCTTTATAAGGCAAAGGCCTTATTACTGACACACGGATATTTTCTTAAAATTTATCATTAATAAAGGCTATTTTCACATTTGAGTAATACAACTCTTAATTCCAACTGAGCTACTAATAACAGTGTGATAATTCTGAATAAGTCTTTCTTTGACACGAGAGAAAAACTTATTTATAATCAATGCATCATTTCAAAATAAAATCTTTGGCTACAGTTCGAGCTTTATATCATTTAGTAATGCTATTACCGTCATGCTAGGGCTGAAAGACCCACTTGCACACAACTGTTTTGTGTCATTCGAGCAACTAAATAATATCCCGGAATTGACGTTCAAACATTTATTTAATCTCACATAGCATCAACCCATTAATCAAAATTATTATACACATAATAGTTTGCGAACCAGAAATCGAGTCTTTGGCATTCCATATCAAAATGAAATAAATTCTTGTAAGAAAGTCACTGAAACAACATGCACAACTTTCTTTCAATCTCTTTTGAGACCTTCGTCATGCTAGAAAATGTTGTTATCAAGAAATTTCTTTATTGGCAGTAGTTTTATTATGGAATATATGATCAATAATTTGTGGTCTTTCATTATCTAACATTCCGACAATGAGAAGATTCACAATATTTGTAGAAATCTTAAATAT
This sequence comes from Papaver somniferum, assembly GCF_003573695.1. Taxonomy (NCBI): domain Eukaryota; kingdom Viridiplantae; phylum Streptophyta; class Magnoliopsida; order Ranunculales; family Papaveraceae; genus Papaver; species Papaver somniferum. The sequence goes on along the minus strand of NC_039368.1, from coordinate 113,759,810 downwards.
GGATCATTATCATGACTTTTGAACAGATATATCCACGAACTCCCCTGATTATGCCATCACTAATGAATTTTTATTTTCGGTTTCAACAAATCTCATACTACAGTTATAACATTAAAGAATACCATTTGGATTATTTAAGAAAACCAGTGAAACAATAATAGTTTTTCAAATCCAATTTTCATTCTTGGGAGTGTAAGCCCTCACCTCCAACCGAACAACCATAACTTAAAGGTGATTTAAACTAGGTTTCCAACCTTTCTAGTCCAAAGTGTGTCTTTGAAACTGCTTTACTTGGAAATCTATTTAGATTACACAGCTGTATAAAGAACATACATTCAGATGTGTGGCCATTACGCATGACTCATTATGCTTCTAACTATTTTCATAAAAGTATGATTTTGCCTTTTTCTATACACCATTATGCCAAGGATAAGTTGGATTTGTGTATTGAACATCAATTCCAAACTTTTGGAGATATTACGCGAAATATTTAGGATATTATCATGTTTTGTCATACCTTTCACAATATTCACCACATTTGTCAGACTTTATGATTTTCACCTTCTCTATAATTGCCTCTCAATTTAAATAATGAATGTTCGAGAAAAACATCCACATATTGAGATTCATAATGCAATTAATAGATGTACACAGTAATGCGAAAAATCATCAGGTGATAAATAATTTTATCTTCCAAAAATTGGACCATTAATTAAAAGTCTACAAAATAATCATAATCAACAATTAATAAGAACAAAAACTGAAAATTATAATAGAGATAAATGACAATTAAGCTTAAAATAGTTTCATACCTTCAATAGGATTCTCCTGTGGGTAAAACTTTATCAAGGAACAAAGTAAGACATGAAAAATATTTGTGGATATTTTACATTCTCATAATTCAACATTACGTCTGTGAAATACTACAACTAGAATCACCTGTGGGCAACTCACGTCCTAAAATGTATTAACAAACTCCAATAATTCTACATATGTTCAACCTAATATAATGTGAATTGTAGTCACCTGTGGGCGGCTATTATTTCACATGTATATGAAACATTTATATAACCTTAATGCTTGTTTAAACTTGTGAACCAAAACTACTTGTGAGCAGTATTGTTCTAATCGTTAAATCAAACTAAGAGGACTCAAAACATACAACACTTGCAAGATAAGAGTTTAGCATCACTGTGGTGATAACTAAAGTACCCAGCAAACATGTACAATTGTAAATATCACACTAACTTTTCATGTGATATTGCACAGTCCCACTCAATGATATGGACATACTTGATCTGATCATAAATTTAGTCGATTATAAAACATTTATGAGTAACCCCAAAACACTAATCACAAATATTTATTCAAAATAATGTCACACATATAAATTATGAATACATCAACGCCCTTTAATTGAAAAATATCCAAACATGGCGAAACTTTATTAACCCAAAACAAGCATTGAGAAAATCTATAAGTATGTTTCAATAATGAAATTTCATTGAAGAAAAAAATTCTTTGATGCATCACTAGTTTAATTTGATGCAAGCTTTAAAAAAATCGTGATGAATAAGGGATAGTGGATTAAAATGAATGGTGGTATAATAGGCAATGAAGATCATAAATTTTCACAAATATGGAATAATTTATCCAAAAATAAAACCTCAATTCTATATAGAGGATGCAATAAGTTTTGGATAAAACAACACAATAATATATTCATGATAATCTTGAAAAACAAAATTCATAATGGGTTACTCAACTCGATAATTAATTTAAGTAAATTTTCTTTTATACAGTTTATACGCAATAATGAAAAAAATCATTTAGCATTTACTTAATTGTGATCTTTATTTTTATGTCTCAATGTAGTCAAAATTGGCACTCAAATTAGAAAAATGAAGAGAAATGACCCTAATCATTAAGACGTAAAATGATTCAAATACATAATGTATGATCAAAAATCATATCCTTCAGTGTTCTCTTAAACATCTGAACCCAAATCACCTGTGGGTGATTATTGTTCTAATATATTTAAGCAAAAATAATATTACAAGCATTTAACAAAATTATGATCATGGGCAAAAAGCATTTTTGACATCACTGTGGTGATAGCCAATCAATTAAAATAATGTCATTATCATAATAGGTCAATAACTGCAAAAGCCAAACTTTACGGTTTGCAAATTCATACTTATAATAACATTATGATTATTGCTATGATAAAACACTGTAGTATCACTGTGGTGATAGCTAAAGAGTCTCAACACAATTTCATAAGCACGTAATCGTATTATCAAACAATCAACAACGAGGGAGAACAAACTCAAATCATTTCATAATGCACAGACAACTTTAATGGTGTAAAAATTAATTTGGATCATAAAATTTATCAAAAAATCATTCGATAAAAATCGGCTTAGATTGTGCATTAATGTTTTCGATAAAGCGGAAGCATAGTGATATTTGGTTGACATTTCTTTAGGTAAGAACCACTTCGTAATTTCTTAACAAACATTGAAAATTATTATTATTATTATTATTATTTAGTATAGACGGGTTCTATTTATAAATTGATTATATGATAAATATGTACACACTAGCACATTAATTTAAACCAAAATGAAGTACTCAAAGTCAACACAAAAGTTAAAAGTAAAAGTCAACGAAAAAATCAACGATCAAAATCAAATGGATAGTCAAGGTTAGACAGGCAAACAGTCAAGATCAAACTTTGTGGTCAACTGTTTTCATTATGTCAAATCAAGACATGTTAAACGTATTGGACCTTTACAAATGCAGAACCCACCGAGCATTTTCATTTTCATATATGTTTACTGTTCAAGAATGAACCGTTTTTTTTCCGGGGACTATTCAAAAATGGTGGGGGACTACTCTCCATTTTTTGGGTGGATATTAGAAGTAAAAAATGAGTCACCCCTTATCTAAGTTTTTTTTAATATCAAATTTATCCTTGATAATTAAATTAGTTAGTGTAATGATTAATTAGTGTTAGTTTAATGATTAATTAGTGGAGTTAGGTTAATGAGTCACCACCAACCACCACCGACCACCACTACCACCGACCACCTCAAATCACCACACCACCACCTCAAATCACCACCATCACCACCGCCACCTCTATATATAGCTTAGTTTAAATCATTAACAAAACAAAATCAAAACCAAAATTATAACAAACCATTACTTTTCGTTCGTTTTCCGTTGAGATAATGAGAAGTAATCATCAAAATTAGTTGAAAATGGAAGTTACAGAGAACAATACGGTTAGGAAAATATATACGACGTAACCGAACTAAAAGTTCGGTTGGGGGAAAAAAATGAAAAAAGTTGCGATGTAACCGAACTAACAGTTCGGCTGAGATATGTTTTTGTGAGGTAACCGAACTTTTCTCTGAAAAAGAAAACTCCATTAAAGCTGAGTTCGATAATATATAGGTTTTTAGAGAAAAGTTCGGTTAGGAGAAAAAATTTGCGACGTAACCGAACTGGAGTTCGGTTAGGAAAAAAAAATTACGAGGTAACCGAACTTTTCTCTGAAAGAAAAAAAATCTCCATTAAAGTTGAGTTCGGTTAGTTCGACAAAAATTTTCACATAATTCCTAACCGAACTTCTCTCTGTAACTTCCATTTTCAACTCATTTTGATGATTACTTCTCATTTCTCAACGGAAAACGAATGAAAAGTAATGGGTTGTTATAATTTTGATTTTGATTTTGATTTCTTAATGATTTAAATTAAGCTATATATAGAGGTGGCGGTGGTGGTGATTTGAGGTGGTCGGTGGTGGTAGGTGGTGGTGAGCGGCGGTAGTGATTTGAGGAGATGGTTATATATATATAGGTGGTGGTGATGGGAGGAGATGATTATATATATAGGTGAAGGATAGGTTAGTCATTTCCACACTTTAGGACACCCCTTATAAGTATAGGATAGACATTTGTATCACAAAGTAGTCCCCATATTTTTTTTCGAGTAGTCCCCAAAAAACGAAAAGAATCTAACAAATCATTATGGGCTTGTATAAGCCAAGCCTAGTAAACACTCAATAAACCATAACATTATAATGAGCCCAAATATACATTTGAGAATCAAAATTCGATATAGCGTAATCCTAGCCGCAGAATTTAACATTTCAGACCAAAAAAAAATCATGTTACTTTTCAAAAAATTGCATAATATGAGCTACCATTTACTGTATCTCAAAGCCCAACTTAATGTTTAACATCCAACAGTACTGGAAAAGAAACTTATGGGTATAGCTCATCATTACCACATGCCCATTATTAGAAACGTGTTCAGTTTTGTTCATTTCCAAATTTGCCGGAAAACATACATACCCTAAAAAGAATTTTACTTGAGCCTTGTCCCTTATTTTGATTCAAAGTTCTTTATGGGTTCTAATACTAATCGTGATGTTTTGTGTTCATATGAAAATTTAATTAAGCCCACGATGTGCATATAATCACAAAGGAATCAAATAGACGACCTATTATTGCATATCATCAACGGACAACCATGAGTTCTAAACACTTGGTCTAGATGTCAACTATGAGTTTTAATTTTATAAATACTTAATTAGGATCGTGAACTTCATAATAATCACATAATAAATATGCAAGAATAGTATATGAGAAATACCTTACAGTGCAATTCTTAGTCTGTGATCGATCAATCTGGAACAACGATAATACCTTGTGGATGTCATGGTTTCTCTCCCTTGACCTTAAGCATAATGAGTAATTCCTTAGATACAATAGTAATGGTTATTGTTTCCCTTTCATAGGTACGGAGAGGACCAAGTTCCTAGCGTTTTAGTGTTAGACATTAGATCTCGACCGTCCATCAAAGAAGAGATACTAGGAAATAATCCCAGAAATGGTAACTGACATAATTTAGCAATATCCTATAATTAACCAAAGTTATTACATGACCCAAGGGAATATTTCTATGTATAGAAATATTCTTACAATTCAATCTCAGAACTTTGGTGGGCTGGACTTCCTAGAGTATAACAGGTTGGTAGGATTGATTGGATCGAACTAATTGGGCTAGATAAGACCGGGAGAAGAAAACAGGGGAGTTGGAAAGTTATCGGGTTCTGTTATCGGATTTGGGGCAATGTAGTCGGAGTTGGACGTAGAATTTGATTGGTATTATCCTGTTAGTCCTAAACAAGATTCATATGTGTCACCGATTCGAAAAAGATAGGCATCAGTTCTCGGTTCCTGCAAAACAGGGAAGTGAAGTATTGTCAGACTTTTTGGTTATATGTATGGGAGTTGGCGAGATTCTGGAGAGTTTAGCTATATTTAGGACTCTGTCTTACCTTATCTGAGAAGTTTATAACTCACAGAACCGCGTAGAGAAGCTTGGCATGGAAAGAAATCCTGAGACTTGAGGTGGAGGAAAAATAAGAATAACCGAAGATTTCTTGAGATTCAATCGACCTTTGGGATATAGAAGGAGTTGATATAGGTCATAGAAGCGTCACATAAACCTTGGGGTAGTTGCAGAGAATTTTAGGAGGTTGCAGAGACGATTTCATAATTCACAGGCGAGCTGCAGACGAGGAAGAAAAAGAAAAGCACCTAAGGAAATTCGCAGAAACCGTCACCTATTCTTTCAAATACAATATCTTTGTAACAATTTTTCCAACAATTATATTGAGTTCGCAACAGTTTTCTTAAGTTTTCTTTGTAACAATGGTTCTGTAACAATTATATTAGTTACAAAACATACTGCTTTATACCTTCTCTTCTTTTCAATCAATTTTGAGCAACAAATATGTATTTCTAGCAATTGATTAATATGAGGAGCTAAAACCCTTAGCTGAGGCGACGAGGGAAGCCATTCTTCCATGAAAAGTGGTATATTTCTATTTTAATTAATTCTTGCAATTTCTTTTATGACTATTAATTTGCATGGAACTAATATTGGAAATTTGATTTTTATTGAATGATTGTGATTCGTTTTGATGGAGCATGCTTAGTTTTAAAACTTTGACGTTTCATGTTTGATGTTTACAATTATTACTTCAAAAATATACTAGAGACAATAAATTAGAATCACTTTTAAAGCAAAGAATTGCATGAATATTGATTTGATTGAATCACTTAATTGGTCAATGGTGGAATCCTGAGCCTCGGTGCTTTTTATAACTTTGATAACAACTTAAATTTGAGTTTTCTCGTTTTCTATTTTGAATTTTAATCTAAAATCAAATCTCTACAAGTATTTAACGAACCACTTTTATTACCACTGTAAAAATCACATCAATTTTTGACGCCGCTGCCGGGGACTTGTATTTAGGTTTAGGTTTTAGGTTTATTTTATATTTAGGTTTTGTAGTTTTATTTTTATTTTTTAGATTTTTTGTTCCATTTTACATCTTTGGTATTTTTGTTTTTTTTGTGAAGGATTGGCTCGAAGCTAAAAGTGGAAAGTCGAACTTGCCAAAAAAGGGAGAAAACCGAAGATATTATTTTTGGACTTTTATTAGTTTCTCTATTTCCTTTTTGGACTTGTAATTTTCTTTTATTGTTTTTTTTCTAGTATTTTGTTATTATAAAAAAATACACAGTTGCACACACCAATTGCATCCCTCATCAGATCACCGAGTTTAGGAAAACTAGTGGATTAGTAAGTTGAACCCGTGCCTTGGGCCTTATGGGAGTTACCAGCTGAAATTCCACAAACCTCAGCCTCGTACCTCAGGGTATATTTTTCTGTGGTAACCTAAGCTTACTTAAATTAGTGAGCCCTGCATTTTCATGTGCACATATTTTTGCTGAATTCATGTATGCCTGAACGTAAGAGAGACGCTCTAGGACGGTTTATGCGTGAAAAACCTAGAAGTGATACTTTAGGAAACAAGAGTCTTGATTACCTTAATCTAGAGAGTCCTATTTTTGGACGTTTTTCTCACAGTGAGGAAAGGATCCCTAGTACTCCAATAGTACCAAAAATGGCAACTTTAAAAGCTTTGTTGAATCCGATTAGGACTACTCTCCCCTCGTGTATCAGGTTAGCTGAAACGGAAGAAAATTATGAACTTAAACATGGGACCCTACAGATGCTCCCAATCTTTTTAGGGAAATAAAATGAAAACCCTTATTTCCATGTTATGGATTTTGAGGAATTTTTTAGTACCCTAAAATTAGAGACCTTGATGATGATGCTTTGAAACTTAGGTTATTCCCTTTTTCTCTGAAAGATAAATGCAAATCTTGGATATATAGTTTCACTTTCGGGTCAACCGAAATATATGAACAACTTACATCTGCCTTTTTGAACAAGTTTTTCCATAGGCACAAAACATCGTCTATTAGGACGCAAATCTGCACGTTTTCTCAACAGGAGGGAGAATCTTTTTATAGGTATTTGGAAAGGTTCAATGATTTGTTAACACAATGTACTCATCATGGTTTAGAAAAGTTTGGGCTAGTTCAGATCCTTTATGAGGGTTTAGATCATTCCACTACAACCATGGTAGAATCTCTGTGCACTGGTGGGTTTGAAAACCAAACTGTCGATGCGTCGATGCGGCGATGGAATTTTTTAATGAAATCGCCGAAAAGACCCATCAATGGGAAAATAGTAGGGAACCCAAGAAAACAATTCTTCTAGGCAGAGGAAACGTTAATAGGGTAGATGAGGCTTTGAATCATATGCAAAAATTGCAGCAATAGCTAAAAGGTTAGAAGCTTTAGAATTGGGTCACACTAGTGGTAGATTAGATCCTTTTGGGGAAGGACAGAATAATGAAGAGCAAGCCAATGCTTTTTATAATAACACTAGATTCGATAATCGTTAGAAGTTTGACTCATGTTCAGAAACCTATAATCTTGGTTGGATAAACCATCCGAACCTCTCATGGTCTAAGGACTAGAATCAAGGTCAGTTTAGTAATTCGAATGCTTCCATAGGTTTTGGCTATACTAAGAATCCTCCAGGGCTAGCTCAGTTTCAGAATTAGTCAGATAAGAAAATTTTAAGTCTAGAAGAAACTCTCACCGCATTTATTCATAACAGTGATAAGATTCACCAATCACTTTCACAAACCATAAAAGAAAGTAAAAATATAGGCCTGGCTAATTCTCAGGCTATTTCCGAGTTAAATATTCAGGTTAGTCTGATAAATGAGTCTTTGAGAGAAAAAGGTAGGTTCCCTAGTCAAACACAACCTAACCCTAGAGGAGTTCATGAAGTAGGTGCAAAATCATCACATCAAATGAATGCTATTATGACCCTTAGGAGTGGTAGAATTGTAAACAATAAGGTTACCATGCCCGAAAGTGAGCATAATGTAGTTCACCCCTCAGGACCATCCATAGCTGAGGATCCTGATAAAGTTTCTGATGATGCCAATTCGGTTCCTGATAGGCCCTATTTTATGCCTAGAGCCTCATTTCCACAGCTACTAGTACCAACAAAGAGTGAATCCAACTTTAATGACATAATGGAGGTTTTAAGAAAGTTACCATAAACCTTCCGTTACTAGAAGCAATTAGGCAACTGTCAGCTTATGCCAAGTTCCTTAAAGATATGTGTACGCAAAAATGCAAGCTTAGTGTCCCCAAAAAAGCCTTATAAGCTAGTCATGTAAGTTCGATCATTCAGAAAACCACAACTCCTAAGTATAAAGACCCAGGTTCCCCTACCATTGCTTACACGATAGGAAAACACAGAGTAGAGAAAGCTTTACTTGACTTAGGAGCTAATGTGAACTTACTACCGTATCATGTGTACTTGCATCTAGGGCTCGGTGAATTGAAACCTACCAAGATAGCATTGCAGTTAGTTGATAGGTCTGTTAAAATTCCTCATGGTGTGATAGAGGATGTTCTTATTGAGGTCGAAAAGTTTATTTATCATGTAGATTTCGTGGTCTTAGATACCCAACCTGTCCCCGACTCAGAAACACGGATACCTGTGATTTAGGTCGCCCATTTTTAGCTACGTCTAATGGGATCATTAACTGTCGAAATGGTATCATGAATCTATCTTTTGGTAATATTACTAATTGAACTGAATATTTTTAATGTCAATAAGATACATTCTGAGCTAGATGACACGTGCATTGAAGAGGTGAACATGATAGGTACCTTAGTTCAAGAGTCATTACCAAAAATCATATTGGAAGATCCATTAGAGAGTTGTCTAGCCCATTTTAGCATGGATTTCGACGATGATAGAAACATTGAACAAGTAAATGCTCTGTTGGATTCTATTCCTGTGTTAGATTCCGATAAATGGAAAGCTAGGTTCGAACCATTACTAGTTTCTGAATCTACCTTAATCCCTTATTTAAAAGATCCTGAAGAGCCTCCTAAGTTGGACCCTAATTATGCATATTTACGCCCACTTGAGACTTTTCCTGTGATTATAGCTTCCTATTTGGATAGTGATCAGGAGGGTAGGCTAGTGACCGTACTTCAAGATAATAAGGAAGCTTTAGGGTGGACTATAACAGATTTTAAAGATATAAGTCCTACAGTTTGTATGTAACGGATGCATTTAGAGGATGTACCACTTGATTATAACTTAGAGAAAGCAATTGACCTTTTTCAGGAACCTAATGGTCTAGAAATTAGGAATATTATGACTAGTCTATCTAGGGACACCCAAAATTCTAAGTTTGGGGGTGGATTTGAAGTTTATGCTTCTAAAATTTCACAAGAGTATCTTCATAGAGAAGTTCAATTGTTAGACACCCATCCTTTGGTTGATGTGGTTTATCAGGGATATCATACCCAAATCGAATTTTCTTTCCCACCAAATATTTTTCTTCCAAGAGTGGGAATGTATGATTTTCAAATGTGTCAAGTATTAAGTTTTGAGACTAAGTCTAAGAGATTGGAATTGACACCTTTGCTTAAGAATGACCATCACTCTCGTTGTGGTCAAATGTGTGAGTCAAACCTAATGGACTTAGAGGATCCTCAATTATTCAGGTTATTATTATGTGATTCTAAGTTCTTATTTGAGTTTTTACAGACTTTACAGTTTTTACCTATGAGGAACACAAGCCCAAAGAAATTTATCTAGACCCCTTTATAGAACCTGAACATAAACCTAAACCACAACTAGATGTAATTGTCTTAAACAAGAAACTAGGCAAGGGTGTGCTATGTTTATTCACTTTCTTTGTTTTTTGCAGTTCCCTTTTATCTGTGATAACACTTTTTTATGCAGATGACCCACAGTTGTTCCGATTATTGCTTTATGATATGAGGTGATTAATTCTTTCTTATGTTCTGGCTGAAGACGTTAAACTTAGCACTTCTTGGGAGGTTACCCATGCTCATGCAACACGGTAATATATTTCCTTAACTCTTTTGCTTCAAATGGTAACAGTTTCTCCTTGTTCATGCTTTTAATTTTATCTTTAGAACATCGAGGACAATGTTAGATTTAAGTTTTGGGGTATGGGAGAAATTTTTTAGTTGCATTATTAAACTCCAGAGACTAAAATTTTATGCCTATTAAGGATGACAATAACCAATCTAAGTGGATGGAAGCATCTTGATTGTAGGAGTTGAGGAACCAATCTGAGTAGATGGAAACATCTAACTAGAGTCTATTTAGAAAAGCACAGAGCTCAGGTGTTAGAAATAACTTGGTAGTTTCGCCATATCTCGTTGAGTCCTTTTCACCTTTTATTTTTATTTTATTTTCTTTTTAAAATATGTTTCTCTAAGTGATTTTGTGGGGCACACACATCGAGTTGTTACCACCGCTGGGATGAAGTAGAGTGATTGAGTTACTTAAAAAAAAAGACCAGACCAATCAGACCACTCGGAATAAATATTAACACTTGGATAGAAATATATGTGTGTTCTCCCTGTCTCCGTCGCCTAAACAAGCGTGGAACGCAAGATCCACGGGAATTACCATGTAATATGCTGACAAGAAGCATGCGTTTGGATCCATAAGATCTAATCATGATTGTTATTAAAAAAAAATGTTAATGTTCAGTGAATAAATCGACCACCGGTTCCCTTGTATATTCCAGTTGTGTTGATATTAGTCAGACCAGTATCTCAGTCCATTAGGATAGGTTCATCTTGGCAGTGGCCTTCAGACAAATATGGGAAATACCGTTCACCTTATTCAACATAAAAAATCATCTATGTTTTTCTCTATATCCATCTTCTTAATCTATCCATGTGATTTGTTGACTCGGGATATTGATGTCCATAGTGCGACTATCTGAGTAGAGCTCTATCACTTATATATGAATTTTAGTATGCTTGAGTGCAAACTCGTGTACATCAATTGGAATTTCGCATCAGGGTACTTCCTTCTGTAGTCAATGAGAGTATATGCCAACCAAGGAGATTCTTTATTGTTATTCCAAGGTTCTGCGGAGAAAGCTAGGGTCCGGAGTAAAGGTTTTGTGGGTATATCTCTGGTAAGCCCTCCCGAGACTATAACTCGGCCACTGGGGCCACCTAGGGGTTCAAAGGCTTGTTGCACATGTTAAGTGCAATCGCGATGCCTGCGACAGTGAGTTAGGATTTTATTTTATTTTACTTTTGCTCGAGGACTAGAAAATAGTAAGTTTGGTGGTATTTGATAGACACATTTTTTTGTCTAATTTGTCTCGATTCTGTATTTTGATAGTGCTCATTTTTGTACTTATTCTGGTATTTTATGTGTGTGTAGGTATTTTTGGCCAATAAACATTTTTGGAAAAATCGGGTCGGAAAGTTGTTAAAAGCACCCCCAGAGGAATTGTTATTGGCACCCATAATTTGGATAAGGGGCACCCCAAGGACACTAGTTATCGGCACCCCAGAACCTGTTAAGGGACACCCATCTTCACCTTCGTTTGAATCTTATTTTGGCGGGAAGCTGTTGTAGACGGGAGGCAGATAAGAGTTCGAATTTTGTGAAAGATTTAAGGAGATTCACTCAAGAGTTTGGCTTTTAGTTTTTGATAAATCTTCCACAGCACGTGAGAAGACTAAACTCTTCCATTTATATGTGTTTACAAGTACAGATGTATATTAAAGATTCTATAAATCAGGTTTGGATTCTATAAATCAGGAAACTAACACCTTGAGACTAGGTTTGGTTGTTTAGTCATCTGAACTAGTCAGTTCCTGAATGCCAGGTCTTCTGGTAGACTTAGCCCTGACACCGTCCCTCAAGTTGAGTTGCAGCTTGCGGATGTTCAACTTGTCTCTTATGTACTGAAACCTAGGTGATGATAACCCTTTGGCAAATATATCAGCTAGCTGATCTTTGGAAGAGATGAATCGCATTTGAAGATCTTTCCTTCAACTCGTTCACGAACAAAATGGAAATCTATTTCAATGTGCTTTGTGCGAGCATGAAAGACCGGATTGGAGGTGAGATTTGTTGCACCAAGATTGTCACACCACAGTATCGGAGGCGCTGTAGTGATTCCAAGTTCTGTTAACAAAGACTGAATCCATATAAGTTCTGAAGTAGCAATAGCCATGCCTCTGTATTCAGCCTCGGTGCTTGACTTGGATACCGTCTTCTGCTTACGTGCACTCCAGGATATTAGATTTCCTCCAAAGTATATGCAATAACCACTAGTTGAACGCCTGTCATCTAAGCTTCCTGCCCAATCTGCATCAGAGTATGCATGAAGAGTACTACCAGTATTTGGTTTTATGAGCAAGCCATAATCTATAGTGTTCTTGAGATATCGCAGGATCCTTTTAATGAAATCCCAATGTTCAACATAAGGATCATGCATGAATTGACAGGCTTTGTTGACAACAACTGAAATATCTGGACGAGTTAGATGCAGATATTGAAGAGATCCAACAACACTATGATATAATGTTGGATCCTCATATTTAGCAGTACCTTGTTTCTGCAATATCGCCTGTGCTGCCAATGGGGTACAAATAGGTTTTCTGCCATCCATTTTAGTCTTACACGGTAAATCAGAAATATACTTTCTCTGTGTGAGAAACAAATTGCGACTTTGGATGATAACCTCCACTCCTAAGAAGTATGAGAGAGTGCCCATGTCTTTTACTGCAAATACATTATCTAGGTCAGCAATCAATTTGTCAATAAGCACAGGATTAGATCCAGTGACAATAATATCGTCTACGTAGACAAGAACATATGTAATTCCTTCTGTAGTTTTCCGAACAAACAATGAGCAGTCTTCTATTGATCCCTTGAAACCCATCTGAACAAGATAGCCACTTAACCGAGAGAACCAAACCCTTGTAGCTTGCTTAAGGCCGTACAACGATTTGTTCAATTTGCAGACGTAATTGGGCTTATCTGGATCAACATATCCTATTGATTGCTGCATATACACCTCTTCATGCAAATCCCCATGCAGAAATGCATTTTCAACATCAAGTTGTCGCAATATCCAGCCATTCATAACAGCAATGGAAAGAACAAGTCTGATCGTGCAAGGCTTCACCACCGGACTAAATGTTTCCCCATAGTCGACCCCTTCTCTCTGATTGTAACCTTTGGAAACCAGACATGCCTTATATCGCTCAATGGATCCATCTGGATTCCTCTTAATATGATACACCCATTTTGATCCCACTATATTCATCCCATTTTCATATTTTACCAAAGTCCAGGTACCATTTCTCAGTAGCGCATTAATTTCTGCATCCATAGCCTTTCTCCAGTGTGGTTCAACAAATGCCTTGGAGAAGCAAGTTGGCTTCATGAATTCAGAAACTTGTAAGGGATGTTTAGTTGTTGTGAGACACAAACGCTGTACTGGTTTAGTTATACCTGACTTTGCCCTTGTCCTCATTAGATGATGCTGCACTTGTGTCGTGGCAGATGACGGTGCTCCTACATCAGTAGAAGTAGTGGAAGAAACAAGTTGATTGGATGTTTGTAAAGCATCGCCTACTGGACTTAGTATATCAGATGGTCCAGCAGCTGCAAGCACTAGATTTTGTGCAACATCATACGGGGATGCAGTTATGACTTCATTTCCATAACTGCTTTGTGGTTGAGCTGACAAGTTGTGAAGTTGTTGATACATCGTTGCACCATTATGTTCAGTTGGTGCACCAGTAGTTTGTCGTAATGATCTGAAAATGGTTGAAGCAAACAACCTCGTACTTGTCAAATATTTCTGCGGACTGAGCTATGGGACATCCTGCTGCGTTGGGGCGTACGGAAATGAGCATTCTTCAAATCGTACATGGCGAGAAATATAAACTCTATTTGTTTGCCTATGTAGACACATATAACCCTTATGGGAACTGTTGTAGCCTATGAATACACATGCTAATGACCTTGGCTCTAACTTGTTAGAATTGTATGACCGTAGACATGGATACACCAAGCAGCCAAAAAATTTAAGGAAAGAGTAATCTGGTGTTTTTCCGAACAAGAGCTCTAGTGGAGTTTTAATTTCAGACTGTGATTTTGGTACTCTGTTTATGAGATAGCAAGATGTATGGAAAGCATCAGTCCGAAAGTATTTGGGCATATGCGCATGGAAAAAGAGTGCTAATCCTGATTCATTGACATGACCTATCCGTCTTTCAGCAAGACCATTTTTGGGGACGTATGTGGACAAGAAAAACGATGTTGGACTCCAGATTCATTAAGAAAGGCAGTGAATTTTTTATATTCACCTGCATTGTCAGACTGGAAAACTTGGATTTTGTGATCAGTTAGGTTTTCAACCTGCTTTTTAAATTGAAAAAGTTGGGAGTGCATCAGATTTTCGAATAAGAGGAAACACCCATGTATAATGTGAAAAGGCATCCATGATTAACATATAGTAACGATAACCATTCCTAGACATATGAGGTGAAACCCAAATGTCAGACACTAATAAACTCAATGGCTTATTAAACACAGTACTACTAACTGGAAAGGGAAGCTTCTTGCTCTTACTAATGTGGCAAGAATGACAAAACTCAAAAGATTTATTTGTAACTGGAAGAGAAAACTTATTAATGACTCGATGAACAGTACGTTTCATTGGATGTCCTAATCTTTGGTGCCACTGAGGTAGAGTATTTGTGATGAGGTCTTGGGTTGAACTGAAGAACTAGCACCGCCAACATCATGAAATACGTACATCCCATTTCTATTCCGTCCCTGCAGCAGTGTTGTCCCCGTGCTTGTGTCCTTTACAACAAAAATATTTGTGTGAAATTCAAAGAACACATTGTTATCTTTACAGAATTGATGCACAGAAAGAAGATTTCTTTGAATTTAAGGGACATGGTATATATTGTTGAGCTGAAATTTTCTTTTATTGTAAATAAAATAGGATTTAACAATATTTGCAATGGTGAGAGCGTTACCATTTCCAACTTGTACTTGTTCAGTACCTTCATATTCATGTGGAATGCTGAGATTGTTAATATCAGATGTTAGGTGATGGGTAGCTCCTGTATCTGTCACCCAACCATTGTCACCTCGACTTTGTGGCAGTGCAACATACGCATCCGGAGGTCGCTGTTGCTGGACAAACTCCTTGTCAAACCGATACCAGCAACGCACAACCGTGTGATTTCTCCTTCCACAGAGTTGACAGGGTCCCTGAGAAGATGGGTTAGCTGGCCTTAAACGTTGAGGCTGTCGATTCTGAGGTGGCTGATTTCTGTTTCGTCTTGGATCAGGCCTCTGGGTTGAAGAAGATCCTCCAAATGTAGCAACATTAGCCAGAGGCTGCTGAAGTAGAGGTTGTTGTTGCTCAAGCCGCATGTCGTAGGTGAGTATATGCGCTTTGAATGTATGCATGTCCATATCAGTAACAGTACCCAAAGCAGTAACAATGGGGTCATAACTTTGGTTGAGTCCATTAACAATAACAGACTTCATATCATCCGAAGAAACATTGTATCCACAAGCTGCAAGACCGTCAGATAAATTCTTAGCGTGATTAAAGTATTGTTGCATTGTGAGATTACCTTTTGAAAGTTTGTGCAGTTGTCTTCGAAGATGCATCTGGTGAGCTGCTGTTTTTGGAGCAAACTCCCTCTCTAGAGTATCCCTCACAGATTTGGATGTTTCAAGACTTGTGACTTTGCCTATCACAGATTCAGATAATGAAAAAACAAGCCAGCCTAGAAGAAGTTGATCAATATCTTCATGGTTTGTGTATTCTGGATTAATGGCTTCTGAATTTGGAAGGGTTCGTGGGGGAACTTCCTTTGTCCCATCAACGAATCCAATGAGTTTGTAACCTCTCAGAACGGGTTTGAACAACGTTTTCCAGAGAAGATAATTGGTTTCTGTAAGTTTGAGTGTGATAAGATGATTGATGTGAACATTCTGAAGAGTAGTAATGTTCGTCATTGAATGATTTTTTTTTGTGGATTGCGTGGTTTTTAGGATCCTAGCCTGATACCAACTCAAGAGTTTGGCTTTTAGTTTTTGGTAAATCTTCCACAGAACGTGAGAAGACTAAACTCTTCTATTTGTATGTGTTTACAAGTACAGATGTATATTAAAGATTCTATAAATCAGGAAACTAACACCTTGATACTAGGTTTGGTTGTTTAGTCATCTGAACTAGTCAGTTCCTGAATGTCAGGTCTTCTGGTAGACTTAGCCTTGACATATTCAATCTCGGAATTTTGGTGGGATGGACTTCCTAGAGTATAACAGGGTTGGTAGGATTGATTGGATCGAACGAATTGGGATATATAAGCCCGGGAGAAGAAAAGAGAGGAGTTGGAAAGTTATCGGGTTCTGTTATCGGATTTGGGGAAATGTAGTCGGAGTTGGACGTAGAATTTGATTGGGATTATCCTGTTATCATAAACAAGATGCATATGTGTCACAGATTCGAAAAAGATGGGCATAAGTTCTCGGTTCCTGCAAAACAGGGAAGTAAAGTATTATCGGGCTTTTTGGTTATATGTATGGGAGTTGGCGAGATTCTGGAGAGTTTAACTATATTTAGGACTCTATCTTACCTTATCTAAGAAGTTTACAACTCACAGAACCGCGTAGATAAGCTTGGCACGGAAAGAAATCCCGAGACTTGAGGTGGAGGAAAAAGAAGAATAACCGAAGATTTTTTGAGATTCAATCGACCTGTGGGCTATAAAAAGAGTTGATATAGGTCATAGAAGGGTCACGTAAGCCTTGGGGTAGTTGCAGAGAAGTTTATTAGGTTGCAGAGACGATTTCACAATTCACAGGCGAGTTGTAGACGAGGAAGAAGAAGAACAGAGAGCAACACCTAAGGAAAGTCGCAGAAACCGTCACCTATTCTTTCAAATAGAATCTCTTTGTAACAATTTTTCCAACAATTATATTGACATTGCAAAAGTTCTCTTAAGGTTTCTTTGTAACACTAGTTATGTGACAATTATATTCGTTACAAAACATACTGCTTTATACCTTCTCTCCTTTTCAATCAACTTTTGAGCAAAAAACATGTATTTCGAGCAACTGATTAATATGAAGAGCTAAACCCCTTAGCTGAGGCGACGGAGGAAGCCATTGTTCCATGAAAAGTGGTATAATTCTATTTTAATTAATTCTTGCTATTTCTTTTATGATTATTTGCATGGAACTAATATTGGAAATTTGATTTTTATTGAATGATTGTGATTCGTTTTGATGGAGCATGCTTAGTTTTAAAATTTTGATGTTTTATGCTTGATGTTTACAATTTTTACTTCAAAAATCTACTATAGGCAATAAATTAGAATCATTTTTAACGCAAAGAATTACATAAATATTGATTAGATTGAATCACTTAATTGGTCAATGGTGGAATCCTGAGTCGCAGTGCTTTTTATAAGTTTGATAAAAACTTAAATTTGAGTTTTCTCGTTTTCTATTTTGAATTTGAATCTAAAATAGAATCTGTACAAGTCTTTAACGAACCACTTTTCTTACCACTGTAAAAACTACATCAATACACATGCCAATAGAATTGAATAAGATACAAGGAAATTCTTTTATTGTACAATGATTAGAGGAATATCTTGGGACATTTTGATTTATTTTTGAAGTGCATCATGAAGGCTTATTGTCTTGGAGGAAACTGGTAAGTGAATTCTACCTTTACATAGTGCAAAACAAGAAGAAAATTGATTCTAGTTTATTTTTATTTTTTGTTTTTCTGAAAAGAAAGCTGAACCTTATTACTTATACAAACCATTACATCATTTTTCTTAAGAATTTTAGATGATACGCATGGGTGTTTGTGAAACAAGTTTTTTTCCTTCTTAGCTATATAGTTAGCTGCAGAATTGCGCAAAAGCGTGGACTACATCTATTAGGCAATTATAATCATTGTAGATGTGGAATTGAGATTTAGATCCAATAACAAATGAACTGCCTGCAACAATCCAAAAACTTCATCTTGTCAACTACTGTCAATGTGCTTACTCGAGCTCTATAATCTACCTGCAACTTTGTAACTAATAGTACCACTATCACAAAAATTGGTATTAGGCTTCATTGATGCATGAACATAAAGTTGTTTGGACGGCCATTTGTAGTCATTAAGACTAAAGTGAAAATTGTATTCATAAGTAAGGATAATCATATAATTCCCCCTTGTTATGACTAACGGCCGTGATCATTGTTGTTCAGCTGAGGTGTCTTTACTGTCCTTTTTTTGATGTGTAGCTATTAGTTAGCCATGCTAATTAGATGTGTAAATTTTAGGTACACAAGATAAAATGGATGTGTAGCTACTAGTTACACATGCCAATTAGATGTGTAACTTGTAGATACACATGCAAATTGAACAACTGTTATTATTGATTGCTGGGCTCAGAGAGTCGCAGTTCGATGCCATATCATGAGCATCAAATAACTAATATTCCCCTGAGGTAGTTAAAAAAGTAGTGCTTAGTCAAAAGTACTTTTGATGTGCAGAATGTTGATGGAGAGTAAGTTGAGGAGTGGGAAAACCCTAATTGTAGACCGTCATTCTTACTCCCGGGTGGATTTTTCATCTGACAAGGGTCTAGATATTGAATGGTGTAAGGTGATTCTCGTTAGAAACTCGACATACACAGGCTTGAGGTTTTTTTACTTATGAGATGACTGCTGAACTCATTATATGTCACAGGCTCCAGAGAAAGGTTTGCTGGCTCCAGATCTAGCAGCATACCCAAACATACCACCCCAGGTGGTTCCTAACTATTTCTAGTTTCTATTTCCCCTAGTAAGAATTAGGGGTGGGACTTGGGTTGAGTTAACCCACCAAACCCATGCCCAACCCGAACGTTGGTGGACACGGGCAAAGTATTTCAAAACTTTGGACAAGCTTGGACATAAATTTTATAAACCCGAGTTAAATTTTGGCAAGATGGGCACAAATATTTCTAACCCGGATAACCCGCCCAACCCGAAGAACTATAATACAGTTATATAAAACTATTTTTCATAATTGGTATTATCATCTATTTAGAGTAACTTTAGATATTATCTTCAAATCTAATAATGAAAATATAAATTATATTTATCCTTTAATCATTCAATATGAAAAAAGATTATATTATTGTAAATAATTTTCAGTTATTTAGAAATTTAAGATGAATATAGCAATTAAATCTTATTATTATGATAATTTGTTATTATCATATTAACAAACTCGTATGTCTAGCGAAACTTGGGTCAACCTGAGGAACCCGGGGAACCCGAGGAACATAACTTGGGCGGTCTTGGGAAGTACCTCCATAGGTTTCACGGGTTTGATAGGCAATCTGGGCAAAGGATTCCTAGCTCGGGTCTACCTCGGCCAAGCCTTGTAACCCGCCCAACCAACCCAAGTCCCACCCCTAGTAAGAATCAGTTTGATATTTGATACATGTTATAACTTGTGTTTTTATAACTGAAACATTATTTCAGAAAGCTGTAGAAAGAGGAGGTTATGGAGGTGAGAGATACGAGCAGCTTGAGTTCCAGAAGAAAGTTCATCAACACTATGAGATGCTTCATGATCCCACATGGAGGGTACATTCCTGCATTCAATTATCGAGGCAGGCGTATTTCATGGAATTTCTTCTCACAAAAGGACTACCTTAAACTTGAAGTAGACCTAATAGCTTAAAATTCTAGATCCCAACCATTTTTCTGTACTCTATTAGCTTCAAACCTTGATGATCTCGTCAGCTCTGTCATCTTTTTTTAGGCCATTTTTCAATGATTTGTCTCATATAATATTAAACTAATACATGTAATTTTTAGTACGCTTTTTTATTGGTGTCAATTTATTTTCATGTGTAACTTCTGGATACGCATGTCATATGTACGTCTAGCTCTTCTGGATAATATGTCATATGCATGTGTAACTCTTGCGTACACATGTGTAACCATATGCATACACATGTGTAACTGTTTCATGCCATATGGATGTGTAACTTCTGGATACACATGTCGTGTGCATGTGTAACTTCTGATTACACATCATATGTTGGTGGGAGGCGGTAGCCGGTGGTGGTGCCCGCCGACAACGGTTGGTGGTGGTGGTTGCTGGTGGTGGTGGTACCTGCCGACGGCGGTTGGTGGTGGTGGGCGGTGGTGGTTGTGGGCGGCGGTGGTTGTCCGAGGTGGTGGTGGTCGTCGGAGTGGTGGTGGCGGTCGGTGATAAAGATGGTTGTGACATCATGTTTACTATTTTTAATAATTTTGGGCTTAAATTTAAATGTTATTCAATTAAGGGCTTTATAAGGGTATGAATGTCTTTTAATAACTTGGGGCCTAGATTTAAACTTCCTTTAATTAAGGACCTCATATTATGGGTAACCCATGGGTGGGGTCTTATCCTAATTTTCCCGAATATGGGTCATCCGGTCGAATCCAGTGAAGCATGTATTCATATAGTTCACCCGTTTCTCTGCTACTGCAATTCGTTTACAAACCGAATTATCTGATAAATTCGGTGGATGATTAGATGAGCTTCGTACTGATACAATGTTTATTTGGTTGCGGTTGGAAGAAATTTGTGACTAATTTGATTGATTACCGTTAGATTCACCTCAATTTTCAGGAAATTAAAATCAATTTTGTTTTTTTGTACAAACTTTGTGACTGACAAAGACTATGTCTTCTCATCACATAGAAGGCTTCCTTAACAGTCGGCCAATGAAGAATATTTCAGTCCGCATTTTTTGCATCGGTTATCTATTTGATTCTCACGGTTCATTCTTTTGAAGTTCCAAATTCATGTAAGTTGTGCTTCTAATTGCAATTTATATACTATCAAGTATTGAGTATTTCAGAATAGGTGTGTACTGTGTACCTTGTAATTCTTGTAAGGGTACCAAAGCAAACATGCCGGGGTCTGCAAAGCTATAAGAACAAACCCTCTATTTCCTTCTTTGTCCTTTGTTTCTAAAAAAGAGTCTTTTTTTTGCGAAGTTCAATCCGGCAAAAAAAAAAACAGTAATTACAAGGAGTATCCACAAGAGGCCCAAGAAACATGAAATCATGATCAAAGTAGGGGATAAAGATGCTGGGAAGTAGGGGTGTGCAACGGGCGGACGGATTAGGGGTCATCCGCGTCCAATCCGTCAAAATTGCGGATTTGGAAAATCAAATTGTATCCGGCCCAACATCCACGGATCAGAGGATAATACGGACCGGATACGGATTACCCGTGGATTTAGTCATTAAAAAAAAAAATCAGAAAACTTCCAACATTTCTTGTAATAATTCAACCTCCTTGCTTTTTATTCTCAGTAGGTGTGTATTATAGGTTAAAAAGGATGCCATATGTTCAAAGTACTAGAGACATATATTAATTAACTCCTGGGTCTTAACAGAGAACAACATTTGGTATGGGAGGAATGTTATTTCATTTCTACGTTTCGGTGCTAATGACATCACATAAATAACCCAGGAAAGGGTTTATATAGTTTCCAATGCATGAAACTATTTTCATTAACCTCCATCTGGAAATGCACGTGGCTTTACTTAGTTAAGCTTGATCGCGTTGGATAAGGATCAGCTACTTAGTATTTGTCTCTTGCAGTGATGTATATCTCAACTGGGTGCACCTGCTTGATCAAATGGTGCGCAACCACAATCCAAATGTTCGCTATTTATAACACTGCAAGGTATCTTCAGCATTTGTTTCTGATCCTCTGTAAGTTCAACTTGTTAGTTAACGGTGTGGGAGAATTAGCGGATTTCAAATTCCAACCGTAACCGAACCGTTGAATTGTATTATTGTTGGGAAAACCAATATTTTCAACCGTAAATAACTCTGAAACTATTTCAAAATCCCTAATTTGATTAAATTCTAACTATTTATGTGATCAAAATCAACAAAAAAGGGTGGGTTTTCGATTCTTACCTAATTGAAGTAATTATTTGAGGAGAATCGATAAAGTAATTACCTAATTGAAGATGTCGTAAAACAGGTATAGAGGAGAGTAGAAAGGGAGACAAACGAAGAGAACCTTAATAATTACATTTTCATTAAACTTGGAATACTGTTACATTACAATTCACTCTATTATATACTACACTATGGCATCACATATTGCTTGACTTAGTCCTAAAACTAATCATCACTTGCTCGCATTACTTAAAAACTAAAGAAGACCTACTAAAAATCCTAATAATACTCAACTACTTAGCCTACTCGACCAGTAAGACTGTGCTTGCAATTACTGCAACTATGACCGCTAAAATACCAATCAGAGTTGCAGTATTTGCAAGCAAAGTCTTAGTGATCGAGTAGGCTAAGTAGTTGAGTATTATTAGGAGTTTTAATAGGTCTTCTTTAGTTGTTAAGTAATGCGAGCAAGTGGTGAGTAGTTTTAGGACTAAGTCAAGCACTATGTGATGTCATTGTGTAGTATATAATAGACTGAATTGTAATGTAACAGATGTATTACAAGTTTAATGAAAATGTAACCACTAAAGTTTTCTTCGTTTGTCTCCCTCTTTACTTTCCTATATATTTGTTTTACGACACGGTATCAGAGCTAGGGTAGACAGAGAGTAAAGAAGGCTCTAGAGAGTATAGAAAATTTTGAGAGATTATTATTGTATTGTTTTTGAAGAAAACATTATCCTTTGAAAGAACAGTGAAGTATTTGATTATGTGATTGTGATAATAAAATCAGTTTTTTGTTATTCATTTGAGAAGATAAAATCAGTTTTTCCCATCCGTTCTCTCTGTGTTAACACTCTATCTCGATCATCCTTTTTCCTGAGATGG
Source organism: Papaver somniferum (assembly GCF_003573695.1). Classification (NCBI taxonomy): domain Eukaryota; kingdom Viridiplantae; phylum Streptophyta; class Magnoliopsida; order Ranunculales; family Papaveraceae; genus Papaver; species Papaver somniferum. Next base: position 113,736,643 of record NC_039368.1, on the reverse strand, counting down.
TATACGAGAGATATTTTGGTGTAGTGAAAGAATGTCTTTTCAATTGTTGCTCATAGAGTGTTTGACTCATATGTTACCCTCTGTGTTTACATCTCTGTCTCTCTATCTCGTTCTTCATTTTGAGATTGTATCCGAGAGTTATGTTAGTGATAGAGTATGTTTTCTTTTATCGTTCACAGAGTATTTGATTTTATTATTCAATGAAATTTATTAAAGTGGTTTAGCATTTGGATCTACTTTTCTAGAGGAAGTTTGTAAACTGCTAATGGAAGAGGTTGTTTTAATTCAAAGAAGTTGTTCTTAAAAGGGTAAGTTGTTACTCTACTAATATTTTATAAGTGGTTTTGACTCAAGGTTTGAAGTAGTCAGAAGTGAATGACTTAAATATATCGAGTTGGGTTTGAAGCTTTGGGTACATGGATGAAAGTGTTTCATTCTTAGTGATGGATAGGATCCGTTTCATTTGTAGTTTGTAGTTGCTGACTTGTTGCACTTATTAGTGGCGTTCAAGCAACTAGACAAATAGATTTATCTGTTCATATTACACAGTAAGCATAAGTCTCATGACATGATTATGGTTTCGTGGAGGTAATATTATCTTCAGGTTATTATTGGTCATAGATATTTGGTTTTGCTACTGTGAGGTTGGGTAATATGGTGTTTGAGGTGCACAGGTTTTACATCAAATTTCTATCCACGGTGAGGTTGTCCTTATGTCTCACAGAGATTGGCGATGTATACTTGCAAGGTGTTAATTATATATTTTGACTCTTTCCTGAAGTTTCATGTGTTCAGTTTTGTTTCTTCACGATGTTTAAAGTGAAGGTGTGGATGGTTTTCTAGCCTTGTGTTTGCGGTGGCCTGTGTAAGGTGGTACCTCCGTGTAATTTTTGGTGTCCTGTGTAAGGTGGTGCCTTTATGTAAGGTATTCTTCTTGTCTTTTGGTGGTTGAAGTGTATTCTTCAGTTTTCTTCCTTATAAGGTGTTATAAGAAGATATTTATATTAGAGCTCGAGGTGTTATTCCTCGTGATGGCTAATGCTTGATTCATTAGTTACTTTTGAAGCTCACTATGTGGATCTCAGTTGAGGTTTCCAGAGAACTGTTAGTTTGGATTTCTTGTGATGTGTTTGGTATTTGGTCTTTTTTCTTTGTGACTGTTTTGAAGATTGAGTTTGGGTGATTAGCATAGTTCTCTTAAATTTTCCAGAGGTGTCAGCGAGTTCATGAGATACACATACTTCTCTTAAACCATGTGGACGTAAGTCTGCTAATGAAGCACAAATATGGAGGATATGTCACGGGACAATGCAAGCGAAGAGGTATGTTTGTTGATACTCGTTTGATTATGGATATCTGGAATAGTCTCCATTTTATGATTTTGGTCCAGTAGTGATGATTGGTCTGGATGATGATTGGTCCAGTGGTATAGTGATTTTGCCTCGCACTGTTTGCTGGGTTCCTTCCCAAGGTGGGTTTCTCAAGTGTTTTGATGGTCTATGGCATTCCAGTACTTACAAGGAAGGTTAACGTAAGAATACTCTTGCACTTTTTGGAGATGTGAGTGGCTTCCAGAGATGTACAGAGTTCTCTTGAACTGTTCGGAGATGCCAGCGAGTTTGGGAGATGCTTAGAGTGTTCTTGAACCATGTGGAGAAATGTCTATGAAGACATAGGTCTGATAATAAAGGATATGTTGCTGGTAAGACGTAGCATAAATGAAGAGGTATGTTTATCGTTGCGTATAAGGTTTCTGTTGATGTTAGTGTGTGATTATGGACCTTTGAAATGGTCTGCTGGATGTCCTATGGTAACTAGTTAACAATGTTGGTATAACTTACCCAGGTATGCACTAAGGGGGAGTGTCACAAGTGCATACTTATGTTCTATAATTTTGGGTGTTAGTTGATATCATGTTGAATAGTGGAATTGGTATTTTAGTGGTCAGAGTTGCAGTAATTGCAAGCACAATCTTAGTGGTCGAGTAGTCTAAGAAGTTGAGTATTATTGGGAGTTTTAATAGGTCTTCTTTAGTTGTTAAGTAATGCGAGCAAGTGGTGAGTAGTTTTAGGACTAAGTCAAGCACTATGTGCTGCCATCGTGTAGTATATAATAGAGTGAATTTTATTGTAACAGATGTATTCCAAGTTTAATGAAAATGTAACCATTAAGGTTCTCTTCGTTTGTCTCCCTCTATACTCTCCTCTATACCTGTTTTGCGATAGAAGAGACGATGGAGAAAAAGAAGAGCATTATGTTTAAGATTAGTTTTTGGTTTTAGGTTAATCATTTTAAAATATTTTTATTTTTTGTAGGAAATACCAATAGGTCCTAGAAATAATATATTAGGATGAGTTTGGTGCAGTTGACAGAGTCAACTGTCTGTTTGGTCCTTTTTGGAAAAATAAATTAAAGTTTGGTCCTAAAGATTATGGTTTGGTCCTAGGGTGACGTCATGGACGATGTAATTGTCACTAGGTAGTGGCAGAAATATCCTTTTGGGACCATATATATATATAGAAAAAATCACTAAAAAATATCTTATTTTCAGATTTACTTTCTCTTCTCCTATTTTCAGATCTAGTTTCTCTCCTCTCCATTTTTTCTTTTTTCTGTTGCTGCTCATGAAGAGGATGAAGAACAACGAATTTTTTTGGTTTATTTGTTACTGTTGTTGTTGAATATGATGATGAAGACGACAGAGATTTTTGTGTTTCTTCGTCATTATTTGTTGTTGTTGCTGTTGAAGAAGATGAAGATGATGAAGACGATGGAGTTTTGAAGATTTTCTGCTGCTGTGTATGGCGAAGAAAAAGAAAAAGATGAAGAAAACGATGAAGAAAACTAATATAACCTTCAATATTCATCTCGGATCTAAAATCTTCATATTGGATCTTGATTTGTTTGGCGTTGTTAATGAAGATTTGATGTTGTTGCTGCTGGTGAAGTCGATGAAGATAATGAAGATTTATGCGTTTTGTTGTTGTTGATGTTGCTGCTTAAGATGAACTTCATTACTGAAATGAACTTCATTTTTGGAATGAACTCTGCTATTTGTTTAAGATGAAGATGATGAACTCATGTTTTGCTGCTGCTGCTTGTGTTGAAGATGAAGATGAAGACGACGAAGTTCATTCCTGGAATGAACTTCATTACTGAAATGCACTTCATTTTTGGAATGAACTTCATTGTTGAAATGAACTTCATTTTTGGAATGAACTCTACTGTTTGTTTAAGATGAAGAACTCATGTTTTGCTGCTGCTGCTTGTATTGAAGATGAAGATGAAGACGACGAAGTTCATCACACAGAATGAACTCTGATTTTGATCTGCTCGTGTTATGTTGTTGAAGGCGATCCATGAAATCGATGAAGACGATGGTGTTGCTGTTGAAGAAGATGATGGAGATGATGTTGTTGCTGTTGAAGATGATGGAGATGGTGTTTTTTTAGGTTTTTATATGGAATTCATTTCTGGAATGAACTATGTTGTTTTAGGTTTTTATATGGAGTTCATTTCTGTAATGAACTCTGTTTTTTTAGGGTTTTATATGGAGTTGATTTCTGGAATGAACTCTGGTTTATATAGGTGATTTATGAAAAAATAAGTAGAAATTAACAAGAGTTCATTTTGAAGAATGAATTGCTACAAAAAAATAAGTAGAAATTAACATGGAAGGTGCTTTTGTCTATTTAATATTTTTAAATAATTTGAAGAATGAACTAAACAAACATGGGACCACCTAAAAAAGGACCAAACGATATTTTTTCCTTATTTTTTTTTATTATAGGTTAAATATCCCCTTATCCACATTTGGGTCACTTGAATCAGAATGAGCCCTCAAAACCAAAAACTCGGAGGCCCCGTAATATTTTTCTTATGGCTGCCGGAAACTGTATAATTCTCGGCGATGGAGGGGGAGCCGCCAAATAATGCCCTAACAGAATATCGATTTTGTGATCTAACACCCCCTCTGTCACAACCTACTCTTGACTCCCTAACTGAAGCTGGTTTCAATTACTGTACACCAGTTCAGAGAGCCACAATACCACTTTTTTGTAACAACAAAAATGTTTCTGTTGATGTTGTTATTGGTTCTGGAAAAACCCTTGCTTTTATTATTGTAGGAATTACCAATAGGTACTATTATGGTAGTCTTAGTTAATGGCAGGTCCACCCACTAAAGCCCAGTAACCAGAGGTCCATAATAAAAAGAAAAAGAGAAAAATGGACCAAAAATTTTATCCCCCTGGTCCGGTACACGTGCGGGATGTCATAATCCACTTTTAAAAATACCTTAACTACTCATTCCCTGATAGTACATATATATTTCTTTAAAAAAAAATCACAATTTTTTACAAATCTGAGTTCCGCTCTCCTCCTCTCTTTTTACTTCTGCTCAAATTTTGATGCTGCTTTTGGATTACGAGCTAGAGTTTTTTTGAAGATCTCTTTGAAGATTTAAAGGTATGTTATGTAATATCTCTTTCTGCTGTTTTTTTTTTTTTTTTTCAACTGAATCTGTGAAGATCGAATCGTTTTGATTACGTTTTCACTTTATTGTTTCGTTTTTTGTTTGTTTTTTGCGTTTATTTTTGTTTTAGTTTGTTTTTTATGAATCTTGATCGTAATTATTCAATTTTTTGGTTATATTATGATGTTTTTAACATATTTGAACTTTCGATTTGATTATCTTGTTGTTTTCGCTTCTTTATTTTATCAAAATCGTGTTTGTTTGTTGTTTCAGGGGTATTATCCAACAGTACATATGTTGCATACTGATACAAATTGCTTTTGATTATGTTTTGTTCTTAGTTTTATCAGTTGTTGTTGTTTGATTCATAAGTACATATCTTCGATACTGAAATAAGACTCTCTTGATTATGTTATTTTGATAGATTCTTTACATTCAGTTATTTTTTAGTTCATGAATCAGCAGTACATATGTGGCATACTGATACAAACTGCTTTTTTTTGGTTGATCTATTAGTACGTATGTGTAGTACTGAAATATGTGCTTTAATTCAGCTATATTCATGGATTCATCACTTTTTCTTTACATGCAGTTGTTTTTTTAATTCATGAATACGCAGTACGTATATGGCGTACTGATAGAAATTTTTTTTGATTTTGTTTTTAACATATTTGAACTTTCGATTTGATTATCTTGTTGTTTTCGCTTCTTTATTTTATCAAAATCGTGCTTGTTTGTTGTGTCAAGGGTATTATCCAACAGTACATATGTTGCATACTGATACAAATTGCTTTTGATCCCGTTTTGTTCTTAGTTTTATCACTTGTTGTTGTTTGATTCATAAGTACATATCTTCGATACTGAAATAAGACTCTCTCGATTATGTTATTTTGATAGATTCTTACATTCAGTTATTTTTTAGTTCACGAATCAGCAGTACATATGTGGCATACTGATACAAACTGTTTTTTTTTTGTTGATCTATTAGTACGTATGTGTAGTACTAAAATATGTGCTTTAATTCGGCTATATTCATGGATATCACTTTTTCTTTACATGCAGTTGACTTTTTAATTCATGAATACGCAGTACGTATATGGCGTACTGATATAAATTTCTTTTGATTTTGTTTTATTCAAAGTTTTTCCACTGTTTTTGGGTTCGATCCATGAGTACGTATGTGTAATACTGAAATATGTGCTTTGATTCGGTTATATTCATGGATTCATCATTTCTTCTTTACATGCGGTTGATTTTTTAGTTCATGAATGCGCAGTATGTATATGGTGTACTGATAGAAACCTCTTCTGATTTTGTTTTATTCATAGTTTTGCCATTGTTTTTTGGTTCGATCTATGAGTACGTATGTGTAATACTGAAATATGTGCTTTGTAATGTTATATTCATGAATTCATCAATTCTTATTTACATGCAGTTGATTTTTAGTTCATGAATACGCGGTACATATATGGTGTATTGATGGAAACTTCTTTTGATTATGTTCTATTCAGATTATTGCCACATTTTTATTTGTTTGATCCATGAGTACGTATGTGAAATACTGAAATATGTGCTTTGTTATGTTATATATTTATTATTCATGGATTCATCAATTCTTTTTTACAGGTAGTTGATTTTTATTTCATGAATACGCAGTACGTATAAGGCGTACTGATAGAAACTTCTTTCGATTCTGTTTTATTCAGAGTTTTGTCACTTTTTTTTGTTTGATCCATGAGTACGTATGCGCAATACTGAAATATGTGCTAATTTATTTATAATTGATTCTAACAGATATGTACTTTATCTGGAAGCGGTGCAGCAGATATGTACTCGAATTGTAAGCAGCGGATATATACTCGAATTTGTAAGCAGTGCGACAGATATGTACTCAGATTTGTAAGTAGTGCGACATATATGTGCTCAAATTTGTTAGCAGATATGTACTCGAATTTGTGAACAGTGTGCCAGATATGTACTCAAATTTGTAAGCAGTGTAGACACACACGTTTGGTAGTAAGGGGTATTATGGTCATTTCTATGTTTTAATTAATTTTGGACCTCCGGATGAAAAAAATTCTGGTTGGACCTTACTATAAATAACTATATGGGCTTTGGACCAATCAACAAATTTTCCACTCGTGAGAGATTTCCTGTTTAGTCCACTAAACCCGATCCGGATTAGTGGCTAGTCCAGCGGGAAACAACATTTACTCCCTAGTCCAAAAAAGATTTGAAAAGAGTAAAATTACTCTACTAACCCTAACATATAATATACTATGTATGTTAGTAACATATGTAACTAGTATACATATGTAATATGTAGTAACATATGTAACTAGTAATATGTAATAACTAGTAACATATGTAATATGTAGTGTCATATTAATATGTAGTGTCATATTAGTATGTAGTATGTTATATATTGATATTACATATTAATATGTTACTAGTATACTAGTATACTAGTATAATACTAGTTACTATTAGTACTACTAGTATACTAGTATAGTACTAGTTACTACTAGTAAACTAGTCTACTAGTACACATGTTACTACTAGTATAGTAGAGTAGTTACTTAATTTACGAGTAACATATTCTTTTTACTATTAATATAGTACATATTGATATGTAGTATGACCATATTGATACTATTAGTATGTAGTAACCTATTGCTAGTAATATTAAATGTGTTGATACTAATTAGATCTGTAAGGGTGTTTTAGGCATTTAGAAAATACACTTTATAATCTCCACAAAATTTTTGGACTAACGAGTAAATGTTTTTCGTGGGTGGACTAGCCATTAACTGGGTCATGAAAAATTGGACTAAATAGTTATTCCTACATCTAATATTAGGACAAAAAACGACCCGTATAAACTGAAGCGGCTTGGTACCGGGTAATCGGGAACCATTGACAACCCTAATTTGATTTGATTATTATTGTAGGATAAATCGAAAGAAAAAAGAGCTCCGTCTTTCCATCTCCGTCTTCGCCAAATCATATCTCCTTTATTTTCTTTTACCTTTATCTTTACTGTCTTTCTTTATCCCTCATCTTACACCTAACAACAATGGAGTTTTGGGGTAATTTCTTAAATACTTTCTGCTAGAGTTTTTTTTTTTTTTAGTGTACCAAATCTGTGATCATGTCCAAGTTGCTTAAAGTTCTTAGTGGTGTTATTTTTTCAGAGTGTTTTGGGGTTTTATTGTTGTGATTCTGGTTATGCTATAGCATAAGAAAATCATAATACAGTAGAATGATATATTTTTTTCATTTCCAAAATGTGAGTCGAAGAGAAACTTCTAATTTTTATGTAAAAGATGAGTTTATTAGGTCAAGCCTTTGTCCAAATGTATGTACAACATGATACTAGTAACATATGTTACTACATACTACATTTGTTCTATATATGTTACTACATATTTTACTACATACTACATATTAATACTAGTATACTAGTAGTTACTAGTATACTACTAGTTATTAGTTACTACATATTACATATGTTACTAGTTACTACATATTACATATGTATACTAGTTACATATGTTCCTACATATTAAATATGTATACTAGTATACTAGTAAACTAGTATTAATACTAGTATATATGTTACTACATATTACATATGTTACTAACATACATAGTATATTATATGTTAGGGTTAGTAGAGTAATTTTACTCTTTTCAAATCTTTTTTGGACTAGGGAGTAAATGTTGTTTCCCGCTGGACTAGCCACTAATCCGGATCGGGTTTAGTGGACTAAACAGGAAATTAAAGAGTATACTAGTATGTTATGATTCTGGTTATGCTATAACATAAGAAAATCATAATACAGTAGAATGATATATTTTTTTCATTTCCAAAATGTGAGTCGAAGAGAAACTTCTAATTTTTATGTAAAAGATGAGTTTATTAGGTCAAGCCTTTGTCCAAATGTATGTACAGCATGACATAAGAATGTTACATCAACTCTTATTAATTTATGTCTTTTAGGTTCTTTTGGTGATGTTTTCCATAATTTTGGGATTTATACTACTTAATCATGAAAGTTAGATCGATCTTGTTACTCTCCGGTTTGTAAATTTGATAGTGTTTTACTCTGTGCATGTGTATATACACTACACAAGGAAACGATGTGTTTAGTTAAAATTTTGAGTATGTATCACATCAATGAATGGGAAGCATTTGGTTTTTGATGAAAGTAAGAGCATTTAGTGAATCTCCATTCTCTTAGCTTCCTTCTAAACTTATCTGCTGGTCTACATAGATTTAACTTGACTCACTTTCAAAAAAAAACAAACAACTTTTGATGTCGACACACCACTTGAACTGAATGTAAAGCTCAACTGTATTGATAGACAAGCCTTGTCCAATTCTACGTTATATCGTTAATTGGTAGGTAAGCTTAACTACATTATATCCTAATCTAGCCCTGGCTGTTCATGTTAATTGGAACTGATATGAACTGGCTGAAAATATGAACTGCATGAGTGATATCTAGTCGTGTAATAGTGAGACTCTTTAATTGTGGGCTTCTTTACGAAATCCAAGTGTGATATTTTGGATTAGTGGCTAGTCCAGCGGGAAAAAACATTTACTCCCTAGTCCAAAAAAGATTTGAAAAGAGTAAAATTACTCTACTAACCCTAACATATAATATACTATGTATGTTAGTAACATATGTAATATGTAGTAACATATATACTAGTATTAATACTAGTTTACTAGTATACTAGTATACATATGTAATATGTAGTAACATATGTAACTAGTATACATATGTAATATGTAGTAACATATGTAACTAGTAATATGTAGTAACTAGTAACATATGTAATATGTAGTAACTAATAACTAGTAGTATACTAGTATACTAGTAACTACTAGTATACTAGTATTAATATGTAGTATGTAATAAAATATGTAGTAACATATATAGAACAAATGTAGTATGTAGTAACATATGTTACTAGTATCAATATGTTATATACTGATACTACATATTAATATGTAGTATGTTATACATTGGCACTACATATTAATATGTAGTAACATTATTAATATGTGGTATGTTATATATTGATATTACATATTAATATTGATACTACATATTAATATGTAGTATGTTATTAATATGTAGTATGTTATATATTGACACTACATATTAATATGTAGTGTCATATTAGTATGTAGTATGTTATATATTGATATTACATATTAATATGTTACTAGTATAGTATACTAGTTACTATTAGTATTACTAGTATACTAGTATAGTACTAGTTACTACTAGTAAACTAGTCTACTAGTACACATGTTACTACTAGTATAGTAGAGTAGTTACTTAATACTAGTTTACTAGTATACTAGTATACATATGTAATATGTATACATATGTAATATGTAGTAACATATGTAACTAGTAATATGTAATAACTAGTAACATATGTAATATGTAGTGTCATATTAGTATGTAGTATGTTATATATTGATATTACATATTAATATGTTACTAGTATACTAGTTTACTAGTATAATACTAGTCTATTAGTACTACTAGTATACTAGTATAGTACTAGTTACTACTAGTAAACTAGTCTACGAGTACACATGTTACTACTAGTATAGTAGAGTAGTTACTTAATTTACGAGTAACATATTTTAGTAACATATGTAATATGTAGTAACTAATAACTAATAGTATACTAGTAACTACTTGTATACTAGTATTAATATGTAGTATGTAGTAAAATACGTAGTAACATATATAGAACAAATGTAGTATGTAGTAATATGTTACTAGTATCAATATGTTATACTGATACTACATATTAATATGTATATGTTATACATTGGCACTACATATTAATATGTAGTAACATTAATATGTGGTATGTATATATTGATATTACATATTAATATTGATACTACATATTAATATGTAGTATGTTATATATTGACACTACATATTAATATGTAGTGTCATATTAGTATGTAGTATGTTATATATTGATATTACATATTAATATGTTACTAGTATACTAGTAAACTAGTCTATTAGTACACATGTTACTACTAAGTAGAGTAGTTACTTAATACTAGTTTACTAGTATACTAGTATACATATGTAATATGTAGTAACATATGTAACTAGTATACATATGTAATATGTAGTAACATATGTAACTAGTAATATGTAATAACTAGTAACATATGTAATATGTAGTGTCATATTAATATGTAGTGTCATATTAGTATGTAGTATGTTATATATTGATATTACATATTAATATGTTACTAGTATACTAGTATAATACTAGTTACTATTAGTACTACTAGTATACTAGAATAGTACTAGTTACTACTAGTAAACTAGTCTACTAGTACATATGTTACTACTAGTATAGTAGAGTAGTTACTTAATTTACGAGTAACATATTCTTTTTACTATTAATATAGTACATATTGATATGTAGTATGACCATATTGATACTATTAGTATGTAGTAACATATTACTAGTAATATTAAATGTGTTGATACTAATTAGATCTGTAAGGGTGTTTTTGGACTAACGAGTAAATGTTTTTCGTGGGTGGACTAGCCATTAACTGGGTCATGAAAAATGCCCTAACATAATATCGATTTTGTGATCTAACACCCCCTCTGTGTATGGCGAAGAAAAAAAAAAAGATGAATAAAACGATGAAGAAAACTAATATAACCTTCAATATTCATCTCGGATCTAAAATCTTCATATTGGATCTTGATTTGTTTGGCGTTGTTAATGAAGATTTGATGTTGTTGCTGCTGGTGAAGTCGATGAAGATAATGAAGATTTATGCGTTTTGTTGTTGTTGATGTTGCTGCTTAAGATGAACTTCATTACTGAAATGAACTTCATTTTTGGAATGAACTCTGCTATTTGTTTAAGATGAAGATGATGAACTCATGTTTTGCTGCTGCTGCTTGTTGATGAGTGCCAAATATTGTATATATTTATCCCTTTTTGTTGGCATTTAACTCATCTTTTGCGCATTAATTCTACATTTTATCCCATATTCTGTATTTTCATTGTTTTCAAGAATAAATATTTTTATTAATTAATTTTGCATTTTTAGGTAATAAATAAAGTTCGGATGAGTCGCGGAGCGAAAAGAGCAGAAAAGTAGTGAAAAGCCGGGAGAAATTACGCAAGGAAGCCGCGAAGAATGGTGCGCACAACCTCATTTTCTACACAACAAAAGCGCCTCCGTTCTCAGCCATCAGATCAGTTCTCAGGAGCATCCGACGGTCGCTCCTTCATAGAGCATCAAAATCTGAAGTCTCTGCCGAGCACCACAGCGCTGAAATTCCAAGCCTTCAGATTAGATGGTAGTTGAATCCAGCGGTCACCTCATCACTGTGCATCAAATCCTGATGGTTCCGCCCAACACTACAGCACCTAACCTAATCTAGCACCGTTGACTTCGTTGTGTTCCGCATCCAACGGTCGCTACAAACTGCTTCTCTCTTAGCCGTCCGATCTACCTACCATCGTCACATCCTACGGACCAGATCGCTGCTCATCAACTTCAGATAATCCCGCTTCACACCCTAGCACCAAACCCTATACTACCACCCAAACACTCCCTCCTTCCCAAAACTTCATCTCCTTCACCCGACAGTTGCAGAGCTCTGCAACTCCACCACCTCCCCTCTCTGCCGCTGTCGCTTCCTTCACCACCACCAGTTCCATCACTGCCACTACTATCTCTTCACCGACAACACCCCCATATCCCTAGCCTAGTTATTTTCTTCATCTCACAACCTCTGAAACCCTAGGTTTTGGGGTGAGTAAAATAGCTAGAAATTAGGGGACAATAGGAGCAGAGGAAGAGCAACAAGGACTAGAGGAGGCATGGGTCGAGCAAATTTTGGGAGTTTGTAAGTAAATTTTGTGTAATTTAAAAAAGCCCTAATTTTCTGATTTGGGGAAAATGGGTGTAAACCCTAATTTGATAATTTGGGTATAAAAGGGAAGTGATGTGAGATGTAAAAACGGTTCTTGGACTAGCCAAGTTTCCACCCAATTTGGGTTAGCTTAATTTCAATTGTTACTGTTATTATCTTGCTCCTGTTACATTGCACTGTTAACCATTTGCATATGTTTTTATTGTGCTGTGTATGATGTTGTTGTGTGTATCTGTTTGATGTTTGTTAGTTTAATGTTCTAAATTCACCACTAGGGTGAAGATGAAACCTTAATGCCACTGTGTAGGAGACTACAATTCTGGCCTCTCATCACATTGCTCTCACATTGTATGTCATGCATATAGTGTAGTTAGGATCCCCCTGTGACTGAAAGTGCAGCAACCCATGTGAATTGCTTATGGTCCAAACCTCAGACTAGTTATGCTTTAATCAGATAACTAGTACCTTGGGAGGACATTTTGGTTGCAATTGGAATATCCAACTTAGTCTAGGTTAAGAGGTGGAATCAATGCCCTAGTTTGCCATCCATCTTCAACTGTTAGTATTGTTTTCTTTCATTTGTTTGGTTTTCCTGCATTTTCTGTTTTGCATTTTCATTGTTTGTTTCCCCTGCTGCTATTTCTCTTCCTGTTAATTGCTCCCTTTTCTTTTTCTCTTGGCCTTGTGCTGCTGTTACTTGTTATTCTTGCTGCCTCATCCTTGTGCTGCTGCTGCAGTACTGCTTTTTCTCTTGGCCTTGCAGACTGCTGCTGCTACTTGCACTGCTTGTGCAGCTGCTGTACAGACCTGCAGTACTGTCTGCTGCTTCTCCTGCTGCTTGTGCTGCTACTTCTTTTCTTGTAGTGCACTTGCCTTGCTGTGCACTTTCATCTGCTGCACTGTTGCTGCCTTATTTGATATTTCTCCTGCCAAGGCTGCTGCCAAAGCTGCAGTTCCTGCATCAAACCACTACTACTGCTGCTGCCTGCCAAGCCAAGTCCACAGTTCAGCCCAAGTCCAAAGTTCAACTGAACCCAAATTCAATCTAGTGAAGCCCAAAGGCCTAGCTAAACCAAGCCAACTGAACCCAAAGGCCCAGATTCTTGACTGAAACAAAAGCCCAAGGTTTAGTTCACTAAGGCCCATTTCACTAAGGCTCAAAGCCCAGTTTAGGTTAAGGTTAAGACCCAATCCAATTCCACTGTGGGCTTAATCAAAAGCTTAAGTTTAAGTCCTAAGCCCATTTGCACTTCAAAGAACATACTGAGCCCAAGCTCAGTTCCTTTTATTGAGAACAAACCCAATAGTACATTAAGCCCAACACTTCCAAAGGGCTTCTAAGCCCAAAGCAAATCTAGGAACCCATTTAGCTAAAACACTTCCGAAACACACCCGATCTCTGTGGATCGACCCGTACTTGCACGAGCTACAACTGACGACCGTGTACTTGCGGTATTACTGTAGGCCCGCGTTTCATCGCTTCATTTAATACACCCTTTCAAGGCCTGCCACTTGTGTTGAAGATGAAGATGAAGACGACGAAGTTCATTCCTGGAATGAACTTCATTACTGAAATGCACTTCATTTTTGGAATGAACTTCATTGCTGAAATGAACTTCATTTTTGGAATGAACTCTACTGTTTGTTTAAGATGAAGAACTCATGTTTTGCTGATGCTGCTTGTATTGGAGATGAAGATGAAGACGACGAAGTTCATCACACAGAATGAACTCTGATTTTGATCTGCTCGTGTTATGTTGTTGAAGGCGATCCATGAAATCGATGAAGACGATGGTGTTGCTGTTGAAGAAGATGATGGAGATGATGTTGTTGCTGTTGAAGATGATGGAGATGGTGTTTTTTTAGGTTTTTATATGGAATTCATTTCTGGAATGAATTATGTTGTTTTAGGTTTTTATATGGAGTTCATTTCTGTAATGAACTCTGTTTTTTTAGGGTTTTATATGGAGTTGATTTCTGGAATGAACTCTGGTTTATATAGGTGATTTATGAAAAAATAAGTAGAAATTAACAAGAGTTCATTTTGAAGAATGAATTGCTACAAAAAAATAAGTAGAAATTAACATGGAAGGTGCTTTTGTCTATTTAATATTTTTAAATAATTTGAAGAATGAACTAAACAAACATGGGACCACCTAAAAAAGGACCAAACGATATTTTTTCCTTATTTTTTTTTATTATAGGTTAAATATCCCCTTATCCACATTTGGGTCACTTGAATCAGAATGAGCCCTCAAAACCAAAAACTCGGAGGCCCCGTAATATTTTTCTTATGGCTGCCGGAAACTGTATAATTCTCGGCGATGGAGGGGGAGCCGCCAAATAATGCCCTAACAGAATATCGATTTTGTGATCTAACACCCCCTCTGTCACAACCTACTCTTGACTCCCTAACTGAAGCTGGTTTCAATTACTGTACACCAGTTCAGAGAGCCACAATACCACTTTTTTGTAACAACAAAAATGTTTCTGTTGATGTTGTTACTGGTTCTGGAAAAACCCTTGCTTTTATTATTGTAGGAATTACCAATAGGTACTATTATGGTAGTCTTAGTTAATGGCAGGTCCACCCACTAAAGCCCAGTAACCAGAGGTCCATAATAAAAAGAAAAAGAGAAAAATGGACCAAAATTTTTATCCCCCTGGTCCGGTACACGTGCGGGATGTCATAATCCACTTTTAAAAATACCTTAACTACCCATTCCCTAATAGTACATATATATTTCTTTAAAAAAAAATCACAATTTTTTACAAATCTGAGTTCCGCTCTCCTCCTCTCTTTTACTTCTGCTCAAATTTTGCTGCTGCTTTTGGATTACGAGCTAGAGTTTTTTTGAAGATCTCTTTGAAGATTTAAAGGTATGTTATGTAATATCTCTTTCTGCTGCTGTTGTTTGTTTTTTTTCAACTGAATCTGTGAAGATCGGATCGTTTTGATTACGTTTTCACTTTATTGTTTCGTTTTTTGTTTGTTTTTTGCGTTTATTTTTGTTTTGGTTTGTTTTTTATGAATCTTGATCGTAATTATTCAATTTTTTGGCTATATTATGATGTTTTTAACATATTTGAACTTTCGATTTGATTATCTTGTTGTTTTCGCTTCTTTATTTTATCAAAATCGTGTTTGTTTGTTGTTTCAGGGGTATTATCCAACAGTACATATGTTGCATACTGATACAAATTGCTTTTGATTATGTTTTGTTCTTAGTTTTATCAGTTGTTGTTGTTTGATTCATAAGTACATATCTTCGATACTGAAATAAGACTCTCTTGATTATGTTATTTTGATAGATTCTTTACATTCAGTTATTTTTTAGTTCATGAATCAGCAGTACATATGTGGCATACTGATACAAACTGCTTTTTTTTGGTTGATCTATTAGTACGTATGTGTAGTACTGAAATATGTGCTTTAATTCAGCTATATTCCATTCATCACTTTTTTTTTACATGCAGTTGTTTTTTTAATTCATGAATACGCAGTACGTATATGGCGTACTGATAGAAATTTTTTTTGATTTTGTTTTTAACATATTTGAACTTTCGATTTGATTATCTTGTTGTTTTCGCTTCTTTATTTTATCAAAATCGTGCTTGTTTGTTGTTTCAAGGGTATTATCCAACAGTACATATGTTGCATACTGATACAAATTGCTTTTGATCCCGTTTTGTTCTTAGTTTTATCACTTGTTGTTGTTTGATTCATAAGTACATATCTTCGATACTGAAATAAGACTCTCTCGATTATGTTATTTTGATAGATTCTTACATTCAGTTATTTTTTAGTTCACGAATCAGCAGTACATATGTGGCATACTGATACAAACTGCTTTTTTTTGTTGATCTATTAGTACGTATGTGTAGTACTGAAATATGTGCTTTAATTCGGCTATATTCATGGATATCACTTTTTATTTACATGCAGTTGACTTTTTAATTCATGAATACGCAGTACGTATATGGCGTACTAATAGAAATTTCTTTTGATTTTGTTTTATTCAAAGTTTTTCCACTGTTTTTGGGTTCGATCCATGAGTACGTATGTGTAATACTGAAATATGTGCTTTGATTCGGTTATATTCATGGATTCATCATTTCTTCTTTACATGCGGTTGATTTTTTAGTTCATGAATGCGCAGTATGTATATGGTGTACTGATAGAAACCTCTTCTGATTTTGTTTTATTCATAGTTTTGCCATTGTTTTTTGGTTCGATCTATGAGTACGTATGTGTAATACTGAAATATGTGCTTTGTAATGTTATATTCATGAATTCATCAATTCTTATTTACATGCAGTTGATTTTTAGTTCATGAATACGCGGTACATATATGGTGTATTGATGGAAACTTCTTTTGATTATGTTCTATTCAGATTATTGCCACATTTTTATTTGTTTGATCCATGAGTACGTATGTGAAATACTGAAATATGTGCTTTGTTATGTTATATATTTATTATTCATGGATTCATCAATTCTTTTTTACAGGTAGTTGATTTTTATTTCATGAATACGCAGTACGTATAAGGCGTACTGATAGAAACTTCTTTCGATTCTGTTTTATTCAGAGTTTTGTCACTTTTTTTTGTTTGATCCATGAGTACGTATGCGCAATACTGAAATATGTGCTAATTTATTTATAATTGATTCTAACAGATATGTACTTTATCTGGAAGCGGTGCAGCAGATATGTACTCGAATTGTAAGTAGCGGATATATACTCGAATTTGTAAGCAGTGCGACAGATATGTACTCAGATTTGTAAGTAGTGCGACATATATGTGCTCAAATTTGTTAGCAGATATGTACTCGAATTTGTGAACAGTGTGCCAGATATGTACTCAAATTTGTAAGCAGTGTAGACACACACGTTTGGTAGTAAGGGGTATTATGGTCATTTCTATGTTTTAATTAATTTTGGACCTCCGGATAAAAAAATTCTGGTTGGACCTTACTATAAATAATTATATGGGCTTTGGAACAATCAACAAATTTTCCACTCGTCGAGATCCTTCGCAGTTCGTGGCACACACCTAAACCTCATCAGGTACGCAGGAATATAATTTGATTTCTTAGTCTTGTGTTTTTGTATTTAACAGCGATCCCAAGGTTTTTTTATTTTATACTACAGGTTCTGGGGATGATTCTTTGTCCAACAAGAGAGTAGTGGCAAAGCCTTTCACTTCAACGTTACTGAATGTTAGGCCAGTGCTTCTTTTTGATCAGAGAGATGATATCACCAAAATTGAGGAGGAAGGAGCTAATTTGATTATGGGCACGCCTGGGAGGATTTTAGACATTATGGATCGGATGGAGAAATTTTTAGATTACAGAAACTTTGAGGTAGTAGTACTTCATTAAACCCATTATGTTGTTTGTGTAGACAATTTTATCCAAGTGATTAGGTTTTATGTTATGAATAATAAGTGCAATTTGAAAAAATTTAGAAAACTATAACAAGATTGAGTGGAACACTGAAATGGGAGAGTTCCCTATTGGTTCCTTAATTACCATTCCTTTGATATGTGATTTGTGACCATTCAACTTCTTTTCTCATTTTCATTGTTAAGTTTATTTACTTTTGTTTGGGACAGATTCTGATCTTAGACGAGGCTGATCAGCTACTAGGAAGCGATTCCGGTAGGAAAACAAATTCCATCATATCTCGCTTACCGAAGCAGCGTAGAACTGGTCTTCTCTCAGCTACTCAAACTGAGGAAGATTGCGAGCTGGCCAAAGCCGGATTAAGGAATCCTGTTTCAGTGAGGGTTGAAGTTCGAAATGAAGCAAAAGATGAGCTACAGTCTGCATCTTCAAAAATACCTCCGGGCCTTCATTTGGAGGTATGCATCAATGATTTCGAAAGCTCCCCCAATTTCTTTATTTTTTATTTGTTTGCTGGGTTTTTATTATGTTGCTTCTGGAGAGGTGTATGTTAGTTTGGTGGCAACAAGTT
Source organism: Papaver somniferum (assembly GCF_003573695.1). Lineage (NCBI taxonomy): Eukaryota > Viridiplantae > Streptophyta > Magnoliopsida > Ranunculales > Papaveraceae > Papaver > Papaver somniferum. The sequence continues at coordinate 113,718,230 of NC_039368.1, read as the reverse complement.
TGATTATGAATTTCTGATCAACTGTTTGCCTTGGTATGGTTTTGTTATTAGTGAAATCTGAAGACAAGTTGACTAGGAATCTTGCTTATTAACTATATCAGTAGAGCTTTCCTCACATAAACATTCACTGGAAGTTGGAAAAGTTGTAGCCGAGCTGTTAAGTTCTTTGAACAGGCGCATTCAACAGGTTAAACATAGGTTGGCTAGATGTCTTGAACCATTGTTACGCTTAGTTTTATGGGTGACTCGCGAAATCAGAAATTAAGACCATTTTCTTAGTTTCTTTCTCCAATTCGTACTTCTGGTACCTACATATTCTTTGGTTTGACCCGGCGCTTTCCGTTTTGAGACCATGTTTTACATCCTTGATCTCGCAGTACATGGTATGCGAAGCCAATAAGAAGTCATCACATCTTGTTGATTTCCTTATAAAGAACATGAATGAAAAGATCATCATGTAGGTTATGCAGCTGGCCTATTTTGAACATCGATTGTTTCTTGATTCCTATAAATGTGAGGTATATTGATCTCACTGATACACATATCCACTTGTTTTATTTTGATTTCTTCTTTGTTGCAGCTACTTCATGACATGTGCTTGTGTTGACTACTGGGGAGTTGTTCTTTCAGAAATTGCTGCTCTCAAAGGTTGTTCCATCATTCCTCTTCATGGGAAAATGAAGCAGGTTGGTAAATTTGAATAGCACCATGAGTAGTCTGATTCATAGAAGCTGAAAACCTATATTGATAGTTAGTGTTCTGTTCTCCTTTTAGAGCCTGCAAGAGAAAAAGCATTGGACACATTTAGAGAAATTTCAAGTGGAATTCTTCTGTGTACCGATGTAGCAGCGCCGGGACTTGACATTCCGGGTGTTGATTTGGTCGTGCAGGTATATTCTATGGTGATCTTTTTCTTTTTTCTTTGGAACTCTATAACAACCATGAGTCATTCGAGCATTTCTTTCTGTATATAATTTTGTGCGTGTCTGACTGAAATCACAAGGCAGTGATTTTTTCCTCTTCAAAAATTTGATAAAACACAAAGAAGATAGTAATTTAATAAAAAAAATTAAACACAAAGAAGTTGATAATTTATTTGTAATAAGGAAAAATCCAATGAAAGTTTCTTCTTTTGAATGCAGTATGATCCCCCTCAAAATCCAGATATGTTCATACACAGGGTTGGCCGTACTGCACGATTAGGCAGACAAGGACGAGCTATTAATTTTCTCTTACCGAAGGTTTTCCTCTTGTACTTGCTCTCTCTTTTTGTGACTCTTATGTGTTCCCATGGGGGAGATTCATTGATAGTGTAACGATACATCTGATTTTGTGTAAACTTAATTACTTTGTGGTTTCTTGTTCTTTTTAGGAGAAGAAACTGTATAAAGAGTACCAAACAATAAAAAGGGTCCCACTTCAGAAGAGAATATGTTCTGACGATGTTCCTGATATCATTCCTCAGGCCAGTATATACGACACCATGATCTCGCATGCATAAACTTATCTTTTCTGTTCGGTATCAGAAAACATCACCTTGTTTATAGTAGAGTTTCATTTAGATTAATGTGATATCTTTAGTTACCAGGAAGAAACTTGAAGTACAGAAACGTTCATAATTACGTTAAATATTTTCAGCCTTGATTGTTTTTTGCTCAAGCATTTTTCTTGTAGAACTCAACAGTATAATTCTATGACTCCTATGCCTGACTTCCTAATTGTTCTTAACTTAAAGTAGATTATATTATCTGGCTACAAGCATCTCTGATCTGGTGAAAACTGATTTTTCAGATAAGAAGTGCTGCAAATAAAGATCGAGATGTCATGGATAAGGGAGTAAGAGCGTTTGTCTCCTTCATTCGTGCATATAAGGAGCATCACTTGTCTTTCATTTTCAAGTTAGCTGCTGAACCTTCCATCCACAAATTTCTCCAAACCGTTCTGTGTCCTTAGTCTTGATTGTTTGCAGGTGGAAGGAACTAGAGGTGGGGAAGTTGGCGATGGGATTTGGGCTGTTGTGTCTCCGTTCGATGTCGGAGCTGAATATTCGCTCACTCGTTACCCATGGTTTTGTTCCAGCTGAAGTTGTTAATTTGGCAGAGATCAAGTACAAGTAAGAATTGTTCATTACTCTACCAACTTCTTGATGAATGGAAATGTAGTAGACACCCGGGAGATCCTCGAACTGATTCCCACTACTGTATTTGTCAATTTTCCCTGAAAATATTTGCATTACTTAAATGTTGCATGCTGTGGAGTAGTCCTATAATAAAAAACTAGTACAGAACTACGGATTCCATGCAATAATCTGCATACTGTGGAGTTAACTTATGGGTACTTTTAAGAGTCTCTGAGAGTGCAACTAGCTTTCTTTTATTCTCATCTGCGCCTGTGTAAAATGCATCTCAGCATCTGTTTGACACTAATTGTTCAGAGATAAAAATCGCGAGAAACAAAGACAGAAAACCCTGAAATTGGAGAAAGCAGCAGAGCTTCAAGAACCAAAATTCAATAAACCCAAGCCAAATCCAAATGCATCAGTTACGAGGAAAAAAACTGCTAAGCAACGGCGAGCAGCTCAGTCAGTTGATGACGCAGATGAGTTGGACAGGGACTACCGCGCTCTGAAGAAGCTAAAAAGGGGTGCTATTGATGAAGCTGGATTCGTAAAGCTGACACAAGGAAAAGATTTACTCTGAGCAATAGCACTATTTTATGGAGGTATCTTTATCTGCAACATTAGGTTAACTGATCAAGTAATCCTCCATTGTTTTCCTTCTCCTTAATGAGCTATTTTAGTAAGTCCTTTTGAACTTTTACATTGTGCTGAGCGAGATCTAATTCAGTATAAGATCCCAACATCACAGTGTGGACCCTACGTTCCGAATGGGATCCACGTTTCTTTATACGCTTTGCTTGTACATTACATCCATCTTTTAACGGTTTCATATTTCGAAACATATGTATGGAAAAAGATCAGTTTTCATATACTTGTACGCATGCTCAGGATCACAACTGTTGCCCTTTACTCCCTTAAAAGAGTAGTCTGCATTCTGCAAGCATTCCTCTATCTCTCCCTTAATTATGCATGCATCACTGTAAATGCTCTAAAGAACCGACAATTCCATCTCATGAGCTGTCTGGCTTGTTGTCAGTCAGACATGGGTCTTATAAATCACTCTGCAGCATTTTGATCCAAGATTGGTGTCAGTCCATCTAATTTGGGGAGCTGGACTTCGTTTACAAGGCAGTAGTTCATTTGCATTTTTTCGGTTTCTTTTCTTGGTTACTGGTCAAGGCAGCAGTGTGTATAGTGAATTCTGTTTTGAAACTGTGTTTCACTTTCTCGTGGGTTTTTTGTTTGTTTTTTCAGACTTATGCATGCAGTGGTCGTGGAAGATTGGAAACTCTCAATGTGAATCTCTCAACTCCCTTGGTATTTTTGTTAAGATTTAGATGAGGTAATGATATGAAAGCGGACTGAATTTGGAACCAGCTTTGCAGAAACCAAGGTTTTTAAGCTGTGTTTCGTAGAACTGCAAATATGTAAAGAAAAAAAAAAAAAGTTCTGGTCATGGAATTCATCTCCCCCTACAGTAATTTTTTAAAATGCTTTCTGACTTTTCACTACTCAACTACTTTAATTAATTAAGAAAAGACTCCAGATCAACTACTCAACCACTTGTGTGTACTCTTTTCTACCATCTTCAATTTTTTCCCAGAAGTGTAAAGATGGGAGCAGAATTCAGTGGTTCACCTCTGTCTATTTATTGAAGTATCTTGTCTTCCTCTCTGCTTCCTCTCATACATCCTTCTTCCTTGTCCCTCTGCAAAACCCACAAGCAATATTTTCCAATAGGAAGAATACTAGATCTTAATCAACTACTGATCATGATTGCTAGAGACAAACTCTTTAAACTCATGCCACAGGAACCCCACTTCAAACCCCTGGAAAACTTTCCTTCCTAATAGTCTTCAAGGTTTCAGGGTCAGAAACCCTTAGAAAAACCAGGCAACTTCTTTTGGTCACGTAGAAGAATATACTTCTCAAGTCACTTTACTTGAAGAGAATGGGTATAATGTGGGTCAGCTTTCGGTTAAGTTTCATAAATTGGTGGTAGAGAGAGTAGAAAGGAGCATCAAGATCAGAGGAAGGATAAACTTGTTAAAGCAAAATATGAGCATGGAGGATTTCTCATTGTGTTATATCTTTGTGTTTGGATTGAAGAAGCATATCAAGCTTAACTTGAGCGATGCATTCTAAAAAAGAGAATCGTTATAGTGCCAAGTTGGCATCTCCAAAGAGAAATTGGGGTGGAACACTAGCCAAATGCTGCATTTGAAACTGTGGAAAGGATGGTGTGTGCTCTGAGACTCTGTTCTGCTTGGAATTTTCGCATTATACAAGATGATACCACCCATACGATCTCTGCATGTGAATTCCTAACATGTCCTGTGACATGACATAGGGTTTCAAAGGTACTTCCCATCAGCTGTAAACATTGAAATTATTAAGCATCCAAAAAGAAGAAGAAGTTCTGGTATTTAATTGGCATAGGGTCTCAATACTGCATTCTTCTTCCATTCAAAAATAAATAATTCATACTCTTCTTAGAAAGGAGGAACTTTTTGTTAGACAGATGATGATCCCACTCACAGACACAGACACAGACGTGAGTGCTGCTGATTAATTTTTAAGTGTGAGTTGCGGATAGACTATAGAGGCAGAAATTCTCTGCAAAAGTCAAATTCATCCAAGGACCATCAATCAAAATATTCACTGCCTACAAAAAAGAAGTAACACTTCTCAAACCAATCTTAAAAGTAGCACTATCATAAAAGAGATGCTGTGCTCGACTTTGGTTCCTTTGCCGCAACTTCTGACGAGTTTCGATCCAGATGGGCACCCCACTACATTGGTGATAAAATCAAACCAAATTCTTTTTCTCTTCTGCATCGGGTTCGCCACCCCATTTTCTAATCCTATAGCCTGCAATAGAAGCCTCTTTGTTCCAATTCGTCATGTAAGTCATTCCAAAGAGGATACCAGTTTGCAATATAGTCCCTAAAAGCATTCCGCACCAAATCCCCTGGACACCGAAATCGAGCTTGTAACCGAAAATGAGACCCAAAGGAATCCCGAAAAGATAGTAACACCCAATGTTTACATAAGCAACTAGAGCTTGCCATCCTGCTCCTATTGCCACACCTGTTTTTCAAACCATGTTACATTCCGTTGGCACGTCGCGTTTTCATGTAAGATATACAGAAGAAAAACAACTGAGTACCTGAGAGGACCGGCTGCACGTTGTTTATGATGATGGAGAAAGCTAGCAATGGGGTGAGAATGTAAATGAGTTCCTGTACCTCAACACTGTTTGTAAATGCCGACGGGTAAATTTTCCGAGTGGTGATAAGAACCAAGGCCATGATCAATCCCAGAACAAACGAACTTAGAACAACCACTATTACTGAAAATTTCGCGGTTCTTGGATGACCTGCTCCAAGTTCATTAGACACCCTCACACTGCACATAAACATAAAAGGGTGCACAATTTGGATTCCTGTTTTGGTAATCGGTAAATTCAAATGCTAACTCAAACGAACCTGGTAGCTGCATTGAATCCGAAAGCCACCATTACTGCCCAACCCAATATATTCATACTGCATAAAATCCAACCGGAGGTTCATTTTGACTGTATCGATTCGATAAACATAAACCGGAGTCGATTTCAAGTAGTATTACTCACCAAGTGGAGAGGGCATCAACTGCAACTTCAGGGTTCTTCAGATATCCAGCAAATAGAATCAAAGCCATATAGTACCAGACCTCCAAACTGTACAGCCACCAGTCAATGGACATCTTTTCATTACATTTTCAAGTAGGTGTTTCTTGGATATATACAGACTCTAAAAATACTCACTCCGTTTTCGGAAAAGTGATCATTTTTCCAATTTGGCTTATTTTTAGGCAAAAATGAAAAGAAAAAAATATGATAGAGAAAGATGAGTATACCAGAGCATTACGGCGGATGCAAGAGATAACTTAACAAAACCCCATAAATTCTGAAAAGCCTTCCATGAAAATCCAGACCAAGCTCTACCACAAGTTCCACTAAATATGTACAGCAACTGGCCGACAACAATTAGCCACCAAGATGCATTCAAAACCACAGCTGCCCCGACAAGTCCCCATCCAAGTTTCAACATGACGACCCAACTGAATACGGTGTGGAGAATTAGAACCACAAATGATATCATAGCCATTACCATGATCTTGCTCTGTGCTTGCAAGAACTTGGCTATCGGAAAATTCATCGAGTACGCAAACAACTGCGGTATCATGTATATTGCGAAAACGCCAGCTGCTTCTGCTATTTTCGTATCTTGTCCGATCAATTTCAAAAGTGGTTCCGCAAATATGTAGAGGAACATCAAGATAATTGACGTTGCGTTGAGTATGACCCATGATCTTTGCATGTAGATCCCCAACATGTCGTGTTGACCGGCACCATATGCCTGGCCGCACAGGGTTTCTAAGGCACTTCCCATTCCCATCTGCAAAACATAAGAAGATGAAGAAGAAGAAAACGAAATATGACTGCAATTGTTGTACAAATCAGTTAAAAGTATCTACCATACCATGATGCCGAAAGAGAATCCGGCGATGACAGAGTTTTCTACAGAGAAAGCAGCAAGTTCTAGCGTACCGACTTGACCGGCGAAAACTTGAGTTATAGCTCCAAGTGAGTACTGGCATATTGATGTGAATACAGCAGGACCAGCTAAAAGCCATAGTTTCTTGGATTCGACAGAGAATTCTCTAAAGAAATCTCCAGCTCCTTGTATTGGTAAAATATCATCTTCTTGTACAAATGATGAACTTTCTCGACGGCTGTTCAATACTTCTCCGGCTTCATCTCTGTTTGAGATAAGAGGTTCGTAAGCAGTAGAATTCTCCATCTCTTTCTCTCTATCTCTTACCCCCCAACCCTCAATTATTAGAGGGCAAGCAGAGAGAGAGAGGACAGAGTTAATATTTATTGTGAAACTGAAATGTTTTGGTTGGATCCTGGGATGTTTATTATAGGGGGAATTAAGGTTTTAACTGATCAGAATGCCTCATATATGTACATTATTGATGCCATCATCACTGACGTACTTAAGTTCAGTCCTGATACGTAAGTACAATCGTCCTTGAGATTTTGATCACACGATGTTGAGTTGAAACCAATTCAATGTGGACAGTCCATATCAAAACAAGGCGGCTGTTTACCAAATCCGTATAACAAACCTCATCACTAGATTAGAAGTCGAAATGTAATTCTTTCAATTTTGATGGTTCTTATCCTGTATAATAATATGCATTATTGCATTTGGAAAAAAATATCTTTTCGAGATTAGCAAGAAAGGATAATCTTTTCATGAGCTAATCTGAAAGATGATGATTGACAAGTGATTCCACAGACAGAAGAGGGTGAACAGATAAAGGTAAAAGTATGAGTTATTTAACCAGGGAGAGAGAGAATCAATTGATTCGCTATATTATTGTAATTTTAAATCCAATGGACCATAAATCTTGCTGTTCTAATTTGTGCTTGTCATGGACTCATGGTGGCCGTCTCTTTCTATCACTTGGCCAATTTCTAAGTTCTAAGCATGATAGACTCGTTAAATTTGGCCTTGCATACTGTCCTAGTTACTAAAGTTCAATGCAATTGGTTAGTGTGGTACAGCATATGTGGTAAATGTCATATCCATATAAAATCCAGTCTTTTTTTCAGTTCTTATTTGAAAGTATCAAGTTGGAGATGAAGCTAAATTCTTGATGGTTTTGAGTTTGCAGCATATACGGCCCCTTTTAAGGAGGGGATTTGGGATTTTTGAAAGTCTCTAATTATAGACCTAAAGTTGACTGATGCTTAATGTTGCACCAGATATAAATCCTAGAAGTGTTGTTTTTCAAGGTACAAGAAGATAATCCCGCACCGCCATCCCAACCAAGGAGAGATTAGTGAAGTCCCTCAAAAGACATTAACCACATACGGTTGAAGTAAAAATATGATTATAGAAAACTCCTGATTTTCACGCTTTAGTTGCTACTTCTATCAACTTTAACCAAATCATCATTAATATTACACCAAATGCCACATTTTCCTGAAAACAAGAATAAACACTCTCCATTTCAATTTTTTTCGTACTCTTAAGCTGTAGCTGGTACAGCGGCAGTAGTCGCAGCTGGAGCCTTGGAGGAAGCAGTGGCTGGTCCAGTTTTCCCGTCTTTAGCAGCAGCTCCAGTTTTAGCGTCTTTGGAAGCAGCAGCTCCGGTCTTAGCATCTTTATCAGCAACCGGTGGTGGAGGCTTCATGTGTGCAGGAGTGTTGTGCTTGAGCTTCGTTAGAATCTGACGCATCCTAGCGAGGTCAGTTGGTTTACCAGGCTTTGGCCCTTGAACCACAACAATTGATGGTTTCTTGTCCTGGTCCTTCTTCCCCCTCCTCTTCTCAATAGCTGGGACTTCATTAGGGACGAGCTCAGCAATAGCCTTCCAGTAATTCTTGTCAGCCTCAGAATGAAACTTGTCTCGATTGGCCACAAAGAGCTGAGATACAACACATATACTAAGTCAGTAACATTGTCAAAACACTGACACTGCTTTTCAATTTAAACTATATTACAATTCATCTATTTCTTATGACTCGGTCATACTGAAGGTACAACACTTCAATCCTTAAACAGATAAGGTAATTTGATAAAGGATATAAAATTAAACACCTCAGCTTCAAACTATTCAATAGCTATTTATTTCTACTGTGTTAGCAAACAACTGGGTTGAAATGGATAGGTAATTGGTGGGAATGTACAGACCCTAAAAGCAAGGTACAGACTTCGAACTTCATCAAAATATGTATCATGATTCATTAACACGGTGCAAAAGACTACACGTAATTGCAAGAAACATCGATACAATTTGTGGAAAGCTGTTAAATATTGATCTTTAATTCATTCCGACTTTATCGTACACAACTCATGTAAAAAGTTGAGCAAGCATACTATCCCGTGATCTTTTAAAACACACATCAAGGGACTGTGAATCCATACCACCCAAAAAGGCAAAAACACGCATGACTTGAATGGACTACACCTACCGAAACTTATTTTTAGCTTGAGATGTGTATTTCTATGACATTTGATTGTCCAATTGCATGTCACAAATTGTGACGATGGAACACCTAGTCCGTGACTTAAAAGAAGCATAGCCAAACTCTCTTAGTCCTAGGATTGTATTTCTAAAACATTCAATTGTCTTAAAGCATGTTGAAATATCCAGGGTCAACAACGTCACAATCTACAGATTCTACAGAATAGCTACCCAAGATGGCTAAACCTTCATCTTCTTGTTATGATCATCGTCACGCAACCAACATAGAGAATCAAAAACAGTATATAAAATCAATTTTCATAATTTAAGGAGAATATCTTACTTAAACAACACATAAGCCACTCACCTTCTCTTTTTCCCTGTTTAAGGATTTGTTGCTGTCCATAGCGAGCTGCCTCTTTCTGTAAAACTCAATTTTGTACTCATCGGCTTCATCTATTATTTGATTCAACAATTCTTTCTCATTTTTCTCTTTCTCTGCTAACTGAATAGCATTCACCCTGCACAAAACAAACACAATCGAATTAAGCACCACTCAAAGATCTCAGCATATATCCCTAAAAATTCTTTCAAAACCAAAAATTTGATTTCTTCAAAATAAATCAAGATCTACCAAAACTTAACTTCAATTATACTACTCAATATTAAATTAACATCAATTTATACTAAAATATCAAAATCCACATGGGATCATAGCTCAAAAGCACTCAAAACCATCAGATCATTAAGAAAAAACATCAAATCAAACGAAATCTAACCTCCTCCACTCACGAAGAGCGAAACCTTCATCTTGCATCTGATCAGGTGGTGGCAAAACTGGACCATCAGATTGACCAAAAACATCATCGTCAACATCAAGATGATGTTTACCATTCAATTCAGATTCAAACGGTGAGAAACCAGAACCAGAACCATAGATCGGTGCCTGTGGAGAAGGAGTATCAGGAATCGGTTGATGATGAGATGAAAACATACCATCATCATCCTTAAAGATCGGCAACGAGGTATTATCATCACCACCATCTTTGAGAGAATCGTTATCAGTGAAATTTGTAGAGGCGTTGAATGAGTCAAACCGTTGAGAAGGAAGACGAGGATCATAACCTAAGTAATTATCATCATCAAATGGGCGAGTTGATGAAACCGATTCATCGAATGAAGATGACATGGTGATTTCTCCGATCTACTCTGCGTAGAACACTCTGTCTTGATGGCTGAGCGCGCACTGCGCGCTTAATTATCAATTCCTACTGCTTCGGTGTCTAAATCGACTTCCTATACAAATACACAAATGAATGTTCACAACAAGACGGTGCCTGCCAGCCGTCATTTTTGCTAAACCAGGATTGATTTTTCTTTTACACAAAAATGGTTAAAAAGACTAAAATCAATAATTTTTGGGTGAAATGGACAGTTAGATTTTGATACTGTTTAAATGGACAAAAATGTAAAAATAGGCAGGATGTAACCAGTTTCATCATGTCTATTTTCAAATATTTTTTCTTATTTTTAATTTACACAGGATGTATCTAGTTTCATCCTTACTATTTCTTAAATTCAAGCTAGGATGAAACCAGTTTCATTCTTACTATTTTTTTTGGCCATTTCACTTAAACTATTTTTTACTCGTCCATTTGAACCGTTATTTAAAAATATTTGGACAAATGATCCATTTTCCGTTTCTTTTATGCCCGTATTGGTGGTCCATGAGCTGTAAATTCTTGACGCCTACTATGCAGGGGGTGACTCTAAGTCTGATACCGCCATGGCCAATGGTTAGGCTCCAAGTACTGCATATGACCAGTGGTTAGCCTCTAAGTGATCGATCAATATCTAGCAATTGCCGAGAGAAATAGAAAAGTGTTGTATGGAAATGGTTGATGACCACCGGAAGCTTCTCTAAGATAAACATATCATAGTTTAACACAAACTTTGACTTAGTCAAAGCAATATGTTAAGGGCATGTAAAGCCACATCTTTTAATACGTGTCATACGTATGTTCTAAACACGGGCCTATATAAAGACATGATACCATTGTACTGATGGGTTAGAAATGAAGAAAACTTGAGAAGTAATAAAGTTCTTTCAGTATCATTTCCCTTTCTTAATTTAGTAGTATGTACGAATACAAAGTACTACAAACGTAACATTTCAGGCTAAGTTACTTAACTAATTAAGTAGCTTCATATCACCACATGAAACTCAGTTAGTAAATTAGTTGTGTCATCGTATCATTACATAACACGTTATGACCATGAATTGCTCGACAGCTACGGTGTGTTCGTTTGATTAATTAGAGGAGATGTAGCGGGAACAACATTTATAATCGGCGGAGATTATTATTTTTCCTTCCCTGATTCTTTTGTTTTATGTCCATTGAATATAATTTTAAATCTGTACTTACCTATGTTATTTTTGTTGTGGTCAGGATACCGTAACGGATTAAAGTTTCGATTTGTACAGTTAAATTGAACTTTATCCTAATTAAGACGCATATATATATCAACGTGATATATATTTTAATTTGTAATTGTTGGTAAGTATGGGATGGTGAGTATCGCAACTCCGTGAACTTTGTCAATTTTCTTTATCATTTTATTATGGTACTAACGGTTTTAATATCGGTAAAGCGAAAAATTGTCGTATCCCTGAATGATAGTGTAAATTTGATTTTCTCAGCTTTGATAATCTCCAGAAATTTTGAAATAGTTCCACCAGAAGATGGAACATCGTGTGCATAATATGGGAACCAAATGTGTACTCCGCTAGTCCGTTGGTCCCAGAAGTGACCCGTTATAAAAGTACTAGACGTTCCTATCGGTGGTCCCTGAAGTGGCCAACTAGGCAACTTTGCCATAACCAACTTATCCATTTGCGCACTTGTAAACTAATATTTTATTGACCTTGAAGGTGACGAAGTTGGAGATTTGTTAATATTGTATTAGTACCATATGTGTTTTGATGTTTATCCTTTGTTTTAAGTTTTGTTTATTTTCTTTGCTTATTTTCGTAAGTAATGGATTCCAGAAGTAATTCATGAGATGTTGTCGACTCCAGAAGTAGTCCAACATATATTTTGTGCCTTCCTGTAAGAATCCAAAATTTATGAGTTCCAGCAGTAATCCATAAAATAGATTCCAGATTGGGTTCCAGGAGTTAGCCATGAATTTTTGGGTTCCCGAAGTAGCCCATGGTTACGTAATGATTTTGTTAATGACTTATTAATGTCTATCTCTCGTCTATATGTGACAACAGATACGGATTCCTGAAGTAATCTATCCATTTTAAATAGACGATAGAGATATCTGTCTTAAAAATCGGAATAATAAACACGATTTTTCGAACCACTAATAATTTTATAACCTTGAAGAGGTTTGATTTTTTCAAATGTAAAATCATTCCAGTTACGAATAATATGATAGACGGCTCCGCACGTGTATCATTTTAGTGGTATAACAGTCATCTTTATTAACGCCTTATAATATTCCGGATTCCTGAAGAATCTGTTGAGTTTTTGAGAATATTTGGTGTTACCACCTTGAAATTATAAACGAGCATTTTTATGGAGTATTTTATTACTTCATTTGTTCTTGTGGCAGAAGCACATTTAGAAGAGCTTGAGACTCTCTCTTTTATGGGGTGTGCCATATGAAAATTCTATCAGTAGAATCTTAAAGTGTCATTAGCCAGAAGTTTGATGACCTCGATTTTTCATGCTCATGCATGATCGTTATGGATACCAAAGTTCTACCAAGATGAGTAGACAATTTAAAATGCTCATGGACATCCTTTACAGAACCTGAAGCTTCCGTCAAACAAGGTTGTAAATGGTGTTGTTCTTCCTATGAGACATTTGTCTCTTTAACTGGTATTAACAATAGCCTTACGGTAACCAGCTGAATCACCAACATTCTAGCAAAGAGGATTTATGGTGGCATTTTGTAGGGCTTATTTGCCTGCACTCTGGACAATTTTTTAATACTTCACTGTATTAATAAACGCACCTTCTAGATGGTCTCTTATTATATTAACACGTAATGTTATATTTTGCCAAACTGTTTGTGTAAATCTTGTGGTTGCGAGACTCTCCAGTTAATTCCATTTATTTCGGTGGTAAATTGATAGGCTTTTGATGCTTTGCCTTCAGTTGGTATTGTATCGAGCATATAGTTAGCACGTGTGTACACTCGACATGGTCTAGTTGAGTTCTTTGCTTAAGCATCTATAGTTTATTGCTTGACCAACTATTTACCATCAATTATGTCTTGCAAAGAAACCTTACAATTTACGTGTTTGGTCCATAGCGTCACCTAGCTGTATATGTTGGTTTCAATTCATAAGACATTTACAACCATGTGTTGGTAATGTCTTATTGAAGATGAGACTGTATTCCCGCCGTTAGGGGGAGGAAGTAAGACGTCGAAAAGGAACGGCGTGAAATGTCTCATCTCTTGTGGAGCCTGCAGATGTTTTTGGGTACTTTTTGTAGTTAAATTAAAACCCAAAAAACTATCAGGAGCAGAATTTCCTTTGAAAATCAGGCAATTATGGAATCAGAATTTTCCAGAAATGAGATAGTAATATTTCCGCCATGATCAGGAAGACTAAGATGCCACCAGAAGTTGGCATGATAACCCGCCACCAGAAGTTGGCGTGACCAAGTTGATAACCTTAGAGGTTCTCCCACTTTAGTCAGGGGGAGAAAAGTCACCACAAGAGGATGATGCGAATTATGTTAATAACCTAAAAGAGGTTCTCCCCCTTAACCAGGGGGAGAAAGACTGCCGTCTGAAGATGACACGTATTATGTCGACAAATTTAAGGGCTTTTCCCTTGAAGTCATAGAGATGACAGACACCACCTAAAGGTTGCAGTAAGCAATGTCGACAATTCAACAGGTTATCTGATTAAGTATTTATCCTGATCAAACAAAGTTTGGCTGTCGTTAGATATTGGCGTGAAACTATCTCAGTTTATTGTCTCACACCAAGATATTTGATGAAATTGAGGTGTTGGAGATTACTCATGATTAAAACACATAGCTGCAGTAGTTTTTGGGAAGTATTGTTTGTCACTTGCTTGAAGATGTAGACACAAGAAGTTGTCACAACAGGGAAAATTATGCATCTCGTAGTGACCAAGTCGTGTGTGTTAGGACACGCTTGAGACATGAATAATTGCCTCATATATGCCACTTAAAAGAGAACCCAATCACCTTTATAATATGTAGTGCTCTAGAAGAGACTGCATATAGTGCTCGTGGAGACTATCGGAATATGATCCACATTCTCTAAGTTTATGCCTCCTTATTAAAGATAAGGAGATGTTAATGCCTCTGAAGTGACGCTGGTACCAGTATGTGAAACTTCTATTGATTGTGCATGCATTAGAGAAATGTGTGGGATCTATATGATTGTCGATTATTGCTTATAATAGTGATTGTGTACCCCTCTGCAGAGGAACATCGATATTGTGACTGGTAGGCATAAAATTTGATCTCCTCAAACTAAGTTAGAGGATGAAATCTCTTGAAAAAACGCAAAAGTTCGGATCCGACTCACACCGTAAAATTGTGAGGCCTGAAAATTACAGGTTGGTGTTTGAAAAGAAGCACAGAGAGAATAAAATAATCGTGATTTGAGGGTTTTTCCTGCTGAACCCCAAGGATTGGTTCTATGAAACGAACATTATTCTCCTAATATAGATGCATTTTAGCGTGGTAGTCCCTGAAGGACTCATATTGCACCTTGTTATGACTAGTGATTGTGATGAATCCCTAAAGAATTCGAGTTTCTGACTCAAGCAGCCACCTGACTTTTTGAACTATGTCAGGCTTGAAATTAGGTCATAATCATCACTTCGGAAAGGAGAAATTTGTGAACAATCCTTGTATGTGTTTTTATGTTCTTGGTATAAGGTTAAAATCCAAATGGATTGATGATATCATTTTTGGCTTCTTAAAGAGCCCTTAGTGATGCTAAATCCACGCTTGAACTAGACTATGAGATCTCGTTGAAATCGAAATATTTCTCGGCCAGAAGTCTGAGAATATGCTAGCACAGACTAGAGTATCTAATTTTTGATACTGGTAATACTTATTGTGCTACTATAATTAGCACCATTAATATGTAATTCTCAAAGGTGGAAAGTGATCGATCTATCTGATACGTACGTAGAAATAATACTTTATGGTCCAGAAGTACCATGTACAAGTATAATGTATGCATTCTCATCCTATTGCTCTAAATTTTGTTTTGCAGGTTACACTTTTAGAGGTTGAAATTGATTCTACGATATTTATGAGTTTACAAAAGGCCTTTCATTGTTGTGCTTGAAGTTAAAGCGGAAAATTGAATTTGGTGTGCAATTTGAGGATTTAAACGCGAGGTGTACATTGTTAATGGTACACCCTGCGCAAGACCTGCAGTCAACCCTCCATAAACTGCAAATGGTAAAGCAGTTTTCTGAAGGCTATATAATATTTGCACCGCCAACCCCTTTAAGAAGTCATGCTTCAGGGAGAGTAAATTCGTAGAATCATTGGATGGACTTAAACGCGCTGTCCTATTTTTCCTTCATTAAGGTTTTGTCTCGATGGGTTTTCCTATCAAGGTTTTAACGAGGCAGCATATGCGTGTCCAGCACCATTATCGGGCGACGTTCGTTGTACTCTTTTTCTCTGGTCTGGTTTTGTCCCACAGGGTTTCACAGACGAGGTTTTTGACGAGGCAACATGCTCTTAGACGTCGAAATTATTCTGAATTTGATTGCTCAGGTTTTGTCCCAAGAGGCTTTCCTGGAACATGCGTTCAGGTTTTGTCCCTAGTGGTTTTCCTGACGCAGGCGTGTAGGTTTTGTCCCAAGTGGTTTTTCTAACGCAATCTAACGGAGGAAGTATTTCCCAGCGCTCAGGTTTTTGTACCAAGTGTTTTTCCTAGCACAGGAGTCCAGGTTTTCCCAAGTGGTTTTCCTGGCCCAGCTTTGTCAAAGAAAATATTTTCGTGGCGACGATCACCCTTATTATAAGCTCAAGTTTTGTCCTAAATAGTTTTCCTGACGTAGTTTCGACAAAGGAAGAAAGTAATAGCAGCGACTAGCCCTATTTGGAATTTCAAGTGCTCAGATTCTTGCCCTAAGCGGTTTTCCTGACACAACTTTGACTAAGAGAGCAGTTCATGGTGGTCCTCACCATTTAAAGCTTCCAGTGTTGTACTATTTTCTTTCGGCCAGTTTTTATCCCAGTCGGAATTTATGGAAAGGTTTTGACGAGGCAACAAATTCCTTATGCTCGGATTTTTCCCATCGGATTTTACCGGCAAAAGTCTTAACAAGACGACATTTCGAAACGGTGGTCATTCAAGGAGAGTGTTGTATGGAAATGGTTGATGACCACTGGAAGCTTTTCTAAGATAAACATATCATAGTTTAACACAAACTTTGACTTAGTCAAAGCAATATGTCAAGTGCATGTAAAGCCACATCTTTTAATACGTGGCATACGTATGTTCTAAACATGAGCCTATATAAAAACATGATACCACTGTACTGAGGGTTAGAAATGAAGAAAACTTGAGGAGTAATAAAGTTATTTCAATATCATTTCCCTTTCTTAATTTAGTAGTATGTACGAATACAGAGTACTACATACGTAACATTTCAAGCTAAGTTAATTAATTAATTAAGTAGCTTCATATCACCACACGAAACTCAGTTAGTAAATTAGTTGTGTATCATCGTATCATTACATAACAAAAAGTGAGTTTTTCCTTTTTTTAATGGGAAAAAAATTTCATTCGACCATTCCTGATTGATACAGAGTTTTCCTCTAATGAGGGACTCTAACCAAACCGGGATATTATATTTCTCGAAAATAGACTGGATAATAGTATTAGCATCTTTTGCTAGTTTATGCACTACACTGTTTGTTTCCTTTGGAATATGAGAAATAGATCACTTATTAAAAAAATTTAAAAGTTCCAGACAACCTCTTATTATTGAATTTGTTATCCACTTTAAATAGCCTTGAGAACCATTCAACGCACTGACTACATTAAGGCAATCTCCCTCCAGATGTGAGTGTACAACCCTTTTACGCTTTGTCAGCTTTATTGCTTCATATGTAGCTAATGCCTCAGCTTTCTCCCCATCTTTCCGATTGTGAAAATAAAGAAATCCAAAATTTCATTGATTTTTGAAAATTTTGAGTTTGGGGTTACTAGAACAATCGGTAGATAATGAACATCACGAAAATTCGAGAATTTACTACCGATTATGTTTGTGTAGAGAATTAGAAAATTTAAGGATTTTGGTACAATCCAATTTTGGGGCTACATTGTAATCGGAAGCTAATTAAATATCATTTTGTACCGATTGTAGCTTACAATCGGTAGACATGGTATTCCATTATCTACCAATTCTGGGTAGTTCTCAATCATGTGAAAATGGAGTTTCCTCTATATAACAAATTTCTCCCGATTGTAAACTTAACTACCGATTATGGAGGGCATATTTGTCATTTCGAAAATTTTGAGATAAGGGGTGACTTCGTTTTACATTTAGGCGACCCTATTTTGTTTTATTGGTCGCCCCTAATTCTTTCAGGGTTGCCCCTAAAAATGCTTTGATATTTTCAGTGTTTAGATAAAAAAATCTTGAACTTTTCTTTTTTTTTTTGCAATATGAAATCTATTTAAATCATACGACAACGTTTCATAAGATAGATTGGTAGATATGATGAGTAAATAAGATAGGCCCGTCTTCACATACCTATGTGTTTAGGAATTTCTCACAAATGTCTTTGTTTGTTCTTCAGTCTTCAATCTTTGAGGGTATTTGGTGATATTTAATACTCAACTACCATGCTCTAATCCTAGTATGAGACTTGCTAGAAATCAAGATATAGTTGCATCTAACATCGATAACAAGATTGAGATGGTAAAACTTGCGATTTCGATGAGTGATGCTCTAACAAGTTGCTTAAGATTATTTATCACATTTTTTATCCTTCACGAACAAGAGTGAGATTTTGAAGACTTTGCTCGGGGATCGTAAATCACATGCGAGCTATCTTATTTTCTATATACTTAACCTGTATCTAAGTGATTATCATAAACCATAGATTAGATAGATCAAGATATATCTAGATTTTTCTAGGTGATCTTGTGAGGGAGAATCAATTAGGTAATGGAACGTGTAAACCCTAATTGTTGAGGAGCATCCTTTACATATAATTAACGTTTCGCTAGAATATTTTCAAGAGCATCTTCTAAGGAGAATTAGTATCCAACTAAAACAGTAACAAGAACAATTCCTAAAGAGAATCGGTCTTCTGCTTGGAGTTTTTATAGGTGCACAAATACAAGTAAAGCAGGTATTACATATAGTCTGAAATCTGGTGGTAGGTAATTGGTGTGACAACTTATATCAGTGTGTGTTCAATCTGGACTAGGTCTCGAGATTATTATACAAATGTATAAGTTCCCTGTTAACATTTTTTTTGTGTCCATGTTATTTCTTTTCGGCATTATAGTGGTTCATCTTAATGATTGAAATATCACATGTTGGACGTCATTAAACCTAGATAATATTAACTCAACTTTAAAGAACCTACAAGAATCTTTCTTGTTGAATTTGTGTTTTAAAAAATAAATTACAAGACTTGTTCTTGTTGGAATTCGGTTCGTGTAAAATTCAACATACTAGGTTTACCTTGTGAAAACAATCTTGTATACAGTTTCACAACCAAACGTATAAGTTGTACAAGGATCATCCATATAGTTTCCAAATTAAAAAATCTGGTGGTGTACTAGTTACCCTCTCCCTTTCACTTGTTACCCTTTAGTGATGTATGCGTTGCCACATCGCACATTATTGCCAACCGCCAGACCAATATCGCAATGAAAATCCTTTCATGTGACGTATTTGATGTCTCATATAAAATAATGCAGTAGTGGACTACTAGTATTGTGGTTAAGTCATGTGATGACTTGTTGATACCAAATACTCAACTCTGTATTTAGTTAAGTAGACTTGATCAATGTCAAGTCTAGTAAAGATAACAAATCTGGTAATGACTTGAATTCTAGTAAGTTTATAAGTATACTATATTTTCATGACTAGAGAGTAGAGCTCCAATTATGATGCCACTAACATCTAAACAAGATGATACTCGTTAATAAGACAGTTGGCCAAATAATGGTATCTCGGGTGATCTCAGTTGAAAGTCTCACTTGTAAAATATTCGTGGCTCAGGGCATCGAGGGAATAGCTCAAACAAAATGTACACTTGAGCAGGATGAATATTTTGGTGTTGTGATGAGGTAGTGCTATAAAAATCACTTAATTGGAGTATAAGACGCAAACAATAGGATAACACCATGGATTAGTTTGGCGTTGGAATATCCAGCATGATTAAGCAAGTCTAGCGCCACAAAATCCTGGCGCTGGGATTCCAGAGCATATTAGTAGGTAATTATGCTAACAACTAAGGAAATCTGGTGATGAGAATCCCCCTAGCGTCACTAGGACTTCGGACTGGCACTAGACAAGTGATATTTAATGACTTGGCCATACTTGATAGCTTGGCGCTGGCTTATGTGAGAGCAGTTCAGACCGAACCGTGTTCAATTGTTAGGTTAGGTGTAAACTAGACTTTGCCAAAAGGTAGGCCTAATCCAATGGACATGAGCTTTCCGAAGGTGAACATGCAATCCTCTTTCGTGCTCAGAAACTCGAGAATATACGCTTGTCTTTGAACTATATAAACCTCACATGATTCTACTGAGAGTAGCCATGACTCAGCTCGATAAATATGTACTTAGCGGTTAAACTTCAAATGTTGGAGTTTTATGTGGATATTGTGAATACAATAGAAAATTGATATTTTTCAAATAAGAATTTGAGCTTTGATACGTATGTAGAACGAGTTTAAGGAATTCAACCGTGAAATTTCTGCAACTTAAGACAAGTTCAGTATTGTCGCATAATAGTAACATAATTATTCAGTAATATATAGCACGACAACTTATTTCGAATATATATCTTATATAATCAGAGAAATTGGGAGAGTTCACATCAAGCACCATCAAATCTTCCAAAATTCAAGTAATTGAAAAGAATTATATATATAAAATCGGTACTAAGTCATACAATACTGATACTATATACACAACATACTAAAAGTTCAGATGGGTGAAGCAGATTTTACAATTTTTGTTTTTTCTCATGGTTCCTTTTTCTTGAGACACAGAGCAATGGTCGCTAGAAAGTACACTTAGGTATAAGCCTATGATTTATGCTATTACAAGGGTTCGATCCCAAACCTCCATATTAGAGTAAGCTTGAGAACCGTCAGACTACTTGATAGCTCTCCGCATTTATCAAAAATACACCATCAACACAAAGATTATGAACACTAATCTATTAAAAACAAGTTAGACAAAAGCAAAAAAAAAAGGTAGAGACATGATAAACTTCATTTGATGTTCATATGGGCTTGCCGCCGATCATACCTATTTGACAATTTGACGTGCCTTATATCATGTCATTTCCATGACAATTGGTCAAAACAAAATTTAAATCTTTGGAACAATGCAGTGGTGGAGCTGAAAATTTAACTTGGGAGTGTTTCTTGGGGTGATTTAAGCGTATTACTTGGACTTATTTTTATCAGCTCAACTAAAATAAATAGTAAAAAAAAGAGTTTTGGGGATTTTAGGGATGACTTAAACCAGTCCTAGTCTGGATGTAGTTCCACCCGTTGAGCGATGTCATTCACAATTTTACTAGCCATTCTTCCCATGTTTAAAGTTAACGTGAAAAAAAAAGAAAAATGTTTAAATGGATTTAATTATGTTTACCATGTGTTACGTGGTACTTCTTGATTTTGCTGGCTTGGGTTCTGCCCCTAAATATGGACCCACCACACCAAACTTATCTTCCAGTGCAGGTCTAACCCATGACCCCAACTACATCCGCCAACACACAACTTAATACCGCTAAAATGTTGTTAATTCATCCCTCGTGTGTGATCAGTAGCAAAAGTGCCTTTAAATAATTTTCTCCCTCTTTTTCTGTTATGAAAACAACCTACGTGGCTAAAAATGTTAGCGGCAACAACACAGCTCCCGTCGGCATTTAGTGTTTTTTACGACACCTGACAAAACGGAAACGCATTAAACCATCCCCTTTATTTACACAATCCTAGTCAGCAGTCGCGTGCCGAGCTTCCCAACAAAAGGACATTTCGGTAAACTTACACAGCAACCCCTCAACTTCCCATTTCCGCCTATAAATAGGTCTATTGATTTCCTCACAACTCACAAGAAACCGCTCGTCTTTTTTTTGTAAGAGAAGAGAAGAGAAGAGAAGAGAAGAGCAGAGCAGAGCGAAGCAAAAAATTGAGGGAGGAAGGAGGAGAGGAGGAGGAAGAAGAAGAAGAGTAATAGAGATTCCCAAATCTCTATCAGAAACCCTAATTTTTGATTAAAAAAATTTGTGGATTTCTCGTGTCAAAATTTGTTGTTTTTAAATGAGTCGATTAGGGTTTATTAAATGTAAAGCGTACCACGGAGATGTATATTTGGGTGAATTGGAAAATTTACCCGCCAAAAATCAAAGGCATTTTCAATTTCCGAATGATGAGATACGAATCAATCACTTGTCTATGTCTAGTGAAAGATGTATTCCGCTATCGATTCTCCAAACTATTTCTCCATTCTCCATTCGTTGCAAACTCGAAACAGCAACACAACCAACACCACTGCCAAATCCGATCAACAATGAGCAACCTCCATTAACTCGTCTGCATTACTCTTGTTTCCATGAACTCAAGGTAATGTTCCATTTTTTAATATCTTTTTCATAATTCCAAGAATCTTTGAGAAATGATTGTTAAATTGTTTTAGTTTGAGTAATTCTGTGGGATTTTGAATGTTGCAGACTGCGGTTGTGGTGATTGGAGATGAAGAGATACACTTGGTAGCAATGCCAAGTAAACAGGAGAAGTTTCCGTGTTTTTGGTGTTTTTCAGTACCATTAGGTTTATATGGATATTGTGTAGGAATGTTGAATTTAAGATGTTTAGCAATTGTATTTGATCTGGATGAGACACTTATCGTTGCTAATACAATGAAATCATTCGAGGATAAGATCGAAGCTATTCAACGTAGGATATCTTGTGAAACTGATTTGTTTAGAGTTCAAGGAATGACGGCTGAAATCAAAAGGTATATAGATGATAAGTTACTATTGAAACAATATTTAGAAGGAGATACAGTTTTTGATAATGGTAAACTACTTAAAGCTCAAACTGAGGAAGTTCCCCCGTTATCGAATAGTCATGACAGAGTTGTTCGCCCTGTTATAAGATTGCCAGATAGAAATACTGTTCTTACTCGAATTAATCCAGAGGTTAAAAGAGCTAAAACCCTCTCTCAATTGTTTATTATTGCCATTGTTATGATTTTAAACTTTGTTTGTTTTGTGTAACTTCGGCTTGTATCTAATTTTCCGTTGCAGTTGAGTAAGTCAGTAACAGGCTTATGTATGCAAAAGTTTGATTGCTAGTTGGTTTTCCATATAGAGGCCAATGAGGCCAACCATGAAAACTTGACCTGTATGCTTGTATTAGCTCGTTTTCAAAGTCAACCTCATAGGTGACCTTTAAAAATGCTTCTAAGCTGCTGATGAAGTGTGTAAAAGGAAACATTTTGTAATGCTCACGGAATTAGATATTGTTTCCCACGTTTTTGTTCCAAATGATGTTACTCCTGTTTCCTGAGGGTATAAGTAGTGTCCTGTTATTAAGTCTAAATTCGATATAACTTCTTCGTGAAACCTGGATTTCTCAGATTGTAAGATCCAACTGATAATTCTTTGATAGATGGCAACAATGCTTGAATGTTGATGGAATAGTCCTTTACCAGAAGAAATTTAGGATCACCACTTTCTCGAGAGAGGTTACTTAGAAGTCATCATTTCGTATTCGCAACTTTGTTTGTAGTCGTGAAATACTATGTTATCGTGGTGTTATTGCTCTGTAAATTAGTTTAGCATATGATCGGTCTGTTACCTGAAATATCATAGTTGGATTACTAAGTTGCAACAGGCAATCCATTCAGTTGCCCGCTCTAAATTACTACAGATTTGTTTCATTTCGTGAGTCTTGGAGCATGTGTGTGCTTCCTATAATTTTATTCATCTTATCTTTTTTTCTGCAGGTTCGTGATACAAGTGTGCTTGTGAGATTGCGGCCTGCTTGGGAGGATTTAAGAAGTTATTTGACAGCAAAAGGGCGTAAACGTTTTGAGGTGTATGTTTGTACAATGGCTGAAAAAGATTATGCTCTAGAAATGTGGAGGCTTCTTGATCCAGAGTCACACCTGATAAACCATAAGCAAATTCTCGACCGCGTTGTGTGTGTAAAATCAGGTATGCAGATGATTTTAAATGAGAACAATGTGCTTGAACATCTATTAGAAGATTCAAACTTAAGATGTTAGTATTAAGTTTTCTATTTATATAACCAAAATCCCGAAGTTCACTGCGAGTTCAAGTGCAGACCTTGTGAATAGCAGTTAATTTATAATCAATCAAAAAGAGCAGATAGAACCTCATTGGATATTCATAATGCATCTTATATAGATAAGCCGTCTTTGTCTTTTTGTTTTTTGAAAATTGGTACCAACTTCCCTTGCTTTAACTGGGGTCGAGTGGTCATTCTGTCCGTGTTCCCCTTCTCTTCTCCAATGCATATTTCTCTGTTAATAGAAATGACAAATGGGATTTGGGAATGCGTTTCTTATTCCACTGTTGGCTGCTTTTGTATTATGCAATTTTTCTTGTGTCCCCTCACCAAGTTCTTGTACTGATTTCCTTTTTTTTTCCTTTCTTAATAAATCCGTAGACTCCAAGAAGTCATTGCTAAATGTCTTTAGAAACCGAATCTGTCATCCAAAGATGGCAATGGTGATTGACGACCGGCTGAAGGTGTGGGAAGACAAGGATCAGCCTCGGGTTCATGTTGTACCTGCATTTACTCCATATTATGCTCCTCAGGCAGAGGTACTAAGTTATGGTTTTTCTTAAGCTTGTTCATTGAGTGGAATTCTGTATCTTATTTAAATCTGAAGGGCTTCTCTTGTTCTTGATAGACAGCAAATGCAGTACCGGTTTTGTGTGTAGCAAGAAATGTTGCCTGCAATGTTAGAGCTGGGTTTTTCAAGTACGTTATAAAGCATTTATTTTATATGGTTCTTTATTGGATTATTGTTATCATCTTCAATTTACCTCTTAGTATCTGATGCATTAAACATGACATATTTGGCAGAGAATTTGACGAAAATCTATTGAGAAAAATCTCTGAAATTTGCTATGAAGATGAAGTTGCAAATTTGCCTTATCCACCTGATGTTAGTGATTTTATGATGTCAGAGGTAAGCAAGTTGGCTGCATTCTATACTGGAACCAACAAAAGATTCGCAAATGTTAACATGTTAGTTCCCTATTTTGTCAGGATGCTGGTTTTATACCGAACGGCAACAGAGATGCCCCCATAACTGAGGGTATGCATGGTGCTGAAGTTGAACAGAGACTAAAGCAACCTGTGAGTTTGCATTGGTTTTTTTCATTAGTTTTGATTTGCACTTATCTGTTACTAAAAGAAAATTTGATGACCTTCGTTTTAGAAATTAGTTGTCTTTGCTTCATTTGGAAAATTATTTGCACTTATTGTCATTATTTGACCCCCAATAATGACAATTAGCTTGTTTATATTTTAGGATGACAAGAAAATGGTGGATTCAGCAGCACCTTTTGTTGGTAATAATCATGATTTGAGGCCTCACATTTCGCAGCAACCAGTAACTGTCTCGCACGATGTTACCTGGCCGACGGCTCCGAGAACCCTTGTGCCACTACAGAGTAAAATGATTAGCTTTTCTTGGCTATTATGTTCTAGTGGTGTTTTTTTTTCATCATGTGCTCACATCATGTTCTCCACATGCATTTTAGAGCCTAGTTTGATTGGAGTTTCTGTGAGACGAGAAGTCAATCCCTCAGAGTTATACCCTGAGTCAGGGAGAAGAATCATCACCATGCCTCACGGACAGGATGTGCGGGAACTTGGGTTGGGTGACTCTTCAAATCTATCAAGACCACTTGTACAAGTAGCGGTACCATCAGTCCAGGGTCGCGGAGGTTGGTTGGTGGAAGAGGACCCCAATGTGGGACCTAGTAACCAAACGTTAAGGCATCTTCAGGATGCTGGTGCATCAAATCTTGACAAACAACGAGGTTATCATCGCAGTGTTGAGAATTCCTTACCCTCTGGCACTCTTCCTCCCCTACCTCAAGTAAAGAATGAACAGGTTTGTCTCGTATTTGTGCCTTGCTGACTACTGGAATTCACCTGTTAGTTTTGGCACTCACTCAAAGCCACAGTTAATTATACAAGTCATACGGAACAAACCAGTTAGTTAAATTCTTTCTAATATGCAGGAGTTTTTGGGACATAAACGGCAGAAACTTAATGATCAACCGTCAAGCCAGTCTTTGCCGTCTGGTATGTAAAAAGTTTCACCAATTGACAATCAAAATGGTCTCTCTATTATTATATTTAACTGGCAAATAGTATACCCGCTCCATTTCGTGTCTCGCATTCATCAATATGCTTGCTACTTGTTATACTCTTTTTCAGAACAAAATGGGATAAATTTGAATCAAGTGTCCATTACCACCAGAGAAAATGAAGCTGGAAAAGTGTTTCCTCCCTCTATGTCTATAGGAGTGCTGCAAGAAATTGGTCGTAGGTGTGGCACTAAGGTATGTCATACGGATACTTTGAACCCCACATATTTCTTAAATGTTTTTGTTTAATGTTGCTTTTTCCTGTTTAGGTTGAGTACAAATTTGATACAAGCACCAGTAAGGATCTGCAGCTTTTCGTTGAGGTAGGTTATCATTTTCCTTGCTTTCGGTCGGATGTTAGAGCATTTCTATTTTGTAAGTTTGTAATTATGGATGAACTGCTTATACTTTCTACTCTTGACTATAGTCTGTATTGTTTCATGAATCTGATTCAGGTTTTGTTCGGTGGTGAGAAGATTGGTGTTGGCAAGGGAAAAATGAGGAAAGATGCTCAGCAACAGGCAGCTGAGAAAGCTCTTCGCAGCTTGGCAGGTATATGCGCTGATTATCCGCTGTGACCTGTTGGTTAAGGATATGGTTGTATTGAGAAGATCTATTCAAGTGCTCTTTATGTCATTATTTACATTCTATAGCTAGTAATTTATAATATGGTAACAATGCAGATAAATATGTTGCACACATTGCACCTGAGTCTGGAGCTGTGCACAAAGATTTGGATAAACTCTCCCTCGGAATGGAAAATGGATTCATATGGGATATTGTGGATCCAGCTAAGGATGAGTTGTCGAAGGAGGTGGCTTTACCAAACTTAGGTACTTTGCGTTCACCTTTTATGGTGTAGCAACAAATTAGAATTAGTTTAAGCTAGATTAGAATAGTGATAATTTCACCTAAAGTGATTGAAGTTTTGATCATCATGTTCTTAAGCTTGTAATTTGGTCAAGGCTGTCATATCCTATTGGTCTGTAATAGTCAGGTGATTAGTTGTCGTAATTTCTTTTTTTTGCTTATATTTTTCTTTTTTTCTGGTCTTCTTTCTCTAAACCTCGTTTCATTCTTTAATACTATTACCAAGGAAATCTGGTCAACGTCTTTGACCAAGCAAAACCTCAATTTTTGGTAGGAAATGGGCCTGGAATGGATGCTATTGGATTAAGCGGCGTTCAAAAATAACAACCAGACAAAAGTCCTGTGTATGGGGTATTATATTATCTCACAGTCACATATAGCATTCAAAAGGGAACTGAATTTAGTTGCGAAGTATGATGTCCGAAAATTACATCTAAATTCAAAGACAAGTTCATCATGCAGTTCCAACTTGAGTAATGCTGCAACATCCAGGTATTGCCACACTTTCATCTCTTTTTGTGTTGTGCAATTGTGATAATTAATGAGACTACTTGACATATTTTTTTTTGATAATTCATTCCAAATCCAAGTCAGCAATAACGTTCCGTTAAAAGAGTACAAGTGTCTTAATCTGAGTGGATAGTGTTGGTTATGACGGAGTTCTTGATTTTTCGTTAAATGAAAATAACCGCCTTTTTTTCCTTTACAATTTCTCTCCTCATTCTTATTCGTGTTAAACTCTAAGTTGAGTTTCTGAACAACTGCGAATTAGCTTCTTCCTCTCCGTAACTTTTTCTTCTTCGAAAAACCTAACAATTTCTCTCCTCATTCTTGTTCGTGTTAAACTCTAAGTTGGGTTTCTGACAACTGCGAATTAACTTCTTCCTCTCCGTAACTTTTTCTTCTTCGAAAAACCTAACACACAGAGAAACAGACAAATTCTGTAAGTTTTCTTTGAATTTTCGACAAGTATTGGATCTTATTTCGTTACTCAGCAGGAGAGGATTCTGATTGGCGATCAATCTTCTTCTTCGCTAAAAGAACCCTAAAATCCACTACATAAATTGATTCGATTTTATGTTTGTTTTGGTGGTATGGTGTTTTGCAGCAGGACTGTTCTTGTTTTTCAAATGTGCAAGTATTCACTAACATCTAGCCTATGTCATGATTTTTTCTTTTGTAATCAGAACCTGGGCAATCCTACAGAGTGCCTATGAGTTAATGTAGTATGTTCAGTTATTTTTGTTTGAGAAGTTTGGGTTCAAAATTAACTTAATTAACTCTGGGTTCTAATTGTTCCATGGCATGATACTGATGGTTTCTTTCTTCTATCAATATCAGGATCTAATGGCCTTTAGGGGTTTTTGTTTTGATGACCGCTTCGGGGGTTGACACATGAGTTACTCGGAAAAAATTATCATGTAAGTTTTCAATTTTTAGGTTTTTACATGTCTTTTTTTTTGCGTCATAGGAATAAATTCTATTAGGTAAATTATTAAAACGAAAAGTAGCCTTCATTGTTATATTAGATTCAGTGGCCAGACGAATAATTCCAGTCTCCAGTTCTCCAGATTATCTCTCTGTTTCATTGTTATAAACACTGCAGTTCTCCATGTCTTTTTTTACATGTCATTTCTGCATTTGATTATATGTTCTATTGTAGGATTCTTTGTTATTATATGTTATACTAGTCCTAGAGCAATATGAGCTTCCAGAACGACCAACGAATCTGGGTCAACCAAATATAATAACAAAGAATCCTGCAATGAACATATAATCAAATGCAAAAATGACATGTAAAAGGACATGGAGAACTGCATCATTTATAACAATGAAACAGAGAGATAATCTGGAGAAACTGAAGACTGGAATTATTCATCTAGCCACTGAATCTAATGTAACAATGAAGGCTATTTTTCGTTTAAATAATTTACCTAATAGAATTTATTCTTATATCGCAAAAAAAAGACATGTAAAAACCTAAAAATTGAAAACTTACATGATAATTTTTTCCGAGTAACTCATGTGTCAATCCCCGAAGCGGTCATCGAAGCAAAAACCCCTAAAGGCCATTAGATCCTGATATTGATAGAATAAAGAAACCATCAGTATCATCCCATGAAACAATTAGAACCCATAGTTAATTAAGTTAATCTTAAACCCAAACTTCTCAAATAAAAATAACTGAACATACTACATTAACTCATAGGCACTCTGTAGGATTGCCCAGGTTCTGATTACAAAAAAAAAGTCATGACATAGGCTAAATGTTAGTGGATACTTGCACATTCGAAAAACAAGAACAGTCTTGCTGAAAAACACCATACCACCAAAACAAACATAAAATCGAATCAATTTATGTAGTGGATTTTAAGGTTCTTTTAGCGAAGAAGAAGATTGATCGCCAATCAGAATCCTCTCCTGCTGAGTAACGAAATAAGATCCAATACTTGTCGAAAATTCAAAGAAAACTTACAGAATTTGTATGTTTCTCTCTGTGTTAGGTTTTCGAAGAAGAAAAAGTTACGGAGAGGAAGAAGCTAATTCGCAGTTGTTCAGAAACCTAACTTAGAGTTTAACACGAACAAGAATGAGGAGAGAAATTGTAAAGGAAAAAAAGGCGGTTATTTTCATTTAACGGAGAATCAAGAACTCCGTCATAACCAACACTATCCACTCAGATTAAGACACTTGTACTCTTTTAACGGAACGTTATTGCTGACTTGGATTTGGAGTGAATTATCAAAAAAAAAAAATGTTAAAGTAGTCTCATTAATTATCACAATTGGACAACACAAAAAGAGATGAAGGTGTGGCAATACCTGGATGTTGCAGCATTACTCAAGTTGGAACTGAATGATGAACTTGCCTTTGAATTTAAATGTAATTTTCGGACATCATACTTCACAACTAAATTTAGTTCCCTCTTGAATGCTACCTGTGACTGTGAGATAACATAATACCCCAAACACAGGACTTTTGTCTGGTTGCCATTTTTGAACGTCTTAACCTCGGGCCGCTTAATCCAATAGCATCCATTCCAGGCCCATTTCCTACTAAAAATTGAGGTTTTGCTTGGTCAAAGACGTGATTTTCCTTGGTAATAGTATTAAAGAGTGAAACGAGGTTGAATGCTCCTATTGCTTCATGGTATTCGTTGGTGGTTTTGGAAAGTATTTCGTGGGGAAAGGGAAACGATGCAGTGGCCAAGTCAGTTGAACTATGGAATGAAGTAACTAAAAGAAAAAGGTTATGCCCAGATTGAAGAGCGCCACTGGACACCTACTTCTATTAGTTTTGAAGTCGTTTGCAGGGAAGCAAATTACCCTTCAGATTTCCTCTCCCGTTTGCAAAACAGAGCAGGGAGGTGCACAGTAAGGAAAGCTGGAGATCCAGATTTCGAGATTTCCTTCCTCGAGTATCTCCTCAAACGAGATCGGGAAGGATATTATATCAAGCACGATGGTAATTACCCATTCATGCAGCGCAAACCGAACAGACTCGCGAAGCTAACAGGTCAAGGCAAGGCAAGGCCAGTGAAGCTAAACCCTGGTTTTTACGGGAAGTTGAAACTAGTGTTGCGATGGTTACTGGTATTTGGAAGCATGATTGTGTACGTGACTTTTAAGAGGAAAAAAAGTTAACAGTTCACATATTATGGGATTTGAAGACTCAACTGTTGATGAGTTGTTAAGATTATCTACTGGATCTAAAGAAAGGTCTGATGAAGAAATGGAATATGGAAGAGGTGGTTTAGGCGGTGGATTAAAATCTTATGGTGGTAGGTGGTGGTGATTCAGATGGATCTTGGGGTGGTGGTGGTGGTAGGAGATATGATGATGAAAGCAGAGGACCACCACCCAGGGTTTCTGATAATTTGGCTATGGGTAAAATACCATTAACTACTTCCAGGACTAGTAGTTTTGGTTGTGGTTTTGGGAGGGATTCCAGTGATAGAACTAGAATGTCGCTTAGTCCACCTAGCGTTATGGAAGGTGGTGCTTTGAGTGAGCCTGTGAAATCGTCAAGGCCTAGTCCATTTGGTGAGGCACGTCCTAGGGAAGAGGTATTAGCTGGAAAAGGTTTGGATTGGAAGATTGTGGATGCAGAGATTGATGCAAAGCAAACTACTAGCATGCCAACAAGTGTTGATTCTAGTCAGCCAACAAGTTCTTCAAGCAGGCCTCAGAGTCACGACCAAAGGTCAATCCTTTTTCATACTACAATTTATTTACTGTTTTGTTATTACGATCTTTGGAGTTAAACATTGTTATTCCTCCGTAGTTTCTGTTATATCTATATAAATTTAATTTGCCTCATTCTTATCTTAGTGACATGTTGCTCACATGTTGGCCAAAAGATTATGGATTTTTAACACTTGTGACAGTATTATCTCAGGGTTCAGGGTTGCCACAAGTGTTATCTCAGGGCTGAATAGATTATATCATCTCAGGGTTTAATTCTTTATACACTTTTTAAAACGTATCTTAAACATGTTTGTGCCATTCAATGAAATGTTTATTTAAATTTAGTGGATGGGTGTTGAATGTTTCAGGGTTGTCGATTTCACGGATCAGAGGCCACTGTCACAGTCTGCCAGGTCCGATGACTCGAGACATATGGAGCCAAGGGGAAGGTATAGGTCGGCAGTAAGCTATATCTTGCTTGAAAGACGATTAAAATTGCTGCTATATAGATGATTACTCTTACCAGTTCTGTGTCATGATGCTAAAATTTCTGTTATGTTATTATTGGCAGGTCCAAGCGAGGGGATAGGTTGTAAAGGAGGTTGGTCGTGTGAATTCTGCTTGAAAGGACGTTGTTTACTCTCAATAGTAGAACGAGAGGCTCCACTGTGGTGGAGTTTGTAGGAGTTTCATTAACTGGGTTACTCCCAATCTGATTCACAGTTTCCCCAAGTTGTCCTTCAGCTTCTATATCTTCAATATTACTCATACTGTTATTGTTTGAACTATTTTTGAAATTGCCAGGGATAACATAACCAGAGGAATGAAAACATTATTCTTAGTGAATAGTTGACCTAGAAAGACAGCATTGAGATTTCTAGCACCCATCATACTTTCAAAAAAGTGAATGGTATCTTGAATAACATCTATAGCATCTTTTTTTTCTTTGCACTTATTTTTATCATGCCTTAACACCAGACAATCTCTACAAAATTTGGGTGGCTGTTTTTCATAATAAAACTTGACCCATTTGGTAACTCCAGCAGCAGTGACAGCCAAAACCCCTCTCCTTATTGCAGTATGAAGGTTATATTAACACAGACCTTGAAATATTCTCCAGCCTTGGAAATAACCAGATTTAGGTTCAGTGGCAACTACTTCTCCTAGCATTGCTCCCATATCCTTGATGCATCTTTGATTCATGTGTTCAGGTAGTAAACCTTGAAGTGGGATCCAAAAAAGATGGTTATCCCAAGTATTTTCAACTATAAACCTTGACTGTAATATCATAGTAATCCACTACAAGATGACCATCAAAAGACCATGTTCTTTCATTAGAAATCGATTCCATGAGTTTGAGATCTTTTCTAAAGTTGAAAATGACAAAGTTTTGATCAATGTCCATCACACTAACAGCTCCAGGAGCCACGAATGGCCATGTGACCTTCTCAATAGTCTTGCTGGGGGTCTTTATAAACTTAATGTAATCTGTCCTGAAGTGAAATTGAATGATTCTTCTGCTTACATGTGTGTGTCATTGGATGTTTGGCATGGTAGACTTGATCATGTAAATTACAAATCAATGCATAAACTGGCTGGCGTAGGCTTCATACCCAAATTCACTTTAGATAAAAGTCATAAGTGTGAGTTTATCGTAGAATCTAAGCATGCTAAGAAATCATTCAGTAAGAATGTCCAGAGAAACATGAAACCCTTAGAGTTAATCCATTCAGACCTAGTTGACATGAAGTCAGTTCAAACTAGAGGTGGTAAGAAATGGTTTGTTACCTTTATAGATGATTATACGAGGTACTGTCATGTTTATTTGCTTAGAGGGAAGGACGATGCCTTAGAAGCCTTTAAGATATATAAACGTGAAGTTGAAAACCAATTGAATGCTACTATTAAAACTATTATGTATGACCGTGGTGGTGAGTATGAAATTCATGTAGGAAATTTCTGCGAAGAACATGGCATAATAAATGAAAGTACATCCCCTTATTCACTACAATCCAACGGTGTAGCTGAACATAAGAACCATACCCTTAAGGATATGATGAATGCCATGTTCATTAGTTCAGGATTACCTTCGAACTTGTGGGGGGAGGCCATCCTCTTAGCCAATTACATCCTGAACAGAGTACCCTTTAAAGGATCAGATAAAACTCCATATGAGTTATGGAAAGGTAGACAACCATCTTATGCTTACTTCAAAGTATGGGGGTGCTTGGCAAAAGTGGCAATCCCTCCTCCTAAGACAACTAAGATAGGACCCAAAACCGTTGATTGTGTTTTTATAGGGTATCATGAGCATACTAGTGCTTATAGTTTTATGGTTTTGAGTTCTGAAATTTCTGACATAGGGTTGAATACTATCACAGAGTCTAGGGATGCTGAGTTCTTTGAGAATGTCTTTCATATGAAATGTGATTCTCGAAAGAGATGTTTAGATGATCCCCTAGAATTTCCGTCAACCAGTCAGTCATTACCTTTAGAGGAAGATGAACAAGAAATAGAACCTAGAAGAGGTAAAAGGGTTAAAACTAAGAAAACCTTCCTGGTTGCATTACATACCTAGCCGAATCTGATCCTCAGAATAAATAAGCCATGACTTGTCCTGAAGCTCCATGGTGGAAATAAGCTTCAATTAGTGAAATGGATTCCATTCGAGAAAACGGTACTTTTGAACTTGTAGATTTACCTCAAGGGTCTAAGGACATAGGTTGTAAATGGAATTTCAAGAGAAAATGTAATATAAATGGAACTATTGAAAAATACAAGGCTATGTTGGTAGCGAAAGGCTATAAACATATAGAAGGTATAGATTTCTTTGATACATATTCACCAATGAGTAGAATTAGCTCCATTAGGATGTTAATTGCTATAGCTTTTGTCCATAACCTAGAGAACATCAAATGGATGTAAAGATAGCGTTTCTGAATGGTGAATTAGATAAAGAAATTTATATGGAACAAATTGAAGGCTTTGTAGTTAAAGTTTGTGAAAATAAAGTTTGTAAACTCAAGAAATCTTTGTATGGATTGAAACAAGCACCTAAACAGTGGCATGAGAAATTTGATCATGTGAAGATTTCTAGTGGTTTTAGAATTAATGAATATGATAAGTGTGTTTATAGTAAACTTGTCAAGGATGCCTGTGTGATTTATGCTTGTATGTTGATGATATGCTTATACTAGGTACAAACATGGATGTTATTAATACCACTAAGAAACTGTTGAATGAGAACTTTGACATGAAATGCTTAGTCCCCGTTGATTTCATATTAGGGATGAAGATTAGAAAAACTTTTAATGGTTATAGTCTGAGTCAGTCTCATTATGTTGAATCCATACTTAAGAAATATAATCAATTTGACTATAAACCTGTTTGTACTCCGTATGATTCTTATTGTCATCTCATGAAGAATAAGGGTGTAAGAGTTAACCAACTTGAATACTCGAGAGTCATAGGAAGTCTGATGTACTTGATGAATTGTACGAGACCAGACATTTCTTATGTTATGAGTAGGTTAAGCAGGTATACTTGTAATCCAGGGCAGAAACATTGGGATGCACTTATTAGAGTTCTAAAGTACTTGAAGTACACAATGACCTTTTGTTTGAATTACGAAGGGTATCCGGCCGTCCTTGAGGTATTTTGCGATGTAAAATGGATAGCAGACTCAGAGGAGTCTAAGTCTATGAGTGGATATGTATTCACTGTAGCAGGTGCGTATGTATCTTGGAAGAGTTCCAAACAGACATGTATAGCTCGCTCAAATATGGAGTCGGATTTTATTGCATTAGATAAAGAAGGAGGGGAGGTAGAATGGCTAAGAAATTTTTTAGAAGATATTCCTCTCTGGAATAGGCCTGTGCCATCTATATCTATACATTGTGACAGCAAATCTGCGATAGGTAGAGCTAAGAATAGCTTCTACAATGGTAAGTCTATACATATGCGTAGAAGACATGATTCTTTGAAAATACTAATCTCAATAGGAGTTATTTCCATAGATTGGACAAGGTCCAAGGAGAATATCGAAGACCTTTTGACGAAAAGTTTGTCCAAGGAGATAGTTAGTAAAGCATCAAAGGGGATGGGGCTTAGGCTCAAGTAATTAAACTTGCCATGAAGGATACTCAACCTTGATGACTGGAGATCCCAATATCAAGGTTTCGAATGAGACAACTAATTTGTGGTGGGTAAAGGTAAACAATATCAGAGAATTTCATTCTCTGTCCCTTCCCTATGGTGTTGATGTGATAGTGTGACTGCATGTGGATGATTACTTTTAATCAAGTCATAATGAGTTTTATAGTTTCAATTTAAGATTGAAGTGGGGTGTAACAGTAAAAACTCTTGATGGAAATCACCTATCTGAATGAAGAAGTGGGTTGCTTCCTATGAGAATAGAACCGATTCTCTAGAGCATTCTGAGAAACGGGATATGTCCAGGGCCAAAATGACATGAACTTAGCAACACTTGGAGGATATCATGCGTGGATGCTATCGCGAATTGCACCAAACCCTAGCAGTTAAAGACATTGCGTTGACTGTCTAGCAAGTAGTTCCGGTAACTTCTCACTAAGAAAGGTTCAAGACCTCATGGACACCTTTGCCTAAATGGTATTTTACGTACTCTGATTTTTTGTTTTTTACCGAGATTTCATTCATGTGGGGGATTGTTGGAGGAAACGAGTTATTTAATAAATGATTTTTTGGTCTTGGTGTGGTTTGATCTCATGACCTAAGGGTCTAAGGATACTCACTCATTTTTGAGTGAATGAAATGGAACCTTTAGTCTCACATTGTGGAAAACTAACCACTATATAACCATGTGCTCATGGATATAGTGTAAAATAATGTGGGTGGAGTGGGTGGGTGAAAAATACATGTTTCGACCCATGCATATGCGCGTATACTATGGACCAAGTTCCTCTTCTACTCGTATTTTTTTTGGCGAATTTTTCTTTAGAAAATTAATTCCAAAAAAAAATTCTTAAGAGTTTTATTTATGGGAAATTCATTTTACGTGTTTTACTTGTTTTTGAAGAAAACCAAAACCTAACTTGATTTGCAAGTATCTTTTCCTATAAATACAACTCTTAATTTTGTTTACAACAATACAAGAAGCGACAATCTTTAGGTCTATTTTTATTCTTGTTGTTGTTTTTTTGTGCGGCGTTTTACTTCCATCCCTGTTGTTGAGTTCAAGAGTGGGTAACTTGTGTTGTGCTAACTCAAGTTATATCAGGCAGTATTATCCTAGACACATCTTCGTTGTGAGGGGTTTAGCATTACTCATCTCGAGTATACCCGCGAACTAATGTGTTAAGGATAACTTGTTGAACCTGTGATTCTGCTCACGTCAAGTTATTTCGGATTAGTTATTTATATCTTACTTTTGATACATCTAACGTCTTGTTCATTGTTGCAAGATTCCAACAATCTTAACACATTAGTATTCCTTGTAACAATGGGAAAGAACGACGTTGAAAGACCACATAAGTTTAACGGAAAGGATTTCAAGAGATGGCAATCCAAGATGTTGTTTTATCTAAGACATCATCAACTGGATTATGTACTTGTTCCACATGATGAATTGACGAATGCTGAAGCTTTAACTGAGAAGGAGCTCGAGTTTAACAAGAGGTGTAATTTTCTGGCGAAAAATCATATCATGAATGGTTTGGAAGATGCGATGTATAATTTTTACAATGTTAAAGAAAACTTCAGTGCTTATGATTTGTGGACTGCGTTAGAAGCAAAGTATCAAGCGGAGTTTGCAGGGAGCATTTCTGGTGGCGAAGTTTATAGACTTCAAGATGACGAATGATAAGCTGTTGTTGATCAATTCCTCGAACTTCAACAAATCATTAATGAGATTCTTGCTGAAGGTATGGTCATTGATGAGACGTTTCAAGTATCTGCGGTAATTGAGAAGTTACCATCTTCTTGGTCGGAGTATAAGAGAAATCTAAGACATGAAACTGGAGAGATCTACATGGTTGAATTGTGCTTTAAGGATAAGAACGTGTCTTCTTCAATGAATATGAGTAACAAAGCTCACATGACTGAACACAGATCTTCCAAAGTTGGAAAAGGTGAGAGTAACAATCATAACTCTAAGCGTGGTCCTTCCAAGAAAGGTATGTTTCGAAAACCAGAGTCTAGCATTACTAAAATTAAGGGTGCTTGTTATGCGTGTGGAGTTACTGGACATATGGCAGTTCACTGTAGATATCGTAAGGACAAGAAGGGTAATGCTAACTTGGTTGAAAAGAAAAAGGAAGACTTTTATGTTGTAATGTCTGAAGTTAATTTGGTGATCAATGTGATGGACTAGTGGGTAGAATCTGGAGTTACCAAGCATGTTTTTGGGAACAAAGACCTGTTCACCTCCTACCATAGGGTATGGGAAGGCGAGAAACTCTATATGGGTAACTCATCTGCATCAGAGGTTGCAGGAAAAGGAAAGGTCGGTCTGCAGCTCACATCTGGCAAGACTCCTACATTGAATGAAATTCTTCATGTTCCAGACATCTGCAAAAATCTTGTTTCTTGTACTTTTTTAGATGATAAGGGTTTTAAAGTTTCAATTGAGTCTGGAAAGCTTATAGTAACTAAGGGAAATGATTATGTGGGTAAGGGTTATAAGACTAAGGGTCTTTATAAACTTAATGGAATATGTCCTGAAGTGAAATTGAATGATTCTTCTGCTTACATGTGTGTGTCATTGGATGTTTGGCATGGTAGACTTGATCATGTAAATTACAAATCAATGCATAAACTGGCTAGCGTAGGCTGCATACCCAAATTCACTTTAGATAAAAGTCATAAGTGTGAGATTATCGTAGAATCTAAGCATGCTAAGAAATCATTTAGTAAGAATGTCCAGAGAAACATGAAACCCTTAGAGTTAATCCATTCAGACCTAGTTGACATGAAGTCAGTTCAAATTAGAGGTGGAAGAAATGGTTTGTTACCTTTATAGATGATTGTACGAGGTACTGTCATGTTTATTTGCTTAGAGGGAAGGATGATGCCTTAGAATCCTTTAAGATATATAAACTTGAAGTTGAAAACCAATTGAATGCTACCATTAAAACTATTAGGTCTGACCGTGGTGGTGAGTATGAAATTCATGTAGGAAATTTCTGCGAAGAACATGGCATAATACATGAAACTACAACCCTTATTCACCTCAATCAAATGGTGTAGCTGAACGTAAGAACCGTACCCTTAAGGATATGATGAATGTCATGTTGATTAGTTCAGGTTTATCTTCGAACTTTGGGGGGGAGGGCTATCTTCTCAGCCAAGTATATCCTGAACAGAGTTCTATAGTTTTAATTAAGTATTAATGAGTTATATAGTTTCAATTTAAGATTGAAGCGGGGTGTAGCAGTAAACACTCTTGATGGAACTCACCTATATGAATGAGGAAGTGGGTCGCTTCCTATTAGAATGGAGCCGATTCTCTAGCGCATTTTAAGAAACAGGATATGTCCAGGGCCAAAATGGACAAAACGGCACGAACTCAGCAACATTTGGAGGATATCATGCATGGATGCTATCGCGAATTGCACCAAATGCTAGCATTTAAAGACATTGCGTTCACTGTCTAGCAAGTAGTTCCGGTAACTTCTCACTAAGCAAGGTTCAAGACTTCATGGACACCTTTTCCTAAATGGTATTTTCCGTACTCTGATTTTTCGTTTTTTAACGAGACTTCATTCATGTGGGGGATTGTTGGAGGAAATGAGTTATTTAATAAATGATTTTTTAGTCTTGTTGTGGTTTGATATCATGACCTAAGGGTCTAATGATACTCACTCATTTTTGAGTGAATGAAATAGAACCTTTAGTCCCACATTGTGGAAAACTAAAGAGGTGCTCCACTATACAACCATGTGCTCATGGATATATTGTAAAACAATGTGGGTGGAGTTTATGGTTGCGAAAAATACATGTTGCGACCCATGCATATGCGCGTATACCATGCACCAAGTTTCTCTTCTACTCGTATTTGTTTTTGACAAATTTTTCTTTAGGAAATTAATTCCAAAAATATTTTCTTAAGAGTTTTATTTATGGGAAATTCATTTTACGTGTTTTACTTGTTTTTGAAGAAAACCAAAACCTAACTTGATTTGCAAGTATATTTTCCAATAAATACAACTCGTAATTCTGTTTACAACTTGATTTGCAAGTATTTTTGATACATCTAACGTGTTGTTCATTGTTGCGAAATTCCAACATTAGACACTACATGGTCTCCACTGATAGACGCATTTATGTGTCTAATATAGATCATTCTTATATATTGTTAGTGCTCGATATCGTACTTATTTGGTTATTTTATTTATTTGTAGGTGTTTTTGGAAGAATAAGGCTTTGTGGCGAAATTGGCTAAAAATGCGGCATTTGGACCTCCGTTGATAACGTGCCGGAAGCGCCCCATAATTGTACCGGAAGTACCCCAGGAATACCCCGGAGGAACCCCGAAAAAAGTGCGTAAAATGTCCCAGAGAAATCACTATACGGACCCTCGATTTTGGATATGGGGTAACCTAATTACTAAGGGGTGACCCATTTCCAGGCAGCTGTTAAAGGACACCAGAACTGGATAGGGGGAGATCACATTTCTTCACGTTTTCAAATTAATGTTTTGGCGGGAAACTTCATGCATGTTTACTGGCAGAGTTGGATTCGATTAATGGACGGTTTCTAAAGAGATTCAACCCCTAAAATCAGTTGGGCAGGATGTGAATGGACTAAACAGAGCTGGTACATGTGTTTTGATCGATCACATTGGGCTGGAATAGCCGGGAGAAGAAATCATAGTCCAAATAGGACACGTATGGTTTTGTTTACGTTTCAAAGATTTTTTGAGGAGATTCTGGGAGAGTTTTACGCTAAAAAAAACTCTACTTGGTCCTGTTCAAGTCTTGGGAGAGTTTTGGGGCAATAGAATAGCTCATAAACGCGTACAGGGAGATCATAGAGAGATATTCTCTCAACAGCGCAGAGAAGAAAAAGAAAAGAAAAAGTCGGATTCAGTAGAGATTTTTGGGGATTAAAAGACTATATAAGAGTTGGTTCAAGTCATAGAAAAGTTGAGGAAAAAGTTTGGAGTCCAGGAGAGCCGAAACAAAGAAGTTACAGAGAATTGGTGCTGCTGCTGCCATTGAAGAACCTGAAGAACACGAAGAACAGACTCACAGAGTCCGTCGTTCTTCAGCAGTCTTAATTTCAACACCCAACTGTCGTTGTTTTACAACAGCAGAGGCTTGTATCGTTTATTTTCAGCCTTTTCAACTTTGTAACAGTGACGCTGTAACATTTATACAGCGTTGCAAACTTCTTTTTACACCATTTTCATCAATAAAAACACATTATTAAGCCATGGATACATCTTATGATTATGTTTTTGGGATGAGGAGCTAAACCCATTAGCCAAGGGTACGGAGGAAGCCATTGTTCCACATTAATTGGTATAATTCTAATTTTACTATTTATTTGCAATATTATTATTTGATTATTTGCATGGGATTGAATTGAAATATTAGTTCTTATTGAATAGTTGTGAATTAATTTGATGAAGCATGCTGGGTTTTAAATACTTTTGATGTTTTATACTCTTTGATTACAACTATTACTTCAAGAATATATTTGAGGCAAATATTAGAATTATTTTTAAAGATAAAATTGGATGAATATTATTTAGAGTTTACTATTTATTTGGTCAATGGTGGAATCCTAGTCTTGGTATTTTTATCCAAAACTTTGAAATATTTTATTTAGTTGCCTGTTTAATTTAAATCTATAAAAATTGTTTTCTTCACAAGTCTGATACGACTCCGTTTTACCACTTCAACTACAATCACTTTTGATAAACCATCAATTTTTGGCGCCGCCGACACGGACCTGTGTTTAGTTAGCATTTTTTTTTAGATTTTTTTTTTATTTTTATTTTTGTTCTTCTTTACGTTTTTGGTTTTTTTTGTTTCCTTGCAGATTTTTGAAGATTGGAGCGAAAGACAATTTTGCCAAAGCTTGTGGTGATTTTCTTAAAGTTTGGGAGCGAAAAGCAAAGCTAAAGGAGCGAAAGAAGAAGATTTTCTTTATTTTGTAAAAGAGAAAAAAAAAAAGAGAGACATTTTTATTTTTGTAATTTTTTTTTATTAGACTTTCTTTTCTTTTGTATTTTTTTTTATGGACTTTGGACATTAATTTTGGGACATTTTTATTTTTATTTTTAAACCCTACGGAAGGGTACCCTTAAATATAAACTTTTTGCAGGGAAGGACGACGATTACAATATCGTCTCGGCCCCTCGGGTTCGCACACGACATAGCAGTCGTGGCCCGAGTCGACAACAACGGTTCATCCTTCGTCTGGTACGGGAGGTAAGTCCAATCGAAACACTCGCGAATCTCCTGCAAGCGGGTTACTGTATTCCTTAAGGTGATAATTGTTTGAGGACGAACCGGACTGTTTTTATATTCCTAGTAAAGGGCAAGGCCTGGCCTAAACAAGATAAGGGTTCGGATTTCATCACCGCTCCCTTCTTGCCCGCCTTAGGAAAACGAAACCTAAAGCGAACCTAAGCATAAAATTTGGACTAGAAAGAGACATATAGGGTATCGATCTTAACAGGACAATCATTCGAAAAATATTGGTTACTCTTTTAAGCACACCTCGAAGTTCTTGACGGTTTCTGCGAGTTGAATGCGTGACTGCGCCGCATTGGATCGGTGAGGTTTTGGGTATCAAAGATCCACTGAGCTTCCCTCGCCTCGATTCAACTTGCTTTAACTCGGATTGATTCCAGAGGGGTTTGCTCAAATTGTAACGAATTCCCTTTCGAAGGATTAGAAGCTGGTCTAGAAACAATCTAAGTGGAGCCATCATGCTTGTTGTTTGCTAGAAATCTTTAGGTTTGCTGTGGGAAAGTCGAGTCAGCCTGCTGTATGATTGCTAGAACCTTCCTGTTAGGATTTTTTATTTCTTTTTGAATTCTTTTTAGTGTATGCCCGATTTTGTTAATAAGGCTTGGAAAAGAGATACTCTAGGTCAATTGATTAGCGAAAAACCTAGTAGTTCTTCTGATTTAAGCAGGGAGCTCGAAGACTCTTCTTTGGAGAGCCCTGTTTTTGGAAACTTCAGTTTTGAGAATTTATCTCTGAGTGAAAAAAGTACCCCTAGTACTCCAGTTGTGCCAACGATGGCAACTTTGAAAGATTACATGTTCCCAACTAGGACCAACCGAGCTTCATGCATTAAATTGCCAGCCACT
Source organism: Papaver somniferum (assembly GCF_003573695.1). Taxonomy (NCBI): domain Eukaryota; kingdom Viridiplantae; phylum Streptophyta; class Magnoliopsida; order Ranunculales; family Papaveraceae; genus Papaver; species Papaver somniferum. The sequence goes on along the minus strand of NC_039368.1, from coordinate 113,676,078 downwards.
ACGGTTAATTTCGAGATAAAACCTAGTATTCTTCAGATGATCCCTATATTCTTAGGAAAAGATGATGAGAACCCTTATTTTCATATTAGGGACTTTGAGGAAATTTGTGGGACAATTAGAATAAAAGACCTTACTGATGAAGTCTTGAAACTTAAAATGTTTCCCTTTTCCTTGAGAGATAAAGCCAAGACCTGGCTGAACAACCTACCATCTGAATTTATTGAAACATGGCAGGAACTTATCGCTGCCTTCTATATGAAATTCTACCCTAAGCATAAAACTGCAGCTGTTAGGCAGAAAATTAGTGCTAGTGTGCAACAAAAGGGAGAGTCTCTTTATAGGTTTTTAGAGCGATTCAATGATCTCCTATCTCAGTATCCTCACCATGGGTTTGATAATATGAAACTTGTACAGATTATTTATGATGGTTTAGACTATTCGACCAAATCCATGGTTGAGTCTATGTGCGCTGGTGAGTTCACTAGTAAAAAATGCTGATGATGCTTTTACCTTCTTAGGAGCTATCGCTGAAAAATCCCAACAGTGGGAATCTTGTGTTGAACCCCCTAAAAGACTCTTGGTCAATAGAAGTAGCACCAATATGGTAGATACGAGTTTTGCGTCAGATGCTAAGTTTGCTGCTTTATCTAGAAGGTTAGAAGCTTTGGAAATGGGCCAGTCTAAAAATAGGTCCCTTGTTGAACCTAATAGAGCCTCTCAAGTCTCTAGTTGTGGAATAGAGCCCGATAATTCATTTTGGGAAGGTCAGGTTAGTGAAGAGCAAGCCCATGTTGTCTATAACAATTCTAGGTTTGAGAACCGTCAGAAGTTTGACCCATACTCAGAAACCTACAACCCTGGTTGGAGAAACCATCCTAATTTCTCTTGGTCTAAGGGCCAGAATCAAGGCCAGTCTAGTAATTCTCAGCCTCCCCCAGGTTTTGGTTATACTAAGAACTCTTCAGGTCAGACCCAGAACCCATCTGAGAATAGAATAGCTAGCTTAGAGGAAACCCTTAGTATATTAAGGAAGATCCAGGAGATGCTATCACAAAGCCAGGAAATGTTAGTAAAAAGCCAGGGTAATTTTCAAGAGGAAACTAAACAGAATTTTAAGAATAGTGCCCAGTATTTTGCTAAATTAGAGCTTCAAGTCGGCCAAATAGCTAAGTTTATCAATGAGAGAGAAGAAGGAAGGTTCCCTAGTCATAGTGATCCTAAACCCAAAGGAGAGAAATCGTACAATCATGTGAATGCTGTCACAACCCTAAGGAGTGGAAAGAAAGTTGACAACAAGGTCGCCATGCCTGATAATGAACATGCTGTAGTTCACCCTGCTGAGCCAGAAAATGAGGAGACTGATAGAGTCTCCAAAGAGACCAATGAGGGTCCTGTTAAGCACGGATTTGTTCCCATAGCCCCGTTTCCCCAGCTGCTAGTTCCAACTAAGAGGGAGTCCAACTTTAATGATATATTGGAGGTTTTTAAGCAGGTTAATATCAACCTTCCATTATTAGATGCAATTAGGCAGATTCCCTCTTATGCCAAGTTCCTTAAGGACTTGTGTACGCGAAAGCGTAAGCTCAGTGTCCAGAAGAAAACCTTCATAGCTAGTCATGTGAGTTCTATTATTCAGAATACCACTACTCCTAAGTATAAAGACCCAGGGTCCCCTACCATTGCTTGTACAATAGGTAAGTACCGTGTTGAGAAAGCTTTGCTTGACTTAGGAGCCAGTGTGAATTTACTTCCATATCATGTGTACCTTAAGCTAGGACTTGGTGAGATGAAACCTACCCAGATGACACTTCAGTTAGCTGATAGGTCCGTTAAAATTCCTTGTGGTGTGATCGAGGATGTTCTCATAGAGGTTGACAAGTTTATTTATCCAGTGGATTTTGTTATCCTAGATACCCAACCTGTCCCTGACCCAGAGAACCAAATACCAGTGATTTTAGGTCGCCCGTTTTTAGCTACATCCAATGCGATCATTAACTGTCGAAATGGTATTATGAATTTGTATTTTGGTAATATGACTATTGAGTTGAACATTTTTAATATTAGTAAGCTACCCTCTGAACTAGATGACTCGAATATAGAAGAGGTGAACATGATAGGAACATTAGTCGAGGAGTCATTACCAAACACTTTGTTAGAAGATCCATTAGAAAAATGCCTAGCTCACTTTGGGATTGATTTTGATGATGATAATGTAATTAATGAGGTGAATGCTTTGTTAGATTCAACCCCTTTGTTAGATACTAGTAATGGATGGAAACCTAAGTTCGAACCATTACCAGTTTCTAAGTCTACCCTAGTTCCTTCTTTAGAAGAGCCTCCTAAGTTGGACCTAAAACCATTGCCAGATACCCTGAAGTATGTGTTTTTAGGCCCGTCTGAGACTTTACCTGTGATTGTTTCTTCCGACTTGGATATAGATCAGGAAAGTAGGCTAGTAACCGTCCTTCAAAACAACAAGGAAGCTTTAGGGTGGACCATAGCAGACATTAAGGGTATAAGTCCTACTATTTGTATGCATCAAATCTATTTAGAGGAAGACACCAAACCTTCTAGGGAGATGCAACGTCGACTAAACCCTAATATGAAAGAAGTAGTTCGAACTAAGGTTCTTAAGCTATTAGATGCAGGCATCATCTACCCTATTTCAGACAGTAAGTGGGTCAGCCCCGTTCATGTTGTTCCCAAGAAATTTGGTATTATTGTAGTCCAGAATAATAACAATGAGTTAATCCCGACCCGAATGACCACGGGTTGGCGTGTTTGTATTGACTATAGGAAATTGAACAAGGTCACTAGGAAGGACCACTTTCCCCTTCCCTTCATCGACCAGATGCTAGAGAGATTAGCTGGACATAGTCACTACTGCTTTTTAGATGGCTACTCTGGATATAATCAGATCGTTATTGCCCCAGAAGACCAGGAGAAAACCACTTTTACCTGTCCCTTTGGTACCTTTGCGTATAGACGCATGCCTTTCGGGCTATGTAATTCCCCTGCGACTTTTCAGCGTTGCATGATGAGCATATTTTCTGACATGGTAGAACGGTTCTTAGAGGTCTTTATGGATGATTTTTCAGTGTTTGGTTCGTCTTTCGATGAGTGCTTGCATCATTTGTCATTAGTTTTGACTAGGTGTAAGGAAAAGAATTTAGTGCTTAATTGGGAGAAATGTCACTTTATGGTTCGTTCAGGAATTGTTCTAGGGCATATTGTATCTTCAAAGGGTATAGAGGTGGATAGAGCAAAAGTTGACCTTATTAAAACTTTACCGGTACCAAAAACCGTAAGAGATATTAGGTCATTCTTAGGACATGCTGGTTTTTATCGTCGTTTCATTAAGGATTTTAGCTTGATGTCTAGACCTCTTTGCAATTTGCTTGCAAAAGATGTTAAGTTTGTTTTTGATGATGCTTGTTTAGAGGCTTTTGAGAAGCTTAAGTCATTACTCACTACCGCCCCCATAGTCCAGGCACCCAACTGGAACCTACCCTTTGAGATCATGTGTGATGCTTCAGATTATGCTATTGGTGTTGTGCTAGGTCAGCGAGAAAATAAGTTACTTCATGTGATTTACTATGCTAGAAAAACTCTGAATGATGCCCAGTTGAACTATACCACTACCGAGAAGAAACTATTAGCCATTGTGTTTGCCTTAGACAAGTTTAGACCTTATCTCTTAGGTTCTAAGATCATCATATATACTGATCATGCTGCTTTAAAATATCTTTTGTCTAAGAAGGATACTAAACCTAGATTGATTAGGTGGATTCTGTTGTTGCTAGAGTTTTCTCCAGACATCAGAGACAAAAAGGGTGCCGAAAATGTTGTAGCAGATCACTTGTCTAGGCTAGTTGTTAGTTCCCCAGATGATTCCCTTTCTATAAGGGATAGCTTTCCTGATGAACAATTGTTCTTTGTTACCCAATTACCTTGGTATGCGAATATAATGAATTATCTTGTTACTTGTCGAATGCCCCAACATTGGGGTAAACAAGATCGTTCTAGATTTTTAGCTGAGGTTAAGCACTTCTTTTGGGATGATCCTTATTTTTTCAAGTATTGCCCAGACCAGATTATTAGGACATGTATACCTGAGAGTGACCAGTCCAGTATTATTTCCTTTTGTCATGATCATGCTTGTGGGGGTCACTTTCGTGCTAAGAAAACTGCTGCTAAGATATTGCAGTGTGGATTCTATTGGCCTTCGTTGTTTAAAGACTCCCACAGTTACTGCGTTACTTGTGAACGATGCCAGAAATTAGGAACCATTTCCCGTAGGAACATGATGCCCTTGAACCCTATTTTAATTGTTGAGGTCTTTGATGTGTGGGGTATTGACTTTATGGGTCCGTTTCCTAATTCTTTTGGTAACCTATACATCCTTGTCGCCGTAGACTATGTCTCTCAGTGGATTGAGGCGGTTGCGTGTAAAACCAATGACCATAGGGTTGTGATTGAGTTCTTGAAAAATAATATACTTACATGTTTTGGTACACCGCGAGCTATAATTAGTGATGGAGGGTCGCACTTTTGTAATGGGAGTTTTAGACTTCTGATGAAGAAATATGGTATTACACATAAGGTAGCTACCCCGTATCATCCACAGACTAGTGGTCAGGTAGAGGTTTCCAATAGGGAGATAAAACGTATATTAGAGAAAACAGTTAATCCTAATCGGAAAGACTGGTCGTCTAGGCTTACTGATGCCTTATGGGCTTACCGTACTGCGTTTAAGACCCCCATTGGAATGTCGCCTTATCGGCTTGTTTATGGCAAGGCATGTCACTTACCTGTTGAGTTAGAACACAGAGCTTATTGGGCTGTTAAGCAGCTAAATTTTTCACTTGACAAGGCAGGAGCCCATAGGAAACTCCATCTCAATGAGTTGTACGAGATTCGTATAGGTGCTTACGATAGTGCGAAGGAGTATAAGAACAAAATGAAACTTGTGCATGATAGAAACATATTACGGAAGTCATTTTCTCCAGGTCAAAAAGTTCTTCTGTATGACACTCGTTTGCATCTGTTCCCCGGGAAACTGCGCTCTCGGTGGACCGGTCCTTTTGTGGTCCGTACTGTTTTTCCTCATGGAGCTGTTGAGATCGAGACACTGGATGGTAGTAGTTATTCAAAGGTTAACGGTCAGCGATTGAAGCCCTTTTTAGAGCCTTTTCCTACAGGTGATGTTGAGGAGGTCCCTCTGGAGGACCCTATTTACCCTTGATTGACCATCGAGGCGATTTGTATGTTGTATAATTTTTGTATTCAGTTTTTGGTTTCACTTCACTCAGGTACTATCTTTCTGAACTCTCTCTTTACTATTTCCTCATGTTACTTATATTTTTGGTACTGTTCTTCCATGAGAAACATTGAGGACAATGTTAGATTTAAGTTTGGGGGTGGGGAAGAAACTTTTTGTTAGCTTTTAGTTGCAATAAATAAACTCCAGAGCCTAGAAATTTATGCGTATTCAGGATGGCACTAACTAATCTAAGTGGATGGAAGCATTTTGGTTGTAGGAGTTGAGGAACCAATATGATTAGATGGAAACATCTAGAAGAGTCTATTCATAAAAGCACAGAGCTCAGGTGTTAGAAATAACATGATAGTTTCACCATATCTCGTTGAGTCCTTTTCACTTCTATTTTTATTTTATTTTGTTTTTAAACCATGTTTCTCTAAGTGATAGGTGGGGCCCACGATTCAAGTTGTTACCAATGTTAGGGTGAATTAGAGTGATTGAGATACCATGAAAAAAAAAATTGAAAAAGAAAAAGAGATGAAAAAAAAATTTGAGACCAGACCATTTGACCAAAAGGAATAAATTCAATAAAGTCGACCACTGGTACCCTTGTATATGCCAGTTGTGTTGACCTAGAGTTAGGTTATCGACCACTGGTACCCTTGTATATGCCAGTGTGTTGATATTAGTCAGACTAGTATCTCAATCCATTAGGATAGGTTCATTTTGGCGGAGGCCTTCAGACAGATATGGGAAACGCCGTTCACTTAGTAAACATCAAAACCATATATTTTTTTTCTATATCCATCTTCTTGATCTATCCATGTGTTTAGTTTTGACTCCGAATATGATGTCCATAGTGCAACTATCTGAGTAGAGCTTTGTCACTTTATATGAATTTTAGTATGCTTGAGTGCAAACTCGTGTACAGCAATTGGAATTTCGTATCAGGGTACTTCTTCCTGTAGTCAATAAGTATGCCAATCAAGGAGATTCTTTAGTGCCCTCCAAGGTTCTGCTTAAATAGCTAAGCTCTGGAGTATTAAGGTTTTGTGGGTACACCTCTGGTAAATCCCCCGTAGACAACACTCCGCCACTAGGGCCACCTAGTGGTTTAACGGCTTACTGCACATGCTAAGTGTAGTCATTTTATTTTAGATTAGATTTGCTCGAGGACTAGCAAATAATAAGTTTGGGGGTATTTGATAGACGCATTTATGTGTCTAATATAGCTCATTTGTATATATTGTTAGTGCTCGATATCGTACTTATTTGGTTATTTTATTTATTTGTAGGTGTTTTTGGAAGAATAAGGCTTTGTGGCGAAATTGGCTAAAAATGCGGCATTTGGACCTCCGTTGATAACGTGCCGGAAGCGCCCCAGAATTGTACCGGAAGTACCCCAGGAATACCCCGGAGGAACCCCGAAAAAAGTGCGGAAAATGTCCCATAGAAATCACTATACGGACCCTCGATTTTGGATAAGGGGTAACCTAATTACTAAGGGGTGACCCATTTCCAGGCAGCTGCTAAAGGACACCAGAACTGGATAGGGGGAGATCACATTTCTTCACGTTTTCAAATTAATGTTTTGGCGGGAAACTTCAAGCATGTTTACTGGCAGAGTTGGATTCGATTAATGGACGGTTTCTAAAGAGATTCAACCCCCAAAATCAGTTGCGCTGGATGTGAATGGACTAAACAGAGCTGGTACATGTGTTTTGATCGATCACATTGGGCTGGAATAGCCGGGAGAAGAAATCAGAGTCCAAATAGGACACGTATGGTTCTGTTTACGTTTCAAAGATTTTTTGAGGAGATTCTGGGAGAGTTTTACGCTAAAGAAAACTCTACTTGGTCCTGTTCAAGTCTTGGGAGAGTTTTGGGGCAATAGAATAGCTCATAAACGTGTACAGGGAGATCAGAGAGAGATATTCTCTCAACAGCGCAGAGAAGAAAAAGAAAAGAAAAAGTCGGATTCAGTAGAGATTTTTGGGGATTAAAAGACTATATAAGAGTTGGTTCAAGTCATAGAAAAGTTGAGGAAAAAGTTTGGAGTCCAGGAGAGCCGAAACAAAGAAGTTACAGAGAATTGGTGCTGCTGCTTCCATTGAAGAACCTGAAGAACACGAAGAACAGACTCGCAGAGTCCGTCGTTCTTCAGTAGTCTTAATTTCGACACCCAACTGTCGTTGTTTTACAACAACAGAGGCTTGTATCGTTTATTTTCAGCCTTTCAACTTTGTAACAGTGACGCTGTAACATTTATACAGCGTTGCAAACTTCTTTTTACACCATTTTCATCAATAAAAACACATTATTAAGCCATGGATACATCTTATGTTTTTGGGATGAGGAGCTAAACCCATTAGTCAAGGCGACGGAGGAAGCCATTGTTCCACATTAATTGGTATAATTCTAATTTTACTATTTATTTGCAATATTATTATTTGATTATTTGCATGGGATTGAATTGAAATATTAGTTCTTATTGAATGGTTGTGAATTAATTTGATGAAGCATGTTGGGTTTTAAATACTTTTGATGTTTTATACTCTTTGATTACAACTATTACTTCAAGAATATATTTGAGGCAAATATTAGAATTGTTTTTAAAGATAAAATTGGATGAATATTATTTAGAGTTTACTATTTATTTGGTCAATGGTGGAATCCTAGTCTTGGTATTTTTATCCAAAACTTTGAATTATTTTATTTAGTTGCCTGTTTAATTTAAATCTGTAAAAATTGTTTTCTTCACAAGTCTGATACGAATCCGTTTTACCACTTCAACTACAATCACTTTTGATAAACCATCATCCACCCAGGATCCGCCTGAATGCGATACCAGAGAAGCACCCTGACAATGTAACTTCCTTGAGCACAATATACGCAGGTAAGAAAAAAATAAAGCGGGAGGGTTCCCAAGGTAGACCTGTCATTCAAGACTTCATATGGATGGCGTCTGAACATAACTATACGATTAAAACAAGACATGAAGTAGGCTATACGATAAAAACAAGACATGGAGCAGGCTGTGTGCTGATCTCTTTCAGGCGCACCCTTTGTTTGTCGGCTTAGCTCAATCCTTCTATCAGTATTTTATTGTAGACTCCACTTACAATACGAATAAGTACGGGATGCTATTATTCCATATGGTTTCACATACATCGACCAAACAATCTTTCACGGTTGCCCTTTGTTTTAGGTCCAAGGAGAATGAAGAACGTTATGTTTGGGCACTAGAAAGCGTGAAGCTACTGTACCGGGGTGAAGAATGTTAGAAAAAAACGGGTTTTGTTTTTCCAAAAAACCAAATTTGCATGGACTATTATTTTGATCCCTAGACCTATTGCCCACTAGTTGTTTCATTTGAATAGATAAAACAATAGTCCCACATAGACTAAAATTTAAAGAGTTTTACACTTAAATACCTTAGAATTGGCTAAAAGGGCATGGCCCTTGGGTCAACACACTTTTGTGTGAGGGAGAAGACCTAGATTAGGGCAAGGTCTCCTTTCCCGTACGCGCGGTGCTTCGCACCGAAGCACGCACGCCGCCGGTCGGGTCGGGTCGGGGTGTGGGTTCACAGACCTATCTTTTTGCTGAACACCTTGTATGTACATGTTGGCTTCTCTGTGTGTCTCGCATGCTTTGACTGAGTAAAACCTGACAAAAGCTGAAGCTGTCTTCTGCAAAAGCAAAACTGTTTTTCTGCTTAAAGTTAAAGTTGTTTCTAACTGACAAAAGCAAAGTGTTTTCTGCTTAAACTAAAAGTGTTTTTTGACTGACAAAAGCTAAAGAGAAAAGCATCTTCACTCTGTTTAATGACTGTCCCTGTCTTGCACTGTTTTTAACAAAAACATTACCAGTACGCATGTCTTTGTTGCATGCCTTTTTCCTCTCGTTTGTAACGTCTTGAACACTATATAAGGGAGGAGTCTTGAGCTCATTTGAAAAACAACTGAGAAACATCTGTTCTACTACTCTCCCCCTGCTTTCAGTAAACAAGTTTACTTTCAAGTTTTCTCTGTTTTTAAGTTTTGCTAAACACTGACAAGTTCTAAGGGTACTCTCTTTGTATGTTACATTTAGGGGTACTATCAGTAGTTGTATCCTGGAGGTGACTCGCCAACTGCTATAGCATCTCAGAGGAGTAGCAGGCGATATTGCCTTTAGGACAGCATATCATATACGTGCCTCTACCTTTTTTCTGTGTATCTCCGGGAACATCAGTCAAGCGTCGGTTTGAGCTAAGTATTCTCTTCTCAATTACTATGATTGTTGTTACATTTTCTACAACAATCTAAAGACAATGTCGTCTTTACTGTATTTTTTGCTGTAACAACATGGGAAAGAGTACTGTAGACAAACTCCCGTCTCTAGATGCTGAAACCGAACCTAGAAGAAGTAAGAGGGTTAGAACCGAGAAAATTTTCGGTCCAGATTTTGTGACTCTTACGGTAGAGTCTGAACCCCAAACCTATAAGGAAGCTATGACTTCTCCGGAAGCTCCCTTCTGGGAAGAAACTTCGAATAATGAGTGGGATTCCATTCAACAAAATGAAACTTGGGAGATTGTAGACTTACCTCCTGGTAGTAAAACCATAGGTTGCAAGTGGGTCTTCAAAAGGAAACTTAGAATAGATGGAACTATAGAAAAACACAAAGCTAGGTTGGTAGATAAAGGGTATAGACAACAAGAAGGATTAGATTTCTTTGATACCTATTCACCGGTCACAAGAATCACTTCTATCCGGATGCTGATTGCTATTGCTTCTATTTATGATTTGCATATACATCAGATGGATGTTAAAACTGCATTTTTATATGGTGAATTGAATGAAGAAATTTATATGGACCAACCTGAAGGTTTTGTTGTGAAAGGTTTTGAAGATAAAGTATGCAAACTGAAAAAATCTCTGTATGGTTTAAAACAAGCACCTAAACAGTGGCATGAAAAATTTAATCATGTAATGATATCTAATGGCTTCAAGGTTAATGAATCTGATAAATGTGTTTACATTAAATCTATGGATGATTCTCATGTTATTGTGTGCCTGTATGTTGATGATATGCTCATATTAGGCAGTAACCTTGATAGTATTAACACACTAAAAGCATGCTTAACGAAAACTTTGACATGAAAGACTTAGGCCCTGCTGATGTAATCTTAGGGATGAAAATCAGAAAGACGTCTGATGGATATAGTCTTAGTCAATCTCATTATGTTGAAACTGTGCTTAAGAGATTTAATCATGAAAATGCTAAACCTGCAACTACTCCTTATGATCCCAATTGTAAATTGAAAAAGAACAAGGGTGAGGGAATTTATCAACATGAGTATTCTCGTATTATTGGCAGTCTTATGTATTTAGTGAACTGTAACCCTGGGAAGGTACACTTGCAACCCTGGGCAGGATCACTGGCATGCTCTCTACAGAGTTCTAAAGTACCTAAGAGGAACTTCAAACTATTGCTTAAGTTTTGGGAAATATCCTGTTGTGCTATAAGGGTATTGTGATGCTAACTGGATATCAGACTCAGATGAGTGCAAATCCACTAGTGTGTACATCTTCACACTTGGAGGTGCGTCTGTGTCATGGAAGTCTTCCAAACAGACATGTATAGCTCGATCCACCATGGAGTCTGAGTTTATAGCCTTGGAGAAAGCTGGAGAGGAAGCTGAATGGATACGAGGTTTCCTGGGAGGAATTCTACTCTGTCCCAAGCCTGTGTCTTCGATCGCAATCCACTGTGACCGTCAAGATGCTATTGGATGCGCAAAGAATAGTGTATACAATGGAAAGTCTATACATCTTCAAAGAAGACACAAGACAGTGAAACAACTACTCTCTATTGGTATCATCTCTATAGACTTTGTGAGGTCTAAAGAGAATATTGCAGATGCTTGGACGAAAGGGTTATCTAGAGAGGTAGTTAGATCCACATCGAAGGGGATGGGACTCAAGCTCATATAATAAATCGCCATGAAGGACACTCAACCTTGTGAATGGAGCTCCAAGATCAAGGTTCAATGAGACAATTAATTTTTGGTGATGTCGAGAGAGCATTATCTCTGTCCTTCCCTATGGTGTAACCGTATGATAGTGCTTCCTGCATGAGTTAGGATGATTTTTCAAGATCTTAATGAGTTCCATGGCTTTGCTTAAAGAGGGGTGTGGCAGGACACTCTTAATGGACTTACCTATGTGGATGTTGGAAGTGGGGCCGCTTCCTATGAGAATTTGAGCTTTTTCTCTACAGACATTCATTAAGTCCGGGATTTAGCCCACGGCCAAAACGGGCACAACGGCAAGAGCTTGGCATCTTTTTTCTTTGAGACATCAAAGTGCGGTTTTTATTTCTGAATTGTATTCACTGTTGGCGGTTCAAGATATTGTGTTCACCGTAACAACAAGCAGTTCCGGTAACCTCTCACTAAGTTAAGGTTCAATCTCTGGGACACCTTAGCCTAATATTGATGTATTATGTTTTCTCGTATTTTGTCGATATGTTTTATCATTCATGTGGGGGATTGTTAGAAAAAACGGGTTTTGTTTTCCAAAAAACCAAATTTGCATGGACTATGATTTGATCCCTAGACCTATTGCCCACTAGTTGTTTCATTTGAATAGATAAAACAATAGTCCCACATAGACTAAAATCTAAAGAGTTTTACACTTAAATACCTTAGAATTGGCTAAAGGGCATGGCCCTTGGGTCAACCACTTTTGTGTGAGGGAGAAGACCTAGATTAGGGCAAGGTCTCCTTTCCGTACGCGCGGTGCTTCGCACCGAAGCACGCACGCCGCCGGTCGGTCGGTCGGGTCGGGTTCGGGTGTGGGTTCACAGACCTATCTTTTTGCTGAACACCTTGTATGTACATGTTGGCTTCTCTGTGTGTCTCGCATGCTTTGACTGAGTAAAAGTTATTTTATTCAAAAAAGATGTTTTCTGAACCTGACAAAGCTGAAGTTGTCTTCTGCAAAAGCAAAACTGTTTTTCTGCTTAAAGTTAAAGCTGTTTCTAACTGACAAAAGCAAAGTGTTTTCTGCTTAAACTAAAAGTGTTTTTTGACTGACAAAAGCTAAAGAGAAAGCATCTTCACTCTGTTTAATGACTGTCCCTGTCTTGCACTGTTTTTAACAAAAACATTACCAGTACGCATGTCTTTGTTGCATGCCTTTTTCCTCTCGTTTGTAACGTCTTGAACACTATATAAGGGAGGAGTCTTGAGCTCATTTGAAAAACAACTGAGAAACATCTGTTCTACTACTCTCCCCTTGCTTTCAGTAAACAAGTTTACTTTCAAGTTTTCTCTGTTTTAAGTTTTGCTAAACACTGACAGTTCTAAGGGTACTCTCTTTGTATGTTACATTTAGGGGTACTATCAGTAGTTGTCCTGGAGGTGACTCGCCAACTGCTATAGCATCTCAGAGGGGTAGCAGGCGATATTGCCTTTAGGACAGCATATCATATACGTGCCTCTACCTTTTTTCTGTGTATCTCCGGGACATCAGTCAAGCGTCGGTTTGAGCTAAGTATTCTCTTCTCAATTACTATGATTGTTGTTACATTTCTACAACAATCTAAAGGCAATGTCGTCTTTACTGTATTTTTGCTGTAACAAACATGGGAAAGACTGTAGACAAACTCTCCCTCTCTAGATGCTGAAACCGAACCTAGAAGAAGTAAGAGGGTTAGAACCGAGAAAATTTTCGGTCCAGATTTTGTGACTCTTACGGTAGAGTCTGAACCCCAAACCTATAAGGAAGCTATGACTTCTCCGGAAGCTCCCTTCTGGGAAGAAACTTCGAATAATGAGTGGGATTCCATTCAACAAAATGAAACTTGGGAGATTGTAGACTTACCTCCTGGTAGTAAAACCATAGGTTGCAAGTGGGTCTTCAAAAGGAAACTTAGAAGATGGAACTATAGAAAAACACAAAGCTAGGTTGGTAGCTAAGGGGTATAGACAACAAGGATTAGATTTCTTTGATACCTATTCACCGGTCACAAGAATCACTTCTATCCGGATGCTGATTTCTATTGCTTCTATTTATGATTTGCATATACATCAGATGGATGTTAAAACTGCTTTTTATATGGTGAATTGAATGAAGAAATTTATATGGACCAACCTGAAGGTTTTGTTGTGAAAGGTTTTGAAGATAAAGTATGCAAACTGAAAAAATCTCTGTATGGTTTAAAACAAGCACCTAAACAGTGGCATGAAAAATTTAATCATGTAATGATATCTAATGGCTTCAAGGTTAATGAATCTGATAAATGTGTTTACATTAAATCTATGGATGATTCTCATGTTATTGTGTGCCTGTATGTTGATGATATGCTCATATTAGGCAGTAACCTTGATAGTATTAACACACTAAAAGCATGCTTAACGAAAACTTTGACATGAAAGACTTAGGCCCTGCTGATGTAATCTTAGGGATGAAAATCAGAAAGACGTCTGATGGATATAGTCTTAGTCAATCTCATTATGTTGAAACTGTGCTTAAGAGATTTAATCATGAAAATGCTAAAACTGCAACTACTCCTTATGATCCCAATTGTAAATTGAAAAAGAACAAGGGTGAGGGAATTTATCAACTTGAGTATTCTCGTATTATTGGCAGTCTTATGTATTTAGTGAACTGTAACCCTGGGAGGTACACTTGCAACCCTGGGCAGGATCACTGGATGCTCTCTACAGAGTTCTAAAGTACCTAAGGAACTTCAAACTATTTCTTAAGTTTTGGGAAGTATCCTGCTGTGCTATAAGGGTATTGTGATGCTAACTGGATATCAGACTCAGATGAGTGCAAATCCACTAGTGTACATCTTCACACTTGGAGGTGCGTCTGTGTCATGGAAGTCTTCCAAACAGACATGTATAGCTCGATCCACCATGGAGTCTGAGTTTATAGCCTTGGAGAAAGCTGGAGAGGAAGCTGAATGGATACGAGGTTTCCTGGGAGGAATTCTACTCTGTCCCAAGCCTGTGTCTTCGATCGCAATCCACTGTGACCGTCAAGATGCTATTGGATGCGCAAAGAATAGTGTATACAATGGAAAGTCTATACATCTTCAAAGAAGACACAAGACAGTGAAACAACTACTCTCTATGGTATCATCTCTATAGACTTTGTGAGGTCTAAAGAGAATATTGCAGATGCTTGGACGAAAGGGTTATCTAGAGAGGTAGTTAGATCCACATCGAAGGGGATGGGACTCAAGCTCATATAATAAATCGCCATGAAGGACACTCAACCTTGTGAATGGAGCTCCAAGATCAAGGTTCAATGAGACAATTAATTTTTGGTGATGTCGAGAGAGCATTATCTGTCCCTCCCTATGGTGTAACCGTATGATAGTGCTTCCTGCATGAGTTAGGATGATTTCAAGATCTTAATGAGTTCCATGGCTTTGCTTAAAGAGGGTGTGGCAGGACACTCTTAATGGACTTACCTATGTGGATGTTGGAAGTGGGGCCGCTTCCTATGAGAATTTGAGCTTTTTCTCTACAGACATTCATTAAGTCCGGGATTTAGCCCACGGCCAAAACGGGCACAACGGCAAGAGCTTGGCAGCTTTTTTCTTTGAGACATCAAAGTGCGGTTTTTATTTCTGAATTGTATTCACTGTTGGCGGTTCAAGATATTGTGTTCACCGTAACAACAAGCAGTTCCGGTAACCTCTCACTAAGTTAAGGTTCAATCTCTGGGACACCTTAGCCTAATATTGATGTATTATGTTTTCTCGTATTTTGTCGATATGTTTTATCATTCATGTGGGGGATTGTTAGAAAAAACGGGTTTTGTTTTCCAAAAAACCAAATTTGCATGGACTATGATTTGATCCCTAGACCTATTGCCCACTAGTTGTTTCATTTGAATAGATAAAACAATAGTCCCACATAGACTAAAATCTAAAGAGTTTTACACTTAAATACCTTAGAATTGGCTAAAAGGGCATGGCCCTTGGGTCAACACACTTTTGTGTGAGGGAGAAGACCTAGATTAGGGCAAGGTCTCCTTTCCCGTACGCGCGGTGCTTCGCACCGAAGCACGCACGCCGCCGGTCGGTCGGTCGGGTCGGGTTCGGGTGTGGGTTCACAGACCTATCTTTTTGCTGAACACCTTGTATGTACATGTTGGCTTCTCTGTGTGTCTCGCATGCTTTGACTGAGTAAAAGTTATTTTATTCAAAAAAGATGTTTTCTGAACCTGACAAAAGCTGAAGTTGTCTTCTGCAAAAGCAAAACTGTTTTTCTGCTTAAAGTTAAAGCTGTTTCTAACTGACAAAAGCAAAGTGTTTTCTGCTTAAACTAAAAGTGTTTTTTGACTGACAAAAGCTAAAGAGAAAAGCATCTTCACTCTGTTTAATGACTGTCCCTGTCTTGCACTGTTTTTAACAAAAACATTACCAGTACGCATGTCTTTGTTGCATGCCTTTTTCCTCTCGTTTGTAACGTCTTGAACACTATATAAGGGAGGAGTCTTGAGCTCATTTGAAAAACAACTGAGAAACATCTGTTCTACTACTCTCCCCCTGCTTTCAGTAAACAAGTTTACTTTCAAGTTTTCTCTGTTTTTAAGTTTTGCTAAACACTGACAAGTTCTAAGGGTACTCTCTTTGTATGTTACATTTAGGGGTACTATCAGTAGTTGTATCCTGGAGGTGACTCGCCAACTGCTATAGCATCTCAGAGGGGTAGCAGGCGATATTGCCTTTAGGACAGCATATCATATACGTGCCTCTACCTTTTTTCTGTGTATCTCCGGGAACATCAGTCAAGCGTCGGTTTGAGCTAAGTATTCTCTTCTCAATTACTATGATTGTTGTTACATTTTCTACAACAATCTAAAGGCAATGTCGTCTTTACTGTATTTTTTGCTGTAACAACATGGGAAAGAGTACTGTAGACAAACTCCCGTCTCTAGATGCTGAAACCGAACCTAGAAGAAGTAAGAGGGTTAGAACCGAGAAAATTTTCGGTCCAGATTTTGTGACTCTTACGGTAGAGTCTGAACCCCAAACCTATAAGGAAGCTATGACTTCTCCGGAAGCTCCCTTCTGGGAAGAAACTTCGAATAATGAGTGGGATTCCATTCAACAAAATGAAACTTGGGAGATTGTAGACTTACCTCCTGGTAGTAAAACCATAGGTTGCAAGTGGGTCTTCAAAAGGAAACTTAGAAGATGGAACTATAGAAAAACACAAAGCTAGGTTGGTAGCTAAGGGGTATAGACAACAGAAGGATTAGATTTCTTTGATACCTATTCACCGGTCACAAGAATCACTTCTATCCGGATGCTGATTTCTATTGCTTCTATTTATGATTTGCATATACATCAGATGGATGTTAAAACTGCATTTTTATATGGTGAATTGAATGAAGAAATTTATATGGACCAACCTGAAGGTTTTGTTGTGAAAGGTTTTGAAGATAAAGTATGCAAACTGAAAAAATCTCTGTATGGTTTAAAACAAGCACCTAAACAGTGGCATGAAAAATTTAATCATGTAATGATATCTAATGGCTTCAAGGTTAATGAATCTGATAAATGTGTTTACATTAAATCTATGGATGATTCTCATGTTATTGTGTGCCTGTATGTTGATGATATGCTCATATTAGGCAGTAACCTTGATAGTATTAACACCTAAAAGCATGCTTAACGAAAACTTTGACATGAAAGACTTAGGCCCTGCTGATGTAATCTTAGGGATGAAAATCAGAAAGACGTCTGATGGATATAGTCTTAGTCAATCTCATTATGTTGAAACTGTGCTTAAGAGATTTAATCATGAAAATGCTAAACTGCAACTACTCCTTATGATCCCAATTGTAAATTGAAAAAGAACAAGGGTGAGGGAATTTATCAACTTGAGTATTCTCGTATTATTGGCAGTCTTATGTATTTAGTGAACTGTAACCCTGGGAAGGTACACTTGCAACCCTGGGCAGGATCACTGGCAATGCTCTCTACAGAGTTCTAAAGTACCTAGAGGAACTTCAAACTATTTCTTAAGTTTTGGGAAGTATCCTGCTGTGCTATAAGGGTATTGTGATGCTAACTGGATATCAGACTCAGATGAGTGCAAATCCACTAGTGTACATCTTCACACTTGGAGGTGCGTCTGTGTCATGGAAGTCTTCCAAACAGACATGTATAGCTCGATCCACCATGGAGTCTGAGTTTATAGCCTTGGAGAAAGCTGGAGAGGAAGCTGAATGGATACGAGGTTTCCTGGGAGGAATTCTACTCTCTGTCCCAAGCCTGTGTCTTCGATCGCAATCCACTGTGACCGTCAAGATGCTATTGGATGCGCAAAGAATAGTGTATACAATGGAAAGTCTATACATCTTCAAAGAAGACACAAGACAGTGAAACAACTACTCTCTATTGGTATCATCTCTATAGACTTTGTGAGGTCTAAAGAGAATATTGCAGATGCTTGGACGAAAGGGTTATCTAGAGAGGTAGTTAGATCCACATCGAAGGGGATGGGACTCAAGCTCATATAATAAATCGCCATGAAGGACACTCAACCTTGTGAATGGAGCTCCAAGATCAAGGTTCAATGAGACAATAATTTTTGGTGATGTCGAGAGAGCATTATCTTGTCCCTCCCTATGGTGTAACCGTATGATAGTGCTTCCTGCATGAGTTAGGATGATTTCAAGATCTTAATGAGTTCCATGGCTTTGCTTAAAGAGGGGTGTGGCAGGACACTCTTAATGGACTTACCTATGTGGATGTTGGAAGTGGGGCCGCTTCCTATGAGAATTTGAGCTTTTTCTCTACAGACATTCATTAAGTCCGGGATTTAGCCCACGGCCAAAACGGGCACAACGGCAAGAGCTTGGCATCTTTTTTCTTTGAGACATCAAAGTGCGGTTGTTATTTCTGAATTGTATTCACTGTTGGCGGTTCAAGATATTGTGTTCACCGTAACAACAAGCAGTTCCGGTAACCTCTCACTAAGTTAAGGTTCAATCTCTGGGACACCTTAGCCTAATATTGATGTATTATGTTTTCTCGTTTTCGTATTTGTCGATATTTTTATCATTCATGTGGGGGATTGTTAGAAAAAACGGGTTTTGTTTTCCAAAAAACCAAATTTGCATGGACTATGATTTGATCCCTAGACCTATTGCCCACTAGTTGTTTTTTCATTTGAATAGATAAAACAATAGTCCCACATAGACTAAAATCTAAAGAGTTTTACACTTAAATACCTTAGAATTGGCTAAAAGGGCATGGCCCTTGGGTCAACACACTTTTGTGTGAGGGAGAAGACCTAGATAGGGCAAGGTTGCCTTTCCCGTACGCGCGGTGCTTCGCACCGAAGCACGCACGCCGCCGTCGGTCGGTCGGGTCGGGTTCGGGTGTGGGTTCACAGACCTATCTTTTTGCTGAACACCTTGTATGTACATGTTGGCTCTGTGTGTCTCGCATGCTTTGACTGAGTAAAAGTTATTTTATTCAAAAAAGATGTTTTCTGAACCTGACAAAAGCTGAAGTTGTCTTCTGCAAAAGCAAAACTGTTTTTCTGCTTAAAGTTAAAGCTGTTTCTAACTGACAAAAGCAAAGTGTTTTCTGCTTAAACTAAAAGTGTTTTTTGACTGACAAAAGCTAAAGAGAAAAGCATCTTCACTCTGTTTAATGACTGTCCCTGTCTTGCACTGTTTTTAACAAAACATTACCAGTACGCATGTCTTTGTGCATGCCTTTTTCCTCTCGTTTGTAACGTCTTGAACACTATATAAGGGAGGAGTCTTGAGCTCATTTGAAAAACAACTGAGAAACATCTGTTCTACTACTCTCCCCCTGCTTTCAGTAAACAAGTTTACTTTCAAGTTTTCTCTGTTTTTAAGTTTTGCTAAACACTGACAAGTTCTAAGGGTACTCTCTTTGTATGTTACATTTAGGGGTACTATCAGTAGTTGTATCCTGGAGGTGACTCGCCAACTGCTATAGCATCTCAGAGGGGTAGCAGGCGATATTGCCTTTAGGACAGCATATCATATACGTGCCTCTACCTTTTTTCTGTGTATCTCCGGGAACATCAGTCAAGCGTCGGTTTGAGCTAAGTATTCTCTTCTCAATTACTATGATTGTTGTTACATTTTCTACAACAATCTAAAGGCAATGTCGTCTTTACTGTATTTTTTGCTGTAACAACATGGGAAAGAGTACTGTAGACAAACTCCCGTCTCTAGATGCTGAAACCGAACCTAGAAGAAGTAAGAGGGTTAGAACCGAGAAAATTTCGGTCCAGATTTTGTGACTCTTACGGTAGAGTCTGAACCCCAAACCTATAAGGAAGCTATGACTTCTCCGGAAGCTCCCTTCTGGGAAGAAACTTCGAATAATGAGTGGGATTCCATTCAACAAAATGAAACTTGGGAGATTGTAGACTTACCTCCTGGTAGTAAAACCATAGGTTGCAAGTGGGTCTTCAAAAGGAAACTTAGAATAGATGGAACTATAGAAAAACACAAAGCTAGGTTGGTAGCTAAGGGGTATAGACAACAGAAGGATTAGATTTCTTTGATACCTATTCACCGGTCACAGAATCACTTCTATCCGGATGCTGATTTCTATTGCTTCTATTTATGATTTGCATATACATCAGATGGATGTTAAAACTGCATTTTTATATGGTGAATTGAATGAAGAAATTTATATGGACCAACCTGAAGGTTTTGTTGTGAAAGGTTTTGAAGATAAAGTATGCAAACTGAAAAAATCTTGTATGGTTTAAAACAAGCACCTAAACAGTGGCATGAAAAATTTAATCATGTAATGATATCTAATGGCTTCAAGGTTAATGAATCTGATAAATGTGTTTACATTAAATCTATGGATGATTCTCATGTTATTGTGTGCCTGTATGTTGATGATATGCTCATATTAGGCAGTAACCTTGATAGTATTAACACCACTAAAAGCATGCTTAACGAAAACTTTGACATGAAAGACTTAGGCCCTGCTGATGTAATCTTAGGGATGAAAATCAGAAAGACGTCTGATGGATATAGTCTTAGTCAATCTCATTATGTTGAAACTGTGCTTAAGAGATTTAATCATGAAAATGCTAAACTGCAACTACTCCTTATGATCCCAATTGTAATTGAAAAAGAACAAGGGTGAGGGATTTATCAACTTGAGTATTCTCGTATTATTGGCAGTCTTATGTATTTAGTGAACTGTAACCCTGGGAAGGTACACTTGCAACCCTGGGCAGGATCACTGGATGCTCTCTACAGAGTTCTAAGTACCTAGAGGAACTTCAAACTATTGCTTAAGTTTTGGGAAGTATCCTGCTGTGCTAGGGGTATTGTGATGCTAACTGGATATCAGACTCAGATGAGTGCAAATCCACTAGTGGTACATCTTCACACTTGGTGGTGCGTCTGTGTCATGGAAGTCTACCAAACAGACATGTATAGCTCGATCCACCATGGAGTCTGAGTTTATAGCCTTGGAGAAAGCTGGAGAGGAAGCTGAATGGATACGAGGTTTCCTGGGAAATTCTACTCTGTCCCAAGCCTGTGTCTTCGATCGCAATCCACTGTGACAGTCAAGATGCTATTGGATGCGCAAAGAATAGTGTATACAATGGAAAGTCTATACATCTTCAAGAAGACACAAGACAGTGAAACAACTACTCTCTATGGTATCATCTCTATAGACTTTGTAGGTCTAAAGAGAATATTGCAGATCCTTGACGAAAGGGTTATCTAGAGAGGTAGTTAGATCCACATCGAAGGGGATGGGACTCAAGCTATAATAAATCGCCATGAAGGACACTCAACCTTGTGAATGGAGCTCCAAGATCAAGGTTCAATGAGACAATTTTTGGTGATGTCGAGAGAGCATATCTCTGTCCCTCCCTATGGTGTAACCGTATGATAGTGCTGCCTGCATGAGTTGGATGATTTCAAGATCTTAATGAGTTCCATGGCTTTGCTTAAAGAGGGTGTGGCAGGACACTCTTAATGGACTCACCTATGTGGATGTTGGAAGTGGGGCCGCTTCCTATGAGAATTTGAGCTTTTTCTCTACAGACATTCATTAAGTCCGGGATTTAGCCCACGGCCAAAACGGGCACAACGGCAAGAGCTTGGCATCTTTTTCTTTGAGACATCAAAGTGCGTTTTATTTCTGAATTGTATTCACTGTTGGCGGTTCAAGATATTGTGTTCACCGAACAACAAGCAGTTCCGGTAACCTCTCACTAAGTTAAGGTTCAATCTCTGGGACACCTTAGCCTAATATTGATGTATTATGTTTTCTCGTATTTGTCGATATGTTTTATCATTCATGTGGGGATTGTTAGAAAAAACGGGTTTTGTTTTCCAAAAAAACCAAATTTGCATGGACTATGATTTGATCCCTAACCTATTGCCCACTAGTTGTTTCATTTGAATAGATAAAACAATAGTCCCACATAGACTAAAATCTAAAGAGTTTTACACTTAAATACCTTAGAATTGGCTAAAAGGGCATGGCCCTTGGGTCAACACACTTTTGTGTGAGGGAGAAGACCTAGATTAGGGCAAGGTCTCCTTTCCCGTACGCGCGGTGCTTCGCACCGAAGCACGCACGCCGCCGGTCGGTCGGTCGGGTCGGGTTCGGGTGTGGGTTCACAGACCTATCTTTTTGCTGAACACCTTGTATGTACATGTTGGCTTCTCTGTGTGTCTCGCATGCTTTGACTGAGTAAAAGTTATTTTATTCAAAAAAGATGTTTTCTGAACCTGACAAAAGCTGAAGTTGTCTTCTGCAAAAGCAAAACTGTTTTTTGCTTAAAGTTAAAGCTGTTTCTAACTGACAAAAGCAAAGTGTTTTCTGCTTAAACTAAAAGTGTTTTTTGACTGACAAAAGCTAAGAAAAGCATCTTCACTCTGTTTAATGACTGTCCCTGTCTTGCACTGTTTTTAACAAAAACATTACCAGTACGCATGTCTTTGTTGCATGCCTTTTTCCTCTCGTTTGTAACGTCTTGAACACTATATAAGGGAGGAGTCTTGAGCTCATTTGAAAAACAACTGAGAAACATCTGTTCTACTACTCTCCCCCTGCTTTCAGTAAACAAGTTTACTTTCAAGTTTTCTCTGTTTTTAAGTTTTGCTAAACACTGACAAGTTCTAAGGGTACTCTCTTTGTATGTTACATTTAGGGGTACTATCAGTAGTTGTATCCTGGAGGTGACTCGCCAACTGCTATAGCATCTCAGAGGGGTAGCAGGCGATATTGCCTTTAGGACAGCATATCATATACGTGCCTCTACCTTTTTTCTGTGTATCTCCGGGAACATCAGTCAAGCGTCGGTTTGAGCTAAGTATTCTCTTCTCAATTACTATGATTGTTGTTACATTTTCTACAACAATCTAAAGGCAATGTCGTCTTTACTGTATTTTTTGCTGTAACAACATGGGAAAGAGTACTGTAGACAAACTCCCGTCTCTAGATGCTGAAACCGAACCTAGAAGAAGTAAGAGGGTTAGAACCGAGAAAATTTTCGGTCCAGATTTTGTGACTCTTACGGTAGAGTCTGAACCCCAAACCTATAAGGAAGCTATGACTTCTCCGGAAGCTCCCTTCTGGGAAGAAACTTCGAATAATGAGTGGGATTCCATTCAACAAAATGAAACTTGGGAGATTGTAGACTTACCTCCTGGTAGTAAAACCATAGGTTGCAAGTGGGTCTTCAAAAGGAAACTTAGAATAGATGGAACTATAGAAAAACACAAAGCTAGGTTGGTAGCTAAGGGGTATAGACAACAAGAAGGATTAGATTTCTTTGATACCTATTCACCGGTCACAAGAATCACTTCTATCCGGATGCTGATTTCTATTGCTTCTATTTATGATTTGCATATACATCAGATGGATGTTAAAACTGCATTTTTATATGGTGAATTGAATGAAGAAATTTATATGGACCAACCTGAAGGTTTTGTTGTGAAAGGTTTTGAAGATAAAGTATGCAAACTGAAAAAATCTCTGTATGGTTTAAAACAAGCACCTAAACAGTGGCATGAAAAATTTAATCATGTAATGATATCTAATGGCTTCAAGGTTAATGAATCTGATAAATGTGTTTACATTAAATCTATGGATGATTCTCATGTTATTGTGTGCCTGTATGTTGATGATATGCTCATATTAGGCAGTAACCTTGATAGTATTAACACACTAAAAGCATGCTTAACGAAAACTTTGACATGAAAGACTTAGGCCCTGCTGATGTAATCTTAGGGATGAAAATCAGAAAGACGTCTGATGGATATAGTCTTAGTCAATCTCATTATGTTGAAACTGTGCTTAAGAGATTTAATCATGAAAATGCTAAAACTGCAACTACTCCTTATGATCCCAATTGTAAATTGAAAAAGAACAAGGGTGAGGGAATTTATCAACTTGAGTATTCTCGTATTATTGGCAGTCTTATGTATTTAGTGAACTGTAACCCTGGGAAGGTACACTTGCAACCCTGGGCAGGATCACTGGCATGCTCTCTACAGAGTTCTAAAGTACCTAAGAGGAACTTCAAACTATTTCTTAAGTTTTGGGAAGTATCCTGCTGTGCTATAAGGGTATTGTGATGCTAACTGGATATCAGACTCAGATGAGTGCAAATCCACTAGTGTGTACATCTTCACACTTGGAGGTGCGTCTGTGTCATGGAAGTCTTCCAAACAGACATGTATAGCTCGATCCACCATGGAGTCTGAGTTTATAGCCTTGGAGAAAGCTGGAGAGGAAGCTGAATGGATACGAGGTTTCCTGGGAGGAATTCTACTCTGTCCCAAGCCTGTGTCTTCGATCGCAATCCACTGTGACCGTCAAGATGCTATTGGATGCGCAAAGAATAGTGTATACAATGGAAAGTCTATACATCTTCAAAGAAGACACAAGACAGTGAAACAACTACTCTCTATTGGTATCATCTCTATAGACTTTGTGAGGTCTAAAGAGAATATTGCAGATGCTTGGACGAAAGGGTTATCTAGAGAGGTAGTTAGATCCACATCGAAGGGGATGGGACTCAAGCTCATATAACAAATCGCCATGAAGGACACTCAACCTTGTGAATGAAGCTCCAAGATCAAGGTTCAATGAGACAACTAATTTTTGGTGATGTCGAGAGAGCATTAGCTCTGTCCCTCCCTATGGTGTAACCGTATGATAGTGCTGCCTGCATGAGTTAGGATGATTTGTCAAGATCTTAATGAGTTCCATGGCTTTGCTTAAAGAGGGGTGTGGCAGGACACTCTTAATGGACTTACCTATGTGGATGTTGGAAGTGGGGCCGCTTCCTATGAGAATTTGATCTTTTTCTCTACAGACATTCATTAAGTCCGGGATTTAGCCCACGGCCAAAACGGGCACAACGGCAAGAGCTTGGCAGCTTTTTTCTTTGAGACATCAAAGTGCGGTTGTTATTTCTGAATTGTATTCACTTATGGCGGTTCAAGATATTGTGTTCACCGTAACAACAAGCAGTTCCGGTAACCTCTCACTAAGTTAAGGTTCAATCTCTGGGACACCTTAGCCTAATATTGATGTATTCTGTTTTCTCGTATTTTGTCGATATGTTTTATCATTCATGTGGGGGATTGTTAGAAAAAACGGGTTTTGTTTTTCCAAAAAAACAAATTTGCATGGACTATGATTTGATCCCTAGACCTATTTCCCACTAGTTGTTTTTTCATTTGAATAGATAAAATAATAGTCCCACATAGACTAAAATCTAAAGAGTTTTACACTTAAATACCTTAGAATTGGCTAAAAGGGCATGGCCCTTGGATCAACACACTTTTGTGTGAGGGAGAAGACCTAGACTAGGGAAAGGTTGCCTTTCCCGTACGCGCGGTGCTTCGCACCGAAGCACGCACGCTTCTGGTCGGACGGGTCGGGTCGGATCGGGTTCGGGTGTGGGTTCACATACCTATCTTTTTGCTAAACTCCTTGTATGTACGTGTTGGATTCTCTGTGTGTCTCGCATGCTTTGACTGAGTAAAAGTTGTTTTATTCAAAAAAGATGTTTTCTGAACCTGACAAAAGCTGAAGCTGTCTTCTGCAAAAGCAAAACTGTTTTTCTGCTTAAAGTTAAAGCTGTTTCTAACTGACAAAAGCAAAGTGTTTTCTGCTTAAAGTAAAAGTGTTTTTTGACTGACAAAAGCTAAATAGAAAAGCATCTTCACTCTGTTTAATGATTGTCCCTGTCTTGCACTATTTTTAACAAAAACATTACCAGTACGCATGGCTTTGTTGCATGTCTTTTTCCTCTCGTTTGTAACGTCTTGAACACTATATAAGGGAGGAGTCTTGAGCTCATTTGAAAAAAAACTGAGAAACATCTCTTCTACTACTCTCCCGCTGCTATCAGTAAACAAGTTCACTTTGAAGTTTTCTCTGTTTTTAAGTTTTGCTAAACACTGCCAAGTTCTAAGGGTACTCTCTTTGTATGCTACATTTAGGGGTACTATCAGTAGTTGTATCCTGGAAGTGACTCGCCAACTGCTATAGCATCTCAGAGGAGTAGCAGGCGATATTTCCTTTAAGACAGCGTATCATATACGTGCCTCTACCTTTTTTCTGTGTATCTCTGGGAACATCAGTCAAGCGTCGGTTTGAGCTAAGTATTCTCTTCTCAAATACTATGATTGTTGTTACATTTTCTACAACAAAGAATACCGGCAGTCATCTTATCAGACGCTGGTAAAGCTTTAATGAGAGCCATACCAGCAGCTTTCCCTAATGCAGCTCATTTGTTGTGTACATTTCACATACATGCTAATGTCCGGCTGAATTGTAGAACTGTTCTAAACCCGGCACGTGCAAAGAAAGGGCAGCGGTCTAAAGAAGAGGAGGAGCGGGTTTCCAAGGTAACCAAGGAGGAGAAAGACAAGGAAAAGAAAGAAAGGCATCGGATATGGTCGAGTTTCGCAAAGGATTGGGAGGCGCTGACAATGTCATGCACTGAGGTCGTGTACAAGATGAATACGTACGTTTTTGTAACCGTTGGAACCCGGAGTCCGGGTCGACAAAGAGGTTCTTAGTAAGCTTCCCATTTCAATAAACAAACCTAATCAAATGCAGAATACAGAATACACTTGATGAAAACCATGTCTCTCGAAAGGACTGGTAAATATGATCGTCCAAATAACCGAAGATGA
This sequence comes from Papaver somniferum, assembly GCF_003573695.1. Lineage (NCBI taxonomy): Eukaryota > Viridiplantae > Streptophyta > Magnoliopsida > Ranunculales > Papaveraceae > Papaver > Papaver somniferum. Next base: position 113,649,606 of record NC_039368.1, on the reverse strand, counting down.
AAACCAGCAACAAATACCATGTCTTTCAAATTTAGCTGTCTGCTATCAACAAAAAACATTTGTGCACCAAATATAGTTGCAACCTTGGTTAATTTGAAGCTACACATTTTTATATGTACACAAGAAGATTATCACTCTAGCTAATTCTGAACTTAGAAGGTTATAATTTCAAAACACATTTTCAAAGTTTCTTCTTTTTTAAAGCTCTCAGATGGTTCTTCCATTTGCAGATCATTAAAATCCCCTCCAAAGTCTTTCTCTGGGCTGACAATATCTCCCCATTTACAGTTTTGCAGCTCCACTCTCTTTTTACATCTTGAATAGTAGGTAAATTTTGAAGAGGCACACATTGTCTCTTCTTCCTCGACTCCTGAAGATAGAAAATCCTGCCACCCAGTTGATGGAACCGCAAGCTCTTTATTCAATGCAGCTTCAATGCCATCTATTATTTTAGTGGACTCACCAATCAAACATTTAATGGACTGGATAAATGTATTGCCTATGAGTTCCTTGTTACTCCTCTTGAGATTCTTTGACTTGGACCCATAGAACTCGATACAGACCTCAAAGAGAAGACTCATCCAGGCTAAAGGTTCTGCAACTATTTGAGACAAAAGTGCTAAATCATCTCCTCGAAAGCTTACCGGCAATTGCTTGTCCTCGAGCTTATCAGCTACGAACGTGGAAATCATCCGACTCACCATATCAAGTTGAACAGTATCTTCTGAGCTGAAGACCCCATAGGTCATCAAACTGATAATATCTACCTTTTCGTTCTCAAACGGCCTGCCCTCTGCAACTTTAGTAATCAAATCTAATGCTTCATCACGAGTCAGCTCAAGGCTTTCCAAATATTTATTATTAATCTCATGAAGCTTTAAAATTTTGTGGGATGTATTAGAGAATACTATCATCCCACATACTGGAGGAGACTGGAGAGCATAAGTGATCAGACTAAGAAGCAGAGACCTCCTCTCAATAGTTCGAGACCAGTAACTTTTCCTTAACGATTCACACTGCCAAGAGAGAGATGATAAAAACATGATTTTGCAACATAAAAAGAATAGGAACTGTTTTATGGTGTGTGCTCTTAAAGGTGTTTAAATTTGTACTATTTGAATGCTACTAAATGTGAGCCTAGCATAAATATATAGAATATTACTAGTACCTGCAGTTTTCGATTTTTGTAAACCACATTTTCACCATCAAATGTCCCTGTCATAAAGAACAAATGCAATCAACAACAACGACCTAAATAATTCCTTGCAAATGACACTGAAGCAAGGGATAATCTTGGATCTACTATTCTCTTCGATACCGACAGATATGAAAACACTACTTAAAGAAAAATGAAAAGAAAAAAATGATGCCAAAAGCAAAAGAAAAATACCAACCTTTATGGTGATTAACATTAGGAGTGGGTGTCCACCAAGGTCTTGATCGTGGGTCATCGTTCAAAGTCACAGATTTGCTCTTTTCAATAAACTGCTTCTGGAGTTCTTCACTCCAGGACTTCATCTTCTACAAATATTTTTTAATGTAACACATCAATTTACACTTTTTTTAATCCATGTAACACATAAATTCTTCATTTTGTGGACCATCCAACATATTCCAACAGGAAGAATCCTAACCTTTAGTTTCCCAAACTTTTCTACTGAGTGCTTCACCTCTAATACCATGCTTTCAACTTCTGATATCACATACTGATGAGATGTCTTAAGCCGCCTCGTAAAATAACCCAACTTGATTGCCTAAAAGGTGATGAATAGTAAACAGAACTGGTATTAACAAGACACACAAGAAATAACACAAACATGCGCCCAGGTCATCAAAGTGTAACTGCAAATGAAATACAGACAGCAATATGGGAAAAGGTAGTTGCTAGGGGTAGAGAAAGCTACATGTAAATAAAAATACTCCCAACCATGAAGTATCCAACCCCAGTATCCCATCACAAGAAAAAGAAAAAAAATGGAAGATAAATAACTTACAAGTGCGTGATCACCAGTGGCGTACGCGTTAAAGGTGCGTTCCCGTACATCAGAAAGATGGTGATCCATAAAACCTGAATAAAGGCGTAAGAGGCCACCTAAATCTTCCAAATGTGGCGACGCCAACATTCCTGGCACTATATGCTCCCAGAATGTTTCCCATAGGATGTTATTTACATTCAGGGCTTGGTACCTATTCGAAAAGGAATAACTCAGCCAAGAGCAATAGATCCTAAAGTTGCAATACAGTCTAGATAGAACCACTAGACAACTTTTTCCAATCAATAATGGTTAAAAATGTTTTACAAAATACTAGCCTTTCAAGGGCCAAAGGTAGCGCGCCGATGTAAGTGTATCAGTGCATCAATGAAGTTGTGAACTGCCAACAGGATCTGCAGAACAAGAAAAATACAAAGGTGATGCTCATACATGAACACTAACATTATAGTCCACCATCTGCACAAATGGATCCACAAAGATTATGAACAGAAGACGCGATGCCTGATATCTGACCTGTGGTTCTTCGAGCCGAATTCCAGAACCATGATTGCTTCCACCAGGTAACCAACATTCTTGGTGCGCCAGAACAACTATCAACCATGCAACATAAATAAGCGAGAAGTAAACTTGAGGAAATAAAATGAAAACACTAATTAGTGGAAGAAGTATTAAATGCGATGTAGAACAGCAAATATAGCAACACTGAGGTAGGAAATTATTAATCCCGCATACAAGATCAGCTTGACCTAATCACAGCAATCGTGGTGAAGTACATAAAACTGTGACCAAGCTTGACCTAATCAGACACAAAGGCATAGTCCGTTTTAAACTTCTCTCCAAATCATATGGCATTTCAAAAACTAAAACGGGTGTTGGACTAAAGGAATACCTGCACCAGCGCATTACATGCCATGTAGAGATCTTGTCCCTCCCTGAAATCCAGGTACTCTTTGTATTGAAGATTTTTAACATACGTATGTCCTATCTTTAAATTTCTTGTTGCAATATCTAAGAAGATGAAAAGTTAATATGATATTCCAGGCATTAAAAACGAGATGGTAAATTATTCTGAATATAGAAGAAACTATTATATTCAAGAACTATGTTTAAACAGTGAACATCTAGATGATGAACTTAGAAGAGCCTCACCCTTGATAGATAACTCAAACGGGAACCCAAACCATTCTTCAATGCCAGAGAAGGTAATCCTTTTCAGAATACTACGCGACTCGTCATTATCCTCCCCAAGATATGTTTGAAGACACCCACATAATGTTCTCCTTTCTTCCAGGACCAAGACTTCGAGGAACTTCTCAATATCAGAGATGAAGGTAGGCAAGTGACCGAATCTGAACTCACAAAATTTTCAGTTAACATGAAATGCAGTAAAATGCCAAAATTATGATTGTATCTTCATGGAAAGCATACATGCTAAGAGGAACATAAACACGACATGGCAAAACTGTCTCCTAAAACAAACATCTAGGCGGGTCACAGGTGAGTACCAAGATAAATTTGAGACAAATATACTACCCGCAGCTAGCAATTAAAACATAAATAAGCAAGAAATAGGGTTTCAATCAAGAGATTTTTGTTTTTCATATACTCTAAACCTTCTATACAGTGATAATTCGAAACGGTTACTAGTGAGAAAGAGACCTGTCAAAGTACTTGCAAATAGGCAACTGCATCCCCTCATGCCTAATACCCCCGTCGAGCAATGATTTCCTGAACTCAATTTTGATATCTGCCCAGTAAGGGACAGTCGACTGCTGCAATTTTTTCACAAAAGCGGATGCAGTTTCTAACTTGTCTCTAGACAAAGGTCTTGGAAGAGCTTGACCATCTCCGGTCCTAGTAGACCACCTGCTGGCATCCTCCAACAAACTGTCCAGATAGTCTAAGAAGCACTTCCAATCATTAGTGCTGACACATTACAGAGAAAAGAAAGAGAGAAAAGTAGTTTCACTGTAATTATCATGCACAGTATGAACAACCATGAAAGAGCATTAGATGATTGTCACGGTGCAGAAGCGAACTCTATCGATAAAAATAAGTTTTGCAAACATACCCCTTCTCGAGTAACCCCTGAAAGACCGCAGTAGCATCAGAATAATTCTTTTGAAGAGCAAGAAGCCGTCCCTGTCAACTCAAAGTCAAACAATAGAAAACGAAAAGTTAAGACTTCAAATCTGGTTAACACAAATTATTATATCTGCTAGACACAACCTTCGTACAGGTTACAATCTAGCTCACCAGGCCTGTTGACTGTGAAGGAAAACCAGAAGGATGCAAGAAAGCCTTTAGAAGTGACATTACTGAGTGAGAAGTCTAAGACTCAAAAAAGCAAATCGGAACACACTTAAGCTTTTACTCTAGGATCATATGGAAAACAAAGTCTTCCCTACGCAGCTCCTTATAAGGATCAGCTGTTCAGCTAGATGACTACCTAAAATCTAGTTTGCCAAAACTCGTACCTTTATGCGTTGCATCTCATCTTTAGGCGGCAACTTTTTGAGGATTTTAAGCGCATCACCATATTCCTCCAGATTTTCTAGCATCGAAATGAAGAGAAGGGCTGCAAAAGAATTCAACAGCCATTTGCATAAGTGGCATTGATTAAATATGTTTCAGAAGATGAGTGAACTATAGAGGAGTATACCATCCGGTTCCTTCAGTTCAATTTTCTTAGACGACTCTTCAAAACAGGCTTTTGCTAGTTTAAGTAGTGACTTATCTGTTGATTCCAACTGTCTTGTTCTCTCATGAGGTTTAAGTAGTGCCACCTCTCTTGGTACCTACCACAAGCCACAAAACAGGGTACCATCTCATGCACTATTTACAAAAACATTTTCAAGCCCTATTCCCATGAGCCATATTTGAGAATATGTGTATAATAAACAAGCTACTGGACCCATACTTCTACTTGTGAACTAGCAGAAGAATGAACTTTTTCACCTTCAACTAACACAAATATAATCAAATTTAGTAGAGAACGAACCTGTTGGATATAACTACAAGCCTCCCAGAGTCTATACTACGCTAATTCTTCATTTGTTTGGGAAATCCTATGCAATATGCCTGCCGTCTGCAAAAAGCAAGAGAAGATCAAACATGGATATAAAACAAATAGTTGAGGTGTTTTACTTTCTTTTCTTATGTAAGACAAGAGGTCTTTGGATAGTCAAACCTTTCGCTGCGCAGGGTAATCACATTCATAGACATTACATCTGAAGAGACGCAATAACAGGAGCTCAATGTCCTTGTCTTTCTCATTCTCTGTCTCATTAACCTTGTCTTTCTCTTTCTTTTTCTTCTCTTCCTCTTTCTCTTTAAGAAGCCGTGTATAGCAAGCAGCTAAGACATCAACTGCAGTATCCATCAAAATATATATATATATATATATATATATATACATTAGTCAGTAATATATAAAAAACAAGAGCGGGAATGAGTTTTCTAACGAATTTGATAAGCTGTATTTACCACCATAACCTATACAGTTAAAAAGATAATGCACTAATCCATTGAAAGCATCATCTGGATCTTTGGCCAATTTATCAGCAACATCCATCGCGAGTTTCACGAGCTTTTGTTCCTCTAGAGGCCGTCTCATTCTTTTGTGAATATAGGCAAAGCATACCTAAAAGCGACAGACATTAAAACATCAAATAAACATCAAGAAAACAGAACTCCACAAAATGGGTTAAAATTTCCACCTGCCAGGAAAGTGCTATCTCGAGTTTGTGCACAGCATCGATAGCCCGTTTGCACTTTTTTAGTAATTCAGCCTCCTCTAACAATGTTGAAGGTGGTGCAGCATATAAAACATCAGTCATCAGCTGGGTCATCTCTTGACTGATTACTTCATCCCCTGTCTTTACCATTGTTGAAGAAAAAGAAGAATCCTGCAACTCCTATAAAACAGAAGACCAAAACAAGATAAAATAGTGAAGTATCAAACTTTCATAATCAAGCAATCGCATGCAAAGCACAAACGCATGTGAATGCTGTGGACTCAAAAACCCAGAATTTATTTACATAATCATAAAACGCTATAAATCCATTTTTCCAGAGTATTAATCTCCATAACCAACATTTTATCCCTGACTTCTCAAAAAAAACTATACTAAAAATGTTCACCCAATACCAAATTCACAGAAAACCCAGAAACAACATTATGTCCAGCACAGATTTCACAAGCCAATAATTTTAGAACAATATACTCTCTAAAATTCTAGAACAAATATACAGCACTGGATTATGTACAAAACCTATTTCTATCATGAACCCTGGAGTTTAATACTAATAATTTACATAACTAACTTAAATTGTCAAATCTGCCCTAAGACAAACACCAAGCAAACTTGCCTCAACTTCAGCACAAGTTGAAATCCAAATTAACCCTTGATATAATTTTTTCTACTGCCTATTTCCTTCCCTTCTAATTTTCTTTCACTTAACACGATTAAGAAAACGAAACCCTTTCTTTCTAAAATCTCTTATAGAAAAAACAAATAAAAATATATTGAAACCCTAGCATCAAAATCAGATCTCTCATTATTATCTTATAAAGAAAACCGAGAAGAAGAAGTATATGATCGACCGGACTGACCTAGATGATTATGGAGGATGGAGAAAGAAGAAGAAGTTGTTGTGCAGATGGTGAGGGGTAGTGGTGCTGAGAGCCTCTCTCTCAAGGGTCGAGTGAAAAACGAAGAAGAAGTGAATGAGACTATAAGTTTTAGGGTTATGGCTTGGACTGACCTAGATGATTAGCACCCCGTTGTACGCCTCGGCTTTCTTCAAATCATGTCCTTCGGTTACAGGAGCCCGCCCAATTGGATGCCGCCTCTTCTCCTCTTCAGTTTAACAGGGTGTATGGATCAGTATTTATATTTATATAGATAATAATTTTCGTGAATATAATAGATTTATAATGTTTCCATGGATGCTCGTAGATATAGATATATAATTTGGGATTATAATAATGGATAAAATTTATATTGATTTGGAAAAGTTGAAATGGATTAGGCCCTTTCATATGCACCCTTACAAAGAACGGGCTTGGCCAAGCCAAGTGGCCTAGCAAATTGGTGGTGACCAATAGAATTTTCACCGATCGATGAAATTTTTATCGGTGCTGATGAAATTTTTATCGGTACCGATAGAAATCTCGTTAGCCGATGGAAATTTTATCAGATTTCGGCAGCTATTTTTTCAAACCGCTGGAAATTCCATCGATTATAAATAGCAGTAAGAATGTGAGGTAAAAACACACCTTCTACACTTCATCTGCTCTTCTCTGTTCTAATTTTATCTACTTTATTCAAATCGGAGAAGTTATATCTCTTGGTGATTTTTCTAGAGTTGTTCAACAAGATGATTGTTAACAAAATTTGCGATTGATATAAGAAACTAGAGAATGGTAGTATTCTATAAAAAAGTTAATTCACTTGTATTTAATTTTTTGTAATGCAACTTTGTTTACTGATTTTGCTTCTTTTTAATTTGCAGCTAAAAGGCGAAGAAGTATTCAAGTTTTAGATACTAACCAACCGAAGTTTCCAGTTAAAAGGCGAAGAAGAATTTAACCAAAAGACAAAGAAAATCAAAGTTATAAAGACAATCAAGGAAAAAGTTGCGTAAATAGTCATAAAAATCAAGGAAAAGGGTCCAAAATAGTAAGAGGACATCAAATGGAAGTTGCGGCTGAAGAAGATAAACAAGTGGTTGAAGAGCCTCAAAGGTTTTTTACAAAGTCCGTTAATATGTTCTAAATGAATTTCAAATTTATATTTTGTGGAAAAAACGTAGTATTATTGTGCATTTATTAAATAAACTCTATATATTTAATTCTAATTTAAACCCACATGGGCTTTTCTCTAATGTATCTGTTAAATTTCGCAACCTCCTTTTCCGCTTCTAGCCGGCGTATGCGTGAGGGGTTTGGATTTGGGGTGCTTCCAGATGGACACGGTTGAGAGCTTGATGAAGGTAGTGATTGTTTTGGTGTGAAAAAAGGAGTAATTTGGGTTGATGATTCAGGGGTTGATGATGAAGTGGATTTAATTTCTTTTCTTGATTGACTCAAGCTTAATATCTCTTTTATCGATCTAGTGGGTTGACTTGATGATAAAGAATTTGACATTGTAGACGTTTTTTTTCGTGATTTCGATTGGGTTAAACTTAGAATCTCATCAATTGATCGAGTTTGTGGAGCACAAGATGAGGGAGATGGTGAAGATTTGACATTGTGAAAATTTATGAAACTATGAAAGTGGGATGAATATTGTTTGAGTAAATCGCTGGGTATCTATAGGGGATCAAATTACAACGGTTAAAATTAACTAGTCTACACTGATGGAAGTTCCAACTATACCATTGAAAACTTCTAGTAGACATATCAACTTAACAAATCTGCTAAGTTAGTAGGTGATTTTTTGGGTTGGGGGATTCTTGGCTAATTTGTGTGTTTGAAAGGTGCATAAGAAGGGGCCTTATCAAATCATAATATAGTAGAAAAAAACAATAATTTTCTTACAAAACAATCCGTCCACAAGTTAAGATTGTGGTGGGTGGTGGCGATGGTTGTTAGTGGTAATAGGGTGGTGCTAGTGGGTGGAGGTGGTCATGGTGTTGTTGGTGGAGGTTGGGGGTTGTGGTTGGTGGTTGGAGGCGGTGCTGGTAGTCTAGTTTGGTGGGTGGTAGATGATGGTGGGCATTGGTGATGGTGGAAAAATATGACATACCGTGATAAGAAAGAAAACTATTAAAAAAATGTCCATAAAAATTTATGAAATTGTTGTGATTTGGGTTGAGATTTATATAAGATAATAACACACGTATTAAAGTAAAATTTAATGTTAAGAACCAATATACATATGGATCTGAAGAGCTAATAAGAAGATACAAATGAGAACAAAATAAATAACAGAATGAACACAAATTGAAACACCACTCGTCTGAAAATTCCCAAATTCGACAGCTTTGTTCCGACCAGGAATTTGAACCAATAATCCCGGTGTTAATAGTATGAATAATACTACTGATACAAACACCGGACCCCGGTCTGTCATCTTCTCGCTTACAAAGATTCAAAATCTTTGGAGATAGTAATGGTGGAGAGATTTAGAACAAACCAGAAAGAAACTGAACTGAGCTAAGCTTCAGAGAAAAGAAAAAGGTGAAGAAGAAGAAGTAAAGACAAATTTACACTCAGCTAGAAGTTGTCAAGTGTAATTAAGGTGGGGGATATGATACTTTACCCGTCACAAAGGTAAGGCATAATTTTTACTGCATTTTTTGCAATACACAAGCCACGCCACGGCCACCGCCACCGTCACAGTCACATGCCGTTCCGATGCCTTTCAGGCATTTTTGGTTTTGGAAAGTCCAAATTTTAGAAGCTAGACATAAGTTTGGCTACTTTGAGGCGGGAGTCCAAATTGTAGTTGGAAATTGTTGGAACAATTGATGAAGTATGCCTGTAAATAATCAAACAAAACATTGTTATGGCTGAGTCGCAGACTAGGTCGTTTTTTTTAAGACGTTTCGCGGCTCTGCTCAAGATTGTGCAAACAGTTCTTCAATGGCGCGTCGTCCCCAGGATAAAACAGCCGAGATCAGTATCTCTTTCACAATCACTCTTGCACGGTGAGAGGATGTGGAACTTCTACACTTTATTCTTGCTCAGAAACTCTTTAGAAAAACCAATGATGATCACACACTTGTTTTTCTTTCTCACAATAAATTCATTTTGCTTTTAAATTCAAGAAACATATAAGAAAACTCTCCATAAGAAAAAGGCTTCAACAACTCCTATAATATTTTTTTCTTTTTCATTTCATTTTAAAACTCAAGAGACATATTAGAAAACTCATTCTTAAAAGATAAAACTCTCTGTCTCATTTTTCAACAAAAAATTCTAATTTATAGTCAAGAGTTTCAAAACATTTATATGTCATTAAAAATGTTATTATGGTGGAGTTAACACCATTAAAAACCACAAATATGTAACGGCCAAATTTAATGTTAACAAAATTAATTTTTCTTTATGAAAAGCTTAATTGTTATTAAACACATTTTTATTAGGAATTTAATATATGTTTTAAATATATATATTCCCAACAATCCCCCACTTATATTTTTAAAACATTGAGCAAGAATGTACAGAGTTGTGCATAAGCAAAGGTGTCTTGCGACTTGAACCTTTACGTAGTGTTAATAGGCTCTCTTAAAATCTGACCATAGGGTGAATGTAAGTCTTGAACTCTGGAAGATAAAAAGATTGCTTAACACACACGACTATACTAGTGTAAAGTCCAAAGCCATCACATTACGACCATGTGCTTGTATCCCATTTTAATGAATGATCTAGAAAACTTCCCATATTCTCATAAAAAGCGGCCACACTTTCACATTCATATAGATGAGTTTATCAAGAGTACTCCTGAAAGTACCCAACTCTAAATAGAGATATAAACATCATTAAGAGTTTAAAACTTAAAAACTAAAAATTAAACTCAACCTCTACTCCCTTCAAGATATCATGTCGTAGTATGAATTCTTCAAAAGCATGATTCTCGCATCTCCATATCACCTATGACTTCGTCTAGTCCCTTTGAACCTATTTCTAGGTTGGGTATCCATCACAGATGACTCAATCTCAATGGGGATCAACCTTATCCCTAAGATGTATTCACATCTTCTTATTAATCCTTTCGTCAAATGACTAACGGAAACTCGTTTCAGACACTATATAATCCATATTCTCATAAAATCAACTCTTATAGTTGTCGTTACATTCTCAATTTATGCAATAGCCTCGGTACTATCACATTGGATTAATATGTTTGTTGCTCTATCTATTAGAGGATCAAATCGCTCCATCCCTTAAAGGACTCAACTGAAAGGATGTCCAATCAGCTTTGCAATATCCTTAAAGGATTGTGGTAACCATTTAGATAGTGTATTTCTAGGCGTAAGATGTGTTTGAAACATCTCATAACCTTCTCAATATTTTACCAATTTTTTTCATTCTAGGATTGGTAAATCTGAATATAAGACCCCCACTATGGAAGCAATATATTACACCCCCACTATAATATATATATATATGATGATAATGTTTACATGCACCCATCCGCCTGAACCGCCGCCTTATTTGTTGGGTATCTCTTTCTCCCGGAAGCCTTCCCCATGGTCCTACACTCATAGACACTGACAGGGGAGTCCCGAGAGATTGTATATGATTATTTTCCCCAATATAAATGTTTGAAAAAAGTCTTTTGATTGATTCGGTGAGGTATGTTACTTAATCGTCCAGAGATAGAAACATGCCAAGCGGTTACACTGCCTTCTTCTTCTGGTACTCTTCACGCAGATGCAGAACTGCATTGCTTCATGGATAGTATGGCGTGAGGTACTTTGCATTCCAAGGGTGCATGGGGACTTCTCCTTTCAGATTGCGCAGGTAATAAGATCAATTTCTTGCGATGTCATGTATTACAAATTAAATGGTCCTCCCCATGTTGGTGCTAATTTTCCCATTTTTTCTCTCGCTGATACTGCGGAATAGTCCTTAACACATACTGCCCTTCTACGAAATTTCTGAGCCTAACTTTCTTGTCGTATTCTCTATCCAATCTTCGTTGGTAGTTCTCCATACTTTGTAGCGCTGCCTCCCTTCGCTCTTCTAGATCATCGAGCCTTTCCAGCATAATGTCTGTCGTTAGGTTCTTCTCCCAAGCTTCAGTCTTCGTGGTTGGCATGATGATTTCTGTTGGAATAACTGCTTCTGCCCCATAGGTGAGGAGGAATGGAGATTCACCGGTGGCGGATCTGCGGGTGGTTCTGTAGGCCCAAAGTGCATTGTGCAGCTGTTCACACCACCGACCTTTGTGCTCATCTAGAGATTTCTTGAGGATGAGACCCAGAGTCTTGTTTGTGGCTTCGTCTTGGCCATTACTTTGAGGATAGATGGGAGTTGACTTGTTCTTTATGATCTTAAAGGTGTTGAATAGCATGTCTATATTCTTTCCTTGTAGATGCTTGCCATTGTCGGAGACAATTTGTAGCGTCCCCTAAGCTAGCAGCTGACTAATCCAAGAAATTAACTAAATAAGAGGCATTAAAAATCTAAATCATTTACTTAAACATCCAATTAAGAAATCTTCTACAAGACTTAACCAAAACTAGCCCCGCTCGAAATAAATATATACAAAAATTCCTCTCAGATGATACATATTCAATAATGAATTGATTTACAAATAGAATATAAACACAGAATAAACATAGCGGAAGCTAACTAACTAACTAACGTAAATAATTCTTCGAAGCTTTCATCGTCACATGCACATCTTGATCGGTCTCTGAAACTGAAAGTGAAAATGGGTGAGCACATTATCCCTAAAAGGGGCGCCCAGCAGGAATAACATTTAACTTTAAAGAAATCATGATCAAAATTCGGAAAAATTGTTTTCCCAAACATCAAAGTGACTAAGTCACTGGAATGCACAAATATGTATATGGACAAACTCCTTCGTCAAACAATGTATAATATTGATGCCACTTCCACGCCGATTAGTAATATTGATGTCAATTCCACACCGATTAAACTTATAATAGGTATAAATGTGAAGGAGCGCATCCTATATACCACATGTGGAAATTCTCATTTCCCATAACAGTTCTTGATGACAACAAACATACAAGTCCTTTCCAAATTGTGGAAAGATTCAAAGAATCAACAGAACAATCATAATGCAAACTAACAATGCATGGAATGCACAACCGGACAACGCATGAGTTTGTTAAAAGATAAACTTTTATGAAAGGAACAACAATGGTTTCAAAAGAGTAAAATGTATTCCCACCTCTTTTGATGACAAGCCACGCCTACCTCGAGATCCACGATCCACTGCTTCGTCATTTTAATCGATCGTTTTTAATTAAGACTAACTGTTAATCACACAAGAAATCTAAGAATCTAGCCAAAAGACTCACACAAGAATCATACAATTCTATCTAAGGATTCTAAACCAATTTATGGTTCTATAATCCAATAACAAAGTCTAATGGCTATTTACAACTTTTTAGAAGAAGCCCAAAGAATAATTCAGACTACAAGTGGTCTAACTCTTCAACAAAAGATAACTCGTCTTAAGCCCAAATTCTCTAAACAGGCCCATTAACCAAAGGCCTGGTCCAACTGGTCAGATGATGGTTTCTAATGGTCAGACTGATGGTCAAGGTTTAACTAACAGTAAACGTCAGTCAACAGAGTCAAGGTCCAGGGTCAATGGTCAAAGAAACCAACTCAGTCAAGGTTCACTGAGCCAAGTCTGGTCAGGTCTGGTCACTGAGTTAACTCGGTCAGATTTACTAAGTCAGACACATTGAATCAGTCAGACAATCTGACTAGGATGACTAATAGGCTTAATACTCAAAGAACAGAAGTTATACAGCTATTAACATTTCATTCATTCAACTATAATTCAATAACTCAATACAACTGTAATTTAAGCCTACCTTCAATAGCAGTTTCAAGCTTTCCCTTAAAGACTCATTCAACACCTTCATCTAATCTTCATTCCCAACTTCAAATCAATCTAAACAGATACAACTCAACTCAGCCTATACAAGCACAACTCTACCAAAATCTTAACTCCACCTCCATCCCATCTGCCACTGCACGCCACCTGCAATTCCAATTCTTTAGCTACAGTACCACCAGGCTCATTTATTGCAACCATCTGAGCTAACCAAATTCTGCAAAGCCATAAGCATTCATCTATAGTCACCATCACCAACTGCAATAAAACAACCCCCCAGTTCTTCCCAGCACATACAACCGCTACCATACACATCCACCACTACATCCATCTAAAACTCCATATTTATTTTACTTCTTGAATACCAGTTACATAGAGCATATAACCACCACCACCAATTCATCTTACAACAATCTCCAATTTAAACACCAACACCTGCATCACAACGATTCCCATTTCTCCCTGCATCAAACATTATAATCTTCTCAATCAACTGCTTCTTCAAATATACATACATCTCAGTTTAACTACCTTACAAACACCATACCATCATCAAGATCAGTTCTTAAAGCTCAATCCTTGTATCATCTAACATACATGATCTTCTTAATAACCAACACAACCTAAACCTCAATCATATCTTCAAAAACAGATTTATACCACAACAAACTTCATTCACAGTTCAAGGAAAAACTTATAAATCCAATATTGGAATTGAACTGATTTCACTAGTAAGAGAAATTACCTCAACCAGTGCTCCTCGGGAACTGAGGTCGAATTCTTCCTTCCTTGCCTCAACTGAACAATCCTCTCAAAACTAAAAACGCCCAACAATCTTCATCACCATCTTTGATTTACAGAGGAACCCTAATTCTTAAATTTGGGAAGAACACATGAACCTTAATACTTCAATTCTTCCTCAGAACATCTCCAACATCTAATTAACTTCACCCTGTTCCTCAATCGACTAAACTCAGTCTTCAATCATGCCTCTTAAACATCAATTTCATCTCTACTGAATTTAATTCCATGAAACCCTAACTCACTGATTCCATATCAAACAACATCATAGCTTCCAGCAAATACCAAATAAGAACAAACCCATCTTCTAACTCCTCTGTATTCACCCTTAATCGAATTCTCCAATTCAATTACAGAAACCCTAAATTGTATACTCTGAGTTTCCCTTTTCTAATGAGTCTGAATCACATCGACGATTCAACACCAACACCACTAGATATTGTTTGATATTCGCATACCCTTTTCGATCTCAGACTCTCAAACTTCTCACAGAATCACCAGCGGAAAAAGAACAAGAAAAGAAACAGGGGAAGAAGAAAGATGAAGAAGAATGAAGAAGAAAGAGAATAGAAAGAAGAAGAATTCTCAATCGGTTTTGGTGAAGATAAGGCCGACCCAAAACACCGCCGCACACATACTCCCTTAGACACGTGCAGCCACAAGGGTCACATCCCAAAATTACTATTTTACCCTCTGAACGCAAATTGATAAATCTTCTTCACCCAGTGTCCGAATGACACGTGCGAGTAGTCCATTTCGCCTAACTTTTCGAGATCTATCGAGTGATACTAATTTCGTATCTAGATCGTTGTTAGATTAATTCTTATTAATTATCATTCGTGTTAAATTAATCGAGTTATTATCAGCTAATTCGACACTTGAACGGTCTAATAGCGTTGTCGGACTTGAGGGCCTTTACACAATTTCTGCGTGAATGCAAAATCTGCAGATGATGTTCTGCCAAATGAACATGAATACGTCCACGTCTCTGATTCTATCTAGAGCTTTGGCTTCTACCCATTTGCTAAAGCAATCCGTGGCTACGATCAAGAATCGTCTTTTCCCTGTCCATTGGACTAGGGGCCCGACGATATCTACCCCCATTTTGAAAATGGACAAGGGCTATCCACTGAATTTAACTTTGTGGCTGGTGCATGGATTTTTTTGGTAAAACATTGACATTCTTCGCACCTTCTAGACATCTTGGTTGCATCCCGTATCATTTATGGCAAGTAATATCCTTGCATTTTAGCCTTGTAGGCCAACCATCTCATACCGTTGTAGTTTCCCGCGTCTCCATAGTGGACGCACTTTAGAATACAATGACCTTAGTGCCTGGATAGGCAGCGCAATAAGGGCCCCAGGAAATATTTCTTATAAAGAATTCTGTCTCGAAGGTCGTATCTTCCTGCCTTTGATTGAATCTTCCGCGATTGTTTTAAGTCCGCAGGTAGTTTACCTTCTTCAAGGCACGGGTGGATTTCAGTCCTCCAATCTTCTTCGTTCTTGAAGTCTTCATCTTCATTTGCCCTTGATATGATATCATCTTTGACAAAATCATCGGAAATATCTTCCCCTATATCTTCGTCAGCTAGGTCCTCCTCTACATCATCTTCACGATTGGTAGCGAAGGATTGTTGTGTAGTGATTGAAGGCTCGTACACCCTTGTTATCTTAATGGCTTCGATACTTTCATCCCTTAACATAGCTATAAATGTCGGAATTGATGTTGGGTATTTGCGCTGCTAGGGTCTGAACCAGGGCCATATATGAAGAAAGGGTCTCATCGTAGACATTGTACTCTAGGCCTATTTGCCGAATAACTAGTTGTGAGTCACTTGTTAGGCGCACATCTGTTATTCCCATTTTGATTATCACCCTCAGAGCGTGTGCCACGGCTTCATATTCCACGATGTTGTTGGTATGCCCCATGAATTCCAGTCTTAGGGCATGTACGATCCTATGTCTGGTTGGTGTGGTGATAACGATGCCTATACCCGCTCCTTCTCTGTTACTTGATCCATCGATGAAGACCTCAGATCTTATTTGGCTTGAAGGTTCGAGAATATCGATGGGGTCTTTATCTTCTTATTCAGCCTCTGAGATGTCTTTTACCTCTTCATTATTGTCCAGGGGTAGGTCTGCTAGGAATCCGCCATAATTTTTGATTTTTGTGCAATCTGGATTTCATGGATGATGTTGAATTGGTCGATATGAGTATTCCATTTTGCTATTCTACCCACTTTTCTGGCGTTTTTTAGGACAACTTCCAGTGGTGCTTTGCATGGAACACAAACATAATGAGTTAAGAAATAGGTTCTTAGATTTTGTGTTGCCCATACTAGTTCTAGTATGAGTTTTTCAATCTTCGTGTAGTTTCTTTGTGCCGGGTTGAGGGTCTTGGTGACGTAGTAGATCGGTTGCTCGACCTTTGTGTTGGTTTTAACCAATACTGCACTAACTGCGTCTTTTGTTGCTGCTATGTAGAGAGATAATACTTCATCAGGATCACACTTTTGGAGGATCGAGATTGTAGCCAAGTATTCTTTGATCTTTTGGAAGGCTTCTTCACATTCAGTGGTCCATGCAAACTTACTTCCTTTTTTGAGGATGTTGAAGAAGTGCTTGCATTTGTCCGATGATCTAGCGATGAACCTTCCCAATGCTGCCAGTGATCCGCTGAGCTTTTGTACCTCTTTAAAGTTCTTCAGGGATGGCATTTCTACGATGGCTTGGATCTTAGCTGGGTCGACCTCGATGCCCCTTTTTATCACTAGATATCCAAGAAACTTCTCTGACGTGACACCGAATGTGCACTTTTCAGGATTCACCTTCATGTCGTGCTTTCTCATGCCATCAAAGATGTATCTCAGGTCTTGATGCTGATCCTTTCGCAACTTATTCTTGACAAGAATGTCATCGACATATACTTCTAGAGTATTCCCAATCCATGGCTTGAACATAGCATCAACCATTCTCTGGTATGTTGCCCCTGCGCTTCTCAGTCCGAAGGGAATCCTAGTGTAGCAATAGAGGTCGTGTGGGGTGTAGAACGCCGTGTGTTATTGATCTTCTTCTGCCAGTGCCACTTGGTTGTAACCAGAATATCCATCTATGAATGACAACTCTTCGTATCCGTCCACAACTTCTACCAACTGGTCGATGCTCGGGAGTGGGTAGTTGTCCTTCGGGCATGCTTTATTGAGGTTGGTGAAGTCGATGCATATCCTTACTCCCCCACTTTTCTTAGGTATGATGACCATGTTCGAAATATATGTTGGATATTTAACCTCTTTGATGAACCCTGCTTCTAACAGCTTGCGCAGTTTCTTTTCGATTGCTTTGTGATATTCAGGTGTTATCTTTCGTACCCTTTGTCTGAAAGGGATCGTGCCCGTATGTATATGAAGATCATGCTGGATAACCTTTGGATCAATTCCAGGCATATCCTCTAACTTCCACGCAAAGATATATGCGTATTCTATTAGCAAACTGATCATAGCTTGCTCTTTTGATTCATCCATTAATGTTCCAATCTTGATCATCGTCGGGTTTTCTATGGTCCCTATGTTGATCTCCTTTGTGTATTCTACAGATGTGAATGTATGCTTTGGTTTACCTAGGAGAGGGACATTCTTTAATTGCTATTTGGGAGGCTCTTCAGCCCCCTTAGCCTCTGAAGTACCCGCTTCGGGATTTAGAACGATGTTCTCATTAGTAAAGCTTTTTCCTAAGATTTCTTCAAGATAAAGGTTGATGGCTTTGTTTTTGGCGGCCTCTTTGTTTTTACTTCTTCGGGTCTTCCGCTGCTCTTCTAGTTCATTATTGTGTTGATTTTGCAGAGCTTGACATTCTCGAGCGACGACTTGATCTCCCTTTATTTCCATTACCCCTTCGGCCGTAGGGAACCTTAGGTACTGATGATATGTTGCCGCTAATCCTTTGAGCTTGTGCACCCATCTTCGACCGATGATGGCATTTTAAGGGGAGGGAACGTCCACTACACTGAATCTAGTATCTACCTTCACTGGTCATGCATTCACTTGTATGACGATATCCCCTAAGGGTTTTGTAGGTGCCCCGTTGAATCTGTAATTGGTGTAGTAAGAAGACATTAGTTGTTCGTCGTTGAGCCCCATCCGTTTCAACGTGTCATAGAATATAACATTATTCAAACTTTCTCCATCGATGAGTATCATTTTGATATGTTGCACCCAGCCACCGGTAATGTGAGGACAAGGGATCGTTGTGATCTTCCATGTCTTCCTCAATATCTTCGGCATTGAAAAATATTGGTGCATTCATCCACTGCTCGTGCTCATCTACTTCTACTCCGTTGATTTTATACAACTCACAGTATTCCTCAAATTGCTTTCTCAACCTTTTTCCTATCTGGGCCGTCAGCGATGGTCCAGTAGATTCGGAACAAGAAACGATATTACCTAGAGCTGGAAAACGGGCGGGACGGGGCTGGCTTGTGACCAACCCGCGGGTTACGGGTTAATACAAGCCTAAGCTTGCGGGTTGAAATTCTTCACAGGTGGTCATTTATCCGACCCGCGCCCATCCCGGGTAAAGCTTGCGGGTTCACGGGTGCTCACGGGTTAACTGGTTTTTGTTGAGTCAACTCGCCAGAAATCGATTTATGGGCTATTTCCGGCCACATTCAGGTCATCTAAAGTTCCTTTCCTACAACCTAAGTACGTAACATTCATCCAATTCATTTGGTATATCAATTGAAAAACTCAAAATTGCAAAACTAAACTAATTTTGCATTTAAAGAAACACAGATACTAGTCATTACTCATTAGTAGTTTAGTACTTAAGTACTTTAGTTATAGTACTTCATCAGTTAATGTCTTCATGATGATATTTCCAAGATTCCAACAATGAAAATAAACCTCCGAGACTGTAGTAATACCATTGTTTCTAATTTTTATCACCAAGTGCGACAATAAAGATATTAATAACCACTTCCTGCACAAAATATATATTGTGTGGTTAATCAAAAAAAGTGTTAACTGTCAAAAAAACATCTCCAATCTCTTTTCTATGCAATATTTGGAGACACTGGTAAGTGATAAATAACTGTCTGTCCAAAAAACATTCTCATATTCCATGTTTATCTTTGAGTTGCTAAAACTATTCAATATGAATCTGTAATTTCAAGAATAAATAAACCAAACAAAAAAAAGATTCAAGTCAAAAACATGGAATTTGCATAATTACCTCGCTTTATATTGAAGAAGTACGCATACTAAAATGGATGGAGCATCTCAACATCATCATCTTCACCGTCACCACTCATAACATCGTTGTAATGGTCTGGTTCTGGTAACTCTTATTCTTGTACACTTGACATCCTGAAATGGATGGAGCCACAAAGAACAAGTCAAAGAGTCATTCAAAAACGTGAAAATTACATAAACAGAAATTGAAAAATACATATACATCCATCAAAACTATTATAGTACATGCATTTTCAAGTCACCCAAAACAATAGCACAAAATTGAAAATCACCAAATACCAATGCTTCTGCACCCTTAATTAGCTAGTATCCAATTCAATCTAAGTGCCAGATTCAAAATTCAACAAGTTTAACATTTATTACAAACCGAAACAAGTATCATTCTCTTGCAAGTTGCATCTAACAAAACGAACAAATCCCCTAAATCTCTGTAAAGAACATAAAAATCTCAAGACCCACAACAGTAAGAAATTTAATTCAGTTAAAACTGTCATTCCATGTTTCAAAAAAATTCATGTGATAAAAAAAAAGATGGAGACACCAATAAGCAGTAAGACCCGGATATAAATCACGAAGTGTTTATAGAAAAACACTATAAAAGAGTTAGACTAAAGTTTATGAAGTAATGAGATTTTTCAAATAATAAATGAATGGAAATCTACACATACTGTGAAGGATTTAAAATTAACCAAACCACATGCGTGTTAATATTCTTAAGGATTTCAACTAAAAACTTAATGATGGTTTATCAATAGTGATTGTAATAATAATGGTAAAACTGGGTCTTTTCAGACTTGTGAAGAAAACAATTTTTATAGATTTAAATTAAACATGCAACTAAATAAAATAATTCAAAGTTTTGGAGAAAAATACCAAGACTAGGATTCCACCATTGACCCATTAATTGATAAAGTCTAAATACTATTCATGCAATTCTATCTTTAAAAATAATTCTAATATTTGCCTCAAATATATTCTTGAAGTAATAGTTGTAATCAAAGAGTATAAAACATCAAAAGTATTTAAAACCCAACATGCTTCATCAAATTAATTCACAACTATTCAATAAGAACTAATATTTCAATTCAATCCCATGCAAGTAATCAAATAATAATATTGCAAATAAATAGTAAAATTAGAATTATACCAATTAATGTGGAACAATAGCTTCCTCCGTCGCCTTGGCTAATGGGGTTTAGCTCCTCATCCCAAAAACATGATCATAAGATGTATCCATGGCTTAATAATGTGTTTTTATTGATGAAAATGGTGTAAAAAGAAGTTTGCAACGCTGTATAAATGTTATAGCGTCACTGTTACAAAGTGGAAGGGTCTTAAAAACAACGATAGTAGCACTAACTGTTGTAAAACAACGACAGTTGGGTATTGAAACTATGACTGTTGAAGAACGACGGTTCAGAAGCGTCTGTTCTTCGTCTTCTTCAACTGTGCAGCAGCAGAAAATGTTTTCTCTGGAAGTTTTTCTCACGCCTCTCCTGGTCTTTCTTTTGCTCCCCAACCTCTCCTGATGGTTTCTCTTTCTTATGACTCGAACAAACACTTATATAGCTACCGAAACCCAAAAAATCCGAGTTTATCTATGAATATTCTTCGGTCAATAGTTGAGAGAAAATCTCTTTTTTTAGCTTATGCACGCGTTTGTTAGCTATAAATTTGCCACCAAACTCTTATCAAGACTAGAACAGGACCAAGTAAAAGTCTAACTATCGTGAAACTCTCCCGTAGTCCCTGAAATAACTGAGATGGAGAATATCTTTCCCTGTCGAGCTTTGTTTCCGTGTTACACATGATACAGCCCAATTCAGTCCGTTACAGCGCCCATACTAGCCCTGTTTAGTGTATTCAAGTCCAGCCCAATCAATTCCGGCGATTGAATCTCTTTAATCTTCCCAAACAATTGAATTGAAATTCTGCCAGGCGTGAGAACTAGTTTCCCGCCAAATTTTACGTTTCAAATGTTGAAGATGGGTTACCCCCTAACCAGTCCCGGTGTCCCTTTAGCAGCTGCCTGAAAATGGGTCACCCCTTAGTAATTAGGTTACCCCTTATCCAAAATCAAGGGTCTGTATAGCAAGTGTCCTCTGGGGCATTTTCCGCACTTTTTTTCGGGGTTCCTCCGGGGTATTTCTGGGGTACTTCCGGTACACTTCTGGGGCGCTTCCGGCACTCTATCAACGGAGGTCCAAACGCCGCATTTTCAGCCAATTTCGCCGCAAATCCTTATTCTTCTAAAAACACCTACAAATATATAAAATACCATAATAAGTACAAAAATGGGTGCTAACACTATATACAATTGAGATATATTAGACACATAAATGCGTCTATCAAATACCCCCAAACTTATTATTTGCTAGTCCCGAGCAAATCAAAACTAAAAAATAAAATCCTAACTCACTTTCGCAGGCATCGTCGATTGCATTTAGCGTATGCAATGAGCCTTTAAACCCCTAGGTGTCCCTAGTGGCCGAGTTATAGTCTCGGGAGGGTTTACCAGAGGTGTACCCACAAAACCTTTACTCCAGACCCTAGATATTTAGGCAAAATCTTAGAAAGCACTAAAGAACCTCCTTGGTTGGCATACTTATTGATTATTGGAGGAAGTACCCTGACGCGAAATTCCAATTGTTGTACACGAGTTTGCACTCAAGCATACTAAAATTCATATAAAGTGACAGAGCTCTACTCAGATAGTTTCTGGACATCATAAATCGGAGTCAACCAATCACATGGGTAGATTAAGAATATGGATGTAGAGAAAAGCGTAGATGATGTTGACTAGGGTGGACCTATCCTAATGGACTGAGATACTGGTCTGGACTAATATCAACACACTGGCATATACAAGGGAACCAGTGGTCGATAATCCTAACTCTAGGTCAACTCAACTGGCATATACAAGGGTACCAGTGGTCGACTTTATTGTATTTATTCCGTTTTGGTCTAATGGTCCGGTCTCAACTTTTTTTTTTTTTTTCAATATCAGTCACTCTATTTCACCCTAGTAATGGTAAAAATAAAATAAAAAGAAGTGATCAGGATTCTTTCGATGTTTCCATCACGAGGATATGGCGAAACTACCATGTTTTTTTTTCCTAACACCTGAGCTTTGTGCTTTTATGAATAGACTCTTTAGATGTTTCCATCTAGTCAGATTGGTTCCTCAACTCCTAAAACCAAAATGCTTCCATCCACTTAGATTGGTTAGTGCCCTCCTAAAGAAGCATAAATTTCTAGGCTCTGGAGTTTATTTATTGCAACTAAAAGCCAAAAAGTGTTTCTTCCCCACCCCCAAACTTAAATCTAACATTGTCCTCAATGTTTCTAATGAAAGAACAGTATCAAAAGTGAAAATAACATGAGGAATCAGTAAATAGAGAAGTTCGGAAAGATAGTACCTGGGTGGAGTGGAACCAAAAACCACAAAAAATATTATACAACATACAAACCGCCTCGATGGTCAATCAAGGTAAACAGGGTTCTCCAGAGGGACCTCCTCAACGTCACCTATAGGAAAAGGCTCTAAAAAGGGATTCAATCTCTGACCGTTAACCTTCGAAGAACTACTACCATCTGGTGTCTCAATCTCAACAACGCCGTGAGGAAAAACAGTACGGACCACAAAAGGACCGGTCCACCGAGAGCGCAACTTCCCGGGAAATAGATGCAAACGAGTGTCATACAGAAGAACTTTTTGACCTGGAGAAAATGACTTTCGTAAAATAATCTTATCATGCACAAGTTTCATTTTGTTCTTATACTCCTTAGCACTATCGTATGCATCTCTACGAATCTCGTCCAACTCATTGAGCTGGAGCTTTCTGTGAGCTCCTGCCTTGTCAAGTGAAAAATTAACCTGCTTAATAGCCCAATAGGCTCTATGCTCTAACTCAACAGGCAGGTGACATGCCATGCCAAATACTAAACGATAAGGTGACATTCCAATGGGTGTTTTAAACGCAGTACGGTAAGCCCATAAGGCATCAGTAAGCCTCGACGACCAGTCTTTCCTATTAGGATTAACTGTCTTTTCTAAAATACGTTTAATTTCCCTATTGGAAACCTCTACCTGACCACTAGTTTGTGGATGATACGGGGTAGCTACCTTATGTGTAATACCATATTTCTTCATCAAAATCCTAAAAGGTCCATTACAAAAGTGCGACCCTCCATCACTAATTACAGCTCGCGGTGTACCAAAACGTGTAAGTATATTTTCTTTCAAGAACTCGATCACAACCCTATGGTCATTGGTTTTACACGCAACCGCCTCAATCCACTTAGAGACATAGTCTACAGCGACAAGGATATAGTTACCAAAAGAATTAGGAAACGGACCCATAAAGTCAATACCCCACACATCAAAGACCTCAACAATTAAAATAGGGTTCAAGGGCATCATTCCTACGAGAAATGGTTCCTAATTTCTGGCATCGCTCACAAGTAACACAGTAACTGTGGGAGTCTTTAAACAACGAAGGCCAATAGAATCCACACTGCAATATCTTAGCAGCAGTTTCTTAGCACTAAAGTGACCTCCACAAGCATGATCATGACAAAAGGAAATAATACTGGACTGGTCACTCTCGGTATACATCTCCTAATAATCTGGTCTGGACAATACTTAAACAAATAAGGATCATCCCAAAAGAAGTGCTTAACCTCAGCTAAAAACCTAGAACGATCTTGTTTACCCCAATGTTGGGGCATTCGACCAGTAACAAGATAGTTCACTATATTCGCATACCAAGGTGATTGGGTAACAAGGAACATTGTTCATCAGGAAAGCTATCCCTTATAGGAAGGGAATCATTGGGGAACTAACAACTAGCCTAGACAAGTGATCTGCTACTACATTTTCTGCGCCCTTTTTGTCTCTAATGTCTGGGAAAATTCTTGCAACAATAGGATCCACCTAATCAATCTAGGTTTGGTATCCTTCTTAGACAAAATATTTCAAAGCAGCATGATCAATATATATGATCTTAGAACCTAAGAGATAGGGTCTAAACTTGTCTAGAGCAAACACGATGGAAAAGTTCCTTTCTGTAGTGGTATAGTTCAACTGGGCATCATTCAGAGTTTTGCTAGCATAGTAAATCACATGAAGTAATTTGTTTTCTCGCTGACCTAGCACAACACCAATAGCATAATCTGAAGCATCACACATGATCTCAAAGGGTAGGTTCCAGTTGGGTGCCTGGACTATGGGGGTAGTGAGTAAATCTTAAGCTTCTCAAAAGCCTCTAAACAAGCATCATCAAAGACAAACTTAACTCTTTTGCAAGCAAATTGCAAAGAGGTCTAGAAATTAAGCTAAAATCCTTAATGAATCGACGATAAAAACCTGCATGCCCTAAGAATGACCTAATATCTCTTACGGTTTTTGGGACCTGTAAAGTCTTAATAAGGTCAACTTTGCTTTATCTACCTCTATACCCTTAGAAGATACGATATGCCCTAAACAATTCCTGAACGAACCATGAAAGTGACATTTCTCCCAATTAAGCACTAAATTTTTTCCTTACACCTAGTCAAAACTAATGACAAATGATGCAAGCACTCATCGAAAGACGAACCAAACACTGAAAAATCATCCATAAAGACCTCTAAGAACCGTTCTACCATGTCAGAAAATATGCTCATACAACGTTGAAAAGTCGCAGGGGCATTACATAGCCCGAAAGGCATGCGTCTATACGCAAAGGTACCAAAGGGACAGGTAAAAGTGGTTTTCTCCTGGTCTTCTGGGGAAATAACGATCTGATTATATCCAGAGTAGCCATCTAAAAGCAATAGTGATGTCCAGCTAATCTCTCTAGCATCTGGTCGATGAAGGAAGGGGAAAGTGGTCCTTCCTAGTGACCTTGTTCAATTTCCTATAGTCAATACAAACACGCCAACCCGTGGTCACTCGGGTCGGGATTAACTCATTGTTATCATTCTGGACTACAGTAATACCAGATTTCTTGGGAACAACCTGAACGGGGCTGACCCACTTACTGTCTGAAATAGGGTAGATAATGCCTGCATCTAATAGCTTAAGAACCTCAGTTCGAACTACTTCTTTCATATTGGGGTTTAGTCGACGTTGCATCTCCCTAGAAGGTTTGGGTCTTCCTCTAAATAATCTGATGCATACAAACAGTAGGACTTATACCCTTAATGTCTGCTATGGTCCACCCTAAAGCTTCCTTGTTGTTTTGAAGGACGGTTACTAGCCTACTTTCCTGATCTCTATCCAAGTCGGAAGAAACAATCACAGGTAAAGTCTCACGAGGGCCTAAAAACACATACTTCAGGGTATCTGGCAATGGTTTTAGGTCCAACTTAGGAGGCTCTTCTAAAGAAGGAACTAGGGTAGACTTAGAAACTGGTAGTGGTTCGAACTTAGGTTTCCATCCATTACTAGTATCTAACAAAGGGGTTGAATCTAACAAAGCATTCACCTCATTAATCACATTATCATCATCAAAATCAATCCCAAAGTGAGCTAGGCATTTCTCTAATGGATCTTCTAACAAAGTGTTTGGTAATGACTCCTCGACTAATGTTCCTATCATGTTCACCTCTTCTACTTCGAGTCATCTAGTTCAGAGGGTAGCTTACTAATATTAAAAATGTTCAGCTCAATAGTCATATTACCAAAAGACAAATTCATAATACCATTTCGACATTAATGATCGCATTGGATGTAGCTAAAAACGGGCGACCTAAAATCACTGGTATTTGGTTCTCTGGGTCAGGGACAGGTTGGGTATCTAGGATAACAAAATCCACTGGATAAATAAACTTGTCAACCTCTAAGAACATCCTCGATCACACCACGAGGAATTTTAACGGACCTATCAGCTAACTGAAGTGTCATCTGGGTAGGTTTCATCTCACCAAGTCCTAGCTTAAGGTACACATGTATGGAAGTAATTCACACTGGCTCCTAAGTCAAGCAAAGTCTCAACACGGTACTTACCTATTGTACAAGCAATGGTAGGGGACCCTGGGTCTTTATACTTAGGAGTAGTGGTATTCTGAATAATAGAACTCACATGACTAGCTATGAAGGCTTTCTTCTGGACACTGAGCTTACGCTTTCGCGTACACAAGTCCTTAAGGAACTTGGCATAAGAGGGAATCTGCCTAATTGCATCTAATAATGGAAGGTTGATATTAACCTGCTTAAAAACCTCCAATATATCATTAAAGTTGGACTCCCTCTTAGGGAACTAGCAGCTGTGGGAATGGGGCTCTGGGAACAAAGTGGGCTCAACAGGACCCTCATTGGTCTCTTTAGAGACTCTATCAGTCTCTCATTCTGGCTCAGCAGGGTGAACTACACATGTTCACTATCAGGCATGGCAACCTTGTTGTCAACTTTCTTTCCACTCCTAAGGGTTGTGACAGCATTCACATGATTGTATTTTCTCTTTTGGGTTGGGATCAGTACGACTAGGGAACCTTCCATCTTCTCTCTCACTTATGAACTTAGCTATTTGTCCTACTTGAAGTTCTAATTTGGCAAGACTCTGGGAATTATTCTTCAATTCTTGCCTAGTTTCTTGTTGAAAGCTCATGTGGTTCTTTGTTAGCATTTCATGGTTATTTGCTAACATAGTGAGAGTATCCTCTAAGGTAGAGATCTTTTTCTCGGAAGTGTTCTGAAACTGGGTTTGACCTGAAGAGTTCTTAAAACCAAAACCTGGGGGAGGCTGAGAATTGCTAGACTGGCCTTGACTCTGGCCCTTAGACCAAGAGAAATTAGGATGGTTTCTCCAACCAGGGTTGTAGGTTTCTGAGTATGGGTCAAACTTCTGACGGTTCTCAAACCTACATTGTTATAGACAGCATGGGCTTGCTCTTCACTAACCTGACCTTCCCAAAATGAATTATCGGGCTCTATTCCACAACTAGAGACTTGAGAGGCTCTATTAGGTTCAACAAGGGACCTATTTTTAGACTGACCCATTTCCAAAGCTTCTAACCTTCTAGACAAAGCAGCAAACTTAGCATCTGACGCAAAACTCGTATCTACCATATTGGTGCTACTTCTATTGACCAAGAGTTTTAGGGGGTTCAACACAAGATTCCCACTGTTGGGATTTTTCAGCGATAGCTCCTAAGAAGGTAAAAGCATCATCAACATTTTTACTAGTGAACTCACCAGCACATAGACTCAACCATGGCTTTGGTCGAATAGTCTAAACCATCATAAATAATCTGTACGAGTTTCATATTATCAAATCCATGGTGAGGACACTGAGATAGGAGATCATTGAATCGCTCTAAAAACCTATAAAGAGCTCCCTCTTGTTGCACACTAGCACTAATTTTCTGCCTAACAGCTGCAGTTTTATGCTTAGGGTAGAATTTCATATAGAAAGCAGCAATAAGTTCCTGCCATGTTTCAATGGATTCAGATGGTAGGTTGTTCAGCCAGGTCTTGGCTTTATCTCTCAAGGAAAAGGGAAACATCTTAAGTTTCAAGACTTCATCAGTAAGGTCTTTTATTCTAATTGTCCCACAGATTTCCTCAAAGTCCCTAATATGGAAATAAGGGTTCTCATCATCTTTTCCTAAGAATATAGGAATCATCTGAAGAATACTAGGTTTTATCTCAAAATTAGCCGTAGTGGCTGGCAATTTAATGCACGAAGCTCGGTTGGTCCTAGTTGGGAACATGTAATCTTTCAAAGTTGCCATCGCTGGCACAACAGAAGTACTAGGGGTACTTTCCTCACGAAGAGACAGATTCTCAAAACTGAAGTTTCCAAAAACAGGGCTCTCAAAAGAAGAATCTTCGAGCTCCCTGCTTATATCAGAAGAACTACTAGGTTTTTCGCTAATCAATCGACCTAGAGTATCTCTTTTCCAATCCCTATTAACAAAATCGGGCATACACTAAAAAAATTCAAAAAGAAATAAAAATCCTGACAGGAAGGTTCTAGCAATCACACAGCAGGCTGACTTGACTTTACCACAGCAAACCTAAAGATTTCTAGCAAACAACAAGCATGATGGCTCCACTTAGATTGTTTTTAGACCAGCTTCTAATCCTTCGAAAGGGAATTCGTTACAATTTAGGCAAACCCCTCTGGAATAAATCCGAGTCAAAGTAAGCTGAATCGAGGCGAGGGAAGCTTAGTGGAGCTTTGATACCCAAGGCCTAACCGCAGTGCAAGGCGGCGCAATCACGCATTCAACTCACAGAAACCATCATGAACTTCGGAATATGCTAAAAGAATAACCAATAGTTTTCGAATGACTTTCCTACTAAGCTCGTTACCCTATAGGTCTCTTTCTATTCAAATTTTTAGGCTTAGGTTCGCGTTTGGTTTCGTTTTCCTAAGGCGGGCAAGAAGGGAGCGGTGATGAAATCCGAACTCTTATCTTGTCTAGGCCAGGCCTTGCCCTTTACTAGGAATTTAAAAACAGTCCATATTCAAGTCCTCAGCATATATTCACCTTAAGGAGTCCAGTAACCCGCTTGCAGGAGATTCGCGGGTGTTCAGAATTTTACCTCCCGTACCAGACGGGCGAAGAACCGCTGAAGTCGACTCGGGCCACGACTCCTATGCCGTGTGCGAACTCGAGGGGACGAGGTGATATTGTAATCACCGTCCTTCCCTGCAAACAGTGATATTTAACTAACTGTTGAAGAACGACGGTTCAGAAGCGTCTGTTCTTCGTCTTCTTCAACTGTGCAGCAGCAAAAAATGTTTTCTCTGGAAGTTTTTCTCACGCCTCTCCTGGTCTTTCTTTTGCTCCCCAACCTCTCCTGATGGTTTCTCTTTCTTATGACTCGAACAAACACTTATATAGCTACCGAAACCCAAAAAATCCGAGTTTATCTATGAATATTCTTCGGTCAATAGTTGAGAGAAAATCTCTTTTTTTAGCTTATGCACGCGTTTGTTAGCTATAAATTTGCCACCAAACTCTTATCAAGACTAGAACAGGACCAAGTAAAAGTCTAACTATCGTGAAACTCTCCCGTAGTCCCTGAAATAACTGAGATGGAGAATATCTTTCCCTGTCGAGCTTTGTTTCCGTGTTACACATGATACAGCCCAATTCAGTCCGTTACAGCGCCCATACTAGCCATGTTTAGTGTATTCAAGTCCAGCCCAATCAATTCCGGCGATTGAATCTCTTTAATCTTCCCAAACAATTGAATTGAAATTCTGCCAGGCGTGAGAACTAGTTTCCCGCCAAATTTTACGTTTCAAATGTTGAAGATGGGTTACCCCCTAACCAGTCCTGGTGTCCCTTTAGCAGCTGCCTGAAAATGGGTCACCCCTTAGTAATTAGGTTACCCCTTATCCAAAATCAAGGGTCTGTATAGCAAGTGTCCTCTGGGGCATTTTCCGCACTTTTTTTCGGGGTTCCTCCGGGGTATTTCTGGGGTACTTCCGGTACACTTGTGGGGCGCTTCCGACACTCTATCAACGGAGGTCCAAACGCCGCATTTTCAGCCAATTTCGCCGCAAATCCTTATTCTTCTAAAAACACCTACAAATATATAAAATACCATAATAAGTACAAAAATGGGTGCTAACACTATATACAATTGAGATATATTAGACACATAAATGCGTTTATCACTTAACTGTCCACAAATTAGACGAAATTGTGAATACCCATTTATTGGCTCACAGAAATCACGATTTTCTTTTCTTTTTTTGAGATATTAAAATCAAATCACCAAATCAACTAAAGAAGTGTTTACCGATCTTCACAATCACAACAACACTAAGAATATTAAATATTTCTTGGGATTCCTATGTAAAACTCTAGATTCCTAGAAGAAGAAAATAAAGAAGCAAACAAATAGGAAAATCTGATTACCTGCTGCTGCTATCCTTTAATCTTTAGATCAAAGTACCTGCCTTTGATCTTTACCCTTTAATCTTTAGATCAAAGTACCCGTCAGGAGACTCAGGACTCAGGGAAGAAGAAAAAAAGAGGAAGAAGAAAAATAGGAAGGCTTAGGGTTTTTTCGTTTTTATATGATGGAATTGGGGAAGACACGTAACAAGCTACGTGTTTCACAGTACGGGGAATGGAATTACGGGTTTACGTGCCAGCCTCGGGTTTCACAGTACGGCCCGGGTTAACCCGTTTCTTCACAAGCCACTAATTATACAACCGCGCCCGTCTTGTTTAGTTACCATCTGGAACGGGTGCGGGTTTTCACGGGACGGGACGGGCCAACCCGCGGGTTTTGGCTTGGTTTGCCAGCTCTAGTATTACCTTCGGGTAACTGGACCTGCTTGCCCCGTTTATCCCTGTCTTCAGTTTCTGCCTTCTATAAGTATTTCTTGAGGTCACCAGCATCAATTAATTTCTGGATCATTATCTTGAGATTCTTGCACTTCTCAGTCTGATGCCCGTTGAAGCAGTGGTATTCACAATAGTCTCTTGACTTCTCAGACCGAGGTGGATGCTTCCCTTTAGACCAAGGTCATTCTAGATTTTCGCGACCCTTAATCTCTCTTAGGATGCGAGAGTAACTGGCGTTTAGTTTCGTGAAAACTTGATCTTCGAATTTTCGGTCATCCCGTCGCCGATCATCCTTTCGTCCTCTTTTATCTTCACTGGAGCGTTCAACCGAGTTGCTTCTCTTGGACCCGCTGGCCTGCTTTACCGAATTAGTCCGATGAGATCTTTGAGTCTAGGATTTGGGATTTTCCCGCTGGATTTCTTCCAATCTTGCATGCTTTTCAATGATTATCCGAAGGTCTCCTTCGGTTGTAAGCACACTTCCATGAATCTCGACAAATAGAGGGTCATATCTAACCCCCACTTATAACAGTTGATACCGACCACTGGATCCACGTTCCCAATTTCCTGACAGATCTTGTGCCACTTATCAATATAATCTTTGTTGGTTTCTTTGTATGCGACGGCTAACGAGAAGAGCTTGTCTATTCCCGCGTTGACGACCTTGTTATACATGTAAGTCTTTAAGAACTTCTCAGTGAGCTGGATGTAGGAGTTGATGGAATTTGGAGGTAAATTATCAAACCAGGATAGTGCTAATCCTTTAAAGCATGAAGGAAAATATTTGCAGAGGACTACATCATCTTGGTCCCATCGGGCCAACATACGATTGTAATACCGAAGATGGGCAGCGAGGTCGTTGGATCCATCGTAGCACTTGAACGCAGGGATGGGACACTTCTGGGGAATGGGATCTCTTGCCAAATTCTAAGTTAGAGGAGTGGTGTTGGCTTCCCTCATTACTTATTCCAATCTTCATCCTTCCTGTCTTGCTTTTAAATGCTTGATTTCTGCCATCATTTCAGCACGAAGGTCCTCCATTGCTCGATGATGGTCTTCTTTGATGGATTGTCTTGATCTTTGATTCTCACTATCAAAACAATCTGAATATTCGGGAACATAGTCTGGATCGGATAAGATGTTTCCTCTGGAAACCGTTCGGTTTAGAGGCTTAGGATCCTTAGCATTTGTCACGATGAGTCTTCGTTCATAGTTCGGCTCTGGTGCTTTAGATTTCGCTTCGTCATGCTGGTGGACCGCCTCTGCGCTTTGAGCAATCTTGTATTTAAGATTTGGTTTTCCTTGGCCAATAACGCCACTGCGCCTGCGTAAATCTTCTGATTGTTCCTCAAGTTTTCCAGTTCCGCTATCATCTGAAGGGAATGGTTAGATCCTTGATTTGGTGTCGCGACATGTCCCTGCCCTCCAATATCCATAGTATGATCTTCATCAACTGTTTAGATTAAGGGCATAAGGGAATCGGTCGTTACCGCGGGTGGCTCAACATGAGGGGTCACCAGTTGGTTTAACTTAAGCAAGGGCTAAGTAGTTGGAAAAGCTCGGTTCTGACCATTCGTTGGTGGCATTCCGAAGGCTGGATGTTGCATTGTTTAGTCTGCAAATCCTTCGCGTTGCTCGTGAGCTTTGGAAGTTGTTGCTGCCTTGGCTGCATCGATTTTGGACGTTATAGCTTTGACTATTGCTAATAGACACATTTTCGTGTCTAAATTGATCACAATACTATGTATTGCTAGCGCTCGATATGTATTTATTTGATTATTTTATGTTTTTGTAGGTGTTTTTGGAGAAATAAGCTTTTGCGGAGAATTTGGCTCGAAAAGTGGTATCTGGACCCCCGAGATGAATTACTAAAAACATCCAGAGGACACGATAAAGGCACCCAGAATAATTCATAAAGATACTCAGGAAGATTACTATGCGCACCCTACAGATGCTAAAGGGAGACCAGCACAGGATAGGGGGATCATCTTCTACATTTTGGATTTTCAACAATGGTGGGAAAAACTTGTTCTCACGGAAAAAATTAGGGTTGGATTTTTGGGGGATTTATGCAGAGATTCAATCAACGAAAATAGTTTGGATGGACTCATAAGGGCTAAACAGGCCTGGTAAAGTCGTTGTATTGGATCAAATTTGGCCAGGACTCGAGATTAGAGAAAAACATGGAGTTTGAAGTTCCGGTAACCTGTATATTTTCAGGGATCATTTCGGATGAGATTTTACCCAACCTTTTCGTGGATTTGGTTTGTTATGGGCTGTTAAAGGTAATAAGGCTTGGTAAAGGTCTTTGAATCGAAAATGGAAGGATTTTTACATGCGTGGAAGAAAACAGGGAGGTAGAGTTTTCTCGGGTATATTCGATTTTATATTTGGAAGTAGGGTGTAAAGATGAGGATATGCGGGATTTGTTTCTATGGTAGAGATAGAGATATTTTGAAGCAATCCACAGACGCGTAGTAAATACAGAGAAGGAAAGAAATCTCGTGGCCTCCGGAGAAAGAAAAGAGAAGTTTTCATCGAGATTTCTTGTCCAAGAGGGTTTCTGTGTGTATAAATAGAACAGGGGTGAATCCAGAAGGGTGGTCGAGAATTTGGGGGTCGATATGGAAGATAGGGAGCAGTCACAGAGCCGGAAAAATGAAGTGCAGGAAAGCTTCCTGTTGCTGCTGGTGAAGAAGGATCTGAAGAACAAAAGGCTGCAGAAGACAGTCGGCTTGTAACACTTATAAACGTTACATTTTGCTGTTTTTATTACTTTTCTCCTTTTCACCATTGTAAACACACCTCTTTGAGCTATGAATCCCCAACACTAGGACGATGAAGGAAGCCTTATTCACAATTATTTGGTAACTATATTTGATTCTTTATTACTTTTTGCACTTGATTCAATTGATTAATGATTTTTACTAATTATTTATGATTTTGTTTGATGTCGTATGCTTAGACTTAGATCTTTTGATGCGTCATGCTTGTGAAGTACAATTAATGTTTTACAAAATCTACCTTTGGCAAAGAAATAGAGTCCATAAAAGAGCTGGACTTGTTATGAATCAATATAAGAACCAACTGAATGTGATTAATGGTGGAACCCAAGTCCCAGTTCTCTCGATATTTTATGACAATCCTTTGTATATATTTATTTTATTTTTATTTGTAAGTCCTAAACCAAATCTCATCAATTCCTATTTGAACGAACTTTATTACTACTTTTTAAACTACGTCAGCTGTCGCTGCTATGACGTTGTCATTTAACGGTGAGATGATTTCAGTTATATCCGGCTTTTGGTTTAGTGCCTTCGTCTTTTCACCTTTCTGTTTGCTGCGGGTCACAACCGGTGTTGTCCTTGGTGTTTCCTTTGACGATGCTTTAGCTTTTCCCACATCCTTTGTTTTCTCCATCTTTGGTCTTCTACAAAAATAGAACGTCGTCGAGAAGAAAAAGGGGACTCACAATGGTTTTTTTAGTGATGTTTAATTCAAAGAGAAATAATACACATTTTCTCATGTGCTTAAAGAAAAAAGAAGATTTAGGAAAAACTTTTCTTAGTATAATACAGATCTGATCGTTGAAAACATAGATCCAATGCGGTACAAAGGTAGGTGGATCTTATTTGAACCCGATCTGCCCCTTAAAGTGACAAAAATTCCAGAAAAACGATTTTCCCAGAGGCACAGATCCATTTTACTCGAAGAATCATTTTAAAATAAGATATTGAATGAATCTAAAAAGCTTGCGATTTTAAAATTAGATATTCATCTGAAATGGTCATAAAAACGTTTTAAGGGAGAATTCATTTTTAAAACGGTTTTAAATTATACATTTCCCGAGCATGTTGGGAATTGCTTGCAATGGTTTTAGAAGTATAACCCGAAGATTCATTTTAAAAGGAGACGTCTCATGGATCTAGAAAGTTCATAATTTAAGAGGAAAACATAGATCGAAAAAATAAGAAGTGTTTTCGTGATTGAAACGCCATTTTTAGATCTAGAAAACATAGATCTGAAAAGTTTGTCAAATGGAAATACCGTTTTCGCAATGAAAAGTGTACGGAAGAACAATGGTAATTTTCCCAAAAAACTATTATATGGGGAATAAAGCTGAGAGCCCAAAACGAAGGGTAAAATCACAGGGAAAAATAAATCTTATACCGGGACAAAATCCCTCTTTCTAGCACCAGATTGTGAACACAGAAATAACACAGGTATCAACGTGTTCACAAACGATGTTCACATCATACATATAAACATAAAAGGGTAGAGTATGAATGAATACAAACACAATCCTTATGATCATTGGACTCAGAGCCTTCAGGCTCGTCATTTCCTAACCATAGGGATGTTATTTTGAAGTGTTTGATCTAAGTTAAACATAATATAACGAAGCATAAGTAAATAAAGTAGAAGATAAAGTGTTGAATGTAAATGAGACGATGATTTACGTGGTTGAGCACGAAGGCCTACGTCCACGGGGGTTGTTGTTTCACAATGCATTTTAGAGTTACAATAGTAGTCGAATGACTTTGGAGTGAATAACGAAGCCATACAAAGATAATCTAACACTTACTCTCTCTATTTCTCTCTACTGGTATCTCTAACTCAAATTTTCTTGCCCCTTATCTCTATGTGGATAGGGGCATTTATAGTGGTAGAACATGGGGTTCACCATCGTGGACAATTGTGTTCTTATCTTCTTGGCTTCTGTGTCGATCCCGCTGGTGTCTTCGTTTTGGACCGATGACTCCAACGGTCGAGTGAAGTTACGCTGGATGGCCTTCGTCTTCTCCACAGGCTGGTCGACACTTACCCTAGGCTTAGGATATTTAATGCGGGTGTTTGGGCCGCCTGCATGCGCCAGACAGTTGTCTGCAGCATCAGTCACCTCCATGTCAGTGAGGTTGATCTTCACCGTTGATCTTAGATCCCCCTCGAGATGGGTTAAAGCAGATCTTAGGGTATTCTTCAGTAATTCTCGGTGTTTCATCTCTTCAGTGCTCCTTGATTTTTATCCGTGGGATTGACTTGATGTTGTTTTCTAGCAGATGACAAATGCCCATTGGGTGTTAGGACGTGGCATCCTCCTTGATGTACCTTAGTTGTGTGTCCTCCACGTGTAGATTCTATGACACGTGAAGGATGATGATTTATGTGTATACAATAACCATCAACAATGATTATCTCCATCAACAACGTCTTCTGACAGTTACCACCATTCTTCGTTGTTATCTTTCCATCTCGAACATATAGTTTCCTACACTTCCAATGGAAACAATTCCTTGTCTTGTAAACCACCGAAAACTTTTAATGGATTATAAGACGTGGTTTCACTGAGTAATTTGTGCGACTTCCCTTATCAATTATGTGCATTATCCAACTTTCGCAAGTTTGGCTTGCTTTAATTGCGCGTAACTTTCTCATATGAAGTCGGAATGACCTCATTATTTCGTCATTGGCTTCATGATCTCTTCCACTTCAAGGTGATGTAAATAAATCCCTAATTTAGACGAGATCCACTTCCTTTTGGTTAAGATGACCTCAAACACCTAATAAACTCGAAAGCAGCGTAAAATACATAATTCAGACGAAAAGTAGCAAAGAAAGCATAAACAATAGATAATAAATTAAAGTGTTTTAGACACCTATAAAATTCCCTCACACTTAGACTTTGCTAGTCCTCGAGAAAATCAAAAAAAATAATTCTAAAACATACAAACATCTCCCTTTCGTCGAGGATACGGTCAAACTTGACATGTGTGACAAGCCTTTAAACCCCTAGGAATCCGTAGTAGACGAGTTATAGTCTCGTGAGGGTTTACAAGAAGTATACCCACAAAACCTACTCCAACTTCAAAGTGTTCCAGAGTCCCAAGCATACAAAGAACTATGAGGACATATGGGTTCTCAACCTATTGTCAAGAAATCATAAATACAAGAGAAAATCAACATGTAAAATGCGATTAACCGAAGAAAGTGTGATCCGTCAACCTATGCCATATTGAAATAAATGCATATTTGAGAGCGACAAATAAGCATTTCGCCTCCACTTCTACCTCACTTAAAAGGGTTTTATGATAATTGCACTAAAAGATCGCTTTTATAGTCTCACACATGTGTACATGCGGGAATTAAGAGAGAATCATGCGCACGTTGAATGGTGGGAAGGAAACCTTCCACATTATTTCTGGAGACTCCAAAAAATCGTGGAAAATAAAAATATTTTTCTAGAGATCTCTAAGAAAGGAAATCATCCACTATTGCAAGGATGGGAGTACTCACTCACCTTCACATTCGATCCGCAGTAATGATAGCACCACTCTCACAACATCCAATAAAAACATCTTCGGTCTTCTTGGTCTTCATCCCCTTCATCTTCATGGTCTTCGTCTTCGGTCTTCAACTGCTGATGATAAACTCTTGAACTTAAACAATGTCTAACTCTTTTCCTCAAATTCCTTGTTGCTTGAAACTTCTTTATCTATTTTCCTTCCTGGCGGTCATATTAAATAAATAAATGCAAAAATAATAAAATACTTCTTTTGTCTCTTTTTTTTATCATCTTTTTTTTTTCATACAAGAGAAATAAAATACAAAACAAAGTTAAAATAAAACAAATCATGGCCGTGGGAAAAGTATTTTACCGCTTGATTCTTTATAATTTGTATTGTCTTCGTATCATAAATTTCAATAATTCTCATCTTGATAATCTCCTCTCTTGTACATAAGTATTCAACTCGTAAGAATACTGCTCCTCGTCTTGTTGCTTTACTTGAATATGAAATTTGCTCTTCCTTGTATTGATGCTTCTAAACCTTGAACGTCTTCAATTTCTCGAACCTGTGATGCTCCACTTGTTGATGATGATGGTGTTTCTATGGACTTGTTGTTGTCGATAGAGAGAATGGTGTTAACTGCAAATCAAACTACAAGAAGGTGGTTTTCATCTATAGACGTCACCCTCGTGATTGAAAAAATTAGTACTCAAGAAATCAAAAATAGTGCTGAAAATGGTGTGAAGTTGGGTAGCTCACCATTGTACCCGGAATTAACGTACGGTGACACGCACTCAAAAAAAAGCTCTTTAGTGAGCTATAAAGAATATCTTTTTTGGTCGGGTGCCTCTTTTGATGTGAAAATAGGTCCACCTAATGATTGATCGGCAACACTAATAATGCACTTCCCCTGCTCCTCATTTTCCATCAGCATGGTTAAGTTGAGCCACAAACAGTAAATGACTTCTAGCAAAGATTAATAACACCTAATGTGTAGTATTCTCTAGTACTTCTAAGTTCCATTATTTCGGTGAAAATTTCGTATGTAAACATAGCTAGAAGTATGCTAGTGATTCTAAAATCTTTACAAGTAGGAGGTTTTATGCAAATATTTTACAAAAAATTTGAAAATTCTAGTCAAAAATCTAAAATTTCTACATGCAAAATACTCCCCCATACTTAAACTTCACATTGTCCTCAATGTGAAAAACCGAAATTCTGATTTCTGACGTAACAACAGATAAAACACAAAAACTGTACAAATCCATAAAGAATTTGGCAAAACACTATTTCATGAAAGTTGTTCTCCTACGTATTTTCTACAAAGTGTCAAATGGCACAACGATAAACGATCTGACAGTTATGGTCTCTGGACTGAACTACGTGCAGTCTGAATTTTTCTGACAAAAGGTATACGTCATCATTTTCTTTAAGAATAGATTACGGACTCAATCAAATTAAACATGGGGAAGAAAATATGATACGGAAAATAAGAAAAACTTAAAATAAAAATCATTAACATACAAAACCTATTGGTTGCATCCCATTAGCGTTTGGTTTAACATCGTCAGCCCGACTAGCAAGACGAGTTCCCCATACATCAACAATATGAAAAGTTGGGGATCCACCCATCGCACCTGTTTTGCAAACACTATCTTCACACAAATATTAGTAATATAAAACAAAATTGAAGTTATTAACCCATAAAAGTTTCCCCCACACTTATTCTTGTCTACACTTGGAAGTGTAGACAAGAACATAAAATTCGGGAACTTCTACGGTTTTTTATTTCCAAACCTTCATATTTTGAGAATCAAGTATTTGTATCGAGAAACAAAATCATTCAACAATGTTTTTGAAGCACATACATTCAAACCAATAAGAGGTAAAGGAGAAGAAACAATAGGCAAAGGGTTAAATAAACCTTGCATAATCTCTTGAATCACGGAATCCTATTCATCCTTGAAAAACTCAAGTG
This sequence comes from Papaver somniferum, assembly GCF_003573695.1. Classification (NCBI taxonomy): domain Eukaryota; kingdom Viridiplantae; phylum Streptophyta; class Magnoliopsida; order Ranunculales; family Papaveraceae; genus Papaver; species Papaver somniferum. The sequence goes on along the minus strand of NC_039368.1, from coordinate 113,610,444 downwards.
AATTACTCACCTCTTTTATATCATGGTCCTCTATCAAACCGTGCAACCATTCTTCATAAGTTTCTGCCTTAACCAAAGTCTCGGCGTCAATATCTTCATCACAATCATTTGCAAGCTCAATTGAGTCTTCCACAATATTGGTCATACTAGTTTCATTCTCAACACACTCTTCATCGTCTTTATTTTCAAACCCACCATAATAAGAATCGTCTTCGGTGTCCCAACCTTTATCACGATGTCGTTTAAGTTCCATACGGATGTTCCTACCAATTTCATCGACAATCTCTTCTGAGACTCCATCATCTTCCAACTTGTATAATTTCTGTGAAAGTTTCCTGACGTTCACACGCTTGCCACCATTAAATACAATATGTTATCTTTCCCATGACTCTTTCCTTTGAATGGATGAATAATCATAACTAAGATCTAGAGTCGGGTAAGAAAAAATGTTGCATAAGTTGGTTTGTGCAACGTTCTCTTTATCATGGTTAAGTTGGTCCAGTCTTTGTTGCAAGTCTTGTAATTCTCATAACCTGCATACAACTTGAATAAATCCAATTAGAAGTAGAATTTTCCACCTTGGTTCTTGACTTACATCGTAATGAGTTCTAACACACTCAGTTGTGGATTTCACAGTAAATTCACCATTAAAAGTTGCTGTCCAAATTCTTTTTTCTTCACCTGTTTATAAAACTGGAAATTCTTCTAACATAAAGTATTGAATCATTCTTTGTGGGATTAACCAGTCACCATTTACTATAAGATCTGAAACCCTCATATCTCTAGTAGATTCTATATATGCACCACCTGGAAACAGATCACATAAAGGTTTATCCTTTATCCACACATCCTACCAAACTGATATGTTTTCTCCCGAACCAACCATCCACCTAGTATTCTATTTTATTTCCTCCATTACCCATTTAATACCAGACCAAATTGAAGATTTTTTATAACTGGTAATCATCTCACCTTCATCAGTAAAATACTTGGCTTTCATAAACAAAGCCCATTCTGCATCTGAGTTCAGTATATTCCATAACAACTTCATAAGAAGTGACTTATTTATAACTTCCAGTCTCTTCAGACACAAACCACCTTCCTCCAAAGGAACACACACTTTATCCCATTTTACAGTTACCACCTTCCTAGTTGATGGATCACCTGACCATAAAATTCCTTATTATTCTTTCACAAATTTTCATAACCTTTACTGGCCATTTGTATACTGACATATTGTATATAGGTATACTACAAAAAACTGAATTTACCAATTTCAGTATATCCTTAAATGATAACAGAGTCCCCATCCAACCAGTTAATCTGCTTTGAAGCATTTCTACTACCCCCAAAATAATATTTATTCTCACTCTACCAGGTTGTAGGATGACTCCTAAATATTTATCTGGCAGCTTTGATAAAGAAATATTAAATTCATCTGTAATTTGTTTTTTATTCCTTCAATAACACCTCCCTCAAACAATTTATTTTTTTGTTGATTAATGACTTGACCTGATGACTATTGATAATCTTTCAGCAATTTTAGTATTGAGTATATATTTCTTTTATGCCCATTGAAGAACAAGAACGCATCATCTGCAAATAGAATATGAGTAGGATGGATCCCTTTTCAATTAACCATAGGAATTTTCTTCTTTTCTTGAACCCATTTACTTATAGTTCTACTTAAAATGTCTTCTGCTATTACAAAAATAATTGGTGATAGGGGATCACCCTATCTAAGTCCCCTGCTTACTTGAAATAACCAACATGACCACCATTCACTTATACTGACACTCTTGCAGAAAAAAATAAAGTATGTAACCATTTAATATACTTTTCAGAGAAACCAAATTTTCTCATTGCTTCAAACAGAAAGTCCCAACTTAATGAGTCATAAGCTTGAGTTGTGTCTATTTTCAATCCTACATTTCCTCCCCTTCTTTTTATATCCAATTCATTTATCATTTCTGAGGCAAGAACAATGTGTTCTTCAATGTTTTTTCCTTTGATGAAAGCACCTTGTTGAGCTGAAACTTATTTATCCATCACTCTATACATTCTTGATGTGATAATCTTTGTAAAAATCTTAAAGCTGAAATTACTTAGCCCAATAGGTCTAAATTGATTAGGTTTCCTTGCACATTTTACTTTAGGAAGAAGAAAAGGAAAATTTGAACTCAAACCTGGAAAACCTCAAACCTGGAAAATTTGAACTCAAACCTTTTGGGATAAACCCATTTCTCCAACAATATTGTATAGCATGAACCACATCCTCTCCCATTATTTCCCAAGCAAATATGTAGAAAAAACCTGGAAAACCATCAGGTCCAGGTGCACTATTGGCATCGATAGCAAAAACAGCTTCCTTGATTTCCTGATCAGATGGAATAGCCTTTAACATACTATTATCTTCTTCAATGTAATGGCTTCAAATATATCCTCTGCAAAAGTAACTTCTTTAAATTTAAATTTATCTTCAAAATGCTTCTCCAAAGTACTTGCAATGATGTTTGGATCAGTTATTATGATTCGAACTCCATCTTCCAGTTCAGTTATTGCATTTGCATCTTGTCTAATTTTTATTTTAAGTATGGAAAAATCTAGTTTTGCAGCCCCATATTTAATCAACTTTTCTTTTGACTTTTTGTGTAGGATTGCTCTATGTTGTTCAGTAATCATCTCTTGTTTCCCCATAGCAATCACTAAATCATTTAATAAGAAGATATTACTAGGATCCTATCATATAATTGAGCAGCTCTCATCACTTCATTTTCAGCATCTTGCTTGGAAAATGGTAAGAGGAATATGTGATACATATGAGAAAATGCAGGGAATAGGTTTCTGTCTTGCTTAAAAGTGTTATTTGCGTGGCAATGAATCTGAAAATCTCGAGAACATTCTGTGGTATTGTAATTTTAGTCAGTTAATTTGGAAATGGTTGGGGAACATGTTTATATTCTTAAATACTCGGTCCTATTATGATGTGATGAAATTGGCAAAGACTAAAAGTGGTGCAGTGCAGGAAGTGTGGATTTTGGCAGCCTTAATAACAATGACGGAGTTGTGGTTCTTATGAAATAAAATTGTCTTTGAAACGAAAAAGCCTGATACAACTGGATTAAAAAGAAGAATTCTTAAATTTACAAAGGATTGTGAATTGAGAATAAAAGGTTTAATGTGGGATTGTAATTATGATTTCCAGGTTTTCAGAAATTTTGAATTGCAGAGAAGACCAGTGAAGATGCGGAGAAATATGGAACTAAAGTTTTCCATTGATAAATCAAATATTGGTGTGCTGTGGTGGTGATTTCAAGAGGAAATCAGGGGCTACTAGCTTTATTTTTGTTTGTAGAGATCATGAGGGAGATTTTATGTTTGCAGAAGCAAGAGGTTTTGGGATAGCAACAAACTTCATTGCAGATTTAATGGCAATAATATGTGTTGCGGAATGGGCTGTTCAAGAGGAGGTACAAGATTTAATTATTAACTCAGATTCTACAGCTGTTGTCAGAGCTTTCTTATCAGGAAATATACCTTGGTTCATGAAACCTAGATGGAGCAAGATAAAGGGGTATTCAATGAAAATAACTTTACTCACTGTTATAGAGAAATAAATCTTACGATAGATTTTTTGTCTAAGAGAGGAGCATGATTAGACAGAGGGGAGAGTCAGAAATTTTGGACAAAGCTAATTTTTTTTAAAAGCTTTAGAATTCCCTAGGGATAGGTAATATAGATTTCGTTAATTTTTGGGCCCTTATATGTATGGGCTTTTTTCTATTTTCTCTTATGTTTATTTGTATTCTTTCTTGATTTAGTAATAATAAAATCGCTTATTGATCGAGAAAAAAAAGTGCTTGACTTACATACCCACTACAAGGTTGTTGTTGGCGTGTAAGAAAATCACCATAAGATTGTCTAGGATATGCATCATAGCCAATAGATTGGTTTTGATTGTATCAGTGGGAAATTGTAATTCAGGAGGTTGAAAACCGTATCCATTGTTCCAATATACTCCTTCCATAATAGGTACCTGAAACAAGAGTTCTCAAAACTATGTCAAAAACCAGAAAATCAGAAAAGCTGCAAAAAAAACTAAGAAAAAAAAAACAAAAACAAGTGACCAACGCAGAATTTGATTGATGTCGTATGTGTTAAAAATAATATAACTTTCTCACTACTCAAAATATAAAATATAGCAAAGGCAAGAAGCAATACGTATTTATAGACTGGAATGTAGTCTTGATTCTTCATTTTTTTTGTTGATGATACTGCCCCCTATCCTATGAGCAAATTAGTAGTGTTACACTTTGACGCAGTGATGAAGGAGATTCCCTTAAAGTACAGTATGACTATGCGTGACCTGGATTTGTGGAAGACTAACAAGACTAAGCATACACGGGATTATTTGTTAACCATCCAAATAGACAACTTACGCAAGAAAATTGGGCCTCGACAATTTAGTGTTGTTCTTGGATATATCTAGGATTTGTGATCCTTTGTTCATTAAAGATATCCTCTGCCCCTATAGTGGGAAGGATATGGATATTTTGGGGATCACGCCTTACACTGTACGCACGAGGTTGGTCTCAAATTTCGCCATGACCTTGTTCAGGATACCTTGGCTGATATATGCTTTAGAGTTGGGGTGCATGCTTAAACTGAGGTTTCCTTGGGATTCCTTTCTCGTGATGGTGGTGAAGCTAGACCTGTTGACCCAATATTTTCTTTAGAAATCTATATGGACTAACTCCAATATTATTCCGAGAGATTCAACTAGACAGTCAGACTCAATTAAGGAAATATATCAAGGAGTTATATCTCAATTTCTCAAATCAATCTGCAATTGAATACATAGGAATCTATGAGCCCGATTGATATGAGAATAACTTGGACGGTATCAAAAACCAATATCCAAGCGTCAATAAATTTCTATCCAACAAACAAGGTCGAATTTACCAATTCATTGAACTACGCACAACCTGTGATATTTCAATTATATAACAAAATATAACACGGAAAAGAAATAACACAGACACCCGAATTTTGTTAACGAGGAAACCGAAAATGCATAAAAACCCCGGGACCTAATCCAGTTTGAACACCACACTGTATTAAGTTGCTAAAGACACTAGTGTACTGCAAGTTAACTTCCGAATGGAATGTAGTTGAGACCTAACCAATTTCATACTGATCAAGGTACAGTCGCATTCCTTACGTCTCTGAATCACATCAGGACTCTACGCACTTGATTCCCTTAGATGATCTCACCCATGCATAAGAGTTTCTACGACCCAAAGTCGAAGACTTATAAAAAAATCTGTCTCCAACATAAAAGTCTATTCGGATAGGTAAATTTGTCTCCCACAAAAATACTTATGAAGGTTTTGTTCCGTCTTTTGATAAATCAAGGTGCACAGAAACCAATTGATAATCCGATCTTATATTTCCGAAGAACATCCTAGAAATATCAATCACCTCAGAATATGGTAGTAGAAAAAGTTAACTATATGGTAGTAGAAAAAGTTATTGTGGAATCACAAAGGATAAGACGAAGAGTCTTTGTTATTACTTTTTATATCTTACCTATAGGAGATAAATCTTGAGCAAATCTTAGAGAAGATAGTACTCAATCATGATAGAAGAAGTAAGACCAGAACACGCAACTACAGAGAAAATAGTTGGGTCTGGCTTCAGAATCCCAATGAAGTCTTTAAGTCGTTACCCTATAATGGTTTTAGGAAAAACCTAGGTTAAAGGAGAATCGACTCTAGCACGCAACTAGTATCACACATGAGATGTGGGGATTAGGTTTTCCAGTTCTTAGAGTTCTCCCTTATATAGTCTTCAAATCAGGGTTTGTTAGCTTTGGGACAAAGAAAACAATATGCACTGTTAGATGAAATCCTGATTTAAGATTCAAGCTAAGTTTGCTTAAAACCAAAGAAATATATCTCCACTGTTAGATGGTCTTAGCTTGTTACACACAAATTAGTACCTAAACGTGTATATTGAGTTGGTTCAACAATAGTCAACCGAAGTTATCCATATGAACACTTTCATCTTAACACCATTCATCTAACACTTCCAGATAAAATATGATAAACAATCAATCATGATAGATAATCAAATGAATCTAATTGTGTTACTCATGGAGTAATTCAATTGTATTTATCTCATAGAAGTATATAAGAAACATTTGAAATAAAATCGGATTGATTCGTAATCGTACAAAGTACTTAAACCGAAATCAATTCATGAAAATTAAGCCATGGTTTGCAAAGATTGCATTCCTTAATTTATTAATGCATTTTTTTCATGAGTATGAAAACATACGTAACTGATTTTAGAAAATTAACCACTAAGTTTGCAAACGGGTACGCAAACTTCTGTCCCGGTATTGATGGTGGTTTTTAGTTCTTGGCTAAAACCGTACAATCCTAAATTTATGTACTCTTGTTCTGCAAATAAGCAAGAGTCATTCAAAGTTGACGAGTGATTTCTCCACTCTGCTTACAATATGTACCGAGCAACTCAGTATATTTATATACAAAATTTAATTAGAATAGTGTCGATTGCAGTATCAAAAATATTAGATTTTGTCGAAAATCCTGCTTGCATTATTCATTAATAAAGGGTTTGCTGAGCGTCTATCTTATGCAGTGTTCCCGACTGAACTCTTAAATAACTGACATTAAATTTGTGTTCGTTCTTAGCTAAAAGCATGAGTTTTCATAATGTTCCGATTAAGATATGTATAAGAGGCACTGTAATTCGTGCCACTGATAAATGCTACTTGAAAAAATAGCCAAAATTTAGTAAAGTTGTGTCAGCAAGAAAAATTCACTAAATTTAATTAATTTTGTGGCAGCTCGCAAAAAATCAATTTTGACATAATTTTATGTCAACTTACAAAATTAGGTTTTCGCCTTAAAATGGAACCTACACAAATTCTTGATCCCTATTAGTCGATAACAAATCCAGGCAAGCTAGGAAACCGAGACACCATGTATCTAGTAGGAGTCGAATCCTACCAAAAATCAAATAAAGAATAAAAAAATAATCTCCGACTAAGTTGGAAAGTAGCGAAAGGAGACACGACCGAGCAACTTTGCCGGTCGCTTTGCCCCACCCGACACTTATTCTTGCCGACCGCCCATGCCCCATGCTGCTGACAACTGGCCCCTATTTTCCATCAACCAATAAAATCGCTTCAAAGTTGTAACTAGCGCTTTTAATTAAAAGTGGAAGTAGGTTGGTCGACGTGCTTATAATCCTTAAGAAATAAGATCTTGGTCGTCCAAACTGTCGCAAAATGATCATGACCACACAACTTGGTAAGCTCCGTTAGCTAATCCTAGGTCTTGCAAACACGACCGAATAAGTCCCATGATAATCATCGACGGGCCCACTTCTATTCCAACAAATCGGAATTCTCCTAACCTGTCAGCAGCAACCATAACCGTTAGCCAAAATAGGGTTGTCCACGCGGATAAAGAGTTTCAAACGAATTATGACTGGCCATGGAAGCCTTAAATCGATTGTAGCCATCCAATTTTTTCAGCCGAATCGACCGACCTAGATTTGATTTTGGCCGACTAACAAGGTGTGCATATACTCACTGGCGGCCCACCTTTTGCTTAGGCCAATCGTATTGCTCGCAACTTGTAAGAAACACTCAAAAACAATCACCCAAAGTTGGCTGGTCACACGGCTTTTAAAAGCCTCGAGTTCGACCAATGACAGTAAGTAACTGCCGCAAAGCGATCTCGGCCATCTAACTTCGCCAACCGAATTGACTGGCCTAGATTCGGTTTCAGGAAGCCAATGAGATGCCGTCTTGATCACCGATAGGTGCTCTTCCATGAGGACTGATCGGCTTGTTCTCAGCTTACCCATATGACTCTTGGCGGCTATCCAAAGTTGGTTGGCCACACTACTCATAAGAGTCTTAAATAAATTAACAGTAATCAACAACTTCCGAAAAATCATCTCAACCATCCAACTTTACTAGATGATTTAACCAGCTTAGATCCAATCTTAGGCGACCAATGGGACGCCATGACTGCTGTCAGCTTCCTCCCTTTTCTTGAGTAGATCACCCTCTTTCAGTCGATCTACTTGGCTTCCAATCATTAGACCAAAAAAGGCCGGTTGCGCTCCTAACAACGACACTTTGAATATGTCGATTAAATTTGAGATGATTCCTTAAAAGTGATGTGTTATATGCATCGATTATAAGCAATATTTCTTAAATATCAATTTAGTAAATAATTTGATTATTTATTTAACCTAAAAGCACTGTATGCTATTTTGAGTATTAAATCATACCAAGTCTCATTTACACGACTTGATCTATCACACATGATCACCTACCGCCTAGCTTGTGCGTGATTAGTCAAAATTATCGGGTCTTTCCAGTAAGACCCACTCAGCAACTACTATGCAGAACTTATTTCATTCTTTATATAACTTGCTTCATATTTTCCACGAAAATACTTGAGACATCAAACATGTCACACACTGGGGGATACTCATCAGGGTATTGGTCTAGAGGTTTATAACGTGCAGCGTGCAACACACCCATTATGAGAAAGTGTCAGAAAAGGCGGACGGTTGATAGCAGTAAAGGAGTAGTGGGTGTAAAGGTGACTGGTCTTTCCTTCATGACAGGGACATGGTTCTCACCACTTTTACACGATATCCACTACTTAACTACCTCCACTTCCTACGAGATCAAGGTGTTCAACTAAGACTTGTATAAATATGTTCTCAGCCTATTTCAACGAACAACAGTGTTATCAACACAGGTATCCAGAAAACACCAAGAACTTATAGCTTGCATTTTGCAAGAAAGTTCTACATTCTGATACAAGTCATAAAACAACCATACCTTCATAGTTCGCCATTCTGATCTTAACACCTTCTTTGATTCCCTCCCTAAGATCAACCCTTTCCCTTCCTTTGTGACCGAATTGAATCTGGAACGGTCATTTCTTGGTTTAGGCCTTACAGATTGATCTCTCGAATCTAAAGTACTCATGTGCATTACATTTTGTTTAGGGTTTGAATTCGTTTCTCATAAACACACTCAATTTACCATTTTCAGCAGAATCAGTTTTTACCCTACTACAAATTGGCGACCACAGTGGGAGATTAATCTCTCGGCTGCAAAATCAATTTCTCAATTTTCATTTTAATTCGCCCAATCTCAAAATGGTGGATCTTAGGTCTGGATCAGTAACTAATCCTGATGCTAGTGGTGTTGACAACACTTCATGCGCCAACATTCCTGTTGTCGACACCATGTACCTCCTGCAAGCACCGTCAATACCTCCCATGGCGTTACATCCTCTACCACAAACACCAGCGACGCCAGAAAAATCCCCTCTGGTGTGACACCTCCTGCCACCAGAGTCAAAGCCGCTACAATTTTTCCTTATGTTTCTTCGAGCATAATACCTCCAATCATCACTGGAACTACTAACACTCCTCCATCAGGACGGGAGGCTGAAGGAGCCAGAGGAAACCAACCTCTCATTACAATTGTCGATTTAATGGAGAGACAAGAAGTCCTTGCTAAAGATCAAATAAACATGGCTATAACTCAGAAAGAAGTGCTCACTTTCTCAAGACGTTAATAGAGCGGCTACCACCCGAGCCGCGTCAGCTTCAAGTAGAGCATACAAGGAATTCTTTTATGACTCCTGGCGCAAGCACTTCGACCGGGCGTGCCTTTATGGATGAAGAGGCTCACATTGTTCCATAAAGTTCATCAGAAAGAAATCAACAATCCATTTTTATCACACGTGAATACCTTGAACAACTTCTCCAGAATCGAGGCAAGGAAAACGCGTCTACCATTCATCAGCACCAACCTCCTTACCCTCCTGATGTGCAAAGAGTTCCTCTTCCAAGTGGATATTCATGTCCTCAGTTTTACCTTTATGATGGTATTGGTAACGCTCGTGAACACATCTCTCGTTTAGGGGAACATGAATACAATCATGTGAACATGAATACAATCATGTCCTCCGCCTGAAAGAGTTCTCGAAATCACTTACTGGGAGAGCATACACCTGGTACAACAACATTGCACCAAACATCATAGCCAATTGGTGTGAGATGGTTAACGCTTTCTTCAGGAAATATTTGTTTGTGTCTGAGCAAATTACCCTATCATATTTGGGAAGGATGTTTCAGCGAAGCAATGAGCACCCGAATGATTACGTCAAGAGATTTAGAATTCAAGCGCTAGATTTTCATGATCCAAATGTGACTGAATAAAAACTTGTGGAATTGTGCATCATGGTACCTTTTTATCGCGCTTTGCTGGAAAACCTGTGTTTCCAGATATTTTTGGAACTCCATGAAGCTGCTAAACGCTCGGCTACAACAACACTCGACTTACTGGAAAGAACCAGGCCTTCCAGGTATGAAGATGCGCGTGAGACTAGAGGAAGTAGACGTCTCTTCAATAAAAATTACAATACTCAACCCTCTGCAAATGTGGTGAATGAAAGAGGAAAGTGGAAAGCTCCAACTACCGAACAACAACCCAAACGTGTGGCACCAGCGCAACAGACATCTCAACCTCGGAAAGTCGTGAATATGACTCTTTTCCGACAACGGGAGACGGGAGTATCTGCTCCGAACTTCCCATATACAATTCAAGAAGTAATTGAACTTCTAAAAGCATGGATTCAATATGGTTCCATTGAACTACCTCTTCTTAGACGCCCTCCAACTGAAAAACAAATGGGATATCCCAAATATTATCGTTACCATAGGTTTATCAATCACCCAACCAGTGACTGCAAAAAACTGAAGCGCATTTTCAAAGACAAAGTGGATGCGGGATAACTTCAACTAGGCAATGAAGGAGTTCACATGGATCTTCTTCCTGTCAAAAGCTGCATGCTCTTTGGGGACTCCGTCCGCAAAACTGTGCAATCTATGATGGCGCATGTATGTGAGATCCTCTATTTTTCCAAGGCACAACGTCAATATATATTTTCATCCCTCAACCGTGTCGTATCAGGAAAAGGCTTGTTTTCAATTGGAGAAGCTGATTCGAAACCCAAATCCCTTTTGGAGGACACGGCGGGTGTATATAACTGGGGACTCCTAACCATTGCTCATCTAAAAGGTGTCGAGTTCGATAGCATGTTGATCGATGCAGCCTCTGACTTCAATATTGTCACCATCATGACTCTGAGAGCTGCAGAGATTTCAAAGCCAAAAGCTTTTCACTTCCCAACTGTGATCAAAAACTCATAGGGAGAGCTCAAAAGTGTCTACGAGTATATCAATCTCAAAATCAAGGTAGGAGACGCCCTAACATATGCCAAGTTTCATATTTTTAAGGATTACCCAGATGTTGATGGTGGATTTTAGTTCAGGGATAAAATTGCAAAACCAAATTTAATGTGTTGACATCCTGCAAAGAGTGAAGCCGTTTGATAAGCGATGAGTATAGAAAACCTCTCCGCTTTATTTATTCGAAGCAATTCAATAAATATAAAAAATTCACCCAGAATGGTGCATGTAGCAACAATCCCAAATATTCTGTGAATTTTTAGCATTATTAATTAATGCATGATTTGCCTAGTATTTCCTGTGTTGTTCTCAGCAGAACTCTCATTGTTGTTATGGCATGACGATTGAGTGTTTACTCTCAGCAGAGTAACACGAATCTCCAAGTGTCAATATTGAGATGTGCACAAAATACCCGCTACACCATTCTCTAACAAAGAGAATCTCATATCGCGCTTTGGTTAGACTGATCGAGCATACTTAATTTCCTAAGGGAAAACTGGACTGTCTGTATCAGTCTCAGAAACGATCACGGCCACGCAAGTTGGCCGCATGACTTAACCAGCCTAGCCACACCCTAGCAGGAATAGGCGATCACCGTGATGACGACCGACGGGCCCACTTATTCCCTAGCCGGTCGAACGCCACGCCGTACTTCCCAGCGTGCCAAACGCCATCCCTAAAATAAGGTGGTCGTGATGCTTTGGAAGAAGCTCGAACGAGCAAGACTGTTCAGGGCAGTCTTAAAATCATCACGATTGTCCAACTTTGCCAGCTTGGTTGGACGGATTATATCATCCCGTGAATGATCAGGGAAGCGCTAACACATACATCGACGGGCCCACTTCTCCTCTACCCAGTCAGTTTTCTCACGGCCAAGCCATGGAGCAATGAAACGTTTGCTCAAAACATGGCACGCGTGGTGCTTCTAAGGGTCGCGGAAAATCCAAGTATCTTAAATCGATCATAACCATCCAACTTAGCCAGCGCATTTGGATGGCTTAGATCGCACCTAGGACCATCAGGAAGGTGCATATATGTTCACCGTCAGCCCAACCTGGTGCCCACACGATCGACCTCCCCAAAGGAGAAGAAAGGCTTGCCAAACGGTTTGGCCAAAGTTACGTGTGCGTGACTGTTTCAAAACCCTAATTAGGGTTTGCGGCAATGCACATCTGTCGTAGTTCGATCGCATCCATCCATCTTCGCCAGCCTAAACGGAGGGGGTATATATAGACTCAAGAGGTCCCAAGGATGTTGACGTGATCACCATGGGCCCACCTGTGCGTGTGAATAGATGGCCTAAGCAGACTATGGTCAGGCGCCTCAAAATGCACGCCCAAAGGTGGCATGTCACGCGGCTTTTAATCCTTTGCGGAAATGGATTTCTGTCGCAAATCGATCGCCACCACTCATCTTTACCGGTCAAATTGAGTGTCCTAGATAGAACCTTCATGGGACCAAGAGATGTAGACTACACAACAATGAGTCATCTCCATGCATGACCGGTCGGTCCCACCAGAGGGAGCGTCCATGCTTGAATTCGATCAATCCAAAGAAGGGACATTTCGCACTTTGAAAAACCTTAAAATTCATCAACGGCAACAAATATGTGTCGTAAATCATCTCATCCGTCCAACTTTGCCAGCTAGGATGGACAACTTAGATGAAGAGTTAGGCGATTAATAAAACGCCTCAACGATCATCACCCGCCACTCTGTCACATAGAGTGATCCACCAGATGGTGGCTCGCTTATGCGTCCTCCAAACTATCACTCGAAGATGGTCGGACGTGATGCTATTTTAAGACGCTTAATCCGCAAATTATTCAGTCAAGCTTTAAAATAGCGATGCTTCATGCATATCGATTGTTTTGAGCTGCTTGCTTGAAAACGATGCATTACATTCATAGAACGTACGTGATATTTCATGAATACCAATTTCATAAATAACTTAGTTATTTAATAGCCCGTACGCTATTTCTTGCGGTGGGTCCCACCTGACCCACTCATTCGATACATCAAATATGTCACAAACTGGGGGATACTTTCTGGGATATTCGTCTGGCGGTTTACAGCTGCGGCGTGTAACGCGCCCATTACGAGAACGTGTCAGGAGGCATGTACGGTTAACGATGATGAGGGAAGTGGGAAAAAACGTGATCGTGTGACAATCACCTGCACTACTCCACTACTCCATCACTCAACTTCCTCCACTTTCTACGAGATGAGGATTGCGCTAAACTGACTTGTATAAATAGGTTCTTCAACGTATTTCGAAAACAACACGGATAAACCAAGTGTTGTCATCAGTATCCAAAAAAAAACACAGAACTGATAGCTTACATTTTGCAAGCCAGTTCAACATTCTGATACAAGTCATAAACAGCCAACACCTTCACAATCTCAACACATTCTTCGCTTCCCTCCCTAAGATCAACCCCATCTCCTTCAAACTGTCATTTCTTGGTTTAGGACAGAATTGTATAGATTGATATCTCGAATCAAAAGCACTCTCGTGCAGTGCATTTTTTTAGGGTTTATATTCGTTTCTTATCCACACACACCCAAATTTACCAAAACTAGTTGAACAGTTTTCATCCATAAACAACTGGCGACCATAGTGGGAGATTAATCTCTCAGTTGTGAAGTCAATTTTTTTTTTCAATACCAAATCCCATTTGGCTGATTTCAAAATGGTTGGTCTTAGGATTCCCCAACAATTTCAAATTCCGGTCGAAGTTCCTCCAATGAAGATACCCCTCTTCCCAACGGTGTATATGATGGTGTAACCGGAATAATCTCACCATTGATTGATTCAGCACGGGTGTAAGAGATTCACACGAAGAATATGAACCTGATCAAAGAAACAATAAACAACGATCTCCTCGTCAAGATGACATCATATATGAGCGGTTCTCCTGTCATGGAGATTTCTACACTGGGGACTGATCCTCGCAACGATCCTCCTCAAGTCAATAGTTTCACTATGAACCAGAGGCCTGTGGATCAGGAAGCGGTTTCTCTAGTGGAAAGTTTATGCTAGCCTTTACACCTCTCGAAGAATCAGCGGGCGCAGATATTTGTTGCAATCAACCAGATAGCCCTGGACGTGCGTTTGACTCCTTTGCTCCAGAAGCCACAAAAACACCAGATATTTTATGTGAATAAAGTTACATTTACAGAAGAAGACATGACGGCGGAAGAAGGTCACAACCGGGCCCTACACGTTACTGCACGCATCAAGGATTCAGAGTTCAAGAGGGCCCTCGTCGACACGGGAGCGTCTTCGAATGTGATTACTCTCAAGACACCCAGACGAGGGACCGGAGGAAGCCAACCCTTGATATGATGGAAGGGAAAGAAGTTCTTGCTAAGGCTCAGATGGACATGGCCACAACTCAAAGGAGCGAAACAATGAACATCCGAATGATTAGTCAAGGGATTCAGAATTCGGACGTTAGATTTTCATAAACCAAATGTGACTGAACATCAATTGGTGGAGTTACGCATTAATGCTTTATGGGAACTCTGTTCACAAAACCATGTAATCTATGACGGAGAATGTGTGAAATTCTTTATTTCTACAAGGCGCAGCGCTGAGGTATATTTTCAGCCCCCAACAGTGTTGCGTTGGCGCTTCGACCTTTGCGTCAAGAGCCGCTTCAACATTCTCTCCAGAAGATGCTCCGCTTCAACGTTCTCTCCAGAAGCCACTCTGCTTCAACGCTTCGCTCCAGGAGCCACTTCAACGTTTCGCCTCCAGAAACCGCTCTTCAACGTTCTCTACAGAAGCCGCCACTCCTTCCTTCCAAGACTCGATCCCGTAGTCGCCACTCCTCCCTGTCAAAGATTATGACCGCATCCGGCCAAGTCTCTTCTGATCACAGCTTCTGCCAAGAACCGTTGCTGCTCGTTCGTTAATACCAGCCAGAGCTTCACCATACCAACAACCATTACAAAGAATATTTTGTCCACGTGATGATCCAAGCATCCTATCCATGAAAGTACAATAAGCTTGTTTCAAATCACATAGGCATGGATTCAAGGTGGTACAACCAAAGCAAGCTACACTTGGGGACTGAAGCCTCCTTCAGGTTTAGAAGTTTAAATGGAGTCATCGCCTTACCAGCGAATACAATGTAAGCACATCATCCACGATAAAATAAGCTCAGGATAATTACACATGGGGACATTTGTCACGCTGTTTACTTATGGGAGAGCCCGATACACCCAAAGCTCTATCATGAGCGAAGAACAAGCCTAGCAGGAGACATAACTAAGTAACTATCCTTAAACTAAATGTTTTATATCTATTAGGCATATCAAATAAATTTTAAATCTCTCAGTGTTGAGACATGAAAAAATCCTCAACACCTCCCATTGTGTTGCCAGGCAAACTGCCTCAACACATTTTTCCTCGTGGTGTTGAGACGTTCAAATTTCTCAACACTCACCATTGTGTTTCCAGGAAAACTGCCTCAATACATCCCTCCTCTTGGTGTTGAGACTTGCAAATTCCTCAACACCACTACTGTATTTCCAGGCAAACTGCCTCAACACATTTTTCATTGTTGAGACGTGAAAAATCCTCAACACTCCCCATTTTGCTGCCAGGCAAACTGCCTCAACATATTTTTCCTCGTGGTGTTGAGACGTTCAAATTCCCCAATACTCACCATTGTGTTGCCAGGCAAACTGCCTCAACACATCCCTCCTCTTGGTGTTAAGACGTGCAAATTCCTCAACACCACTACTGTGTTGCCAGGAAAACTGCCTCAACATATTTTTCAGTGTTGAGACGTGAAAAATACTCAACACTCTCACTGTGTTGCCAGGCAAACTGCCTCAACACATTTTGCCTCGTGGTGTTGAGAGGTTTAAATTTCTCAACACTCACCATTGTGTTTCCAGGAAAACTGCCTCAATACATCCCTCCTCTTGGTGTTGAGACTTGCAAATTCCTCAACACCACTACTGTATTCCAGGCAAACTGCCTCAACACATTTTTCATTGTTGAGACGTGAAAAATCCTCAACACTCCCCATTTTGCTGCCAGGCAAACTGCCTCAACAAATTTTTCCTCGTAGTGTTGAGATGTTCAAATTCCTCAATACTCACCATTGTGTTGCCAGGCAAACTGCCTCAACACATCCCTCCTCTTGGTGTTGAGACGTGCAAATTCCTCAACACCACTACTGTGTTGCCAGGAAAACTGCCTCAACATATTTTCAGTATCGAGACGTGAAAAATCCTCAACACTCCCCATTGTGTTTCCAGGCAAACTGCCTCAACACATTTTTCCTCGTGGTGTTGAGACGTTCAAATTCCTCAACACTCGCCATTGTGTTGCCAGGAAAACTGCCTCAACTCCTCTTGGTGTTGAGACGTGCAAATTCTTCAACACCACTACTGTGTTGCCAAGCAAACAACCTCAACACATTTTTCAGTGTTGAGACGTGAAAAATCCACAACACTCCCCATTGTGTTTCCAGACAAACTTCCTCAACACATTTTTCCTCATGGTGTTGAGATGTTCAAATTCCTTAATAATCACCATTGTGTTGCCAGGAAAACTGCCTCAACACATCCTTCCTCTTGGTGATGAGACATGCAAATTCCTCAATACCACTACTATGTTGCCAGGCAAACTACCTCAACACATTTTTCAGTGTTGAGACGTGAATAAAATCCTCAACACTCCCTATTATGTTGCCAGGAAAACTGCCTCAACACATTTTTCTTCGTGGTGTTGATATGTTCAAATTTCTCAACACTCACCATTGTGTTGCCAGGCAAACTGCCTCAATACATCCCTCATCTTGGTGTTGAGACGTGCAAATTCCTCAACACCACTATTGTGTTGCCAGGCAAACTGCCTCAATATATTTTTCAGTGTTGAGACGTGAAAAATCCTCAACACTCCCCATTGTGTTTCCAGGCAAACTGCCTCAACACATTTTCCTCGTGGTGTTGAGACGTTTAAATTCCTCAACACTTACCATTGTGTTGCCAGGAAAACTGCCTCAACACATCCCTCCTCTTGGTGTTGAGACGTGAAAATTCCTCAACACCACTACTGTGTTGTCAGGAAAACTGCCTCAACACATTTTTCAGTGTTAAGACGTGAAAAATCCTCAACACTCCCCATTGTGTTGCCAGGAAAACTGCCTCAACACATTTTTCCTCGTAGTGTTGTAACGTTCAAATTCCTCAACACTCACCATTGTGTTGCCAGGCAAAATGCCTCAACACATTTTTCAGTGTTGAGACGTGAAAATCCTCAACACTCCCCATTATGTTGCCAAGAAAACTGCCTCAACATAATTTTCCTCGTAGTGTTGAGACGTGAAAATTCCTCAACACCACTGCTGTGTTACCAGGCATGCTGCCTCAACACATCCTTCCTCTTAGTGTTGAGACGCGCAAATTCCTCAACATTCACTACCGTGTTGTCAGGCATCACTTCCTCAACACTTCTTCATCTTAGTGTTGAGATGCGCAATCTCTTCATCACTCACTCGTGTTGTCAGGTGTCACTGCCTCAACACATCATAGTGTTGTCGGCCCACCAGGACTCCATAATCAAGCAGCATGCTTACACGGGTGATTACTGGCGTTTGATTAAAATTCCTCCGGGTAACATTCCTTTATCGCATCCCTTTACATTGTATATGTCACCATCTCATGCCTACCCCAAAATAGTGCAACCATTATGTGTTAGGCAGGGGACTTAATGTTGATGGTGGATTTTAGTTCAGGGATAAAAATGTAAAACTAAATTTAATGTGCTGACATCCTGCAAAGGGTAAAGCCGTTTGATAAGCGACGAGTGCAGAAAATCTCTCTTCTTTATTTATTCGAAACAATCAATAAATATACAAAATTCACCCAGAATGGTGCATGTAGCAACAATCCCAAATATTCTTTGAATTTTTAGCATTATTAATTAATGCATGATTTTTATAGTATTTCATGTGTTTTTCTTAGTTGAACTCTCATTGTTGGCATGGCATGACGACTGAGTGTTTACTCTCAGCAGAGTAACACGAATCTCCAAGTGTCAATATTAAGATGTGCACGAAATACCCGTACAGTCTACACCATTCTCTAAAAAATAGAATCTCGTATCGCGCTTTGATTAGACCGATCGAGCATACTTAATTTGCTAAGGGAAATCTGGACTGTCCATATCAGTCTTTGAAATGACCACGTCCACGCAAGTTGGCCGCACGATTTAACCAGCCTAGCCACACCCTAGCAGGAATAGGCGATCACCATGATGACGATCGGCGGGCCCACTTATGCCCTAGTCTGTCGAACACCACGCCATACTTCCCAGCGTGCCAAACGCCAGCCATAAAATAAGGTGGTTGTGCTGCTTTGGAAGAAGCTCGAACGAGCAAAACTGTTCAGGGCAGTCTTAAAATCATCACATTGTCCAACTTCGCCAGCTTGGTTGGACGGATTAGATCATCCCGCGAATGATCAGGGAAGCACTAACACATACGTTGGCGGGCCCACTTCTCCTCTACTCGGTCGGTTTTCTCACGGCCAAGCCATGGAGCAATGAAACGTTTGATCAAAACATGGCAGGCGTGATGCTTCTAAGGGTCGCGGAAATTCCAAGTGTATTAAATCGATCATAACCATCCAACTTAGCCAGCGTATTTGGATGGCTTAGATCGCGCCTATGACCATCAGGAATGTGCACATATGTTCACCGTCAACCCAACATGGGGACCACACGATCGACCTCCCTAAAGGAGAAGCACGGCTTGCCAAACCGTTTGGACAAAGTCACGTGTGCATGACTGTTTCAAAACCCTAATTAGGGTTTGCGACAATGCACATCTGTCGTAGTTCGATCGCGTTCATCCATCTTCGCTAGCCCAAACGGAGGGTGTAGATATAGACTTTAGAGGTCCCAAGGATGTTGACGTGATCACCATGGGCCCACCTATGCGTGTGACCGGACGGCCTAGGAAGACTATGTCCAGGCGCCACGAAAGCACGCCCAAAGGTGGCATGTCGTGCGGTCTTTAATCCTTTGCGGCAATGGATTTCTGTCGCAAATCGATCGCAACCACTCATATTTACCGGTAAAATTGAGTGGCCTAGGTCGAACCTTCATGGTACCAAGAGATGTAGACGTACACAACAATGAGCCGTTTCCATGTATGACCGGTCGGTCCCATCATAGTGACCATCCATGCTTTAATTCGATCAAGCCAAATGGTAGGCTTTGGGATATGTATAAAATAAGAGCAAAGACAGCCTACAGTGATACCTGCAAGTGCACAGGGTCAAATTGTAGTTTGTGTGCAAGAACAGGGTCATTCCACAGGGACTTGGGAGTGTGCAATGAAGTTACACTATGCTGATAATTGATGCAAAACTAAATGCAAGGTCACAAGGCTGCAGTGACAGTGAAACAGAGATGGTAAAACATCTAACCAAGGCTATGAGCCAAGGGCAGGGAAGGCAGTGCACTGATTTCAGTGCACAGCAAGATGTGAAGTGCAAAAGCTAAATAAAACAGCAAGGAAAACTCAACTGAGCAATAAGAATAACAGAATTAGAGTTGCAAGTGACTGTAAAAACAAATTGTGGGCTAAGCTACGGCTTTGATCCACCCTTGTGACCGAGCCAAATAATGTAGTTCTAGGTTGAATCCCTAATGGAACTAAGTGACAGTTAAGGCCAACTTAAGATCCTAAGCATACAAAAAGGGAATAGCAAGATAATCAGCTTGCTCAACTGATGTGCTCCTAGTATTGACTGTCTTTTGACAGTACAATCAATCACAAGCACTAGTGAGCACTGATTTCTCCCATTGCTCAATCAATTCAGTGAACTAAGGCTTCTAACCTAACATCCCGCTACCTAACAGTCCACTAAAGCTTCATCTGAGCCTTAACTGAAGAACTAGAACATGTTGACAGTAATTAAAAACATGATAAACATAAAGAGTAATTGAAATTGAAACAAAAACAAAAACAAAAACAGAACATGTGAGGAATTGAGGAACTGGCTATTCCAGTCCTCTTGGTGGTGCACTGGCTAGTCCAGGCATACCCAACAACACTTACATCAGTTCTATTTATACCCAAAAATCCCAATTTGGGTTCAGACCCTGTTTTCCCCAAATTCCCAAAATACACAATGGACCTAGGGTTTCGACAAATTAGGGGAATGGTTTAATTACTTACCCTATTTCACTCACTCTCCTCCTCCCAATTCTCTCTCAACAGAATTAGGGTTCATATACAAAAAACCCCCAAATTGACAGTAGACTAGGGTTTTGATTTTCGAACTTACCAAACGTGATAAGACGAGTCCGTCTTCAACCCATGCTTCTTCTCCCTTCTCTGCTCCTTCCCATGCCTTCAATTTCTCTTTCTAGCTCGACATATTTTACTAATCTCTCCTCTAGGGTTTCTGAAAAGGAAGATAGAATGGTGAAATAGGTAGGTAGAAGGGTAGGATAATGATGGGTTTCGATTGGTGAGAGCCATGATGGCTTTTGGTGGTTGTGGCAGAGGTATGGTGGTGCTAATGGAACTGGCGAGGGAGAAGGTGTTTCTGCAGAGGAATGGGAGAGAAGAAGTCGATGGGAATGATGGAGGGTATGTTTGGTTAAGGTATAGGCATTAGGTACTAGAGTGTTGGTCGGGTGTAGCGGATTTTGATGATTTGTGGGGGGAATCCGTAGGATGATAGGATGAGGGAAAGATCCAATGACGTGATGTGAATGGATGTGGAGCGACCGTCGGATGCCTGATACAACAAAACTGACGGCTCAAGATGGAGTTAGGTGCTGTAGTGTTGGTCAGGAATTTCAGACTTTGATGTACTGGCGATGCTGCGACCGTAGGATGCTGAGATGATCCAATCTGACGGCTAGAAAGGGAAAACGGGTATGGATTTTGGGTGAGGGTTTTGGGCCTTGGGTATGCCAAGCCCATATCTTCTTTAAGAACAATTCTTCCTCTTCAAGCCCACTTCTAGCCTTTTGGTCTTGTGCACAACATTCTTCGCGGCTTCCTTGTGTAATTCCTCCCGGCTTTTCACTACTTTTCTGCTCTTTTCGCTCCGCTATTCATCCAAACTTTATTTATTACCTAAAAATGCAAAATTAATTAATAAAAATATTTATTCTTGAAAACAATGAAAATACAGAATATGGGATAAAATGTAGAATTAATGCACAAAAGATGAGTTAAATGCCAAGAAAAATATATAGAAATATGCACTTTTTAGCACTCATCACAAGAGTCAACATTTCAAGGTAAATGAGCTCCATTTTTATGTTTTTATCATTTTTCTAATTTTTTTTTTGATTTTTTTTGATTTTTTTGATTTTTTCAAAAAGGAAGAGTTCTATTTTTCGATTATAGCATGTTATCAAAGTATCTACTTTTCACCCCCAAACCTAAACTAAACATTGTCCTCAATGTTTCAAAATATGAACAAATTATAATACAACATATGAAGAGGATCATGTTGAGTAGAGAAAAAGGAAAGAGAATACCCGATTTCGGCGAAAGCAAGATTAGACTCCATTATTCAAGGAAAAAAAATCCAACATATTTCAGCCGAGATCATATTGGATTAGCAAAATATATACAAAAGGAACAAAAGGGTTTTAAGAAATTTTATCTACTGGATTATATACAAAAAATTCACCATACACTAACAATCTAAAGAGTTGAGGATCAATCCAAAAGACAAAGTGTAGAGGTTTCAACAGCTTCACACAAATATAACAGGGAATAAACGCAAGTGAAACTGTGAAACAAAATGAGCTACCCCCAAACCTGGATTTTTCAACGGATAAAATTTTGGGTACAAAATCTCGCAGTTTTGGGGGTTCATCATGCACAAGGTCTAGCTCGAAATTAACTTTGCTAGGGACGGGCAAACATGCATATCCTAACTGTGGCTCCTCGAAAATATTGTATTTAGATGCAAAATAGTCCAAGAGGACTTGAGAGGCACACAGTTCCAGGCCTAGATTAGGTATTCTCATGAAAATTGGTTTGACAATATTGTTACAAACCAAATCTAGGTAGGATGCAAGGCTATCAGATTGTGACTTAGGCAAGAAAGTGACATCTAAGCGCCTCACATGCATGAGATCAAGAGTATCAATATTATCAGTCACATCAGCATTATCTAAGTCACACTCAAGATGTGTAGCATGCTCATCATCACAAAAAATTTGCACAAGTCCTAATTCAGAATCATGGTTATCCGATATATTCAAATTATCATCAACCGAAGCAATATATTGTGGCTTAAGTATGGAATCAGACACATCAACTATGTTTTCATGCATAGGATCATTAGTGTCAACAGAAGATTTACCTAAGTCATGCTCTTCACAGGATAATTGCACAATATCTAAATCAGTATCAACATCACATGCATATGAAATATTAGAAGAAATATCATTCATGAAGGTCGGGGCAGAAAAGCCTATTGTATTTGAAACCAAAGGTTCCACAACATTTTCAGCATAGACAGGTTCTTCTAACATAACATTATCATCATCATCATCATAGTAATATGCATACTTGTCCCTATTAGCAGTTGTGGTGTCATTAGTCAACTCATGTTCCTCTAGATTAGGTTCATATTCAATATCATACACATGATAAGGACTAGACATGCTATTTTCAAAGTTCAATTCATTACCACTTATATCATGTGATAGTGTCTCAGTTTCCCTAATGGATTCCCATTGGGTTTTCTCCGCAATCTCAGCTAAAAATTTCCATGCATCATCCACAGTTTTATCAAGAAATTCACCATTACACATACACTCAACCATGGCTCGAGATTTAAAGTCTAGTCCCTCATAGAGGATAGCGACAAATCTCCACTTCTCAAATCCATGGTGTGGACATTCACTCAACAAATCATTAAAACGTTCAAAATAGTCAAAAACAGTTTCCTCATCCAATTGGACAAAACAATTGATACTTTGACGAATAGTGATGGTCCTATGATGTGGAAAGAATTTTTTGAAAAATATATCTGTGAGTTGGTCCCAAGTGTTGATTGATTTTGGTCTCAAACCGTAAAACCATGTTTTGGCCCTTTCCTTTAGAGAAAATGTAAACAAACGCAATTTCAGAAAGTCTTCGGACATATGATCAGGTTGCATAGTCCGACAAATTTGTTCAAACTCTCTTACATGAGTATAGGGGTTCTCAGAATCGAACCCTCGAAATAAAGGAAGTATTTGTATCATGCTTGCATTTATTTAAAAAGGGTTATTGGTTTGAGGTAAGACAATACATGATAATGGAATTTTTATTGTGGGATACATGTATTCATGGAGAGCACTAGGTTGGCCCATATTGAAAAGACACAAAGCCCACTATTTGGTTTTAAAGGGTTTTCAAAAATTTGGTTTTTTATGGGAAAATTTTGATTTTTATGGGTTTTGAAAACTTTGGTTTTTATGGGATTAAAAATTTGGTTTTCGAAATTAGGAGCAAATTTTTTTTTTTTTTTTGATTTTTTTTTGATTTGGGTTTTGAAGCCCAAATTTTAGTTTAAAAGAAACTACAAGCCTAACAAACAACTAAATTACAAGCCCAAATAAAGAAAGAAATAAAAATAAAACTAATTATTACAAACCCACAAAAAAAGAAAATAAAAATAAAACTAAAATTATTACAATCTCAAATAAAGAAAGAAATAAAATTAAAATTAAACTAATTATTACATGCCCACAGATTAAAAATGGAAGCCCACAGGTTGGGTTCTCTTAATGGGTTTAGGCTTACCTTTGAAGCACAGCCCAGCTGTTCAGTTTGGTTGCAAAAGCCCAGTTGGGCTTTGGATCATCCTAAGCTTTGGCTTCAACACTCAAGGCCCAGTTGGGTTTGGTTCAATTTCTTCTCCTTCTGCAGCTTACAGCCCAGTTGGGCTTGGTTCAAATCAGTTCACTTCACAAGCCCAGTTGGGCTTTATCTTACACCAGCTTCAGCAGCAATAGCAGCAGCAGGGGACCAGCAACAGGAGCACAGCAGCAATAGCAGCAGCACCACAGGTACAGGGTAAAGGACAACAAGGGAAGGAAAGACAGCAGCAGCAGCAGCAGGGGACCAGCAACACAGGCTCAGCTCAACAACAGCAGCTGTAGCAGCTCAAGGCAAGTTGCACAACACAGCAGCCTTTGAACAGCAGCACAGCAAGGTACCTGGACAGCTCAAGGAGAAGATTAGTTTCTTGCTAGAAGCTAAGAAGTTCAGCTGCACTACACAGCAGCTACTAAAACAGCAAGTTACACTAAAATGCAAGAATGCAATGCATGATGAGTGTGCTAGAATGAAACAATATGCAAAAGAGTATGCAATGATGCAAATGAACTAACATGCAAAAAAAGCCAAGAAAAATTCAACACAACACAACCAAGTCCCCGGCAGCAGCGCCAAAAACTTGGTAGGCTTTTAAAGATGTGAAAATAAGACAATAAATGGATGCCTACAGTGATACCTGCAAGTGCACAGGGTCAAATTGTAGTTTGTGTGCAAGAACAGGGTCATTCCACAGGGACTTGGGAGTGTGCAATGAAGTTACACTATGCTGATAATTGATGCAAAACTAAATGCAAGGTCACAAGGCTGCAGTGACAGTGAAACAGAGATGGTAAAACATCTAACCAAGGCTATGAGCCAAGGGAAGGGAAGGCAGTGCACTGATTTCAGTGCACAGCAAGATGTGAAGTGCAAAAGCTAAATAAAACAGCAAGGAAAACTCAACTGAGCAATAAGAATAACAGAATTAGAGTTGCAAGTGACTGTAAAAACAAATTGTAGGCTAAGCTACGGCTTTGATCCACCCTTGTGACCGAGCCAAATAATGTAGTTCTAGGTTGAATCCCTAATGGAACTAAGTGACAGTTAAGGCCAACTTAAGATCCTAAGCATACAAAAAGGGAATAGCAAGATAATCAGCTTGCTCAACTGATGTGCTCCTAGTATTGACTGTCTTTTGACAGTACAATCAATCACAAGCACTAGTGAGCACTGATTTCTCCCATTGCTCAATCAATTCAGTGAACTAAGGCTTCTAACCTAACATCCCACTACCTAACAGTCCACTAAAGCTTCATCTGAGCCTTAACTGAAGAACTAGAACATGTTGACAGTAATTAAAAACATGATAAACATAAAGAGTAATTGAAATTGAAACAAAAACAAAAACAAAAACAGAACATGTGAGGAATTGAGGAACTGGCTATTCCAGTCCTCTTGGTGGTGCACTGGCTAGTCCAGGCATACCCAACAACACTTACATCAGTTCTATTTATACCCAAAAATCCCAATTTGGGTTCAGACCCTGTTTTCCCCAAATTCCCAAAATACACAATGGACCTAGGGTTTCGACAAATTAGGGGAATGGTTTAATTACTTACCCTATTTCACTCACTCTCCTCCTCCCAATTCTCTCTCAACAGAATTAGGGTTCATATACAAAAAACCCCCAAATTGACAGTAGACTAGGGTTTTGATTTTCGAACTTACCAAACGTGATAAGACGAGTCCGTCTTCAACCCATGCTTCTTCTCCCTTCTCTGCTCCTTCCTATGCCTTCAATTTCTCTTTATAGCTCGACATATTTCACTAATCTATCCTCTAGGGTTTCTGAAAAGGAAGAGAGAATGGTGAAATAGGTAGGTAGAAGGGTAGGATAATGATGGGTTTCGATTGGTGAGAGCCATGATGGCTTTTGGTGGTTGTGGCAGAGGTATGGTGGTGCTAATGGAACTGGCGAGGGAGAAGGTGTTTCTGCAGAGGAATGGGAGAGAAGAAGTCGATGGGAATGATGGAGGGTATGTTTGGTTAAGGTATAGGCATTAGGTACTAGAGTGTTGGTCGGGTGTAGCGGATTTTGATGATTTGTGAGGGGAATCCGTAGGATGATAGGATGAGGGAAAGATCCAATGACGTGATGTGAATGGATGTGGAGCGACCGTCGGATGCCTGATACAACAAAACTGACGGCTCAAGATGGAGTTAGGTGCTGTAGTGTTGGTCAGGAATTTCAGACTTTGATGTACTGGCGATGCTGCGACCGTAGGATGCTGAGATGATCCAATCTGACGGCTAGAAAGGGAAAACGGGTATGGATTTTGGGTGAGGGTTTTGGGCCTTGGGTATGCCAAGCCCATATCTTCTTTAAGAACAATTCTTCCTCTTCAAGCCCACTTCTAGCCTTTTGGTCTTGTGCACAACATTCTTCGCGGCTTCCTTGTGTAATTCCTCCCGGCTTTTCACTACTTTTCTGCTCTTTTCGCTCCGCTATTCATCCAAACTTTATTTATTACCTAAAAATGCAAAATTAATTAATAAAAATATTTATTCTTGAAAACAATGAAAATACAGAATATGGGATAAAATGTAGAATTAATGCACAAAAGATGAGTTAAATGCCAAGAAAAATATATAGAAATATGCACTTTTTAGCACTCATCACCAAAGAAGGGACGTTGCACACTTTGAAAAACCTTAAAATTCATCAACGGCAACAAATATGTGTCGTAAATTATCTCATCCGTCCAATTTTGCCAGCTTGGACAGACATCTTAGATGAAGAGTTAGGCGATTAATGAAACGCCTCAATGATCCTCACCCGCCACTCTGTCACATAGAGTGATCGACCAGATGGTGGCTCGACCATGCGTCCTCCAAACGATCACTCGAAGATGGTCGGACGCGATGCTATTTTAAGACGCTTAATCTGCGACTTATTCAGTCAAGCTTTAAAACAGCGATGCTTCATGCATATCGATTGTTTTGAGCTGCTTGCTTGAAAACGATGCATTAAATGCATCGAACGTACGTGATATTTCATGAATATCAATTCCATAAATAACTTAGTTATTTAATAGCCCGTACGCTATTTCTTGCCATGGGTCCCACCTGACCCACTCATTCGAGACATCAAATATGTCACAAACTGGGGGATACTTACTGGGGTATTGGTCTGGCGGTTTACAGCGTGCTGCGTGAAACGCGCCCATTACGAGAACGTGTCAGGAGGAATGGACAGTTGACGATGATGAGGGAAGTGAGAAAAAACGTGATCGTGTGAAAATCACCTGCACGACTCCATTGCTCCATCACTCAACTTCCCCCACTTCCTACGAGATGAGGATTGCGCTAAAATGACTTGTATAAATAGGTTTTTCAACGTGTTTCGAAAACAACACAGAGAAACCAAGTGTCGTCATCAGTATCCAGAAAACACCCAGAACTGATAGCTTACATTGTGCAAGCCAGTTCAACATTCTGATACAAGTCATAAACAGCCAACACCTTCACAATCTCAACACCTTCTTCGCTTGCCTCCCTAAGATCAACCCATCTCCTTCACTTTGTGACCGAAGCATGTCTGGAACGGCCATTCCTTGGTTTAGGCCAGAATTGTATAGATTGATATCTCGAATCAAAATCACTCTCGTGCAGTGCGTTTGTTTAGGGTTTAGATTCGTTTCTCATCCACACACACCCAAATTTACCAAAACTAGTAGAAACAGTTTTCACCCATAAACACCAGATTATAATATGGTTCTGGGGCGCTCATGGATACACGACAACAAAGCGAAACTGGGAGTATGTCCTTTGCCAGTGTTTATACCTGAGAGGGTCTCCAACAAGCCGTCCGATTCTGAAGATTATTTGGTGCCATATTAATACCTTGCGAACGTGACACAACTACCTGGAGAGAGTGTAGCATCATTTTTTGGTGATTCCGAACCCAAAAAATCAATCATCTCTTATCTTCCGAAACACCTATGAAAAAATTCATGAACAAAGGATAAAAGCGATCAAGGGAAATCAACTAGCACACCCTTCCCAGAAAACGCATCCATCATTTGCGGTTTTTATTTTTTATCTCACGCATAGTCAGATGGCACTCCATGCACCTGGATGGTCTTATCATGTTGCCCATATCAGCCAGTGAAGACAAGATCCCTCTTACACGCTTCACCAGGTTGATGCAGCTCTTCACCTTTTGATTGTGACGATCATGTTTTTGTCAGTAGCATCGAATTCTCTGATGTCTACTAGGGGAACATCAAATGAAAAGTTGAATTCCATAATCAAAGTATCAATCGTGGAATTCAGAAAAATAAATGTTACGATGGAGCAGGACTTTCGCAGGAAAGACGCTCACATCCAGGCGTCGAATTTGGGAATTCTACAACAATTCTCCTGAGACGTGTTACATTTCAAGTTTCAAAATATTACGAGATATTTTGTGGATTCATATTATTTAGTCCCGAGAGGTATCGCTCATTCATCCGACAGGAGGCAAAAGAAAATCATGGGAGCAACTTGATTGAAAAAAATAATATTATTATTCGAAGAAGCCCTGGCTCTAGCCCTATGAAGTACGTCTACTGAAATATCAAAGAAACATCTACATACTACGAAAAATATGCTCATATACATAAGAAATTCATAAGTGAAAAATCTAATTATCAGCATTAACACCAGGATTAATGCTCCATTCATCACAACCCTCTCTAGAAACCGCTTCAACCACCTCCTCGCAAGATGCTTCAACGTCCTGTTTAGGAGACGCTCCGATATCCTCTTCGGAAGATGTTTCAACATCCTTTTCAGAAACTATTTCAACACCTCTTGAGGGTTTTCCCCATGATGGGGTTCGTCAACGTCATAGTCGAGAATTATGACGGCGTTATGAATAGGGTATCCATAGTTATCTAGAAGTTCGTGTGCACCCAGAAGCTGTTCGTACTCCACCCTCCGCCGCTTTTGACAAACCGCAAATCTCTCATTCCCAACGCTCGTTGGCTGAGATGCTTCATCGCGTCTCGAATTCTCCTCCACGCTAATCGAAGCCAAGAAAGCTTGAACGTTCTCGAACAATGCTCATATGTGTGAGGGAAATACTCTTTATGGCTTGTCCAACTTCACGAAACGGACGATCTATTTTGGTCAATACCTCTTCAAAAACGTTCATCTTGGGTTCATCAACTCCAAAATTATTTTCTAGAGAGTTGAAAGAATAATCATCACTGGGGGTTCCCATCATATATTGTTGAAAACATGGGATCACAGTATATCAACAACCGACGTGGCGGAGGATAAAACAAACTGCAAAGAAAGACGAAGTACTTACCTGGCAGTAGAAGAAAGAAGAAGAGTACAACTTTATGATGATCGGTGAGAAAGGAATGACCAAAGTGTTCCTTTTTATATCCAACAAGTCTACCAGATCCGGTAAATGATATGATTTCCTATCTGTCGTATACACAGGATTTGAATGCGGGATATCAGATGACTATTTGCATATCTACTTGGAACTAATCGGCGCATGCTAAGTGGGTGATTGTTACTTTCCTCGACGTTTCGTTAAACATGTCCTGCTCAAAGGTCAAACCGGCCTCTCTCTCCTGGTAACGTCTGTTTACTCTTCTCATGAATTTTATTTTCTTTTATCACTATATAGTGCTTACTCCGCAAAAATGTCATTGTTACGTGCTAAACAGAGGACTTAATGTTGATGGTGGTTTTTAGTTCAGGGCTAAAACCGTAAAATCCTAAATTTACGTACTCTTGTTCTGCAAAGAAGTAAGAGTTATTCAAAGCTGACGAGCGCTTACGCCACTCTTCTTACAATATGTACCGATCAACTCAGTATATTTATATACAAAATTTAATTAGAATAGTGTCGATTGCAGAATCACAAATATTTTGTAGATTTTTTCGAAGCTCCTGCTTGCATTATTCACTAATGCAGGTTTGCTGAGTGTCTATCTTATGATGTGTTCCCGACTGAACTCTTAAATAACTTACGTTAAATTTATATTCGTTGTTAGCTGAAAGCATGGGTTTTCTTAATGTTCAGATTAAGACATACATAAGAAGCATTATAAGTCGTGCCACTAATAAACGCCACTTGCAAAAACAACCAAAATTAGTAATTTTGTGTAAGCACACAATATTCAACAAAATTGATTAATTTTGTGGCAACTTGCCAAAAAATCAATTTTGACATAATTTTATGTCATCTTACAAAATTAGGTTTTCGCACTAAAACAGAACCTACAAAAATTCTCGATCCCTATTGGTCGATATCAAGGCAAGATAGGAAACCGAGCCACCATGTAGATAGTAGGAGTCAAATCCTACCAAAAATCAAATAAAGAAGAAAAAAGGAATCCGCGACTAAGTTGAAAAGTAGCGAAAGGACACACGACCTGGCAACTTGACCGTTCGATTTTCCCTAGCCGACACCTCTTCTTGCCGACCGGCCATGCCCCATGTTGCTGACAGTCGGTCCCTCTTTTCCATCGACCAATCAGATCGTTCCAAAGACGTAACCAACATTTTTAATTAAAAGTGGAAGTAGGTTGGTCGACGTGCTTACAATCCTTAAGAAATAAGATCTTGGTCGTCCAAAATAGTCGCAAATTGATCATGACCATACAACTTGGTAAGATCCTTTAGCTAACCCTAGATCTTGCAAACACGGCCGAATAAGTCCCACAATAATCACTGGCGGGCCTACTTCTATTCCAATCAATCGGATTTCTCCCATCCTTTCAGCAGCAACCATAACCGCTAGCCAAAATAGGCTTGGCCGCGCGGATAAAAAGTTTCGAACGAATTAAGATTGTCCATGAAAGTCTTAAATCGATCATAGTCGTCCAAGTTCGCCAGCCGAATCGACTGGCCTAGATTTAATTTTGGGAGACCAACAGGGTGTCGATACACTCTGGCGGCCCACATTTTGCTTGGGCCAATCGTATTGCTCCCAACCTGGATGGTCACACGGCTGGTCAATGGTATACACTCAAAACCGATCACCCAAAGTTGGCTGGTCACACGGCATTTAAAAGCCTCGAGTTCGACCAACGATAGTACGTAACTGCCGCAAAGCGATCTCGGCCATCCAACTTTGCCAACGGAATTGACCGACCTAGATCCAATTTCAGAGAGCCAATGAGATGTCGTCGTGATCACTGAGAGGTGCTCTTCCATGAGGACCGGTTTGTTCTCAGATTACCCATACGAATCTTGGCGGATACCCAAAGTTGGTTGGTCGCGCTACTCATAAGAGTGTTAAATAAATTAACGGTAATCAACAGCTGCCGTAAAATCATCTCAACTATCCAACTTTGCTAGATGATTTAACCGTCTTAGATCCAATCTTAGGCGACCAGTGGGATGCCATAATTGTTGTCAGTTGTCGCCCTTCTTCATGATTCGATCACGCCGCCTTTAGTCGATCTACTTGGCTGCCAACCGTTCGGCCAGATAAGGCCGGTTGCGCTCCTAACATCGACACTTTGAATATGTCGATTTAATTTGAGTTGTTTGCTTAAAAGTGATGCTTTATATGCATCGATGACAAGCGATATTTCTTAAATATCGATTTAGTAAATAATTTTTATTATTTGATTATTTATTTAACCTAAAAGCATCGTATTCTATTTTTGAACGTTAACACATACGAAGTCTCGTTTACATGACTTGACCTATCACACATGACCACCTACCGCCTAGCGTGTGCGTGATTGGTCAAAATTATCAGATCTTTCCAGCAAGACCCACTGAGCAACTACTATGCAAAACTTATTTCATTATTCATATAACTTGCTCCATATTTTCCACGAAAATACTCGAGACATCAAATATGTCACAAAATGGGGATACTCATCAGGGTATTGGTCTGGCGGTTTACAGCGTCCGACGTGCAACACGCCCATTACGAGAAAGTGTAAGGAAAGGTGGATGGTTGATAGCAGTAAAGGAGTAGTAGATGTAAAGCTGAACGGTCTTCCCTTCATGACAGGGACATGATTCTCACCGCTTTTATACGATCCCCACTTCTCCACTAATTAAATACATCCACTTCCTACGAGATCAGTTTGTTCATCTATGACTTGTATAAATAAGTTCTCAACCTATTTCAACATACACCAGTGTTATCATCACATGTATCTAGAAGACACCAAGAACTTATAGATTACATTCTGCAAGCAACTTCTATCTTCTGATATAAGTCATAAAAAAACAACACCTTTATAGTTAGCCATTCTGATCTCAACACCTTCTTTGTTTCCCTCCCTAAGATCAACCCTTTTCCTTCCTTTGTGATCGAATTGAATCTGGAACGTCCATTTCTTGGTTTAGGCCAGAGTCTTACAGATTGATCTCTCGAATCTAAGTACTCATGTGTTGTACATTTTATTTAGGGTTTGAATTTTTTTCTCATCAACACACCAAATTTACCATTTTCAGCAGAATCATTTTTTACCTACTACACCCGAACCTTGATCTATTTCAACAGTTCGCAAACGTGTACGTATACTGCTGCTCCGGACCGTAACTCAGGTAGATCCGTTTGCATAATGGTATAGAAACTTGGTTCCCGGACTTTAACAGTTAAAACCATTCGCATACTGGTATGGAAACTTGTTTTCCATACCTAAATCATACCACAACAGTTAGTGCACACGTACGCATATTGTGTTGTATCCAGACAAAGGTTAGTAGTTCCAAACTCTCATTTCAATCATTGAAATATTCTTAAAAGACGAAAATGGTTGTCTCACACAAACCATCAGCTTATAAGCAATTTTCAAGTGATCGAATGATCAATACGAAACTTTTCAAGTCGACATCAAATGATTGTCTCACACAAATCATGTAAGATGTTTCAAGGAAATTTCCACGTGATCATCTTTTGACTTAATATCTAGTTTCCAACAAATAAATTGTTTTCAACTAAATTCGTCAAGATTATGATGAACATAGCTAAGGAAAAATCTACCAACACATATTTCGAGAAAATCGATAAGCGAGTTATAATCAGCTCGAAATATCAAATGTGTATAAAATAAAGACTTTATAGCCATACTACTTTGTGTCTCAGTAAGGAAGGTAGAATAGAATAGACATCTGAGTGATAAATATGTTTTAGCCTCCAAATACCTTTTGTTGATGAAGTTCCTCCAATCTCCCCTTAGTAGATCTTCGTCTTCAATCGATGAATGTCATGAAGTCTAAAGCTCAACTGCACATTCTATCCTAGTCCGAGACATAACTATAAGTATATTAGAAATCAAGTATATAGTTTTGATCAACTAAACTTTACAAACAAGCTTGAGATAGCAACACTTGTGAGTTCGACCGAGCAGTGCTCTAACATACTTGCTTTGATGTGACCGGTGTTTCACCTTTGAAAGGAAATGATCTACAAAACTTTGCCCCTGGAGTGGTTGTGTCTCGTGTTGTGGAGCGTAAGCGTAACAAATACCTTGATATATATTCATCTAATGGTTATGGTTTTGGCACCTTAGCTTTTACGACCTTAGGTGAACTTGGTAAGGAGACCATGGTATTCTTGAAAAGGTTGAAGAATTTTCTTACTAGGCATGATGCTAATTCTAAGGTAGGGAATTTTCTTTTTGATAGATTAGGAGTAGCTATTCAGAAGAGGGTTGGGGCTCAACTTATGAATAGGCTTGCAACTATTGTTTTGTAATTTCGTTTTTGATTTTCTATTAATAGATGTCATCGGTAAATTTAAAAAAAAAAGATAGAAAATAAAAATTCATTGCATCATATTTTGGTTTGTTTAGTTCATTTTTAGTTTTGTATTCTTTTAATAAAGCCAAGATTCATAATGAAGTGTCAAGCAACACGGAATTAGAGGAAAGAGTCACATTGTCAAGATTCCAAGAAGTTTAAGATTTCATCATCAAGAGCTGAAGACCGAATACGAAGACGAATATGAAGACAAGGATTCAAGGCCAGAGACGTTTCTATAGACTTTATGAGTGGTGGTAACTGCACCTTGAACGGATAACAATGTAAGTAAGTATATTCTCACCATTGTTAAGTGGTTGATTTCTTTTCTTAGAGATCGTCAGAAAATAAAAGGATTTTAAAATGATAAAAGATGTGGGTTTTTAAAACGATTCGCAGGGTTTTGCCTTCCTACCATTCAATGTGTTGTGGGAATTCTCTCTTCATTCCTACCTGGACACATGTGTAATCCATAAAAAAGTTGTTTATTATTGAGTGCAATTTTATAAAACCCTTTCTGGTGAGGCGGAGTCGAGACTTCCGGTCACTCTCGAACCTGAATTCTTTCGATAAGAGATGGTTATTTCTCTCTCAACTTTTGAGCATGAGATTGTGTTCTTTGATATGTTTAACTTCTTATGACTAGTGTGCAGAATCTTTATGTCTTCTTAGCGCATTGGATGTTATCATTTCGGAGAACTTGTAAGTTGGAAAAGTAGGTTTTGTGGGTATACCTCTTGTAAACCCTCATAAGACTATAACTCGTCCACTAGGGACACCTAGGGGTTATAAAGGCTTGTTTTACATGCTACATGTAACTGTAACCTCAACGAAAGGGAGTTGTAGGTTTTAGAATTAGTTTAGTTTGATTTTCTCGAGGACTAGCAAATTCTAAATATGGGGGAATTTGATAGGTTCTAAAACACCTTAATATTTATCTATTGTTTATGCTTTCTTTACGAGTTTTCTTGTAAATTATGTATCTTATGTTTACTTTTGAGTTTACTAGTTACTCTGGAGTCATTTGGAGCAAAAGAATGAGAAAGCGTTCATTTGGAGCAAGAAGGGAAAAAGCATCATTTCGCACATATAGGTGCTATTGGAAGCACAATGGAGGAAAAGAAGTTTCCATTCTTTGGTGTCTCATATCAACATTTGGGGTGTCTTAAGTAACTATGGGTACCCCTTATCTACTCCACCTGGGTGGCTTATCCACTTTAAATTTCCTATAAGAAACCTAAAAATTAGATAACTGTTATAAAAAAATTATATGGAGATGAACCACCACTCCACTAATTCATAGTAATTTGGCTATTAATACCCACTTTATGGGTGTTAATTTTGTAACTCTTGTAACCCCCTTATTATAGGTGTAATTGGTGATTTAATTGTGTAATTATTTCCCTAATGGAAGAAAGCCTATATAAGAGTTATTTTCCTCCTTTGTAAATACACAAGAAATCAACAAAGTTTCTCTTCTTCTACTGTTATATTGTTCTTTTATTTTGTTTTTTGCATTTGGTTCACACTACGTTATCAGCAACGTTAGCTCTCCTTAGCGATATGGATATTGTTAAAGGCTTGAGCACTTTTAATGCAAGTGATAAGGTTAAGTGCATTGTAGATAGTGCAACAACACATACAATTCTCCAAGATAAGAGATTCTTCTCAAGTCTAAAACTAGCTAATGCTAATGTTAGTACCATTTCAGGAATATCAAAAATAATTGACGGTTCCGGAAGAGTTGTTATATTATTACCTAGTGGTACAAAATTAAATATCCAAGATGCCTTATATTCTAGAAAATCCACAAGAAATTTTCTTAGTTTTAAAGATATTCGTCAAAATAGATATCATATTGAGACTATTAGCGAAGATAATATTGAATATCTTTGTATAACTTCTATTGTGTCAGGCAAGAAATGTGTGTTAGAAAATCTCTCGGCTTTTGCATCTGGATTATATCACACTAGTATAATATAAATACATCTTGCAATATCTGATCCAAAGATTTTTAAACTTTGGCATGACCGTATTGGTCATACGGGATCTACGATGATGCGCCGGGTTATAGAAAACTCACATGGTCATTCTCTAAGGAATCACAAAATCCTTACGCCTCGTGATTTTCCTTGCGATGCATGCTCTCAAGGAAAATTAATAATTAGACCATCTTCAACAAAGGTTGGCTTTGAGGCACCTAATTTCTTACAAAGAATTCAAGGAGATATATGTGGACCTATCCATCCTCCTTGTGGACCATTTAGATATTTTACGGTACTAATCGATGCATCAACCCGATGGTCTCATGTTTGCCTACTTTCAAGTCGTACAGTAGCTTTTGTAAGGCTACTTGCTCAAATCATACAACTAAGGGCACAATTTCCAGATCACCCCATTAAGACTATTCGTCTTGACAATGCTGGTGAATTTACATCTAAAGCATTTGATGATTATTGCATGTCAATTGGAATTGACATGGAGCATCCTGTTGCTCACACACATACCCAAAATGGTTCAGCAGAATATTTTATTAAACATTACAATTAATCGCTCGATCATTAATTTTTCGGTCTAAATTACCAATTTCTGCTTGGGGAATGCAATTTTACATGCGGCAGCGCTGGTACGTATTTGACCTACCAATTATCACAGTTACTCACCTATACAGCTTGTATTTGGACAACAACCAAATATTTCACATTTAAGAATTTTTGGTTGTGTTGTATATATCCCAATAGCCCCTCCACAAAGGACTAAGATGGGCCCAACACCGACTTGGAGTTTACGTTGGTTTTGACTCTCCATCAATAATCAGGTTCCTGGAACCATTAACATGAGATGTTTTTAAGGCACGTTTTGAAGGCTGCCATTTTGATGAGTCAAATTTCCCGTCGTTAGGGGGAGAAAAGCTAAAGCTTGAAAAACGTCGTGAAATTTCATGGAATACTCCCTCTTTAGCTCACCTTGATCCTCGCACTAGTCAAAGTGAATTTAAGGTCCAAAGGATCATATATTTGCAAAGTATTGCGAATAGAATGCTTGATGCATTCACAGACATGGGTAGAGTAACAAAATCATATATACCTGCTGCAAATAATCCAGCGAGAGTAGTTGTCTCTGAAGGACAAAATGATGTGTCTAAACCACGCTTGAAGCGTGGAAGACCTCTTGATGCAAAAGATTCAGTTCCGCGGAAGAAAAGAAAAAATGTTGGGATTCCGGAAAATACCACATCCGGAAAATCAATGATTGATGAATCTGAAATTATTACACATGAAGAGGAAGATGTACCTGAAAATAAAGAAATCTCTATAAATCATATAGGTACAGAAGGACTATTGGATCGGAACAAAATCATTCCTGATCATAAATTTTCTTATGAAATTGCCTTGGATGTATTTGAAAATACTGATGATCCTGAACCACTAACCGTCGAACAATGTCGACGTAGAACTGATTGGCCAAAGTGGAAGGATGCAATCCAAGCAGAACTCGATTCATTAGCAAAACGTGATGTTTTTGGTCCCATTGTTCAGACACCAACAAATGTAAAACATGTCGGATACAAATGGATATTTGTACGAAAACGCAACGAAAATAATGAGACTATAAGATACAAAGCTCGACTTGTTGCGCAAGGTTTCTCGCAGAGACCTGGTATTGATTACCAAGAAACGTATTCTTTTGTAATGAATGCAATTACTTTTCGATTTCTGATGAGTTTAGCAGTTTCAGAAAATTTGGGCATGCATCTTATCGATGTAGTCACATCATATTTATATGGATCACTAGATAGTGACATATACATGAA
The DNA here is from genome assembly GCF_003573695.1 of Papaver somniferum. NCBI lineage: Eukaryota > Viridiplantae > Streptophyta > Magnoliopsida > Ranunculales > Papaveraceae > Papaver > Papaver somniferum. Next base: position 113,572,723 of record NC_039368.1, on the reverse strand, counting down.
AAGCCCTGAAGGGTTTAAAATTCCCGCCACAAGCAAATCAGCTGAAAGAGGCATGTGCTCAATAAAGCTGCAAAGATCTTTGTATGGACTAAAGCAATCGGGGCGAATGTGGTATAATCGTCTTAGTGAATATTGTTGAAGGAAGGATGCATTAATAATGTTATATGTCCATGTGGTTTTATCAAAAGATCAACTTCTGGTTTTTCTATCATTGCAGTTTATGTTGATGATTTAAATCTAGTTGGGACTCCTGAAGAGCTCATAAAAACTGTTAATTATTTGAAAACAGAATTCGAAATGAATGATCTTTGTAAGACTAAGTTTTGTCTTGGTCTACAAATTAAAAATTTGTCAAATGGTATCTTTGTTCATCAATCTACATATACAAAGAAAGTTTTGGAGTGATTTCATATGAATAAAGCACATCAATTAAGCTTTCCAATGGTCGTTAGATCACTTGATGAAAATAAAGATCCATTTCGTCCCAAAGAAGATGGTGAAGAACTTCTTGGTCCAGAAGTGCCATATCTAAGTGCAATTGGGGCATTGATGTATCTTGCAAATTACACAAGACCTGACATTGCATTTTATGTCAACTTATTGGCAAGATACAGTTCTGCACCGACTAAACGCCATTGGAATGGTGTTAAGCCTCTCTTGCGCTACCTTAGTGGAGCAATTGATTTTGGTCTGTTTTATTCAAAAGTATCTAATTCAAAATTAATAGGATATGCAGATGCAGGTTATCGTTCTGATCCCCACAAAGGTCGATCACAAACAGGTTATTTATTTACATATGGTGATACATCTATATCTTGGCGGTCAGTAAAGCAGACACTAGCAGCTACGTCTTTAAATCATTCTGACCTTTTGGCGTATCATGAAGCAAGTCGTGAGTATGTTTGGATGCGAAGTATGATTCATCATATTCAGAAATCATGTGGGCTTACTTCGACTAAAAACACTCCAACAGTATTATATGAAGACAATGTCGCTTCTATTGCACAACTCAAAGATGGTTATATCAAGGGTGATCGAGTAAAGCACATTTCTCCTAAATTTTTCTTCACACATGAACTTGTAAAGGAGAGAGAAGTTGAAGTAAAGCAGGTACGATCAAGTGAGAATCTTGCTGATTTATTCACTAAATCATTACCAACCTCCACATTCAAGAAGCTGGTTCGCAAGACTGGAATGAGGCAACTCAAATACCTGTCAAGTTAAAAGTGTTATAGAAGCTGTAAAGAGGGGGAGAAATTTTCTAATCTACACTCTTTTTCCTTCGCTTTGGTTTTTCCCACGGGGTTTTCTTAGCAATGTTTTAATGAGGTAGTTCTATCAACATTCACCACATATTGCACTCTTTTTCATTTGTTGTGGTTTTTTCTACTGGGTTTTCCTAGCAAGGTTTTAACGAGGCAACGTTTTTACGTGGTGGACATCTAGGGGAGTGTTATAAAATAATTATATGAAGATGAACCACCACTCCACTAATTCATAGTAATTAGGCTCTTAATATCCACTATGGGTGTTAACTTTGTAACTCTTGTAATCCCCTTATTCTAGATATAATTGGTGATTTAATTATGTAATTATTTCCCTAATGGAAGAAAGCCTATATAAGAGGTATTTTCCTCCTTTGTAAATACACAAGAAATCAACAAAGTTTCTCTTCTTCGACTATTATATTCTTCTTCTATTTTGTTTTTACATTTGGTTCACACTAATTACCTAAAAATCAACATTAATTTCTCTTTTTCCTACTCCACCTGAAACTGAGATGGCGGCACAATTTCTCAGATTCAAAAATTTAGAGATGAAATCGGAGAAATTACTGATGGGTTTCTGAAATTCGAAGATTTGGAAAAGCTGTAAGGGAAGGAGAATTCGAGAAGCAGAGAAGAAGGGTTTTTGTCGGAGATAATAAATCAGGTTATGGATTGAATCTGTGATAGAAGATGATGAAGAGGAGATGGAACGTGTGGATTTGAGATATGGGATTTGTTCGAATTCGTATCTCAGCTGAAACGAAGTTGGGTTTGGTTCAAAATTTATTTTGGCAGGAAGATGATGGTGTTGTGAATTACAGCAGAGCTTCAATGAGATGATGTTTCTGGTTGTGTTCAAATTACAGAATCAAGAAGATGAGGTTGTTGCTTATGGAACTGATATGGGGTCTAGTGGAGATTTGTTCTTTTGTTCAAATATGGTGATGGGTTTGCTGTGGCTATGGTGCTTACTGTGCAAGATAGAAGAAGCTGCTGTTGAGGCTGTTGTTTGCAGCTGTTATTAGCTTGAGGAACTGAGCAGCAGGTGATGCTATTAATTATCTAACCATGGCTGGTGTTGTGGCTTGAGTTTCTGGTGAGTACTGTTGCTGCCAGAGAATGTGCTTGTGGATTGCAGGTGGCCTGAGCTGAAGTAGAAATTGCAAATGGATGCTTTGTAGATGAATGTTAGGGAAGGAATAAATATGGCAGTGGAATGAATATGGTATAAAATGATGTAGAGAATGAATGAGATTTGTGAAGTGATAGCTGGTGCAGTACTGGTGGATGTGCTCGGAATGAAAGTGTTAGCTGCTGCTGTGAAGGAAATGGTTGAGATACGTGCAACTGGTGTTGATGTTAGACATGGATAGATGGTTGTAGATGAGATGCAATTTATGAGAAGTATGAGATGAATATGGTAGAGAAATTGAAGGGTTGTGTTGAATCTGTAATGGGTTGAATGGCTCGCAGTTAGGTTGAGTTGCAGATGCAGAAGTTCAATATTGTTGATACGGTCACAAAGTAGATGTATGTTTGCATGGAATGGCATTGCAGGTGGAAGTTTGTTGGTTGAGTATGGTTTGAACTGAGACAGTCAAGGTGTAGCTTATGGTTATTGAAGCTGTGACTGATGGAGTTGCAGGTGATGCTACAATGGAATGGAGAGATAGATGGGATTGTGAACATGAATTGCATGATGTGATATTATATGTGTGAAGCTGGTGAACTTTGGTTGTTTGAGTTCAAAATTGCAGGTGTTACTGCTAATGGATGGAAGAACCGAGAAGGAAATAAATAAGAGCTGGCGTGCAAGGATATGTTGCAGCTATTGCGGTAGAGCAGTTGCAGTTGTGTTTGAATCTAGAACTGTGGTGGTTGTGAAGTTGTGACTGAAATGAGGAGATGTTGAGATATGGGTGTTATTTCGATGGTGCTGATTCAAGGGTCTGGATTGTTGCTACTGTAATTCAGGAGATAGAAGTAGGTGTGCTATCATAATTTAATGTTGTTTGTTCTGATGGTGCAAGAAGCAGTTGTTTGAGCTGAAGTTGGGTTGCAGAGATGGAATGACGACTAAATGTGGGCTGTGTGTGGGATTGCAACTGCAATTGAGCATGAACTGATGTTACAAGCTGCAATTAAGGTGGAAAATAATGCAGAAAGGCAAGAAGAGAATAGTTGGAATGATGTTGTATGTGCAGTGAGGCGGGATGAGCAGCCATCATGGCGAGATAGGCATCTATGCTGCACAATGATTGTGCAGCATTAGTCATGGCCGTGCAAGATGGCTCAAGCCTGGCAACTCAAGCCACTCAGTTGAATCAGGCTGCTAACTCGTCCCTGACTCGGTACTTGACCCGAGTTAACTCAGTTGACTCGTCGACTCACCTTGGACCGGTGACCGGATTGACTTTTCTGCTCACCTAAGATACTTTCCGGTGACTTTTCCTACTACATTTTGACCAATTTCCGGCGAGGAACTGAGCAGCAGGTGATGCTATTAATTATCTAACCATGGCTGGTGTTGTGGCTTGAGTTTCTGGTGAGTACTGTTGCTGCCGGAGAATGTGCTTGTGGATTGCAGGTGGCCTGAGCTGAAGTAGAAATTGCGAATGGATGCTTTATAGATGAATGTTAGGGCAGGAATAAATATGGCAGTGGAATGGATATGGTATAAAATAGATTTGTGAAGTGATAGCTGGTGCAGTACTGGTGGATGTGCTCGGAATGAGATACTTTCCGATGACTTTCCCTACTACATTTTGACCAATTTCCGGTGATATATTTTTGGTATATTTTTTTCATGGGTATTTTCTACGTATGGGCTTGGTGGACATCTTATTATTGGACTTTAAAGACTTAGACCTAATTTCGGAGAAAAGCAATAAAATGACAGGACTTCTACAACGTGGAAAAAATCACGTATTACTCTATTGTGCTTGGAGCTTTTGGAGAAGAAATATTACTATGGTTTGCTTTCGTATTTATTGTGATGTTCTTTATTCCAAATATTATTACGATGAACTCCATTAATATGAGTAACTAAATATTATTATTGGTTATGGGATAAAGTTGATTTCACAACATGTTATTTGATTCATTAAATTAGTTTTGTCTCAATTCTATCGCTTATAATTCATGGTTTATATTATCATATGATCTGATTGCTAGTTTGGTTGAGTCCGGAATCAATTGGATTTGTTTTCAACTCTATAGTTATATTAGGGTTTTCAATACTTAAAAGTTGTCGATCTCTGATTTCTAGTAGCATCTTGTGGTTATTTCATGTTAGTGATACATCTTATTACTCGCGTATGAATCATAACCTTGGTTATATTGGATTAGTGCTTTTACATGTTCAATTGCCTTGATTTGTCTTATTTCATAAAACTTAATGCTCTTCGGAAGTTAAACTTAATTGTGCTTTTAAGCTTTAGGTTGCTTTCTAGGTAGATTTCACACTAGCATCTTTTAATATTGTTTGTGATTAAATCAGGAAATAAATGGATACTCTTGTGATCAAAATATCCTAGGACTTTTGATAATTGCGTGATTAAATTCCAATTCTAGTCGTTGATGAAAATACATGTTTGTTAATGATATTATCACTTGACCAATATCTTCTCCTTATTGACTATTCCAATTATTTTATTTGTTTTGCTTTATTTTATTGCTAGATAGAATCAGAAAAATCCCCCTTGGTTACTTAGAAACTGAAATTTTTTACAACAAAAGCCTCCCGTGGAACGAACTCTTTCTTATCATATACTTGATTTATATTATTTGTAAGTAATAAAGTGAAATTATTTTTGACACATACGACAACGATCACGAATTTTACGTCCATTTGAAATAGCTTAATCTTGAGAAAACAAACATGAGTTAATAGTAATCTAATGGACTCAAGGAGTGCCACAGAGGCGAAGGTTTCGTCAAAGTTGATACCCTCAATCTGTGAATATCCTTGAGCGACAAGTCTTGATTTGTTTTTGAGAATTGTGCCAAATACATCTGACTTGTTCTTGAATATCCATTTAGTACCAACAATATTTACATTAGAGGGATAAGGTACGAGCTCCCATACATCTTGTCTTTAAAATTGATTTAACTCTTCATGCATTGCATTCACCCATAAGGGATCGCCAAGAGCTTCATCAATGTTTTTAGGTTCTACTTGCGACAGATAACATCCAAAATTGCAAATAGTTGTAAGTTGTTCTCTCATTTTAGCTGTAGAATCTTTAGCTCAAATAATACTATTAGTATCATGATTCCTTTTAACCCAGGGGTGCCATGGAGGATCACGTTCACATTCAACAGGAATACCCTGATTATGGGTTTTCCCTTCGTCACTAGAAATATCAGGATCTGTTACCGCTGGTATAACTTCTACTGATTCTGAGATTTCTTTGACTATCCCAATTTTCTTCGTTGGAGGCAATTCAGCAGGAGAGTCATCATGACGGAAGTTTCTCAGATCGTCAATAATAACATTTGTTGATTCCATCATAACATGAGTTCTGAGATTGTATACCCGAAAACCACGACTGTCAGATGCATAGCCAAGAAAATACCTTCATCGTTTTTGGAATCAAATTTCCCTTTATGTTCTCGATCTTTTAGAATGTAGCACTTACTTCCAAACACTCTGAGATAGTGTAAGTTGGGAGTCTTATTTAGGGTCTTGGACCGCAAATAAACATGGTTGATCAAAACTTCAACGGTAAGTTTTTGTTATGGAGCATAACCCTTGTCATTTCCTGAATGTTCCTATTCTTTCTTTCCGCAACTCCATTGTCTTTTGGAGTAATGGGTGGTGAGTATTTTTGAGTAATCCCTAGTTTGTCACAGAATTCAAATACCTTAGTATCTTTGAATTCAGTTCCACGATCCGCTTCTAATTTTCTTTAGCATGCGACCCTGTTCGTTCTGGATTCTATTCACAATAATCTTGAATTCACTAAGGGTTTCATTCTTGTGAGCTAAAAACGCCACCTAGGTGAATCTGGTGTAGTCATCTACCATAACTAAAGCGTACTTCTTCCCAGCAACAGTAGGTTGTTGAATAGGTCCGAAGAGATAAATATGAATTAAATCAAGTGGGGATTTATTGATAATATCTCAAGATGATTTATGTGGAATTGTTGTTTGTTTACCCTTTTGACATGCACCACAAACACCATCAATCTTAGCACTGATTTTTGGAACACCTCTAACAAGTTATTTGTTAATAATTTTAGTTAGAAAGCGGCAATTGATGTGACCAAAACGCTCATGCCAAAGATGTGTAGATTCCACCTTAGTTAAATTGCAATAATTATTAATCTGAGTATCTAGAAGATAACAGTTATTTTTACCACGAGTTCCCTGAAAAATCATTTTCCGGTCTTGTCTACAATGTCACGCCCATTTGTACTGAAGACAACTTTATGTCCTTTGTCACAAATTTGACTAACAGAAAGAAGATTAGCAGTCATTACCTTTAACGTATACGACATCATGAATTTCTGGAACGCTTGGCAGTTTGATCGCCCCCTTTTTGCTTATGTAGAAGCAACTCCCATCTCCGAATGTTACTGGTCCTCCTTCAAAATCGTTTGAGTTCACAAACCAAGAAATATCTCCAGTAGTATGCCGGCTGCATCCGCTATCAATGAACCATTGAAAGGGTGATGTTGATTTTAGAGCAAAAGCTCACATATTAACACTACTTTCCCATTTGGGATTTCTTGTTAGTTTTCTACACCTTTTTAGAGTAGTAAATAGTTGTTCAGCTTTGTTGTGAAGATCTTTAACATATTCTTAAAATCACATACGTATGTTGAAAATGATTATGAGAACCACAAAACATACATGAGTTAATATCTCCTAACTTATCTGAGATATTATGAGTTATATCAGGTTTTACAAAGCCTAAACCTCGCTTATCACCTGATTTCCGATAGGAAGAATTAGAGGAGTTTCTCAAATCCGTGGAAGATTCTTTGACAGGCTTCAAATCCTTATTCTTCGCAATTTCCGCAACAATATCGGTATTGATACGGATTTGTTCATCTAACTTCTTCTAGAGATTAACTACCTCCTCACAACATTCTCGAAGATCAGAGTCTTTGATGTAGATTTTGCAATGAAGACCATCAATTTTCCTCATCAATCGGTTGTTTCTCTCGACAAAGATTTTTGATGATTTTTTTCTAGATCAAAACACTCAACTTCATCGATGGTTTCTAGAACACACTCGGCGTTGGGTGGATCTAAAACTGGTGAAGCGTCAACAGAGATAATATTTTCCGTACACATTGGATTTCTTCAATCACAGACTTGTGAAATCTTATCGCGTTTGCATGCTCTGATACCAATTAAAATAACAGGGGTATAACAACCATACCCAATAATTCCTTTAGCAATCGGTATGAAACAACCTCCAATATAATTCCGAGAGCACCAACTTAAAAAGCGAGCTCAATCAAGAAAGATATCAAAGAGTTATATCTCTCTTTCTCAATTCAATCAGCAAACAAACAGATAGACATATAGAAATTTGGAGTCTGATTGAATAGCAATAACTTGGATGGTACCGAAGACCAATATCCAAGTGTTAATCGATTCCTATCCAACAAACAAGGTCGGATTTACCAATTGATTGAAATGCGTGCAACCTATGATATTTATATTATATAAACAAATACTATGCGGAAAATAAATAATACAAACACCAGAATTTTGTTAACGAGGAAACCGCAAATGCAGAAAAACCCCGGGACCTAGTCCAGTTTGAACACCACGATGTATTAAGCCGCTACAGACACTAGCCTACTACAAGTTAACTTCGGACTGGATTGTAGTTGATCCCCAACCAAGTCTCACACTGATTAAGGTACAGTCGTGTTCCTTACGCCTCCAGAACCACGCCGGTTTCTACGCACTCGACTCTCTTAGATGCTCTCACCCACAACTATGAGTTATTACGACCCAGAGTCGAAGAATTATAAAAAAATTTGTCTCCCACGGAAATGCCTATCGTTTATTTTGTTTGTTCTGTCTTATGATAAATCAAGGTGAACAGGAACTAACCAATACCGTGGACTTATACTCTCGAAGAGCATCCTAGTAATATCAGTCACCTCACAATAACCCAACTGATTATTATGACAAGTTATTGTGGAATCACAAAAGTCTGAGACGAAGAACTTTTGTGAGTACTTTTTATATCTTACCTATCGGAGATATATCTCGAGCAAATCCTAGAGAAGATAGTACTCAACACAATAGAAAAACTAAGAACAAAATACACAACTACAGATAAAAAGTTTAATATGGCTTCATGAATCCCAAATGAAGTCTTCAAATCGTTAACCTAATATGGTCTTGGAAAAACCTAGGTTAATGGAGAATCGACTCTAGACGCAGCTAGTACACGGAAAACTGTCGGGATTAGCTTTTCCAGTTGCTAGAGTTCTCCCTTATATAGCCTTTCATATCAGGGTTTGCTCAAGATTACTTTGTAACCAAGCATTCAATATCCATCGTTAGATAACATCCTGGTTTAAGATACAACCCAAGTTTGCTTAGAAAATAAGCATTAATTTACCACTGTTAGATTGACTTAACTTGTTACACACAAATGAAATATACTTTTAATGAGATATAGGTAACTGTACCTAAACGTGTATATTGAATTTGCTCAATAACAGTTAACTGAAGTTATCCATATGAACACTTACATCTTAGCCTTACTCATCTAACACTTCTAGATCAAATATGATGATCAATCAATCATGATAGATACTAATATGAATCTAAATGTGTCACAAATAGAGTTGCTTAATTGTTCACTTTCTCATTGAAATGTTATGAACAAATTGAAACAAAATTGGATTGATTCATAATCATACAGAATACTTGCTAGAATCAATTCATAAACATTAAGCCATGGTTTACAAAGTTTTGCATTCCTTAATTCATAAATGTTTTATTTCATGAGTCTGAGAATCAAACGTAACCAATTTTAGAACTCAATTATTGGCGTTGGCCAACCAGGTTTGCCAACAACAGTTCCGGACTTTGGTCTAAGCAAGCCGTTCGCAAACTGGGTATGCCAACAACTTTCCCGGACTTTAATCAGGTAAAACCGTTCGCATACTAGGTAAGACAACAAGGTTCCCGGACTTTCACAGTTAAAACCTTTGGCATACTAGGTATGCCAACAAGGTTTCCGGACCTGACTTATCACAATACAGTTGGCATATTGGGTACGTATACTGTGTTGTATCCAGACAAAGATTTTTATTCTAAACTCCTATTTCAATCATTGAAACATCCTTAGAAGACAATAATGGTAATATCACACATACCACTAGCTTAAAGTAATTTTCAAGTGATCGAATGATCAATACGAAAATTTCCAAGTCGACATCAAATGACTGTCTCACACAAATCATATAAGATGTTTCAAGGCAATTTCCACATGATCATATTTTGACTTAATATTTAGTTTCCAACAAATAAATTATCTCCAACTAAACATGTCAAGAATATGATGAACATAGCTAAGAAAAAATCTACCAACACACATTTCGAAAAACAGATAAGTGAATTAAGCTCGGCTCGAAATATCGAATGTGTATAGTATGAAAGACTTTATAGCTATACGACTTAGTCGCTTTTAGAAGATATAATAGAATAAACTTCTGAATGATATATAAGTTTTAGTATCCACATACCTTTTGTTGATGAAGTTCCTCCTAGCTCCTTAATAGATCTTCGTCTTCAATTGGTGAACGTCGTGAAGTCTAAAACTCAACTACACAATTTATCCTAGTCCGAGACATAGCTATAAGTAGACTAGAAATCAAGTATATAGTTCTGAACAACTAAACTTGACAAAAAAGCTTGAGATAGCAACGCTTGTGAGTTCGACCGAGCAATGCTCTAACAGGGTACGATTGGGAAGGGAAGAATGGGAGATGATGTTGTCGATGTTAAATCTCCACTATTAATTATTTCACTTTATCGACCACCATCAGATTACATTAGTATGGGAGGGTATTTCGGATACTTCCAATCTTTTTGGGGAGCAAACACTAATTAGCGATCTTGGAAGGAGGGGAAACGCAAAATAACCATTGGAATGATATAAGTTATCTATCATATAATTGACTAAATTGCAGTCTTCTTAAAGTATTTGGATACATTAGCCAAAAGAAAATAATTAGAGAAAGGTACATTAGCCAAGTTGTAGTCTCTTTTAATGGAATATTATCTATATACCCCTAGTACGAGACCCCTTCAAAAATACCCTTTCAAACTTAATATACACCCCTAAGATTAATACATTACTAAAATACCCTCTTTTATATTGCATATATACAAAACCACTACCATTAACAACTATTCATTAAAAAAAAAAAAAAAACTACTGCCAACTATTACTGTCCACCACCCCCAACATCTACCACCACTGTCCGCCGCCGCTATCGTCCACCCCCACCACCCACCACTGTCGTCCACCACCACCAACCCCCAGTCGTCCACCATCGCCGCCACCACTGTTTCCAACCACCACCGCCGTCGCCGCCAACCACCACCACTTTCTACCGCCGCCAACCACCACCACCATTGCTGACCATCAGTCACCACCACCACCACTTCCGACCATCACCAACCACCGCAGACCACCACTTTCCTTATTTCCACCACCACTGCCAACCACCACCACTAGAAACTATCACCGCCGTCATCGCCACCACCACTACCGCCACAATGTGGATTCAACTTGTTGAAGTTATCTCCAAATCTGAGGCAACTAGCTCAAGTTGTCTCGAAAATGGAAGCAACTACCACAAGTTGACTCCCATAAAAAGAGTACATGAACAAGTTGCTAAAATAAATGGAACCAACTAATTCAGGTTGTCTCTGAGGTTAAGACAACTAGCTCAAGTTGTCTTCAAAAGTGAAGGAAACCAGCACAAAGTTGTTTCCAAATCCGAGGCAACTAGTTAAAGTTGTCTTCAAGAGTGAAAACAACTAGCCGACGTTGTCTCCAAATCTAGAAGAAACTAGCTCAAGTAGTCTTCAAAAGTGAAGGCAACTAGCACAAAGTTGTTTCCGAATCCGAGGCAACTATCTCAAGTTGTCTTCGAGAGTGAAAACAACTAGCCCATGTTGTCTCCAAATCTAGAAACAACTAGCACAAGTTGTCTACAACAAAAATCTATATTGGGACAACTTGCTAAAAAACTGAAGCCAACTAGCCCAAATCTCTAATAGCGCATGCACCTTATATCGTTCAGCCTATTAGGTTCCATGAACAACAACTACAGCACTACCGACACCACTTAATTGAACACCACCACTAGTCACATCTTCACTAGTCAGCTGCTAGTGCCATACACCACCAGAGCTGCAACTGCAATACATTTTGCATCACTGCCTGGTTCATCTCAGCACATCTCCTAACTGCAGTTGCACTTGCATAAGAATCAACCCTTCAACACGTCATTGAACCAGTTGCTTCACATTTCAACCAACAAAAACATCACACAGCACTTCATTCCCATTTTATATCTAGTTCCAGCCCCTAAGCATTCATCTAAAATTATTCTGTAGCTTCACTCCCCTGTCGTGCTCATTTACTCGCAACTCCATTCAAATACAGACCAGCACACATCCAACCATCTCTGCATTTCATCTCAAAACACATATTTATCCCTATGTTTAGCCTTGTATATCCCAATCAGCCTATGTCTCTCTGTCTCCAGCCCCCGAAGCTACTAAAATTCTTTATCTAGTCTAAATTTCAGGTGGCATGCTCACATATCTATCCCTATGTTTAACCAACATAAAGAAAAATAAAACTTACAGTTAAGAGCAAATTAAACTCAGTTTTCTGTAAATAGAACTTACAGTTAAGAGCAAACCGAATTCAGTTTTCTGTAACAGTACTACACACCTAAAGACGGAAAAGAAAAATCACAGAGTTCTCACGGAGAAATTGATATTTCAACAGGTTATAACCAAACAGACACACATGAAACATTACAACAAGGTTCACTTCATAGTTAAGAATACCAATAGAAAGTAATCTAAAAAAAGGAACAATGGTAATACTTAGGATAGTCGGGTCGAATTCGATACATATGTTACTTTTTGCAAACATAAAATCACTTGGATATAAAAGAAATTCTCTTGTAGATGATGTCTCGGTGAAGACATTTTATAACCAACAAAAACATATTTAATTGTCGCCGTTAAGTATATATAATCATAACACAACGACAACAAACCACTTCACCACTGCAACTCCTCCATCACCAACTCTCGTACCATAATCGAATCCCACCTCCTTCACTACTACCAGTATCGCACAATCAGTGGTACCCAAAATACAAAAATTCCCGAAAGTTTGAAGTACAAGCATGAAATGAAGTTCTTTTTCAAGTTTGTAATACTTACATCTAACATTAATAGCTTCTTGTAGATCACTATGGTACCTGCTACAATAGAGATACAAAGCAACCCACAAAATGGCTTCTTGTAGATCACTATGGTATCTGCAATAGAGACAAAACAACAATTAATTACAGAGCAACCCGCAAAATCGTAATACCAATTATTGATCTAATATCAGCGGATGAGATATGAGTCTCAACATGAGTTTGTGAAGCTAAAACAACCTGCATCAACACCATCACTAAAAACCCAGATAACAACTACTAAAAATCCGGATATCAAAATAGTGTTGGGTGCAATAATCAAAATAAAGAAAACTCAAATAAGCAAAAGTTATTGATACTTAGCTCCTTTATAATGGAAGTGATTGATTGACAAAACGAACAAGCTCCCCATATCTCTGCAACAGCAACAGGGCAAAACTTTGGAAAATAGAGTGAGTCGCGTGTTCAACACGCTGTCCTTATGACATTAGCGCCCGGCTACACTCAAGAGTGATGTTATAGCCCTCACAGGACAGATATCTCCAGGATAAAACACCCTAATACACCTACTACTAGTATATGTAGTAGATGCTCAACTTGAGCTTGGCAACTCCGAAAAAACATTAAGGAAAATCGCGAATGCCAAAGAAAGCAATACAAAATATTTTCCCTTGGAGTCTCTCTAAAATATAGAGAAACCCCTTTCCCATAGCTTTTACAAAAGTAGTGAATTTGTTTATATAATTGACAAATACAATTTAAGAAGAGGTTACTCCCCGATGTGGGACTAAAAATCTTATATTGTCTCTTAAAACAACTAAAGAGTGAAAACTCCAATATGTGGGACTAATAAGTTTTTCATTCACAAAAGAAACATTAAATTAAAATCTTTAAAAAGTATTTTATTAATCGTTTTTCCAACAATCCCCCACATGAATGAAAACTCAATAAACGTGAAAAATACAAATAGATCTTGGTAAATCAACAACCCAATCTCACGACCCGAACTGATTGAACATACAGACAGATCGTGCATGTTGAAGTCATACTAGCCATTTCAACGTCCTCTTCTTCACACAGCAGTGTGTTGACCCCAGGGTCATACTATGGATTGCATAAATCATAATAGTATAGAGAGCTTTCATCTTTAGTTTCTCACAAGTGAGACTAAAGGTTTCTTTCACCAAAGTGAAAAATCATGAACTAGTGAACCCTTAGTGACTGTTAGGTCCTAAGAACTAGTAATACTAAGACCATAAAAACAACATAAAACTCATTTTCTCAAAATGAATTAAAAATAGATAAAAACGAAAAACAGGAAATACCATTATAGGCAGAGGTGTCCATGAGGTCTTGAACCTTTGCTTAGTGAGAGATTACCGGAACTACTTGCTAGACAGTGAACGCGATGTCTTGAACTTCTAGCGTTTGGTGTAATCCGCGATAATAACCACACATGAAATCTCCAAGGTTGCTGCCAAGCTCGTGCCGTTGTGTCCGTTTTGGCCCTGGACGTATCCTGTTTCTCAGAATGCTCTAGAGAATCAGCTCATATTCTCATAAGAAGCGACCCACTTCCTCACTCAGATAGGTGAATTCCACCAAGAGTGTTTACTGCTACACCCCACTTCAATCCTAAATTGAAACTATAGAACTCATTAAGACTTATTAAAAAGTCATCCTCCACATGCAGTCACAGTATCACGTCTACACCATAGGGAAGGGACAGAGAATGAAAATCTCTAATAGTGTTTACCTTTACCCACCATAAATTAGTTGTCTCATTCGAAACCTTGATCATGGGATCTCCAGTCAGCAAGGTTGAGTATCCTTCATGGAAAGTTTAATATATGAGCTTAATCCCCAACCCCCTTGATGCATTTTTAACTATCTCTTTGTACAAACCTTTCGTCAAAGGTTGCGCGAAATTCTCCTTGGACTTTAGCCAATCAATGGAAATAACGCCGATTGAGATTAGTTATTTCTTAGCTTTAACTATTATAGCTTGGATAATACAATGTATAGATATAGCTGGCATAGGCCTATGCCAGAGAGGAATGTCTTCTAAAAAGCATCTCAGGCACTCGGCCCCCTCTCGTGCTTTATCTAACGCAATACTCTCAGATTCCATAATGAATTGAGCAATATATGTTTGTCTGAAAATCTTTCAAAAACAAACCCTCTTGCTCGAGTGAAAACATATCCACTCGTAGACTTAGACACCTCTGAGTCAAGTATCCAGTTTGCATCACAAAGTCCCTCAAGGACAATAAGATACCTTTCATAAATAAATAAAAGGTAATAGAGTATTGTAGGTACCATAATACTCTACTAAGCGCATCCCAATGCTCTTGTTCTGGACTACAAGTATATATACTTAACTTACTCACAATATAAGCAATATCTGGACTCTTACAGTTCATTAAATTCATCAGACATCCTATAACTCTTGAGTATTCAAGTTAAGATATTCCATTACCCTTATTTTTCCTTGAGACTACAAGAATAATCGTATGAAGTACAAGCAGACTTACAATCAGATTGATTGTATATCTTAAGCACAACTCAACATAATGAGAATGACTAGGACTATATGATGAGTGCCAAATATTGTATATATTTTACCCCTTTTTGTTGGCATTTAACTCATCTTGTATGCATTAATTCTACATATTATCCCATATTCTGTATTTTCATTGTTTTCAAGAATAAATATTTTTATTAATTAATTTTGCATTTTTAGGTAATAAATAAAGTTCGGATGAGTCGCGGAGCGAAAACAGCAGAAAAGTAGTGAAAAGCCGGGAGAAATTACGCAAGGAAACCGCGAAGAATGGTGCGCACAACCTCATTTTCTACACACAAAAGCGCCTCCGTTCTCAGCCATCATATCAGTTCTCAGAAGCATCCGACGGTCGCTCCTGCATAGAGCATCAAAATCTGAAGTCTCTGCCAAGCACCACAGCGCCGAAATTCCAAGCCTTCAGATTAGATGGTAGTTGAATCCAACGGTCGCTCCCTTGCTGTGCATCGAAGTTTGATATCTCCGCCTTACACTACAGTACCTAACTCCATCAAGTACCGTTCATTTTGTTGTATCATATAATCTGACGGTCGCTCCTCGCTTGCCTCCGAATCACCATCCGATCTACTTACCATCTTCGCATCTCGCAGCTCAGAGTCACAGAACATCAAGACTCGATGAAGCCGCCTCACACCCTAGCAACCGAACCTATACCACCTACCCAAACAACCACCTTCTCCCAAACAGTCGAGCCATCACCTACACCACCCCCTCTGCAGAACAACCACCATACCCTGCCGCACCACCATCACCACCACCCCTCCTGCAACAGCCACCAAACCACCAACTCTCTATTCTACCTAAACCCATCACGTACCATCTCTTTAATCATCATTTACAACCTCAATTTCTCATCTCTCTGCCTGCAACCCTAGGTGAGAAATTGGTGATATATATGATGATTAAAGCATCAATTGGAGCTGGAGAGGAACGAGAAGAAGCAGGAGAAGATTGGGTCGACGAGATGGAGCGAGAATTTCATCAACAGTAGGTAAATTAATTTTTCACCAAAACCTAATTTTACTGACTTTGGGAAAAATTGGGGAAAACCAAAATTATGTGTATGGGGTATAAATGGGTGTTGGGGGAAGTATTAGGAGGACACTATTTACCTCTCTGGACTAGCCAGTAGAGAATTTGCTAAAATTTTATGAATTTCAAATTTCAGTGTTCTTCTCAGTTAACAGTTGCAAGTTGCTTATGTGTTGAATTATCTGATATGTGCTAGTTATGTATGAATTATCTATGTTAGTGTATGCATGTTGTCACTTCATGGTTAGCATGAGCTAATCATCTTCAGGCCAAGGCTCAGTGAAGCCTTGTGCACTGTCAAGTGTGAATGAGCTAGATAGTTACTTCCTGTTGCTATGTTTTGAATGTGCAAATGAGAGAGGCCAATGCTCATAGAGCCTGTGATTGGCTGTACTGTCAAAAGACAGCCAATGCTAGGGGCAGACTAGTGAGCAAGTTGGTGTTCTTTCATTTCTAGTTGTATGCTTAGGATTGAACATAATCTAGACCATGTCACTTGATTAGGACACAAGGTGGATCATAAGCCTTGGCTTACCCACCACTTCTCTTTCAGTCAATCTTAATTTCAGTCACTTTTAATTTCAGTCCTGTATGCTTGTATTTCAGTTACTTTTCTTGCCTTTCATTTTCTTGCATTTTGTAGCTATTGTGCACTGAAGTCAGTGCACTGAACTCAACCTGCCGTTGGATTCCAAGCCTTGGTTATTTGCTGCTTCTTTTAGCTGTTTCTTTGCTGCTTTACTTTCCAAGCCTTGGTTCATATCAGTTACATGTTTAGCTCACTGCCATAGTGCATTGTCACACACCTTAGCTAGGAAAACTTCTCATATGCTCCTCTCCCTGTGGACAAACCCCTACTCACTCTTTTATTACAAATATTGACCTTGTATACTTGCAAGCACATTGGTGAATTCCAATCTTTGCTCACACCAAGTTTTTGGCGCCGCTGCCGGGGAGCTGGCTGCCATATTTTTGAAGTTTTCAGAGTCTGCTGCTGTTGTTGGCCCTGCCAAGTTGCTGCTGCTGCTGGTGTAGAGCTGCTGCTGCCAAGTCTGTTGTTGCCAACTGAAGAGCTGCTGCCAAGCTTGCTGCTGCTGCTGCTGCTGCTGCTGCCAAGTTGCTGCCAGGCCTGCTGCCAACCTCTGCTGCTGGGCTTGTGCAACTTCTTCTGAACTGGGCTTGTGCAACTTCCTCTGAACCGGGCTTGAACCAACTGAGCTGGGCTCAGTAACCTCAACTGCTCTTGGGCTTGCAACTTCAGCTGGGCTCCGTTGCTGCTGCTGCTGGGCTCTGCTTCACTTGCTGCTGCTGGGCTTGGACGTGAGCTGCTAGGACGATCCTAAAGCCCAACTGGGCCTTGCAACTAAAAGGGGACTAAAAGCCTATCTTTTTGGGCTTCCCTCCAAAAACAAGTAAGCCTAACCCATGAGTTAACCCACTTGGGCCTCATTTAAATTCAAATTTGGGCTTGTAATAATTTATTTAATTATTTATTTTGGGATTGTAATAATTTTTATTTTCTTTTTCTTTTTTTATTTGGGATTGTAATAATTTTTTTTTTTTTTTATTTTCTTTTTTGTTTTTCTTTATTTTTCTTTTATTTTTCTTTTTTTCTTTTTGGGTTTGTTTAATTATTATTATTGTTTTTATTTTCTTTTATGAGTTGTGATAATTTATGATAGGTTTAGTTCAAAAAATTTTCAAAAACCCAAAATTTGTAAACCAAAAAAAAAACAAATCCCTTCTTTAAACCAAAACCCATTCAAAAACCAAATCTTCATAACCCTTGGGCCAAATTGTTTCCGATTGCTCTGTCTGACCAACATGTTAGTTAAGGTACCTACTAGGACATGATTGTGACCTACAGAGACCAGACAAACAGACTTGTTAGAATTAACCCAGACGAACCTATCGAAATTCTAAGTTCTGAGGGAGACAGTCCAGATCAACCAGAAACAATGGGAGAACCACGTACCCTCAAGGATTATATGTACCCAACTAGAGCCAGTCAACCGTCCTGTATTTTGCTGCCCGAGGCTAATGGCCATTATGAGCTGAAATCTAGCACAATACAGATGCTTCCTATTTTTAGAGGTGTTGAGAATGAAAACCCTTACCACCACGTGAGAGAATTCGAGGAAATTTGTGGAACTCTGCGTTTCACTCAAATGACCGACGAAACCCTGAAGTTAAGGCTTTTTCCTTTTTCCCTGAAAGATAAGGCAAAGGCCTGGCTCTATGCTTTACAGCCTCAATCCATCATGACATGGGATGACCTCACAAAGGAGTTTTTCAAAAAGTTTTTCCCGAACCACAAGACTGCGACAATTCGTCAAAGTCTGAATAGCTTTGTGCAATTAGAAGGTGAGACCTTAGCTAGATACCTGGAGAGATTCAATGAATTATTGCTCCAATGTCCCCATCATGGTTTTGAAAAATGGAGACTTGTGCAAATTTTGTATGAAGGTCTAGATGTGTCCACCCGAACAACGGTTGAGTCGATGTGTAATGGTCTATTCGTAGATAAAACTGCTGATGCGTCTTGGGACTTCTTGATTGAAGTAGCTGAAAAGACGCAACAGTGGGAATCCATCCGTGAAACCAGAAAGACTACATCTGAAGCAAAGGCTTTTAGGATTGAAGCGGATTTTGAGGGTAGAGCAAACATGGCATCAATAGTTAGGAGATTAGAAGAGTTAGAACTACATAAAAATTCAAAACCTTCCACCACTACTCTCCGAGAACATGTCGCTTCATATTTGTGCTGCTTGTAACGACCCCAACCATCAATTCCAAAATTGTCCAGATTTGCTTGCGTCCAGGAGTCTAGGCTTGAACAGGCACATGCCATGTTTCAGAAACCAGAGCATAACCCTTATTCTCAGACCTACAATCCAGGATGGAGAAACCACCCTAACTTTTCATGGTCAAAAGGGCCCACTCAAGGAGGACCATCTCAACCCAATCAGAGCTATCAAAACAATCAGGGATATCAGAACAATCAAGGTTATCAACACCCGAGAAACCCTCAACAACAATCAAACCCTCAACAACAATCATATCCTCAGCACAATACAGACAAGAGATTATCCACCTTAGAGGAAATGTTCCAGAGTTTGATGCAAAGTCAGAAAAATCTAGATCAGAAGATGGATCAAATATGTGAGAGAGAAAAGGGTAAACTTCCGAGCCAACCCCAACAAAATCCAAAGAGGATATTTCAAACAGGCACAACATCCTGCACTGAAACCTCACCTGATCAAATCCATGCCATTACCACCCTCCGAAGTGGTAAAGTCATCGAGAACAACGTAGGCGAACCTAATGAGTCTGATGCACATTCCACGTTGTCTCCACAACCCCAGAGAACCAAAGAATCTGAGCAAGTTGGAAAATCTGACAATTCTACTGCTGTGAATGTCCCTTTGCCAACTTGGTAGGCTTTGGGATATGTAAAATTAGGCGTAATAAAAACGGGCCTACAGTAATACCGCAAGTGCACGGTCGTCGGTTGTAGCTCGTGCAAGTACGGGTCGATCCACAGAGATCGGGTGTGTTTCGGAAGTGTTTTAGCTATCTGGGTTCCTAGATTTGCTTAGGGCTTAGAATACCCCTTTGGAACTATTGGGCTTAATGTACTAATGGGTTTGTTAAAATGAACTGAGCTTGGGCTCAGTTATCTTTGAAGTGCAAATGGGCTTAGGCCTTACAGTGAGTTCAGGCTTTTGGGTTAAGCCCACAATTAATTGAATTGGATTGGGCCTTAATGAATTTGGGCTTTGGACTCAGTTGTCTAGATCTTGGGCTTTTGTTTTAGTAAAGAGTCTGGGCCTTTGGGCTTTACTGATTTGAATTGGGCTCAGTTGGATTGGAACTTGGGTTCAGTTGGCTGCAGGAGAAGGAGTGGCAGGGTAGCAGCAGCCTGACAGCAACAGACAAGGCAGCAACAAGAGCAGCAGCAGCTTGACAGCAGTGGAAGTGGTAGCAGCAGTAGCAACTGCACAAGCAGTGCAGCAGCAGTGCAGCAGATGAAAGTGCACAGCAAGGCAAGTGCACAACAAGAAAAGAAGTAGCAGCACAAGCAGCAGGAGCAAGAGTGGCAGCAGCTTGGCAGGGAAGCTGCACAAGCAGTGCAAAGAAAGAGCTGCACAGCAGCACAAGAGAGCACACAGCAGAATGTACAGGCAATAAAATGCAGCAAGGATAACAAAGTAGAGGCAGAGATTAACTAAACATCAACAAAATGAAAGATACAGCAAGACAATAGCAAAAGCAAAGAACAACACAAAATTGAACCAAGGCCTGAGGCCAAGGGCAAAGATGAGGTGAAACTGACATGAATAGAATACTAAGGCAAGAATACAGGCATTCCTATAGAATGGGTTGAAAGCTAGCTTGCTATAAGCACTAGCTTCTCCCAATACTCAATCAAAGTGCAACCTAAGCATACAACAAGAATGGCAAGAAAATCAGCTTGCTATGAGCACTGATTTCTTGCCATTGCACAATTAGCACAAAGCTTTTAAGATATCTAGCCTAGTATTCCATCATGTAACTGACAGAAAATTTAAAACATGACAATGAGCTTTTATACTAACAGTGAGCAACACAGTTAACTAACTTGACAACAAAACAATGAACTAACATGATAACAACAATGAACTTAACTAACAACAGGCCCTAGCAATTAAAACTAACACATGATATTAACAGTGAATAATAACAAACATCAACAGATAATAAACAATTAACATGAGAGAAACATAAGCATACAGATGAACTGAATTTGAACAAGAAACTGAAAATTTAACAATTAACAGAACTTGGCAGTTCTGGATGTGGGCTAGTCCCAACATGACTATTACATCACCCCAAAGCCTCTATTTATAGTCACAGACCCAAATTCCCTAAATTACCTAATTCCCCCAAAATTAGGGTTTGTTCTTCCCCAAATTACAACAGTTAAAATTAGCTCACCTAAAAGTCCAATTGATGCCGACCCATCCCTTCTCTGACTCCCCTGATGCTTCCCACGCCTCCAATTGATGCTTTAATCATCATATATATCACCAATTTCTCACCTAGGGTTTTAGGCAGAGAGATGAGAAATTGATGTTGTAAATGATGATTAAAGGGATGGTACGTGATGGGTTTAGGTAGAATAGAGAGTTGGTGGTATGGTGGTGTTTGGTGGCGGTGTGGTGGTGACAGTGGATTGGTGGCAGAGGTGGAGAAGGTGGTGGACATGGCTTCTGCAGAGCTGCAGGGGGGAGGAGAATGGGTTCGATGATTTGGGAGAAGGGTCCGTTTGGTTGGGGTGTAGGTGCTCGGTCGCTAATGTGTTAGGCGGGCGTATCGGGTTTGATGTTCTGCGACGCTGAGTCACTGGATGCGAAGCTGGTCGGTAGATCGGACGGTGATGTGAAGTGAAGCTTGTAGAGACCGTCAGATTTTTTGATACAACAAAATCAACGATGCCAGATGGAGTTAGGTACTGTAGTGTTAGGCGGGTATATCAAACTTCGATACGCAGCAAGGGAGCGACCGTTGGATTCAACTACCATCTAATCTGAAGGCTTGGAATTTCAGCGCTGTGGTGCTTGGCAGAGACATCAGATTTGGATGCTCAGCAAGGAGCGACCGTCGGATGCTTCTGAGAAATGATCTGATGGCTGAGAACGGAGGCGCTTTTGTGTGTAGAAAATGAGGTTGTGCGCACCATTCTTCGCGGCTTCCTTGCGTAATTTCTCCCGGCTTTTCACTACTTTTCTGCTCTTTTCGCTCCGCGACTCATCCGAACTTTATTTATTACCTAAAAATACAAAATTAATTAATAAAAGTATTTATTCTTGAAAACAATGAAAATACAGAATATGGGATAAAATGTAGAATTCATGCACAAAAGATGAGTTAAAATGCCAACAAAAAGGGATAAATATATACAATATTTGGCACTCATCAAATACCCCCAAACCTGAATTTTACTTGTCCTCAAGTAAAACAAAACTAAGGAAATCCTAACTATACCACTGTCGCTGGTCTCTCGAATGCATTTAGCGTATGCACTAAGCCTTTTAAACCACCAAGTGTCCCTAGTGGACGAGTTGAAGTCTCGTGAAGGTTTGCTTAGAACGTACCTACAAAGTTCTAGGTCAAAATATAAGCTCAGATTCCATCAAATGTGACATGTGCAAAACAGTTAAGCTCACAGCAAAATGGAGATGTCAATCTAGCTATCGAAGGCACAATCCTAGCACTGATAACAAAAAAGACATGTGATAAGAGTGTAAAGTGTATCTACACATGTGTAAAGAAAGATCTGAAGTTATGACTACTAATCACCAAGAGATAGTTTCTCAGGCTAAGAACTGAGGTCGAAATCTAGCTAGCTGTCCGGACTTTACGAGAATTGTGAATGAGTTGGAGGTATTTCACAATTACTCGCGTTGTACATCAATGGCATACACCCTCCTTGCTTATTACAATGAAACAACAAAATGACTATTTACATGACTCTTATTTACATTGACTACTCTCTTTTATTTTTGGAACAAGAGAGGATGGAATTGATAAATACTTGATTGATTTTTTTTTTTTTGAAAAGAAACAACTTTTGATACAAATACAAAAGGAAACAAAAGATTACATGACACTTTGCAAGAGGTAGCCATTTTTGATGCACCCAGTTAAATTCGATGGTTGTTTTTCTTAATGTAACCTCCACCTTCTATCCCAACCAACCAAAGAACAAGCTAGTCAAGTTTCGTTCAGTATTCTAAAGTGATTGGCAATCGTAACTTCCTATCAAACACCTTGAAGATCGAGGCCATACATGTATTGGTAGATCGTGCGCGTGCAAATTTCTTATCACTATGTGAATTGTGCTAGAATCAGGGTGCCTAAATATCTAGACTAAGACTCCTAATAATTACATATTTGCACAAGAGTCAACATTTCAAGGTAAATGAGCTCCATTTTTTTTTATGATTTTTCATTTTTTAATTTTTTTGGAATTTTTCAATTTTTTCAAAAAGATGGAGTTTTGTTTTCAATTATGGCATATTATCGTGGTATCTACTCTATACCCCCAAACCTAAACTAAACATTGTCCTCAATGTTTCAAAATATGGAAAGAATTAAAATGCAACATATGGAAAGGGACATGCTGAGTAGAAGTAAAAGGAGAGAGAATACCCGATTTCGGCGAAAGCAGAATTAAAACTCCGTTATTCAAGGCAAAAATCCAACATATTTCAGCCGAGATCATATTGGATTAGCAAATATATACAAAAGGAAATTTAACTAACACATTATCGACAAGAAAATTTGGTTTTAAAAATGGGAGCAAAGTAGAAATTTGGTTTTAAAAATAGGGAGCAAAAGAATTTTTTTTTTTTTTTTTTTTTTTTTTTTTTCTTGAAAAAGAAAATGAAATTTGGTTTTTGAATTGGGAGCACGCCCACTGTGCAAGCCTCTAATGGAATGGAATGAAGGCTCCGGCCTACGAAAATCCAAGTTTTAATTTTGAAAGTTTAATTTGGCCCAGTTGGTTAAGGCCCGACGTTTGTTTTAAAACTTTGGTTTCGCGGTCCACTTTTCAAGTCCACAATCGGTTATAAGCTCAGCTGGGTTTAAACCCAGAGTCCAAAATATAAGTCCAATGGAAAAATTTAAACAAGCCCACACAAAATAAATACAAGCCCAAAAATAAATTATTACAAACCCAAAATAGAAAAATAAAAAGCCCAAAAAATTGGGTTAATTATTACAAGCCCACAATTAAAAATTTGGAAGCCCACAGGTTGGGTTCTCTCAATGGAATGGGTTTAGGCTTACCTTTTTAGCACAGCCCAGCTGCTCTGATATTGTTGCAAAAACCCAGTTGGGTTTTGGTTCTTTTCCTTGGTGGCGTCCCAGCAGAGGAAAAACCGGTTCAGAATCAGCAGGTCCAACAGCAAATGAAATGAAGCAGATGCAGATGCAAATGCTATGAAATGAAGTGCAAAATAGCTAAAGAAAAACACAGATAAAACACAACACCAATCCCCGGCAGCGGCGCCAAAAACTTGGTAGGCTTTGGGATATGTAAAATTAGGCGTAATAAAAACGGGCCTACAGTAATACCGCAAGTGCACGGTCGTCGGTTGTAGCTCGTGCAAGTACGGGTCGATCCACAGAGATCGGGTGTGTTTCGGAAGTGTTTTAGCTATCTGGGTTCCTAGATTTGCTTAGGGCTTAGAATACCCCTTTGGAACTATTGGGCTTAATGTACTAATGGGTTTGTTAAAATGAACTGAGCTTGGGCTCAGTTATCTTTGAAGTGCAAATGGGCTTAGGCCTTACAGTGAGTTCAGGCTTTTGGGTTAAGCCCACAATTAATTGAATTGGATTGGGCCTTAATGAATTTGGGCTTTGGACTCAGTTGTCTAGATCTTGGGCTTTTGTTTTAGTAAAGAGTCTGGGCCTTTGGGCTTTACTGATTTGAATTGGGCTCAGTTGGATTGGAACTTGGGTTCAGTTGGCTGCAGGAGAAGGAGTGGCAGGGTAGCAGCAGCCTGACAGCAACAGACAAGGCAGCAACAAGAGCAGCAGCTTGACAGCAGTGGAAGTGGTAGCAGCAGTAGCAACTGCACAAGCAGTGCAGCAGCAGTGCAGCAGATGAAAGTGCACAGCAAGGCAAGTGCACAACAAGAAAAGAAGTAGCAGCACAAGCAGCAGGAGCAAGAGTGGCAGCAGCTTGGCAGGGAAGCTGCACAAGCAGTGCAAAGAAAGAGCTGCACAGCAGCACAAGAGAGCACACAGCAGAATGTACAGGCAATAAAATGCAGCAAGGATAACAAAGTAGAGGCAGAGATTAACTAAACATCAACAAAATGAAAGATACAGCAAGACAATAGCAAAAGCAAAGAACAAAACAAAGAATGAACCAAGGCCTAAGGCCAAGGGCAAAGATGAGGTGAAACTGACATGAATAGAATACTAAGGCAAGAATACAGGCATTCCTATAGAATGGGTTGAAAGCTAGCTTGCTATAAGCACTAGCTTCTCCCAATACTCAATCAAAGTGCAACCTAAGCATACAACAAGAATGGCAAGAAAATCAGCTTGCTATGAGCACTGATTTCTTGCCATTGCACAATTAGCACAAAGCTTTTAAGATATCTAGCCTAGTATTCCATCATGTAACTGACAGAAAATTTAAAACATGACAATGAGCTTTTATACTAACAGTGAGCAACACAGTTAACTAACTTGACAACAAAACAATGAACTAACATGATAACAACAATGAACTTAACTAACAACAGGCCCTAGCAATTAAAACTAACACATGATATTAACAGTGAATAATAACAAACATCAACAGATAATAAACAATTAACATGAGAGAAACATAAGCATACAGATGAACTGAATTTGAACAAGAAACTGAAAAGTTAACAGTTAACAGGACATGAGAGTCCTGGATGTGGGCTAATCCCAACATGACTATTACATCACCCCAAAGCCTCTATTTATAGTCACAGACCCAAATTCCCTAAATTACCTAATTCCCCCAAAATTAGGGTTTGTTCTTCCCCAAATTACAACAGTTAAAATTAGCTCACCTAAAAGTCCAATTGATGCCGACCCATCCCTTCTCTGACTCCCCTGATGCTTCCCACGCCTCCAATTGATGCTTTAATCATCATATATATCACCAATTTCTCACCTAGGGTTTTAGGCAGAGAGATGAGAAATTGATGTTGTAAATGATGATTAAAGGGATGGTACGTGATGGGTTTAGGTAGAATAGAGAGTTGGTGGTATGGTGGTGTTTGGTGGCGGTGTGGTGGTGACAGTGGATTGGTGGCAGAGGTGGAGAAGGTGGTGGACATGGCTTCTGCAGAGCTGCAGGGGGGAGGAGAATGGGTTCGATGATTTGGGAGAAGGGTCCGTTTGGTTGGGGTGTAGGTGCTCGGTCGCTAATGTGTTAGGCGGGCGTATCGGGTTTGATGTTCTGCGACGCTGAGTCACTGGATGCGAAGCTGGTCGGTAGATCGGACGGTGATGTGAAGTGAAGCTTGTAGAGACCGTCAGATTTTTTGATACAACAAAATCAACGATGCCAGATGGAGTTAGGTACTGTAGTGTTAGGCGGGTATATCAAACTTCGATACGCAGCAAGGTAGCGACCGTTGGATTCAACTACCATCTAATCTGAAGGCTTGGAATTTCAGCGCTGTGGTGCTTGGCAGAGACATCAGATTTGGATGCTCAGCAAGGAGCGACCGTCGGATGCTTCTGAGAAATGATCTGATGGCTGAGAACGGAGGCGCTTTTGTGTGTAGAAAATGAGGTTGTGCGCACCATTCTTCGCGGCTTCCTTGCGTAATTTCTCCCGGCTTTTCACTACTTTTCTGCTCTTTTCGCTCCGCGACTCATCCGAACTTTATTTATTACCTAAAAATGCAAAATTAATTAATAAAAATATTTATTCATGAAAACAATGAAAATACAGAATATGGGATAAAATGTAGAATTAACGCATAAAAGATGAGTTAAAATGCCAACAAAAAGGGATAGATATATACAATATTTGGCACTCATCACAACTCATCTTCCTGTTGCTCCATTTCCTCAGAGATTGATCTATCAACAGAAAAGTACCCATTACAATGAGATGTTAGATCTGTTCAAGAGAGTCAACATCAACATTCCTTTTCTTGAAGCAATCAAGCAAATCCCTGCTTATGCCAAATTCCTCAAAGACTTGTGCACTCAAAAGCGCAAGCTCAATGTGCAAAAACGTGCTTTCTTAGCTGAGCAGGTGAGTTCCATCATTCTGAACAAAACTCCACCCAAGTTTAGGGATCTAGGATGTCCAACAATTTCTTGCACTATAGGAGAACACACGGTCAATAAAGCGTTATTAGACCTAGGTGCAAGTGTGAACCTACTGCCATATTCTGTTTATGAGCAGTTAGGTCTTGGGGAGTTGAAACCAACATCTATCACTCTACAACTGGCAGACCGATCTGTCAAGATTCCTCGTGGAGTGGTCGAAGATGTTTTGATCAAGGTTGACAAATTCTATTTTCCCGTAGACTTCATTGTCTTAGACACTCAACCTGTACAAAACCCAGACTGTCACATTCCTGTCATCTTAGGACGTCCTTTCTTGGCTACGTCCAACGCGATCATCAACTGTCGGAATGGAGTGTTAAAACTGTCTTTTGGTAACATGACGGTAGAATTGAATGTGTTCGATATTAGTCAACAACCTGTGAATCTTGATGATGATGATGTACATGAAGTTAATATGATTGAAGGATTAATGCAAGATTCGTTGACTAGCATTCTATCCGTTGACCCCTTTCAAGCATGTATGGAGAACTTTAACCCTGATTTCTATGATGATGCATACTGTAGTGACGTCCTATCTCTGCTCGAATCTGTACCTCAAATGGACGTCACGGAGAGGAAATATGAAGTGGAACAACCCCTATTCTCTGATTCCGAGCTTATTCCATCCATTGTTGAGCCACCCAAGCTTGAATTGAAAACATTGCCTAGTACGTTGAAGTACGCATTCCTAGGTTCTTCTGATACTTTACCTGTCATTATTTCATCATGTTTAGACACGGAACAGGAAAGTAAGCTTTTAGAAGTACTCAAGGAACACAAAGAGGCCTTAGGATGGACCATCTCAGATCTCAAAGGAATTAGTCCCACCATTTGCATGCACCACATTAACCTTGAAGAGAATGCCAAACCATCGAGGGAAATGCAAAGGAGACTTAATCCTAACATGAGAGATGTAGTCAAAGGAGAAATCCTGAAACTACTCGATGCGGGTATCATATACCCAATTCCCGATAGCAAATGGGTTAGTCCCATTCAAGTTGTGCCTAAGAAGTCAGGCATTACTGTTGTTCAGAACGACAAGAATGAATTAGTCCCTACTCGTACAATCACAGGATGGCGAGTATGCATCGACTACAAGAAGTTGAACACAGTAACAAGGAAGGATCACTTCCCGCTCCCTTTCATTGACCAAATGCTAGAACGTGTGTCTGGACACAGTCACTACTGTTTTCTAGATGGCTTTTCCGGTTATAACCAAATTCACATTGCTCCGGAAGATCAGAAAAAAACTACATTCACGTGTCCATTTGGGACGTTTGCTTATAGACGTATGCCCTTCGGGTTGTGTAATGCACCTGCTACTTTTCAGCGTTGCATGATGAGCATTTTTTCTGACATGATAGATAGTTTTCTCGAGATCTTTATGGATGATTTCTCTGTTTTTGGTTCCTCGTTTGACGAATGTTTGAAGCATCTTGCCCTCGTGATATCCAGATGTAAAGAAAAGAACCTTGTTCTAAATTGGGAAAAGTGCCATTTTATGGTGAATTCAGGAATAGTTCTAGGACACATCATCTCAGAGAAAGGAATTGAAGTGGATAAAGCTAAAGTTGACCTCATTCAACATCTACCACAACCTTGCTCTGTGAAGGAGATCAGATCATTTCTAGGTCATGCTGGTTTTTACCGGCGATTCATCAAAGATTTCAGCAAAATCTCCAGACCTCTGTGCAGTCTTCTCTCCAAAGATGTTGCCTTCAATTTCGATGCTGTTTGTGTGAAGGCATGGGAGGAATTAAAAACCCTTCTCCCAAATCCATCGAAACCATCTTCCCCCCCCCCCCTCTCTGCAACAGTACCACCATGTCCGTCTCCATCACCACTACCTTCCCCCAAATCACTCCACTATCTTCTCCCCAAATCACTCTATCACCACCACACCTAAACCCATCATCACTATCACGTTTTACCTCTTTTTCATCAACTAATCTCCTCAATTTCTCATCTCTGCTGACTGAAACCCTAGGTGAGAAATTGAAGATATAAGTTGATGTTAGAGCAGCAATTGGAGCAGGAGATGAACGAGAAGAAGTAATTGGAGAGTGGGTCGACGAGATGGAGCGAGTATCTCATCAACATTAGGTAAATCAATTTCACCTGATTTTCTGATTTTGGGGAAAAGGGGCTGTGAACCCTAATTCTGATAGGGGGGGTATAAATTGGTGTTATGTGGAGTGTGTGAAAGACTGTGTATCTCTCTGGACTAGCCAGTAGAGAATTAGAACAATTTTAATTTTGCAATTCCAATTTCTGATTTTTGCATAACTGTTGACAGTTGAAAGTTGCATATGTTTTTAGTTATCTCAAATGTTGCTAGTTGTATCTGAATTATCACATATGATGAATGTTATTGCTTTATCCATGTTTAGCATGAGCTAAATAGCATCAGGCCAAGGCTCAGCTGAAGCCTTGTGCACTGTCAAGTGACTAGAAGCTAGGATAGTTACTTCCATGCTCTGTTTTGCTTGAGCAAATGGGAGATACCAATGCACATAGTGCCTGTGATTGGCTGTGCTGTCAAAA
This sequence comes from Papaver somniferum, assembly GCF_003573695.1. Taxonomy (NCBI): domain Eukaryota; kingdom Viridiplantae; phylum Streptophyta; class Magnoliopsida; order Ranunculales; family Papaveraceae; genus Papaver; species Papaver somniferum. The sequence goes on along the minus strand of NC_039368.1, from coordinate 113,542,970 downwards.
GACAGCCAATGCTAGGGGCAGACTATTGAGCAATTTAGTATTCTTCTATTTCTAGATGTATGCATAGGATCAAACTCAACCTAGAAACATGTCATTTGGTTAGGACACAAGGTGGATCCTAAGCCTTGGCTTACCCACCAATTCCTTCTCAGTCACTTACATTTTCAGTTCTGTGTGCTTTCAATTCAGTTTATTTTCTTGCCTTTTTTTCTTGCACTTTGAAGCCTTTTGTGCACTGAAGTCAGTGCACAATCCTCACCTTGCCCTTGGCTTCCAAGCCTTGGTTCTTTGCTGCTTTACCTTGCTGTTTTCTTAGCTGTTTCTTTGCTGCTTTACCTTGCACCCTTAGTTCATGCTATTTACCTTGCTTTGCTCACTGCCATAGTGCATTGTCACCATTGTTAGCTTAGGTTTCTCTTGTATGCTCCCACTCCCTGTGGACTGACCCCCTGCTTATCTTCTATATCATAACTTGGCCTTGTATACTTGCAAGCTTTTGTGTGTCTTTGCTTGTCACACCAAGTTTTTGGCGCCGCTGCCGGGGAGTGGTACTGCCATCTGCTGTTACCTGAGCTGCTGCTGCAAAGCCTGCTGCTGCTGTTGCCTTCTCTGCTGAGCTGCTGCTGCCTGCTGTTGCTGCTGCTGTTGGTGCTTCCTCTGCCAAGCTGCTGCTGCTGCTGTTGCTGCTGCCAAGCCTGCTGGGCTGCCAACTGAAGCTGTCAACTGGGCTTGTGCACCCTCTGCTGCTGGGCTCTGAACCAACTGAGCTGGGCTTGAACCAACTGAGCTGGGCTTAGTAACCTCAATCTCGCTGGGCTTGCAACTTCTGCTCCTGGGCTTCGCTGCAGATTCTGCTGGGCTCTGCTCCACCTGTTGCTGCTGGGCTTGGACGTGAGCTGCTTAGGACGATCATAAAGCCCAACTGGGTTGTGCAACTAAAAGGGGACTAAAAGCCTATTTTTGGGCTTCCCTCCAAAAAACAAGTAAGCCTAACCCATGAGTTAACCCACTTGGGCCTCATTTAAATTCAAATTCGGGCTTGTAATAATTAATTTAATTATTTATTTGGGATTGTAATAATTTTTATTTTCTTTTTCTTTTTTATTTGGGACTGTAATTATTTTTTTGTTTTCTTTTATTTTTCTTTTATTTTTCTTTTTTCTTTTATGGGTTTGTTTTAATGCAAGATTCGTTGTTTATGATGATGATGTGCATGAAGTTAATATTGAATGTGTTCGATATTAGTCAACAACCTGTGAATCTTGATGATGATGATGTGCATGAAGTTAATATGATTGAAGGATTAATGCAAGATTCGTTGACTAACATTCTATCCGTCGACCCCTTTCAAGCATGTATGGAGAACTTTAACCCTGATTCCTATGATGATGCATACTGTAGTGACGTCCTATCTCTGCTCGAATCTGTACCTCAAATGGACGTCACTGAAAGGAAATATGAAATGGAACCACCCCTACTCTCTGATTCCAAGCTTATTCCATCCATTGTTGAGCCACCCAAGCTTGAATTGAAAACGTTGCCTAGTACGTTGAAGTACGCATTCCTAGGTTCTTCTGATACTTTACCTGTCATTATTTCATCATGTTTAGACACGGAACAGGAAAGTAAGCTTTTAGAAGTACTTAAGGAACACAAAGAGGCCTTATGATGGACCATCTCAGATCTCAAAGGAATTAGTCCCACCATTTGCATGCACCACATTAACCTTGAAGAGAATGCCAAACCATCGAGGGAAATGCAAAGGAGACTTAATCCTAACATGAGAGATGTAGTCAAAGGAGAAATCCTGAAACTACTTGATGCAGGTATCATATACCCAATTCCCGATAGCAAATGGGTTAGTCCCATTCAAGTTGTGCCTAAGAAGTCAGGCATTACTGTTGTTCAGAACGACAAGAATGAATTAGTCCCTACTCGTACAATCACAGGATGGCGAGTATGCATCGACTACAGGAAGTTGAACACAGTAACAAGGAAGGATCACTTCCCGCTCCCTTTCATTGACCAAATGCTAGAACGTGTGTCTGGACACAGTCACTACTGCTTTCTAGATGGCTTTTCCGGTTATAACCAAATTCACATTGCTCCAGAAGATCAGGAAAAAACTACATTCACGTGTCCATTTGGGACGTTTGCTTATAGACGTATGCCCTTCGGGTTGTGTAATGCACCTGCTACTTTTCAGCGTTGCATGATGAGCATTTTTTCTGACATGATAGATAGTTTTCTCGAGATCTTTATGGATGATTTCTCTGTTTTTGGTTCCTCGTTCGACGAGTGTTTGAAGCATCTTGCCCTAGTGATATCCAGATGTAAAGAAAAGAACCTTGTTCTCAATTGGGAAAAATGCCATTTTATGGTGAATTCAGGAATAGTTCTAGGACACATCATCTCAGAAAAAGGAATTGAAGTGGATAAAGCTAAAGTTGATCTCATTCAACATCTACCACAACCTTGCTCTGTGAAGGAGATCAGATCATTTCTAGGTCATGCTGGTTTTTACCGGCGATTCATCAAAGATTTCAGCAAAATTTCCAGACCTCTGTGCAGTCTTCTCTCCAAGGATGTTGCCTTCAATTTCGATGCTGCCTGTGTGAAGGCATGGGAGGAATTAAAAACCCTTCTCACCACCGCTCCTATAGTCCGACCACCCGATTGGAAGCTTCCGTTCGAACTTATGTGTGATGCCTCTGATTATGCCGTTGGTGCTGTTTTAGGACAACGAGTTGATAGACTACCATATGTGATATACTATGCTAGCAAAACCCTTAATGATGCCCAACTCAATTATTCAACTACCGAGAAGGAATTGCTTGCCGTCGTTTTCGCATTAGACAAGTTTAGATCTTATCTGATAGGGTCTAAGATCATCATATACACAGACCATGCGGCTTTGAAGTATCTTCTTTCCAAGAAGGATGCTAAAGCTCGCCTTATTCGATGGATACTCTTATTACAGGAATTCGACATCGAAATCCGTGATAAGAAAGGTTGTGAGAATGTGGTTGCTGATCATTTGTCTAGATTAACTTTAGAGTCTATTGATGAACGTGAGCTGATTAGAGAATCATTCCCAGATGAACAGCTGATGTCTATCTCAGACCTTCCTTGGTTTGCTGATATTGTTAACTACCTCGCTACAGGTAGGATGCCCTCACGTTGGTCGAGACAAGACCGCTCTAAATTCCTGGCTGAAGTCAAGCATTTCCTTTGGGATGACCCATATTTGTTCAAGTACTGTCCAGACCAAATCATTAGGAGATGTGTACCCGACATGGAACAGAAAGATGTGATATCTTTCTGTCATGACCAAGCATGTGGAGGCCATTTCAGTGCCAAGAAAACCGCTGCAAAGATCTTGCAGTGTGGATTCTATTGGCCATCATTGTTCAAGGATTGCCATGATTATTGTGTTGCGTGTGAACGCTGTCAAAAGCTAGGAAGCATTTCGAGGAGAAACATGATGCCATTGAACCCCATTTTGATTGTGGAGATTTTTGATGTTTGGGGGATAGACTTCATGGGTCCATTTCCCATGTCTGACAGCAAGCTGTACATCCTAGTCGCAGTTGATTACGTTTCTAAGTGGGTAGAAGCCATAGCAACCAGAACAAATGACCACAAGGTGGTACTTTCATTTCTAAAAGAGAACATATTTTCACGTTTTGGTACCCCTAGAGCTATCATCAGTGACGGCGGTTCACATTTTCGTAACAAGTACTTTGAGTCTTTAGTACGCAAGTATGGCATAACTCACAAGGTTGCTACTCCGTACCACCCTCATACTAGTGGACAAGTGGAAGTGTCTAATAGGGAAATTAAGCACATTCTGGAGAAGACGGTCAACCCGTCCAGGAAAGATTGGTCATTAAGATTGAATGATGCTTTATGGGCCTATAGAACAGCTTATAAGACAGCAATTGGCATGTCCCCCTATCGTCTAGTGTATGGAAAGCCGTGCCATCTACCTGTGGAATTGGAACATCGTGCCTACTGGGCAATCAAAGAGCTGAACTTTTCTCTTGACGAAGCTGGAATTCAACGGAAACTTCAACTCAACGAGTTGGAAGAATTGAGAAATGAGGCTTATGACAGTGCCAAGCTGTACAAGCAGAAGATGAAAATATTTCATGACAAGCGTATTCTGCGCAAATCCTTCACTCCTGGTCAGAAAGTCTTGCTGTATGACTCCCGATTACATCTTTTTCCAGGAAAACTGCGTTCCAGATGGAAGGGTCCGTACCTAGTACGCACAGTTTTTCCTCATGGAGCTGTAGAGTTGGAAGATGTCTCCAACAAGAACGTTTTCAAAGTCAACGGGCAGAGATTAAAGCCATTCCTTGAGCCATTTCCACCCGACATTGAAACAACCGACCTGGAGGACCCAGTCTATGTGGACTAAGCTGGTCCACTCTTTCCCTAAATAACCAAAAAGTTTTCAAAATTTTTCCCTAAAAACCAAAATTTTGGTTTTCCCCATCAAAACCAAATGTATCCCAACAAAACCAAAAATTTTCCAAAAAAATCCAATCCCATTAAAAACCAAAATTTTCTTGTAGATAATGTGTTAGTAAAATTTCCTTTTGTATATATTTTGTGCTCATCCATTGTGACTGCTAATATGATGGATTTTTGCCTTGAATAACGGAGTTTTAATTCTGCTTTCGCCGAAATCGGGTATCCTCTCTCCTTTTACTCTACTCAGCATGTCCCTTTCCATATGTTGCATTTTAATTCTTTCCATATTTTGAAACATTGAGGACAATGTTTAGTTTAGGTTTGGGGGTATAGAGTAGATACCACGATAATATGCCATAATTGAAAAACGAACTCCTTCTTCTTTTTGAAAAAAAAAAAAA